>NC_089239.1:35238436-35838436 GCF_963924675.1 Phocoena phocoena | reverse complement strand
ATCACGCACGTGTATTAGGTCACCTGGATGGAAGAACATTCTAGGGTGTGACTCCAATGTACAAGGCTGTCTGTCTGAAAAGAATGTGTGCAGAATTCCAAACGGGAACACCTGTCACTATGGTTGCTTCTCCCATTCATTTTCTGCTTACCAAGCTGGGAGGAACTTCCTCAGCAAATCACTGGTGGTTACCTGGTTCACAGATGCTCTGTGAGGGATGCCAGGACACGAGCTGTGCAGGGGGGATGCGGGGGCCCGGATGAGCTACTGCTTTTCTCGGACTAATAGGAAAACTCATGACCTTTTCATGTGTTCACTGACCACTTGAATTTGCTCTTCTGTGAATTGAAGCTATTTCCCATTGGGTTGTCTTTCTGTTTTCAATTTGTAAAAGTCACTCTTACTTTATTTTATGTGTGTGTGTGTGTGTGTGTGTGTGTGTGTATCTTTTATCTGTCACATGGATTATAAACATATTTCCCAACAAAATCATTTTGTTCGTGGTATGCGTATTTATATTTTATATAAAAGACTTTAAGTAAAAAATAATCATATAAGGCTTCTCTTCTGTTTTTTTTTATTTCAATTAGAATGGTCTCCTCTATTCTCGGGATGTACATAGTCCCTGGGGCAGGCTGTGTAGATTCACAACCAGTTTTTCCTTGCCTTCCTCTGTTATAAAAGCTGGAAAGCAAAAATAGTAAGTGTTCCCTCTTCTCATGCAGCTAAGCATAGCCAAGGATAACAGTTGTGAAAAAAAGAGATGCAAGAAGACGTCTCTGGGGAGTGAAAGGAAATAGTCCAATGGAGAGAAACCCTTCTCACTTTTGCTTTGGTTCTATTTCAACAGGAATATGAAAATGCAGCAAACATCTGGGGATCCGTGGGACAAAGACCACATGCTACAGATGACTGAGCCAAGAAAGATAGAAGGTACCTGGGGCCCTGATGGCATCTTTGAACCCTGGACGGTCTGCCTCTGGACTTCTTGTTTTGTAAGAAAATAATTCTGTTAGGTGTTTAAACCACTGTTTCTGGAACTTTCTGCTACTCACGGGTCAAGTCATTGCTACTTTACTCAGTCTCTCAAATCAACTTCTAGAGTTCTTATTGCTTTATTTTTTACATTTGTCTTTAATCCATCTTAATTTATTTTTGAATATGCTGAAAGATATGGGTCCAATTTTATTTTCTTCCAGATGGATAACCAGTTGTGCCAGCACCATTTATCAAATCCCAATGAATAGAAAAACCATTTTTTGTTTTATGCTAAATTTCCCTGTATGCTAGGATCTATTTCTGAAATTTTAGCCAACTCCACTGATCAACTTGTCTTTATTTACGCCAATATCTTATAGACGTGATTACATGGCTTTATACTATTTTAAACAATATATGGTAAGGCCCTTTTATCCTCACTTTTGAATATATTTTTGACATTTATTCTTCCACATTAATTTTCAGATCACTTTCTCCAATTAAACATAAGCCTTGACTCCTATGCATGTATTTTCATAGAACTGATATTTTTATATCTGTCTTCCCATCCGAAAACATTGACTGTCTTTCTATTTATTCAGCTCTGTTGTCTGTCTCACAGTAATATTTACAGATCTCTTCATATTAGGTCCTATACCACTCTTGTTAACATTTATTCCAGAGAACTTTATAGCGTTTGTTGCCATTGTGGTAGGATATTTTTTTTCTGACTGCCAAGTTTAGCCAATTATTGTTTAATAAGTACTTAATGGTATACAACATGCATCAGGTACTATTCTAAGCAGTTTATATATATCAACTCGTTTCATTCTCAGCAAACCGCAGATTGAAAGCTAAAGCACAATGTACATAGAAGGAAACTGAAGCACAGAGAAATTAAGTGATTTGTTCAAGCAAGTTACTCGGCCAAAATGAGGTAACTTGCCGCTTGGTTAATGAATGGCAGATGTGGGTCTCAAACACATATCTTCGTCCAGAATATATACTCTCAGCTATTATGCTAAATATACTACCAGTGATGTCCATAGATTCATCTTGCATTTACCCAAGTACCAATTTGCTTCAAACTTGAAAAAAGATTTTCTAGTGGTTTTTATTTCACATGGTTTTTTGTACGTACAAAATCAATCACATATTTAGCAAAAGTGCTAATTTTAACGTCTTCCAAAATATATATCAATTGTTTCATTTTCTTCTCTTACTACAATTGCTAAAATGTCTAAACAATTTTGCATAGTAATTGTGAGGGTAGGTGAGCCTTTTTTGTGTTACTGATTTCAACTGAAATGGTCCTAGAATCTTACCCTTGAGAATGCTTTTTTTTTTTTTTTTTTTTTTTTTGCTGTACGCGGGCCTCTCACTGTTGCGGCCTCTCCCGTTGCGGAGCACAGGCTCCGGACGCGCAGGCTCAGCGGCCATGGCTCACGGGCCCAGCCGCTCCGCGGCATGTGGGATCCTCCCGGACCGGGACGCGAACCCGCGTCCCCTGCATCGGCAGGCGGACTCTCAACCACTGCGCCACCAGGGAAGCCGTAATTTTTTTGATTGATCATCTTACACGACTAACATATTTGTTTTTTTTCCTTCTTGTTTACTTAGTGAGTTTTATTTTAATCAGGAATGGGTTTAAAATTTTATCCCAAGCCTTTTCATCATCTAGTGATAAGATCATGCTTTTCTACACTGATTTATTAATCTAATTATGTTAATAGATTTCCCAACATTGAAAGATCCTTGCATCATCACCCAGGATTAGTAATCACTTGGTTATTAATCTGGTCCAGACTGTTACCCTTTTTATACATTGCTGGATTCTTATATACAAATGGTTATTTAGAATTTTCATTACATACATATTGAGAAGAAATTTTGGTCTAGATAGTTTCTTTTTTGTACTATGTTAATCAAGTTTTGTTGTTAAGGTTATGTCAACCTCACAATATGAATTTTAGTGCTTTCCATCTTTTTCTTTTCTTTTTTATTTTTTTGGTGTTGAATAGCTTTTTGAACTATGGACTTACATAACCTTTGAAGGTTATGTAAGATTCACCTAGGACCCTATCTGGTACTTTTTAATGGCGTCCCTTTTAATCACCTTGCTAATCTCTTTTGAGGTAACTGATTCTGATGACTTTTCTCCATGTTCTGAAATAATTTGGGGTTGATCATATTTTACTAAGAAAAAATAAATTTCCCTAGATTTAAAAAAATGTGTTGTTTGGAGCAGTTCCTTTTCGTTGTTATGATGTGTTCAGTATCTCTCCTTATTTTCGTTCTCATTATTCTTTAATCGGGACCATCAGGGGCTTTCTGGTTTCTTAGACTTCTTAAAGAATCAACTTTTTGTTTGTTTTTAATTTAAGTTTATCATGATGATCTACTTCTTCCTATTTTCCTTTGGTTCCTTTTTCCCGATATTTCACTTATTTCTTAATATATACAGTATGTTCATTTTTGTTGGTCTTTTTAGATCTGTTTCTGAAGGAGGTGAACCACATATCCCTCAATAGATGTGTTTTAACAACATGTTTTCCCTAAAAGCTTCTGCTTTGTAAATTTAGCTGCTACACTGTGTGATGTATGCACTTGAAGAGTACTCACCCCGTTGTCTCTTACCATTTGCTCAGTGGTTCTCTTTACCCTGTTTAGTGTTTTTAATTGCAAATTCCACCTTTCCTGATATTAGTACTGCCGATCCTACTTTCTTTTTGTTTGTGTTCACCTGATATCTCTTGATCTCCATCTCTTTATTCTCAACCACTTTTTAACCATTTTAAGTCTGTTTCTTGTAAATACCAATAACGTTTATAAATCAGCTGGTTAGTTTCTGTTTGTGTCAAAATTCAGTTCATTTCTGTTTCATGTAATATGTCATATGGGAGAGTTCACGTCTTCCATCTTGTTTTATGGTTATTCATGATTTTACCTGTTTCCTCGTTTTCCTTGGAGCTGTTTTTGCTAAGTTGAACAGATTGCTATTCATGCCTCTTCCCCCCCGCTAATTAGGTAGGTCTATTGTGCTTTCTTCATTTCACTAATGATTACCTTCCCTTCCCTGACATTCATATTCAAATACATATTTTTCATTACCACATGAATGAAAGATAGCAATTATTCCCCTCCACTAAAGCTCTGTTCCATAACTGTTTCTCCCCTCTTTCTTCAGATGAGATTTTTGGAACACTTTTAATTTCCCTACCAGCTTCTCCCAACTATTGGATTTTGCTGATACGGAAGGAGTTTTATTTCTAGTCTTTTCTTAGGGTTTCCCTTGTAGTGGTCTTGCACATTTCCACTCGCTCTATCGTCATTTGGGATTTGACCGCACATATACTGCATGGTGGGTGGTTCACCACATTTTCCTTTCCTTTCGCAGGTAGTGACTCTGATTCAGTTGGTATCACTTCTTGAATACTTCAGATGGTGCACATTGGTGATACAGTCTCTGAATCTCTGCATGTCCCTAAATATCTTGCATTTACTGAGAGATGGATGATATCTTCTCTGCATATAGAACCCCTGGGTTGTAGTCTTTTCCTTGTGGTTGAAGTTATTCTGTTGTCTTCTAGTTTTCACTGTTGATGATGAGAGATTCATTAGTTTTATATTTGTTTCTTTGGTAAGTCACAAGAAGAGAAACTTGTTTTTCTTTCTCTGGAATCTTGTAAAATATCTTTATCCACAAAGTTAAAGAATTTCTCGAGGATGTGCTAAGGTGTGTGTGTGTGTGTTTTCTTAATTTTACCTGGAACTTCACCTTCTGAGTCATTTCTTCTACTTGGTCTTCAAAACCAGTCATCTGGAGTTCAGCAATGACCACCCTTCCTTCTTCAACATATCTATTCTGTTTTTTTGGTTTGTAAATTATGGCTTTCCCCACCTTAGCGTTCGGCCGTTACTGCTGGTTTTGCTGCTGTGCTTTTTTTTTTGTACTTAGATGTCTGACAGTGCTCTTATTATAATCTTTCATTGGGTTTGGCTTTTCCTTTTCTTCCCATCGCTCATTTGCATTCAGAGCTTCCCGATCTGTTTTGTATCCTACCTCACTTTCTACGTGCTGGGCGCCATTAAGCTTGTTGCTGCTTTCCTGGGGGCTGCCTTGGAAAGGCAGTGACAAGTCGTCTTAGTCGCTGGGGACAAGCCTTTCTACTCCCTGAGTTCCGGGGCTGGCACTCTCACAGTACTGGAGTGGAGAAAAGGCGTCCACTTAGGCTCCCTCAGCTCCTGAGGGGCCAAGGAAGAGAGCTGCCCCTGCAGCACGACGTCCACCCCCGTGAGTAGTGTGGGGGGGGCGGGGAGCCTCTCTCCGGCACCGTGAAGCCACAGCGTCCTCTCTGACCCTCACGCTAGGGCTTCATCCCACTTCGAGCTTTCATCTGGCCCAAGAAGAAAGGCACGTGCATCGGCTTTGTCCACCAGGACCCTAAGAGGGTTCTAGACCTCATGTGCACCCATATCACTGCTCAGCTCAGGAGGGGTAAAGAGCCATTTGGGAGATGGGTAAATGAGGCATCACTCGAACAACCCTTATACCAGAGTCCTGGATACATGTGTACAGAAAAACTCAGACCGCGCCTCTAATGCCCTTTTGTTTCTCAAAAGAGGGTCACATTTGGTCAGGGGAAGGTCTCGCATCCGGAATCTTGTATAAAAGATGGACCGGGACTCAGGACACAGCCCACCGAGCAGGTGCAGCCGGAGGCTTCAGGGCTTGTGGCGTCTCCTTTCCCACCAACTCTACTGGGACCAGCCCTGGGCCAGCGATACCACGAGGCGAGAAGTCGCGTCTGTGGGAGCTGGGGGTTGCTGAGCACCCCTGATGGCGACAAGCAGGAAGAGGAGGCAAATCCCAGAGCAGCGGTGAGGAAAGAGGAGAGTTGCTGGGACCAGGGCGCCCCACCCAGAAATCAGTGACCTTCCTCCTTCCCTCTCCTACTTTGTAAATGTATTATGTATTTGGATTTCAGGTGCGTACAAACACAGACATAAGGCTGTCTGCTTTTCAAATTTAAAGACAGGTAACCTTCCTCCCCTGACATTCTATAAATGAAGAATAAATGGTAGGCTTTTCATTTTAAAATTCTGAAATTCACAACCACAACACTGATGACTGACTAACGGGTAAACACTTTGGGTTAAGACTATCTCAGAGGTGTTTTTCCTTTTTTTCCAGGGTTAGGGTTCTGTGGAAAAAAAGTGTTCCCACTTCCAGATATCACCTCATTTCAAACTTCACCTTCACGGCCAGTGTTCCTCACTGGAGTTGATGAGCTTCCACATTTGGTCAAGGACATCACAGGCAATGTACATAGTGCGGAGAAGGAAAGATCTTTTATTTTATCACTTCTCTAAAAACTGTGGGATGATCTTACGCAGCTGTTTCATAAGAAATGTGTCTCAGATCTGACAGGATAAATTCCCTTCAAAGATGAATCAAAGAAAATAGTATCCAAGGATGCCGAAGAAGCCACTATTAGCCTAACCCCATCACACCTACAGAGAGCTCCACAGCTGCTAAAAGGACTATTCCCACCACCCAGTAAACCACACGGAGAGATTTAAAAGGAGAGAAAGAGATCTGTGTGAGAACCGGTCAAATGACACATTACTGTGAAAAGGAAATCCTCCTTAGCTTTACAGTATCTGAATATAACACGTAATTAACAATAGTCACTTGCCAGTCAGTAAAGCCGTAAAAAATGATTAAAATTAAGTTTGATAATAGGCCATAAAATTGGTCGATAAAAATAAAAATACTACCTTTCTTTTTTTTTAAGGTTGACTAAAATCATTGTGTTTCTAGATTTGAATTCTCCATGTAATTGCATTAACAGGCGTCTCTACTCTCCCTTCCTGCAGCTGAAGCTGCGTTTTCCTGCGTCATTCAAAGAAGAAGTGGATTTGGACTGGCAAGGCGCTTTGAGACTCCATGGTCGAGCTCAATTAGCATGACTCTTTGGAAGAGTTTCAACGGTCTTTGGCTACCATTAATATTTTTAATCTTTCATTTTTATTACGTGTACGATGTCAGGAGCTGTGGCAGGAAGCACATTTTGTCAATTAAATAATTGATACCACAGCGTAATAGTCAGGGAGGAAAAACTGACATTTGTCAGGTTCAAAGAAAATGAAAGGCTGGGGAGGATCCTTCATCATGCGTGCTTGGGAAACACATCACCCGATAGCAGACTTTCCCTTGCTCCTTTCTCACCTCACCTGCCGCTCCTGCTACAAATATTCCCCACATCAAAGCAGGCGGAAGAAAAAGCATTTGCAAGGCTCCCCGCTTCCCCACACACTCATCCGCCCAATCACAAAATCGCGTCCATCTTATTTCCCAAATATGTGTCCAGTCTCCTCATTTCTCTCGATCGGTACCATCAAAGTTGGCTAAGACTGACTCCAAGAAACCAAAGGGCAAGGTTGACACTGAATTGCCCGTTTTCTGCCTTGGCAACTGCACAGAGGTTAGAAGCCTGAGCACCTGGGGGCAGACAGACCTGGGTTCAAGTCCCAGCACGGCCCTCACTGGCCATGGGATCTCAGGCCTCCAAGCCTTGACCGTCTCAACCTGTGAAAGGACGATGCCCCTGGGCCCTACGTCCCGAGGTGCTGTGAGAGTTCAGTGATGGTGCACGGGACGCCGAGCACACACTGACTGGAACGAGGTAAGGAATCAGCACACCTCAGCTGTCCATAGCAGTGCCTTCCATTTACGTTCTTAATACGACCTGATTTATGAACACGTCAACTGAATGGCAGCACCTCCGCACGCCGCACTTCTGCTTTTCCTTTCACCTCCGCTCTGAAACCTCTTCTCACCACTGCACTCGGCCGCTCCTGCCAAGAGGCCCCTGGCGGCTGCCTTGTCTCTGTCCCTTCCCTCTGCCCCGTTCACTCTCTAGTCCTTGGCTGGCAGGGAGCTAGGTGACAGGGATGCTTGGTCCCCTAAGACTTTGGCTCCGGGCTTTCCACAGATGGCCTCGCCGTGTCACCAGCAACAGTGTGCGCCGGACGAACGCTGCCTGGGAGGTGAAAACTTCAGCTCCGCTATTTTTAACCAGCTAAGCATCCTCTCTGCCTAAACTAAAGGCTTGCTCGGGGCCGAGACGCGCCTCCTCGGCGTATCACGCCACATGTGCTGCTTTGTTCCCTCTCACGGGATCCCACAGTGTAGCTTCTTCTTTGCCAACGGGGCACTAAAAGTTATTTTTGTTACAAAGGGTGAGACTTCACACCGGGTTCAGATTGCCTGCATTTCTACAGTACCTGCTGTGTTTGAAACTGGTGAAAAATGTACTCTGATAATCTCTGTTCACTGTGTAGAGATTACGAAGGAAGAAACGGGGTTTAGAATGAGCACGCATGGGACAATGAACTCAAGTCCCTTCATCTAGCAAGGGCACCTATCTCAAATATCTGCTCTGTATTTCCCTTAAAAACTGGATTTGAAACGTTAAGCAAGTGTTTCCTCTTTCGTATAATTTGATACCTGTAATTAGTAAGGCATGCTCTCGCGGGGAACACGATCTCTCTGGCAAATCAAATGAGTCGTCTTGACGTAAACTGGTTTAGGTGAGGGAACACTATCTCAATCTATTGAGGGCGGCTCTTTCCACAACGCAGAGAAGAAAAGAACCACGGAAAAGTTCAAACTTTGGAATGATTTATAGCATTGTTACTTTTTCTTAAGTTTGTTCCTGTTCAGTATTAAACCGTCAGTCACACTGTCTGTAAGGCGACTGGAAAAGAATGAACATATCCTTTATTTCTGAAGTTTAATTTATTTGTCCTCGTTTCTTGATCACATTAGCTACGGGATGCTAAGTTCTAGGTAAATGAACTGAGCAATGCAGATGTAAGAGGATTTTATTTTTATTAGTGGTAACGTTGCCCACATCTCAAGACTGTGTCGGAAGGAACGAAACGTCCCTCTGTATGCCTAATTTTAAAGAAGCCACTGTCTTTAAAGCATGGAGATCAGTAGGGTTAGGACTGTGAACTCGAGTTACAGAAGTCGCTATCGCACTGGTAGAACACGCAGGCAGAAAACAGAGCGTAAAAGTGTCCGGCAAACACGTGGGAAGGACCAAACCATAATGGATTACGTTATGGGAAACTAGGAGGTTTTAAGGCCTAAACTTAACGTCCCAAAATGCCTTCGAGAGAGAAAATGGAACCCTTGTGACGCAGGCTCTCCTATAAACAGACACAAAGAGCTGGGCCAGATGGATCACGAGATGATCCAGAGGAAGAATTCTTACTTTCTCCTGAGGGAAAGATGAGTTTCCTCACACCAGGTCTAACTACAAAGACAGCGTCTGTGTGCGCCTTCCTGAGCCTGGCGGGGAGCCCTGGAGACCTGGGTTTCAAGTTTATGCACCAACACTTGGACCACACGCGGAATCACAACCTCACATACGGAATGTGGGGTGTGGGATGATTCTTTACATGGGTCCATACCTGCATCTGGGTCCATGTGTCCACAGGTGGCTTTCTACTTTTAATGTGGGATACTCGGGGGTCATCTAATATCTCAACGTCTAAATCAGAGGACAGGACATCAATCTAAGAAATAATCATATCACCTCGAAGGGAACAAAGCGACACCTGCAAGTTAGCAGGAGCCGAGCGTGCTTCGTTCTACTAGAGCCATGACCTACCTTGTCTGGTGAACTCATCTGCTTCTCTGTGAACCAAATCCTTTACTCTGTTTCCATAAAGCAGCCGCGAGGAATCGTGATCAAAAGCTTTCAGGGTCTCACTGGAACTGTAGGACTTCTGTGTAGGAACCCTGCACTCCGCACTGTCTGCTGAGGAATTAGCACAGCGCCGCTCCCTCTCCCGTCTGTTCTTGGTCAGGGAGCAGTAAGGCCTACGTTCCTTCACGTCCATACTTCATTCCTTCCGGGCGCACATCAGTCCTGGCTGCGGCGAGGTACGCTCAGGGTTCCATTCTCACTGGCCTGTCTGTGAAGATAAAAGGTTTGCATGATGTCAGCGTCACATTCGCCTACAAACTGACTGTACCCTTCTCGATCTGGAGAATGGTGGAAAGTAAGGGTATTATTGCTTATTGAGCCAACGTGCTTTCCACAAGAAATGAAAATTCGTGAAATCAGTGTAAAATGTCCTGTATTATCAGGAAGTGAGGCACCCGTTCTGGTAATGAGAGCTATGGGTGCTTGTTTAAGCTCCTAGATCTGAGTTTTCACATTAATACAAAAAAAAAAGTAAGGTCAACCACAAATTTTGATACAGAAGCTAGCTAAAAATTGGTCTTGACGTTTTCTAAATTTTCCACAATGGAAACGTTTTCTCTTGCTGCATTTTCTCCATTCATAAAAAATTACCTTTCTTTTTCTTACAAAAACGCATACTACTTTTATTTACTTATTTATTTATTGAAGATTAGGAGCAAATTGGGAGCTTCACAGAAGTAAAACTTTGTCAAGTGCATTGAACGTTTGATTATTTTTCACAAAGACGTTTCCTTCAGAGGGCACAATTATCCCGTGTTAATGACCTAAATGTCTTGACAGGTGGAAAAAAGCGGACCCTTCTCTTCTACTCCTCCCCTTCAAAAGCACTGTGCTTTCTAGAAAATGAACTGAATCAGCACTATCTTGATTTTTAAGGCAATGCAAGTAGCTGAACTGATGGGATAGTTTCCTGCAAGGGCCGGTAGCGAGAATGAGTTAGAAGGAGCAGGGCGAATTGTGTTTCTCTGCCTAGCAACTCTCTTTTTCCTGAATTTGCTAAAAGGACAGGGGTCAGGGTGGGTAGAAAAGGCTCTGCTGCTGAAGATACAGGGCCCAGAAGAGGGAGGGCCGCACCCGCATTCTACACCGTGGTCCAGGGCTCATCCACACTCTACGTGGTCCTCCTTGCAGTTCTTTCTCCTTTTGTCTTTCCTTTCAGTCTGAAGGTCCCTTAGCATTCAGTGTCTTCCCCGCCCCACTCCTTCCCTAAACTCACTTTTTATTTGAGTGATTCCATAATCAACTTGAAACAAATGATTCCCGGTGGCCCCAGGTCTTCTCTCGGGTTCCACGTCCTTAGGGCTGGGACTTGTCTTTAGCTATTTTCTCCTGAGAGTCCTTCTCCGGAAGAGTCTCTCTCCCCCTCTCTTCATCCTTGGCCATCATGAAACACGTCACACTGCTCTCTCTAATGTGCTTCCAACTCGGAGTCTCTTCGCTGACTCCGATTCGCCCACGTCAACTCAGGTTACATCTACGCTGTCAACAAGTCTTGATTCTTTCTGAGCAAAATTACGACTCCTAATACCTTTCACTTTCTAACTTCTGCCTTCCTTCCAGCGATAAGGAGAGTGGGGAAACTCTGAGCTGGACTGACCCCAGAATACCAGAACCTATGCTTGGAAAAGTTGGGTGCTCCTCCAGCCGCCTCTTCAACCAAACTGAATCTTACCCCTCCCATATTGAGGGCATCCCACATGGGGTTCCACGTGTCTCTGCTAGTGAACTGAGCTGCGCTGTTAAAGCAGCTGCTAATGTTTTAGCTTGGTTGTTGGCACGTATCTTGACTTCCCTACCTTCTTCTACTTTTTGATGAATCCTATTTTATAAACTAACATTTTTCACCGACCCCCTCTGATTCATTACTCCATTTTTCTCTTTACAAGTTCTCCCAATAGCTTTTTTTTTTTTTTTTTTTTTTTTTTTTTGCTGTACGCGGGCCTCTCACTGTTGTGGTCTCTCCCGTTGCGGAGCACAGGCTCCGGACGCACAGGCTCAGCGGCCATGGCACACGGGCCCAGCCGCTCCGCGGGCATGTGGGATCTTCCCGGACCGGGGCACGAACCCGTGTCGCCTGCATCGGAAGGCGGACTCTCAACCACTGCGCCACCAGGGAAGCCCCCAATAGCTTTTAATAGAAATTGGATTCCCCTTAACGTAGCTTTCCTTTCTGTTTAAGACAATAAATAATTTCAAGGTGCGGTGACAGGGACTATATTTGTACAACAGGATTAAAACAACAACACACGAATTTACTCTTGTTATTCCAACAAACAGAAGTCACTTTAGATAAATATTTATCGAATGACTAATATGCTGAGAACACACCACTGAATCAAACACTGTCCCTGCCCTCAGGGAACATATGCTTAGTGAGGGAAACAGGTACATTCCTTCTACTGGAGTGAATAAATATGCCCAAGTTAAAGGAAAATCTTGTTTCCAAAACAGCCTTGATCTCTCTGGAGGAAAGGTTTATGTAGACTCTCATAACTAAATGATCCTCAAAAAGCTTTTCATTGACCGGAAAAATATTGTCAGTCAAGCATTTTTACTAATAGAGTTTTGGGATTTGAAATCATTATAAAGGTTCCATTTCTTGCCCTAAGTTGACATCTTTCAAAAAAATAAGTGTTGCTATATATACAAATATGTAGGCATTTTTATACTTTAAAAATGGACTGACTGGGACTTCCCTGGTGGTGCAGTGGTTAAGACTCCGTGCTCCTAATGCAGGGGGCCCGGGTTTGATCCCTGGTCAGGGAACTAGATCCCACACGCCACAGTGAAGATCCCATGCGCCTCAACTAAGACCCGGAGCCGCCAAATAAATATTTTTTAAAAAATGAACTAATGCCAGCAAAAATTGTTTTTTTTTTTTTCTTCTCTGCTACAGTTTTGTTTCAATTAGTTAGGCCACGCATTGGTAAACTCTAGTCCCCTGGCCCAATCTGACCCATGGCCTGCTTTTGTAAATACAGTTTTACTGGAACGAAGCACATGTATTTGTTTACGTATTCTCCTTGGCTGTGTTCACGTTGCAAAGACAGAGTTGAGCGGTTGCTACGGAGACTGTAGTGAATTGAACTGTGGCTCCCAGAAAGATATGTTGAAGTCTTAACCCCTGGTATCTGTGAAGGTGACCTTATCTGGAAATGTGGTCTTCGTAGTTGTAATCGAGTTAGGATGAGGTCATAGTAAGTTAGGGTGGGCTTCAAATCCAATGACTGGTCTCTTTATGAGATAGAAGACGGGGATTTGGATACAGAGACGTACAGACAAACAAGAAAATGGGCCAGGTGACGTTGAAGGCAGAGATGGAGGAATGCAGCTACGAGACAAGGGTGCCAAGTGTAGCCAGCAGCCACCAGAAGCCGGCAGAGTTGCGGGGAATAGATGCCTCCCTAGGACCTCAGAGGCAGCATGGCCCTGCCGGCACCTCACTGCCATACTTCTTGCCTCCAGAACTGAAAGGCTAAATTTCTGTTGATTCAAGCCATCAAATTTGTGATATTTTTTTACTGCAGCCCTAGGAAACGAATACAGAGATCTGATGGCCCCACAAAGTCTAAACGATTTGCTGTCTGGCCCTTTACAGAAAAAAAAAATTGCCCACGTCTAAGTCAGACCACACGTATTTCCATTCTGTCTTTTTCTTTGTCCCTTTGGACCTTTGAATGTAAAAAGTATTTTCTTTACTATATGGTCCATGATACAGTTTTTCAGTCTTGCAAATCAGATAAGTCACTAAGTTCTTTAAAGCAATAATACGCACATACGTCATCAGTAGCAAAGACGCATCCTTGCAATAATGTTACCAATGTTTAAAAATCAATTCCAATTAAATGTTAATAAATTAGTAATCAAAAGATAATTTTATGTATTCTTGAGCTTTATACAACATCTCCAGCACAAAATATCTGACTTTTCTTTATTTGTGGAGCAATTCTAAAGTGCCATGAAAAATCAAGATAGAGTATTCAAATACACCATCAAAGAAAAAGACATTTTGGGCTTAGAGCTTCCAAACAATAAAAAATCTTTTGCATCTGTATTTCCGGGTTTGCACACGGTTCAAACTCTTAAAGGATTTAATTTGCACTGTAACGTTTGCAACTACTGATATGCTTCTGATGGAAGCCAGTGAGTTCAATGTGACTTCAAAAGGCAGTTTTCTTAGATTAATATCCCATGGAAATGACGGTGTTTATTAGAATATCCCAACCTTTTGTCTATATCTATAATTTCTTCTGTTGACATTTACTATTAATCTTGTGATTTACATAATTTTAAGAATCACATCCATAAAGGATATTGGGAAAATTTGTTGTGTGAGGCCAGTGTGATAATTTTTTATTTGATATTAAAATTATGATATTAATTAACATACTGGGAGTTTGGGGTTAGTAGATGCAAACCATTACATTTAGAATGGGTAAACAACAAGCTCTTACTGTAGAGCACAGGGAACTATATCCAATCTCCTGGGATAAACCATAATGGAAAAGAATATAAAAAAAGAATGTATATATGTGTATAACTGAGTCACTTTGCTGTACAGCAGAAATTAGCACAATATTGTAAATCAACTGTACTTCAATAAAAACAGGGTAAAAAAATTTCTTTTTAATTAAAAAAAAAAAAAGGCAGTTTTCTGCATTATCACCTGCACTCAAAGCTGGGGACAAGAACGTTAAAAAAATGCAGCTGCTTGGGCTTCCCTGGTGGCGCAGTGGTTGAGAGTCCGCCTGCCGATGCAGGGGACGCGGGTTCGTACCCTGGCCCGGGAAGATCCCACATGACGCGGAGCGGCTGGGCCCGTGAGCCATGGCCGCTGAGCCTGCGCGTCCGGAGCCTGTGCTCCGCAATGGGAGAGGCCACAGCAGCGAGAGGCCTGCGTACAGCCAAAAAAAAAAAAAAAAGCGTTTTCTTAAGTGGTGTTAAATCGTTGAAGCACTTTGATGGTGATTGCATAGTCCTACCAGAGGAAGAGGGTCGCTGGGAGCATATTTAGCATAAAGCAATTAACGAACAGGACCCTCGCTGCGTCAGGGGGCGGGGCCTTTGAAAAGGAAAGGAAACTAGTAGAGAGAAAGGGGACCGAAAACTTTCAGTTGAACTGCCTACAGCAAGTATATGACAATATCAAACTGATTTGGTTAATTTTCATTAGCTCCTTGAAAAACCACTCAGTTACTGCCCATAGCACCGCTCTGGAAAACACAGCTGGTCTTAGAGCAAATTCCATTATTTGGCTATTTGTTTTTTCTCAATATCTTGCAAAGTGTTTGATTGTTTGAATGAATGCGCAGGCAGTCCTGACTTAGGGACACTAGGGATCATATCCTCTATTTCAGATACTGTATATTATTTCAACATGCTTTGAAACTTGGCCACAGAACTTAACGACATTGTTTCGTAACCTGTTCTTAACTCCAAAGAAACAGTTTAAAATTGTACCTTTAGGAAGTAATCTGATTTTTATTGGACTTTGTATATTTTTAAAACCCTTGATGCCAATGATTATAATCTCTCAGGCCCATGACAAACATCCCTAAAATCATCTGCACTTCTAAAATTCTGTGAGCTTATATGTCAATCTAGCAACGGAAATAAAAACAAATAGCCAAACCCAAAGGATTAAGTAAGCTTTTCGTCAAATTCACTCATGTGTCCATTGTTATTTATTTTCTGTAAGGATTACAAATTCCTGAATGTTACCTTGAATATCTCCTGCGTAGACTGTCTCCTCACTTTAGAATGGTTTGGAGACGCTCACCCAAAAGAGTAAGCAGATTTCAGAGAAACACTAATTTACCTCAGCATAGTTTAGATTAAAGATCTAAATTAAGCTATTTGTACACAATACCAAGACAATTTTGCCTTTTGTTACTCACAATTCGTATTTTCCCTAATAAGTTAGTATTTATGATTTATTACCAGTTATGTTAATCCAACAGTAAATACAACTTTGCACACCACAAGCACTTCAAAATAGTTACATTACTGTCAACTGAACACAAGATGAAATCAATTGCTATTGTTCATTTCAGGGGTAATTTTGTTTCCTGAGACAAATTTGTAAATCAAAGAATTGAAATAATTAAGAACAAAAATAAAAGCATGTTACGGTGATTTTTTTTAATAATGCTAAATTCAAGCATAACTAAACTTTGAGCTTACAGTTTCAAATAGAAGAACGCAAGCGAATCATGTCTGAGACACAAAATTAACACACAAACAAAACCGTGTAAAGAAACACAGGGAAAGCAGAGTGTACCATGAGTAACAAAAGTGAGCTTGTTGAGAAGATGCAGGTACAGAGAAAAGTAAATATAGCGAATAATTTGCGATTGAGAAGATTAAAAACAAGGACGGTTGCTTCCTTTAAACAAGAGAGGAAATAAAGAGAACATTCGATAGCAATAATAAATAAGAAGTCAACTTCTGCTTCCAGCCAAGATGGCGTAACGGGAAGTGGATTTACCCACCTGTCTAAAACAGCAACGGCAATAAAATAGACAAAATACATGAAACGAAGTTTTCAAGTTACTGACATGAAGAAATGAAGGACAGTGAACCTTGAGAAAGGAAACAAACAAGGTGAGCCCTTGAGCACCCTTGCTCACTGCCTTGAAAGAATTTCCAGGCTGTAGCACAGCAAGGAGGAGCCCAGGAAGAGCTCAGCCAACTCCTAAGCTAAAGAGACAGAGCTCACACTCTGCTAGAACAGCTGGTAAGAATTTGCAGGACAAAGTGTTGGAGGAAAGAGAGCTGCATGGGGAAAGAACTCTGCAGGTCTGCAGAGGGTCCTTCTTGAGAATTCAGCGGTGCACTGACCAGCACATGTGTGTGAGGGGACTGCTGGAGGCCAGAGGAAGAATGACTGGAAAGGATTATAGCAGAGTTTCTCAACCTTGGCATTACTGATACATTAGATGGAAAATTTTCTTTCTGTTGGGGGATATCCTATAGTAGGACGTCTAGCAGCATTCCTAGCGTCAACCTACTGGATACCAGTAGCACGCCTAGTCATGGTAATAATAAAATACGCTCAGACGCTACCAGATGTCTTGCCTGGGTAAAACTGTCCCTGTAAAGGACCACTGAATTACAGGGAACAGTTTTCAAAGCTCAAACTGGGCCAAGAATAGTGTATAGTTTTTCCAGCCAGACTAGAAAAACCTCATAATTTATTAGGCAATGTATTCACAAAGGCCTTGCCTCAGTTGTGGGGAATAATTAGAACTATAGGCTAAACATCATTCTGGTCTCAATAAAAAATCTTAAAAGCAAGAGGAGAAAGGATCAAAGTGTTTCCAAGTAGCTTACATGTCCCATGACAAAGCTTAGGAATGTTATAGAATAGAAAAATAACCAGCACTCAACAAAGTGAAATTCGCAATGTCTGTCATCTGATCAAAGAGTACCTGGCATGCAAAGAAGCAGGAAAATAATGAGGAGAAAAATCAAGCAACTGAAACTGACCCAGAACTGACACAGGTGTTAGAATGAATAGACAAGGACATGAAAACACTTATTAATAACTGCATTCCATATGTTCAAAAAATTAAATGGAGACATGAAAGACATTAAAAAAGAAAAAGAACCAAATCAAACTTGTAGAGATGGAAGTACCCTGTCTGAGATGGAAAAATACACTGGGTGAGATGGACGGCAGATTAGACATCACAGAAGAAAAGATTAATGAACTTAAAGATACAGTAATAGAAACTATATGAAATGAGGCACAGAGAAAGAAAAAACTAATAAATGAATACATCGTCAGTGAGATGTGGGACTACTTCAAAACGCCAATATAGATGTAACTGGAATCTCTGAAGGAGAAGACAGAGAGGAGAGAACAGAAAAAATGCTGATGAAATAACAACCGAAAAATAATCAAATTTGAGAAATGCTACAAAACCCCACAGATCCCAGAAACTCAACAAACCCCAAGCACAAGAAATATAAAGAAAATTATACCAAGGCATTTAATTGTGATTAAAATTGCCCAAAATCAGGGACTTCCCTGGTTGTCCAGTGGTTAAGAATCCGCCTGCCAATGCAGGGGAGATGGGTTCGAGCCCTGGTCTGGGAAGATCCCACATGCTGCAGAGCGACTAAACCTGTGCGCCACAACTACTAAGCCTGCGCTCTAGAGCCCATGAGCCACAACTACTGAGCCTGCACGCCACAACTACTGAAGCCTGCACACCTAGAGCCCATGCTCTGCAACAAGAGAAGCCACTGCAGCGAGAAGCCCGCGCACTGCAACGAAGAGTAGCCCCCGCTCGCCGCAACTAGAGGAAACCTGCGCGCATCAACGAAGACCCAGTGCAGCCAAAAATAAGGAAATAAATAATAAAAAAAAACTTAGTTATTAAAAAAATTGCTAAAAATCAATAATAAGGAATAAGTCTGAAAGCAGACACAGGAAAAAGGCACATTACACACAGAGTTTCTTGTTGTAAATAATGAAAGCAAGTAGACAGTAGAGAGACACCTTTGAAGTACTGAAAGAAAAAAATCTGTCACCATCGAATCCTGTAAGTAATGAAAATATCTCTTAAAAAGGAAGGCGGAATAACTACCTTTTTCAGACATACAAAAGTTAATCACCAGTCGACTCTCATTACAAGAAATGCAATGGGAGTCCTCTAGGCAGCAAAAAAAAATGCCATCAGATGGAAACACAGATCTACAAAAGGAATAAGTAGCCTTTGGAAGTGGTAGCTGTTTGGTTAAATACACAAGCTATTCTCTTATTAAATCTCTTTTAAAAACAGATGACTGTTTAAACAAAATGATATCATAACAATGTATTGTGGATTTGATAACATATGTGTAAGTAAAATTTATTGCAACACTAGCACAAAGGAAGGAGTGGGGAAACGGAAGTGTGTTTGATACTGTATGTGAAGTAGCATAGTACTGCCTCAAGGTAGTCTGCTATACTAGCGATGTCTACTTTAAAGCCTACCCTAGTGCACCCACTAAAATGAAACTGAGAGTTACAGCCAGTAAGTTAAAAGAAATAATGGAATCATACGAAATGGAGGCATAAAACATCAACTAAGCCAAAGAAAGTAGAAGAGGAACAAGGAACATACGGGCAAATAGAAAGCAAACAGCAAGATGACAGACTTAAACTTAACTAAGCCAATGATCACATTAGATGCAAATAGTCTAAATACGCCACAGAATGCAGAGGTTTTCAGATTGGATTAAAAAATAAAAATAAAAAACAAGACCCAATTATATGGTGCTTCCAAGAAACATAATTAAATACAAAGACACAAATAAGTTAAAAGTAAATGGATGGAAAAGAGAAACCTAACCATATCAATAATTGCATTAAATGTAAATAGAAATGATCACAACAATTAAAAGGCCGAGATAGACTGAATGAAAGAGTAAGATGAGACCAGCTGGAGGAACACCCAGCAGCCATTCGAAAGAATGCAACGGATCTACATGCATTGACATGGAATTGTGCACAAGGCAGAGTGATCATTAAGTTTTCTGTTCATTGATCATACATGTCAGGCATGGTAAGAGGTTCTGGGAATGGAGAGATGAACAAGACATAGTCTCTACTCTTTCATTCTGAAAGGGGAGTTGGAGTTTAAATAATGAGTCACGCAAATAAATGCACAACTAAAAATGTAACAAATGCTGCAAGAAATTGCAAGTTGCTAAAACAGAGAATAGAAGGTGGGGTCTGATTGAGACCGAGAGCCAAAAACAAAGACTGATCTTAAATGACATTTAGGCTGAGAGCCATCGGTTAAATAGGGTTTAACCTGGCCACAAGTATGTGTCACAGAAAAGAGGCTGACAGTAGAGCAGACCAGGCTGAAAGAATGTGTTCAACCAACACATGGAGACAGGGAGGGGCTTGATGGACAAATGTCAGCAGGGCTGGAGCAGCGCCAGAGAGGGGAGAGGCATGAGATGAGTCCAGAGGGAGCCTGAGGCCCAGAGGCAGAGCTTCACAGGACAGGATGAGCAGTTTCACCCAAATACCACCATTAATGGGGGACCACTGGAGAGCTTTAAATGGCACGTTTGACATGATCAATCAGGTTTCCAGTTTGGAGAGATCCCTCTGGCTGAAGTGTAGAGAACAGGGAAGATGGAGGTCTGGGGAGGAAACGGGAAAACTTGTTGGCAGATTTTTGCAGAAGTCCAGGCAAGAGAATGAGAGCTTGGACTAGGGGACCTGAAATGGCAGTGGGCATTTAGGGAGGTGGATGGGTGGGAGAGATAGACTTGGCATCAGAAAGACCTGTGATGGGCTGAAATGAGGGTGAGGAAGAGGAAAGAGTTGGGGGTGACGACCAGGCTGCTGGCTGGAGCAGACGGGAAAAGGGGGATGTCTACTGAGACAGAGGGGACAGGAGGCCGCCCCTCAAAACTATTTAGTGTACACTCCCAATTCTCGCTTTTCTTTCATTTAAAACATGTTATTAGGCAGTAATCTTTGTCCTTTGTGGAAACTAGAAAATACAGTTAAGAGCAAAACAAATCCTTAAAATTATTGCTCACATAACATTTTAGCGTTCACCTTTTCAGGCCCTTTGTATGCATGTGTGTGTGAGTGTATGTATGTCATATATAATTTACAATTTAATGTAAATGATCTTGTAACCTAGTTCTACTTGACATATTACGAACAGTCTATGGGAGTAAAGATATATTTATGCCTTTATAAATGATAAATAGGAAGCTTATTGTTTTAAAACTGAAAAGTATTCTTCAGGCTATATCATAGATAGCAAAAACTTAGAAAATGAAACAAAATAGGAGAAATATACTAAAATAGCTACTAAGTGAGTGTGAATACTGGAAAATTTTTAATTGCAAAATATATAGAACAGTACCTGAGGCTGTAAGAAAAGTGGTTTGAGTCTGATCAAATCATTAAAAATTCTTTCAAAATTATTTATATGTAGAAGGAAACAGAAACTGGAAATGATCAAAAAAGAAAAAAATATGGATAATGAGGTTAATTCACCCAGTAGTGTAAAGTGGGAATATATTCTATGATGTAAAAACAAATAAAGCAATTCACTTGCAAAATTAGAAATTAAAAGTGATTCTATTTTCCCTAATAGAAACAATGGACAATAGTAATGTAGTAGTAAAATATATTAACACAGCTACGTGGGCTACCGCCGCAAAGGAGGGAAAAACTGCAAGGAAAGTCATAATCTCCATACTTCGAATAATTTGAGAAAAGGTCCTCTAGAATCCAGAGCGGCTGAACCAAATGCAGCTCTCTTACCTTCCAGACCTTTAGGGTAAAGTTGTAAATAATCTCTCTCAATTTGTCTGCCTGCCTGGATCAACACATATATCCATCACATATAGTTAAGTATTTTTATGATCGTTTAAGCCAGAACTCTGAATCTGGAGGCCACCACTTTATTCACCAGTGCTTCAAAGTGAGCCAGGCCTTTGAAAAATTTGCCAGTAATGCCACCCGGTTCAGAGGGAAAAATCAAAGAAACGGTTACGTGTCATGAGACTGTGTTATCCAAATGGCCTCAAATATACACTAGGTAAAAAGCAAACAAATAGACAACTGTGGTAGCACTCGGTGTATTGTTCTGATTCAACTGGGTCGCGGACTGTCATGCCGCCTTCAAACGTACGTGTTCACCCCAGTGAACACGCCAGTCACACTCAAATACACAACCATCACAATAACCTCCACTTAGTAAGCGGTTTCACGTTGTAGGTCGCACACTGCATTACGACTTCTAACAACAGCTTGTCAACTTGCTGATATTTGCCAGTTTTACAGGTGAGGAAATACGAGAAATTCATAAAAAAACTTCAAGTCAGACACCCAGGGAGCGGCCAGGCTGGGACTCACACTCCCACACGCTGTTCTTCCATTTACGTCTCTGAACCGTTGCCAAACTCTAAGGCCTGTGGAACATCGACTCCAAACTCAAACCTTTAGCCATAATGCGAGAAAAGTAAGCAAGCCTTTTGGAAACAACTAAAAACAACTACAGCTTCATATCTTAAAACTGACCTATGGGTATTACTAACCTGGTGACAGTTGGGGACCTGCAGGCCATTGGAGGAGCTTCTCAAGTGAAGAGCTATAGGATTATGTCCCTAAGTGCTGGGCATATTCCTCTCGTGAAGAGTGGACATAAAAACTCCTTGATGAATTATTAATTTCAAGCTTGATTATTTATTGAGTGCTTAAAATACGCCAGGTGCTTTACATATATGACCTCACTTAACCCTCACAGCAACCTTGCGAAGTAAGAATTATAAATTCCACTTTCACGTGAGAGAACTAAAGCCCAGAGAGATGAACTGATTCCTCCAAGGACACAGAGTCAGGAAGTAGCCAAGTGGAATTGGAACACATTTCGGTTAGTTGCAAGTCTGTCCTCTTAATACTAGCCTCTCCTTCCAAACCTTAGAACAAAGAGGGGGTTTAAGCCATAAACAAACAAACAAAAAAAACCAAAAACCAAGGAAAACAGTTTTTCAAAAGGTGAGGGAGAGGGAGAAATGACAGCAAAGAGTCTGACAAACTGTGCCAGGATGTCAGCAGATCCAGTGCAAAGTCAAGGAAGGCTGTCATATTGAAAATACCACAATAATTATTATTGTTTAATTTATTCAACTGAGTAAGAAAGGTGGAAAATTCAAGATCCAGTTAAAAAGATCAAAAATATTGGGAATATTTTCAAGCTTCTTCTTTGAGGAAAAGACAATTTAGGAGGAAATAACTGATACCTTACTGTGATGTTCTGTGTTTCAGAGGAGGACCCCGTCACAGTTCCCTTTGCTTGTCTCCCATCTCATGTAGTTTAGTTACTAGAGGAGAAAGGCTCCCCTACATCACGGCCACTGTGGTCAGGTGTGGGGGTTTTGTATGCCCCGTATTTCCCTGAATAAATGCTCCTCTCCCACGTCGGTTTCTAAAGGGTTCGGGTGAAACAGACCCCAATCCTGGAGTCAAGGAACTGTCCGCACAGAATCCAGTGACTGGATCAGGAATGGACATGTGACCTAACTCAGGCCAGAAAGGTCAGCTCCAGGACACATGACAAAACCACTGGGAATGTGCTTACTCAACACCAGACAATGTAGAGCTGCTAATATGGGAAGACGAAGACATGGCGCTTGTTTGCATTCCTGCCGCCGCGTGGAGAGCCTTCCTGCCACCGAAGTCCACACGGAAGAAAAGAGGCCTCAGAGAGAGAGAGCCAACAAGTTCTTACCCGGATTTTTCAAATTAAAAAAAAAATCTATACTGGGCTTCCCTGGTGGCGCAGTGGTTTAGAGTCCGCCTGCTGATGCAGGGGACACGGGTTCGTGCCCGGGTCCGGGAAGATCCCACGTGCCGCGGAGCGGCTGGGCCCGTGAGCCACAGCCGCTGAGCCTGCGCGTCCGGAGCCTGTGCTCCGCAACGGGAGAGGCCACAACAGTGAGAGGCCCGCGTACGGCAAAAAAAAAAAAAAGAAAAAAAAAAAAAATCTATACTGATACAACTGGGTTGGAATACAGGGTGGGTTTTTGATCAGACAGATGATGCCAAAAGTCTAGCTCCACTATTTACAATTTATGTGACTTATGACCTCAGACAAGTTATTTAAACTCCCTGAGATTTGCTTTCCTACCTTTTATTCTTTAAAATGCATATGACAATGTCTTTCTTAAGGAGGTATTATGAAGATTAAATGAGATACAGTTTTAAAAGCATTTAGCCCAGTGATTGGCATATAACATAATGTCTACTTGATAAGAACCATTTATTATAATTAAATTCAAAAGCACTGTTCCACGTCCAAGAATAACTTCCAGCATCATTAGGCTTGGGAAGCTGAGACGGGGAAAAGCGTATGAAAGCTCAGTTCTACGAGGTGGAGAGCAAGAGATTATACATCTGTAGCAAAACGTTTCGCTAAACTGTTTGAATGGAACTTGGGGTTTGGATTCTTACGAGCTTATTCAGAAATACTGTGTTATCAAAATGAGAAAAAAAAAAAGTTCCCACACCAATAATTTCAAAATGATTGCATCTCTACTGACATCCAAATATTTACATCTCGGTAGTAAAAAGCAAAGTCAGCAAACAACAGGAAAGACTTCCAGGAGAAGCAATGAAGCTGATTGAGAGTCTCCAGATTGAAAGAACTACGTGAGCTTCACTTTAGTAACAACTAGGTGGAGACCTGATAAGTACCCATATGTATTTGGAGAATAAAGATAACTGCAGTTATCCATGCCTCTCTAACCCACAGGCAGAATTACTATAATAAACATGTCCTCTGTCTACTGCCCACCAGATAGTTTTCATCTCAGTCTGAAAAGCACCAAACCAGCCAAATGGCACCTTCTTCACAGACCCCCGGAGAGCAAGAAATGCTGGTTCAGCGCTGTAGGTGAGGGTCTCACTCAACACAGCATCTCCCTGCAGAGATGCGGACAGAGAGATTCCCAAACCCCACTTTTCCTTGAAGCGGTGAAGCTTAGGGGGGCAGAGCAATTCCAGAGTTGCTTCAGGGTTTCAAAATGCCTTTGGTTCAGTCCTAGTGTCTGATTTGCCCCAAGAACCACGGAAACCCTCTTAGCTGGCGGTAGACTCAGTCTCTGTGGGTGTGGGGAAGAGGACCGACGTCGTCAGCACCAGTCTGGCAAGCAACCTGTGCACTTCATCAGGAGGGTTCCATTCTCCTTACTCTTCCTCTGCTTTGGTGTCCGTTGTTTGCTTTTTAGTGAATTTTAACACAACTCTATCAGGATAGTTAAAGACGCTTGCCTTGGTGTGTAGGCCCACATCGAAATAGACTGTTTTGAAATCTCAAGTTTAATCACACGCCTTAAAGTGCGTACATATAATATACTCAAATATTATGACTTTGTATAAACACAGCCAAATAGTCAAGTAAAAATAGGAAAAGTATATCCAATTAGTCAACTGTTGTAGATCTCCTGGATGTTTTCTATCATATAGACAAATACGTGCGTAATTTATAACATTTATAAAAACTTGTGTGAGTCGGGGACATATGGCCTGACCCAGGCCTGCCTTGTCGGGGGCACGTGCTGAGTGGTGGAGGTGTGGGCCGCCATCCAGCCCAGCATCTCGCTGAGGGGCTGTGTCTGCTCCCGGGGGACCCCTTTCAATGATTAGCATAAAGGCTCGGGACGAAGCGGCCCAAGCAAAAAAATATTTTTTTTCTGCTGTTACTAGTGGTAGTTATAAGCCGAGGCACGGGGTGAAAATGGACCTAGGCAGCAGGTGAGATTGTTGCTTTCTCAGACGTCTGCTGAAGTAGGAGTCTTTCAAGGCTCTTCCTGACCATGAAAGGGCAGCGCGAGCAGGAGTACACGGAGAGAGAAATCCCGTTTCCTTGGCTTCCCGTCGACTGCCTGCCAAGGCGAGAAGCTGGACTTTTGCCACTGTATTTCATACCTTGATGATGTATTCTAGACAACTGTGAAAAACCACACTTTCAAGGTAAGCTAGTAAATTGTGACTACTCCATAAATATTAAACCACCACAGCAATGTGGAGTAAGTCCATTTGCTCTGTGCTTCTAGAAAGAAAGGCATGACTGAAACGCAAGAGTCACTGCTGAGAAAATATGATCTAATTTTGGCTACAGTGGCTTTGCTTTAAAACAATTGAGCTTGCTATTCATCTCATTATAAAATAGTTATGATATCAGTTAATATTTATAGTTCTAATCCATATCCCGGGAGGAGTTTAAAATTAATTTGGATGGAGAATTAAGGAAAGGACTCTAATTTAAGGAAACACCTTCCTCAGGTGAGTCTACCTGTCCGTCACCTTCCCAACTGGGCATTGGCGTTTCTGTCCTAGTGCAGGAGCAGCATTTCTGCAACCAGGAGGTGTATTATTTTAACACTCATTTAATTTGTGGTCCCTCTACTTCTAACTACCAGTAGGGGGGCCAGTTAGCACTGATGACATCAATTATTTTGCATAATGGACACCTGTCACCTATGACCCGGACTCAGCCTACTAACCGGATTTCACGTGGGTAAACAAGTAGTAATGACTACTAGTTATCATTAGTCTAGATTTGCAGTCCTCCCCCACCCCCACCTTTTCCCACTTCACAATCACCAGTCCCCTCTGAGCATATGAAATGGTGAGACCACCTAGAAAAAAAGAAATCGTGAACATAAAGATTTCCACGATTATTTTTGGAAAATAGACACGTTTCATTGGATCGTTTCTACAGTCTATAGTAGTAAACACGTAACGTGGAATATATTTTAATTGCTGTGATGTAAATGAGACCTCGGGGTCATGTTACAGAGTGTTAACTGAAAGATCCAGCTAGGACTTCAGCACGCCTGCAGGCCTTTTAAATCGTTACGGGAAATCGCAGCATTCAATCGAGCAGTTTCCACGCTGAGCTCCCCCAAGGCTAATTAGAGTTTGGTAACATGATGCCAATTTCAACTAATGTACATAATGCTTTTTTCTTCTCCTACTTTATCTACAGAACCTTTCCAGTATGTACAGCTCAAAAACCGTGAAACGCCAGGCAGATGAGGAGCTACATAATTGAGGCCATTTACCATTGTGTTATTGGCAAGAGTTCTCAGGTACGAAGGACCTCACTCACATGGGGTTCAGAAAACCACGAGAATCGAAATATTGGTCCAATAATAATAAATAGAAATGCATCCAGATAACTCAGTGCGAGAGAGACTCAAGTGGTAAATATCTAGGACATTAACTCAGGATACTAGGACGCTTAGAAAATGTATTACAATTGCTAAACATTTTCAGATACGCTCTGATAGTTAAGTTGGCTCTGAAACCCTGGTTCCTCAGGTATGAGCCACTGAAAAGAGAAAATGTATCTCAGATGTAAGTATGGCTTACTGTCGTACAAGGGAGCGCACTAGGGGACCCTGTTTCCTCTTCTTGGGGACATGAAGTACAGGTCTAGGTGACTTCTCGCTGCTGCAAGGAAGACGATGGGCCAGATCCCCACTGCCTGACTAGACCGAGTCTGATGCTTCTTAGCAAGGGTCTGAGCAGGACAATGCAGAAGCCTTCACAGAGATGTGTCCAGAGTTGTTACTGGTTTCGCATTAGATCCCCCAAATGGCTGGGCCATCCCCCCTTCAGTTGGATCTGTACAGCCTGGGGAGTAAATAGCAACGTCACAAGAATACCTTCCCAACTGCTATTAATGAACTGCAGAACACCTTGGATAACAACCACTTCCTTTAAAGCCCCACAATAAAAGGCATGAAATAGTCTCCGGGACCTAAACACCACTCATCACACTGGCACTGGGTGTTTCATACCAGGCCATACCCACCATGACTCGGTGTGGACATTTAATACTCTGCTGGGAATTATCCCTCCAGCTCAGGCCAAGGGAGAGAAGGCAGAAAAGTGCAGCTTTGGCGGAAGCAAAGGAATGTAACTGGGGAGCGGAACCAGGGCACAGATCTGAAGTACCTAGCTAAGAAACTGTAGTAAAAGAGGACAAGCTACGGCTAAAATGTCTATAAGCAGAATACCATCAAAATATGGATTTTGAATGATAACACTCTTCCACATTCCTGTCGAAGGCTCATTGAAAGAACATCTTAGCCTGATCACACCTAATTTTCTAGTTCAGCAAATTCCCCACAACACTATTCACGGCATCCTTTGAAATATTAGCTGTCTTGGTGGCACGTTGAAAGGAATGAAAGACTCAAAATAACGCTGGAAAGTCACCCGCAATCATATGCAATTATTTCCACAGTAAGTCAGTGCCGCACAGTCTCAGTGAAGGGATCAAGCATTCTTGGTTAATCGCACTATTCACTTGCTGGCCCTTCGGGACTTGTTCTTTGCTAATAACCTGTTGCTTTTCTCATAGAGCTGTTTACTGCCCTGACCACATCCTCTTCTATACTTTCAGGGCAGAATGCTCACATTTCAGTAAAAATGTAGTAATTTCTGGAGCCGGCCTGACAATGTGATACTCAGCTCTGGTCAAGCGTGCCGTTCTCACAAACCATTGCAGCCCAGCTTTCCAGCTTTCTGGATCTGGGTGCTAGATCCAGTCCACCTGTGTCCTCTTGGTGCACCCCCCCCCCAAATATCTTGACAAGTTGATCTCCAGGTGTTGGCACCCCTTATTCATCAGTAGCACACGAACAAGCCAAGGGAGAGCAGTTGAAAACTGCAGGACGATAAAGGATCTGTACCATAAACAAGTTCTCTGGTTCGTGTCCACGCAAACCAGTTTTGAGCTATGTCACTCCTGTTGCAGACTGAACTACTTTGGTTACAACCGTTGAGAAGGGGAAGGGCACGGGTTGTCAGTGAAGTTTGTACCGTCGTTTTCTACTACTCCACATGTTTCTCAACTTCAAAATTCACAGTCATCCCTAAGTGTGCATCGACAGGGGAGTGGATAAAGAAGATGTGGTACATATATACAATGGAATATTACTCGGCCCTAAAAAAGAACAAAATAAGGCCTTCTGCAGCAACATCATTGGACCTAGAGATTATCATACTAAGTGAAGTAAGTCAGACAGAGAAAGACAAATATCATATATCACTTATGTGTGGAATCTAAAATATGATACCAGTGAACTTATTAACAAAACAGAAACAGATTCAGAGTTAGAAAACAAACTTATGGTTACAAAGGGGAAAGGTGGCGAGGGGGATAAATTGGGAGGTTGGGATTAACATGTACACACTACTATACATAAAAGAGATAATCAACAAGGACCTACTGTATAGCACAGGGGACTGTCCTCAATATTATGTAATAGCCTAAATGGGAAAGTAATTTGAAAAAGAATAGATATATGTTTAACTGAATCACTTTGCTGTGTAGGTGAAACTAACACAACATTTGTGAATCAACTATACTCCAATATAAAGTAAAAATTAAAAAAAAGAAAGAAGACAGTGCCGTTTTCTCAGGACAAATGTCTTTATGCAATGCACAACTTAAAAAAAAAAAAGAAAATTCAGAAGCACTCCATCCAAACGACCCTCTCTGATGTTATCCACTTTTGTGTTTCACACATAGTAAGTCTTCAGTAATCAATAGTTTCCTGATTTATGCGAACATGGTGTCCCCAAAAACCCAAATGAGACAATGGAGCTGGCTGTAACAGAAAAATAAATTATCTCAAAAGAGAAAAGATAATATCATATTATCTTCAGGGCATCTCTCGCTTGCCACTACTAGACTTAGTTCATTTGCTTTTGTGTAATTTTTTCACTATCCCCTATAGAGTCTTCACACTCTATTTAAAATCTTCCTCTTGAATAACAGGAACGTCATCATCTAGCGAGGAAGCTATTATAACAAAATCACACTATAACATTCGAACGTCTTCATGAGTCGTACCACACTAAAATTTATATCTAGAAAAATAATGGTTGTGTAGAATATTCTCATTATAATCATGCAATATTAAAACAAAAGGAAAGATCTCCAAACTAAACATTAAACCATTAGAAATGACAATGTACAGTGAAGCTGAGGATTCTACAGCCCTGGCGTGCCTAAAAAGTTGCCTGATAGCGACTAAAAGAAGTTTTACATACACAGCTAACATTTATTTACCTCATTTAATCTCCACAACACACACACGAGGTGGATTCTTTTATTAAACCTTCTTTTGCCGAGAAAGAAACCTACACTCAGAGAAGTTAAGTAACTCACTCAAGGTCACACAGTTGCTAGGTAGCAGAGCTAGGGCTGCGACCCAGATCTGTGGGACATAAAACTGGTGCACGGAGCCACGGCTGGTGTCGACCATTAGGGCAGATACATGCGGTCACACTGGATAAAATAAAATAGGATAATGTGACTTATTCTTATTCTGTTTAAGAACTGATAACACCAATTCTTGTGTTGCACTGTGAAAGCTTTTAAGGCAGAAATGATCATCAGCAGAAAACAGAAATCTTACTCTCATGTCATAATATTGTTCAGTGGGGCTTTGGTAAAATCCCGACACCTGATAGCGCCTGGTAGAGCACAGGCTGACCGATTAGTCACTGGTGTGTCCCAGCATAGTAACCGACGTGTGAAATCACAGAATCGGAAAGGCCAGCGCTCAAACATTAGTGCCAATAATAATTCAGCTATTAATTTTCACACTAAGTAACGATGAAAAGTACATACACTGATTTCCACGAGGTATGTTTAAATGAAAAACAAACCCTACCCGTGGTTCATGGCAGAGTTGATGAGAGAAGCAGGTTTCACCGGCGAAATTAAGATAGGTTCCCATCAACGAGAATGCCGCAATTCACATAACTAATCACCCATAAAACCTATTACGAACAAACACTGAGAAAAACTCAAAAAGCATGTAAGAGTGATGAAATTTCCACCTCAATGACTGATGAAGGCAGATATATCAAAAATCAACTGAGCTGGAAAAATGACACGCTGTGAAGAGGTGCTTCGGGTGACAAGTGATCAGGATCCTCCATTAGTCAAAGTGATGACTCTCAACACACGGATATTCCGGGTCCTCACCCCTGGAAGCTCAGGTCTTAATGACAGAAGTCTGTCTTCTCACATGGAAATTAGAAAGAATGCTTCCAAACGCAGCACTCTCAAGGAAAGATCGCTCATCAGATGAACAGCTCTCCATCTGAATCTTAAGAAAGCCATGTCTATCCTTCCATTTTAGAATTAGATAAAGTGCACATTTATCACACACTCTTTTTTTTTTTTAATTAATTTATTTTTTGGCTGCGTTGGGTCTTCGTTGCTGCGCGCGGGCTTTCTCTAGTTGCGGCGAGCGGGGGCTACTCTTCGTTGCGGTGCGCGGGCTTCTCATTGCGGTGGCTTCTCTTGTTGTGGAGCACGGGCTCTAGGTGTGTGGGCTTCGGTACCTGTGGCACGTGGGCTAAGTAGCTGCGGCACGTGGGCTCAGTAGTTGTGGCGCACGGGCTTAGTTGCTCCGCGGCATGTGGGATCTTCCGTGACCAGGGCTCGAACCCGTGTCCCCTGCATTGGCAGGTGGATTTGTAACCACCGTGCCACCAGGGAAGTTCCTCACACACTCTTTAAATATCGTTTTCAGCACCAGTTTCTTGGCTTCAAGTTTTAGATCTTCTTTTACCATTGCTTTGGACCAAACATGATTAATGACTTTCCCATTTAACTTTTTAAGGAAAAGGCATTCAGCCTTGTTAAAGGGAGAACAGTGCACAGATAAAAGGAAAACTAGTGGTCACGGATGACCAAGCATCCCATCCTGTGTATCTTACTTTTAAAACCAGTTCCATTGTGGCTCTCAGCAGAGCAGAGCGGCCTCCCGAATAGCGACAGCTGCTCCATAAACGTTTGCTGAATCAACATGTGACAGGGTGACCCCACAAAGAACGATGCGCCGGGAACGCCCACTTTCCCGTCCAGATCCCAGAAGTGTTTTTAACACAACGTCCACCTTCTACCGGCATCAGCATGAAACTAAAATGCTACCTCTCATTTTACAAGGGAGAGAGTATTCGAATCACACACGCCGAGAAAGGATGGGGGTGAGGCATGAACATGGGAAAAGTCCAAGGGCAACAGGCTGTGGAATAACCTTTTAAATGGATTTTCTTCTTTGCTAAATTTTGGGCAAGATAATACATTTTTTTCCAGTAAAAGAAATTCAATAGTCCAGACAGCCTTAGATACTTGGATAGCAGGGTTGATAAAACAACTTCCTGGCCTTTAAAAGAAAATGTATCATTCAAGTGAGTTTTGTTAGGCCCCCTCTTTCCCTGTCTATGCAAGCCCAAAAGGTTCAATATTGTGCTCTACAGAAGCACGGGGACTTGAAGCTTACACAGTGATGCGGAGCTGTACCTACCGGCTGTTTACCTTTCTCAGTATAGACCCAACACCACCCCGTCTTTACAGCTGTTTGCCACTCCTATTCCCGATGCTGCAGTGCAGCCATGCTGTCGCTGAAAACACAAATTGCATTTTATGGCTGTATATGCTCAACTTCCACTTCCCGGTGTATTCATTCTGTCACTTCAAAAGAAGCATCCTTTAAAAACAATAAAAAAAAACAATTATGTCATCTGCTAAAAGCCAGTGGTATGTCCTGTTGTAGAGAGCGTCACAAGGGACACCTCTCCTCTGATGCTTCCAAAGGTGGGAATTTTCAAGATGCTCTTAAACGTACGTTTCTTTTCCATTTAATTTATTATTCATGAGTTAAAAATAATTAAAGAGGGGCTTCCCTGGTGGCGCAGTGGTTGAGAGTCCGCCTGCCGATGCAGGGGACGCGGGTTCGTGTCCCGGTCCGGGAGGATCCCACATGCCGCGGAGCGGCTGGACCCGTGAGCCATGGCCGCTGAGCCTGCACGTCCGGAGCCTGTGCTCCGCAATGGGAGAGGCCACAACAGTGAGAGGCCCGCGTATCGCAAAAAAAAAAAAAAAAAATAATTAAAGAAAAAAAAATCTGAAATTGACAGTCATATTTTTCTTGCTAACCTCAATGAACTTCAGCCTCTCTTCAGTCATGCTACTTGTCAAAATGGTACTCGATGCTGATTCGGGGGAAAGGAAAGCTAGAGATATCAGGAGAAATCGATTCGAAATATCCTCTTTGAAGAGATATTATTTAAAAAATACAAGTTTTTCATACAGACAAAGCCCAGACAAATCCCAAATTTGGTTGCAATTTTAAGTAAAGGAAGAGCGAAATTTGGGCCCCTAGAGAGATGATGGAATGGTGTATGCCTTAACTGCATAGGACAGACTCTACCTGATGGAAAAGTTCCTGCCCAAGTTAAGAACCAAAGGAAATGTGGGGGAACGGTAACAGGAAACATGTATGCGGCTTATTAATCACCCTCACTATCGTGGTTTAAGATGCTGTCCTCTTCACTTTTCTTTCAAATGTCTGCTTTTCTTTATAAGGGATAGCGTTATAACCGAAAAGCAACAGAGAACTAATAAATAAAAGGAATGCTTCTCTTTTCTGTAAAACAAAGCTAGGCTGGAAATGCCAGGCTAAGAGAGATCAAAGGTCATTTCAGCACAAACTGAAGTCAATTATTCTGGGATCCATCATCCAATTGAATTGTTTTAGAAATGGAGAGTCTGTCATCACATTTCTATCCTTTTTGAACATTTCAATGTTTTGTAGACATCTAGGAAGAGCCTGTGGATCACAGAGAAGCCTCAGCTTTCCAGAATGGAAGCTCTAGAAATCAAGCATGGCAAATACAGCAAATCAGCTAGAGAATTCTATGTAAAGATGATATCAAGTGAAATATAAGAATTCCCTTTTGGTATGTGCACACATGGCCCCTCACCTGATTAAAGAGCTATAAAGCTAACAATATTATTTACCTAATATATACATAGAGCAAATGCAAGACGGGAGAGAATTGATTTCCACTTACAGAGGAGCGCTGGTCCTAACCTCCCATCTCTGAGACCACAGGTGGGCATCAGCCATCATTATGTGTTCACATCACTGTCAGGATTAAAATTCTCAACGTGTGCAATTCTACTGTCAGATCTGTGACCTGGTAATAAGGACCCAACATTTTAATGTCTTTATTTGGTCAGATGTGGGTCATCAGATACCATAATTCAAAATACAGAAGAGGTCAAGTCAAGGTGATTTCTCTCCCTTTTTCAACCATACGGACCTAGAATCCACTGACTCTTTCAGTAGAGGTTTCTCCTCCTTCCCTCCCTCCACACCTTCTCTCCCTCCTTCCCTCCCTTTTTCTTTCCTTCCTTCCTCCCTTCTTTCAAAAAGGAAAGAAACTATTTTGGTAAACAACGGCCCACTTAAATACAGCAATCTTCCCCTGGGTCCATAGCGACGTGAGAATCACCCTGCTTGTGTTCTGACGGAAGCAGGCCCCTAACAGCCTTTGCACAGCCCGCCCCGCCGCCTCGCTCCCCTCTGCATCCTCGCTCATCAGTATTTCTCAGTCACGTGACCACAGCACGTAACTTAATTTACTTGTCGCTTCTCTGGAAGAGGGGATAATAACATCTCGCCTTTCTGGAAGTAAAGGGTTGGTCGAAATTATCCTGAGGTTCCTGCTAACTTGAAGATCTATAATTCAGAGATTTCTAAAAGACAGAGTGGTCGTTCCCAATTTCCACGACCTTGAGACACAGTAAAATGTCAACCTTCCTGTGTAACGTGAGCGAAGAGAAGAAGCAGCATTACGTGTCACCATCCACTTTCCCTTAAAATTTTTTTTATTGTTTCCTTATCTCACACTCTAAAATAATTACAAAGCTGAGCCCTTCTTCAATTAGAGTAACACAGGCTTCCTCTCTCTTTCCCCCGCTCTGTTCCACGGTGATTCCGTGAAGTTGGAAGAGGTAACGCTGCACGTTAGCATTTCAGGGCTCAAGAAAGAAGACGCTTTGAATGTCAAACCTAGTTTTACGGAGAGACGTACAAATGCCCTAGCTTGAATCTTTCTCATTTCTCAACCAAGTGGCTGTTAATAACTAGGAGAAACTAGTTCAGCTGAAAATCTGCCACAGATTATTACATAATCCGGGATTTTTAATGCCTTGGTACTCTTTCAGTCCTGAATAATGCTCAGCCGGTGTTTTCCCACCGCGCTTAGCTCCCAGCTTCACTTCTCAAACACCAAAACTCTACCCTGTGGCCGGCCACTCCATCATCTGTTTCTTTGATGTGCTTCAATCACTGGGGCTCCATTTTTTTCCACTCTTCACTTTGATATTTCTTCCTTTCAATTCTCTGGCTCCCACGTATGCTTTTCTCTCTTACGATTTAATTCCAAGACAACACTTTCCCGGACAACCCTTAAATCTCTCTATCTGAGGTCTGTTTTTATTTACTGTTTTACTGAAAGTTTCGTTTCTGTGTCCTAACCACTTCCTTCTAACAGCAGAATAAAAGCTAACGTGTGAAAACACACATCCTAGCTTAATGGACAGAAGTGCCTCAACAGAAAGACATGCGCTTTGGCAAAAAATGTGCCTCCCTTTCGGTGAGGTATCCAAACTGACAGTGGTTCAAATGTTTGCATTAGAAGAGAGAATCTACCGGATGGTCCTCTCCCTAAGAAGCCCTGGGGAGTCTGCCATGGTGTCACAGGCCCTTCAGAAGAGTTTCTTGCTGGTTCATATATTTACTTATTCAACAATTATTTTTCAAGGGCCTATTATGTGCCAGGCACTGTGCTAGGTACCAGGGCTAGAATGGTAGAGCACAGACACCTTGCCCTTGTCTATGGGGGACACAGACAAACAAATAAACAAGCAAATAAATAATTACGGATTATAATAGGTGCTATGAAAACGTCAGGTTCCTAAGATGGAGAAGAATGAGGTGCGTATGTGTGGTGGAGGGGGTCATCCCCTCTGAAGGAGGTGATGTTTAATCTGAGATGCACAGATGAGATGCACCCCTGAAGACAGCTGAGTGATCAAAGGGCCCGGGTAGAAGCCATGACACAGGCCCTGTGTGTGAGCGGCATGGGCCACAGAGCAGAGAGAAGGCCAGAGAGAGTCCTTCATGGGGAGAAGGAAGGGGCAGCAGTCGCAGATGGAGGAATCGAGTCACTTAAACTGGCACTGAGACCCAGGCCTGGGATGGGGTAACTAGCGCCATACTGGTATCTGGGAAATGCACAGATGACCTTCCAGCTTTCTCTGAGGCCTGGCTGCCCTGAGGCCAGTTTTCTATACTCCCTGGAATCACACAGAAAATCAGAATTAATGAGGCAACCTGACCCTATCTGGATTTGCCGCCTAAAAGAACGTACATGATACACATAAGAGAACTTCAACACTACAAGGAACTGTTAGCAGTAGATGGTTAATACACGGTCTTGGGAATTCACGTAGATGTATCCTGAAACCAGAGAAGTTTGGTGGGGCTGGGAGACTGAGGACCGAGGGATACTTTTGGTCTTTTCACGGAAGAGGTAATGAAGAAGAATCAGAAACCGTAGGATGTTGGACTACTATTTTTATCTTGTATTGTGGAAAGGAAGTACAGAAATAAAATAATCCATTCATGTGAAAGTAGCACCTTTACTTCAAAGATCAAGACGGTTCAGAAAAAGAATGTATTGGTATGATCTCCAGGACCTGAAGACTTGTGTTAATTCTGGATTTCAGTATCGGGTCAAATCACAGGGAACTGCCAATATTCTATTGTTCTCGATCTAAAACAACGGTAATGTTACATGGCTTGACAAATAGCTACGCAAGGAATCTAACAGCTCATCTCTGATAAACGAGATGTGGGTTTCAGTTTTAACGCTACGTAGATTCTCTGAATTTGAGTTCTTCACCAGCAGAGAGGAGAATAAAAAGGGATCTCGGGCGTATTGACTGTCACCACGTGCCATGCCCAGAGGTAGGTGCTCTCCATACGCTGCCTTCTTTCTGCCTCATAACGAGGTAAACACTATTCCTGGCATTTCACAGCCAAGGAAATGAAGACCCAGAGAGATTAACCATAAAATACTGTGTAAAATGAGAATCGTATGTGAACCAGCCTCCCTCCCTTATCTATGTCCCTGGTTTTTCCCTCTCACCTTTATCTTCTTTCTCTTCCAAAGAAAGGGCCGATTTTCCTTCCCCGGAGGCTATTCTATCAAAATCAGAACCAAACAAAGAAATATCACACAGGAAATTAAGAGCAAATTAGCACAAGCAGTGTGTTTCTAAAAAATGGGATCTTTTGTCTGAATCCCATAATATTTTTAAGAACTGTTTTCAGTAAAGAGTGAGTAACACATCATAATCAAAGGCAGCAACTTATATAAGTAGACTCCTTGGGCACATGGCAGTGCCGATCACATGAGAGTGACCCAGAACAGGAGGTGTGGGTGGGAACCATACGTCATGTGATCTAGAAACCCGCTATCTCCTCATCTGAAGAACACCACTCCTTACAGACAATCAGCGTTTAGTAAATCTTCTGATAGATCAAGGATTGCTCTGATCGTAAACACTCTGGCTCAGAACCTCCTTTAGTGATGTACAGCTTGCAGATAAACCAAAATAACCTCTAGGCTTTAAGTACAATTGAAAATAAAACCTTAATGATTTATTTGCATATTTATCAGGAAAGCTCGAGTTTGATCACACACTCTAAAAGAGCTGTCATGCATGGAGGCAACCTAAATGTCCATCGACAGGGGAACAGATAAAGAGGATGTGGTATAATATGCACTGGGATACTACTCAGCCATAAAAAAGAATGAAATAATGCCATTTGCAGCAACGTGGATGGACTTAGAGATTATCACACTGAGTGAAGTAAGTCAGGCAGAGAAGGACAAATAGCATATGCTACCACTTATACGTAGAATCTAAAATATGACACAAGTGAACTCTTCTACAAAATTGAAACAGACTCACAGACAGAGAGAACAGACTTACGGTTACCAAAGGGGAAAGGGAGGGGGAGGGATAGATTAGGAGTTTGGGGTTAACATTGATACAGAAAACAGAAAAATAAGAAGGACCTATGGTACAGCACAGGGAACTGTATTCAACATCCTGTAATAACCTATAACAAAATAATCCGAAAAAGAATATGTGTATGTATAACTGAATCACTTTGCTGTATACTGGAAACTAACACAACATTGTAAACCAACTATACTTCAATAAAAAAATAAAAATTTTAAAGAGCCATGATGTATTTAACAGTAAACAAATATTTGGGGGTGAAATAAAATATAATAGGCTAGCAATAACTTCATAATAATTTAAAAAATGTATGTAAGCATGAGCCCAAATCACTTAAGACGTATAACCCTATTTTGATTTTTCCAGCTGGTCAGTTCTCCCACTTTAATTTTCAGGCCCTGACAGCTAAAATGTCCACAGAAAACAGTTCTGTCCTCCCTTGTGAATGCCTCGTCCAGATGTCATACTTACTCCTTCCGTGAAGCGAAACATAAAGACAAAAACTCAAATAGCACATGAAATGAAAAGTAATCAGACGAAAGGTTGAATCACAGTCTTTACTGCTTCCCATTGCATTATTTGTTTTGCTTTTGCATGTAAGCTCTGCTTTTTGAAGCCTTACTGTATTAGCAGTGCTGCTTTTGCTGCAAGAGTTATAATCCTAAAATATAAGAGCCAGGAGAGGACATCCCCACTGTTTCATACGCATTCCTGAGTGAACGCAACACTATTTTTTATATCATCAATAATATACAACACTTTTTTTTTACCATTCAAAGAAATTCAGTTGATTTAAATATTACAGGAATGTATGCAAAATCAGTTGGCACTCACATAAAAGAATTCTCTTAATCCATCGCTCAAGATAGAATGGAAAATGCCAATTCTCTGTCAACAATATCAAACTGTAGCCCCTGCCCATACCCTACCTCAATATGTTAAGAATATGGGAACTTGGGGCTTCCCTGGGGGTGCAGTGGTTAAGAACCCACCTGCCAAAGATGGGGACACAGGTTCGACCCCTGATCAGGGAAGATCCCACATGCTGCGGAGCAACTAAGCCCGTGTACCACAACTACTGAGCCTGCGATCTAGAGCCCGCGAGCCACAACTACTGAGCCCGTGCGCCTAGAGCCCGCGCTCCGCAACACGAGAAGCCACCGCAGTGAGGAGCCCGCGCGACACAACCAAGAGTAGCCCCCGCTCGCCTCAACTAGAGAAAGCCCGCGCACAGCAATGAAGACCCAACACAGCCAAAAATAAATAAATAAATGAATAAATTAAAAAAAAAGAAGAATATGGGACCTTTAAATGCGTTCAAAAACAGGAAAAGAGGTAAAAAGTATGAGTAAGCATATAGCAAATTTATAGCAAAAATAAGTGTTACATCAAGAAGAGATCTTGGACAAAACGATCAATAATGAGCATATAAATTATGTTTGTCCATATTCTTATTTTCAGGAATTCTGAGTCATACCATAAAGAAAGAACAATCCATACATTTTTAGGTCGTGTCTATACATGGGAATCCAACGTTTGATGGGAAATGATCGTAACATTTGGCAGTCTTGGACACAGCGGGCCAGTGGTCAGTAATATGGCCTCTTCGGGGTTGGATTCCCAGAGCATTTCCTGAACTTGGATCTTGCTGGAATGCACTCCGTCATCTCGAGCTCGAGGGCATCAGGGAACAAAATGGCCTTTATATATCTCTTCCCAGAGAGCGCAGTCAGACGCTACCATAGGGACTTTCACAGTTGCTTCTAACCCAGACCCTCTTACTCTGGTCAACTTCAGCCTCATGTCAATTCAGGGCTGGAATACAAATGCTTCTATCTCTCCCATTTGAAAAAGCAGAATCTGTTCTGGGATTTAAAATTAGGGTGAAAAAAACCAGAGTGAATGTTGACTGTTTCAGGACGACCAGGGTGGCTGCTGTGAGGGTAGGCCTAGAAATCTTATCATTTTGCCCCCAGCAATCCTGAGACCTTCTCTGCTTCAGGAGTTGAAGGCTGATTCTAAGAAAAGAAAGCACTTCACAACCAGGACTGAAGCTTCACAGCATTGGTAGAAGTCCTCTTCTTAAGGGATGATATTTTTTTTAACTCCACCAACTGTCAAAGGCAGAGAGGGTGGGACACACAGGGTGGGCATGTACAATGCTGTCTCCAAATCTTTTAACGCCTTGGTGGAGGGAATACTGGGTTAACCCAGGCCAGTGATGGTCTAGGAAGCAGGGGGCCCAGGAAAGCCCCAAGCTCCCCCAAATACCTCCCTACATCTTCCACGAATTGTTGAGGCATTTGGGTTAACAAGCTCTTCTTTTAAAATGCACATGTCCCCGGGAGGATTAAGCCTCATTCATACCTCGGTGTGAATTAGTTTAATTAGATAATCAGATCTAATTAATTGAGGGCTCAGGGAAAGAGAGTTTTGATTGAGGTGGGCCGAAGGGAGGAAACCTTTGGAAGGGACTCAGGGTGGAGGTCTCCGAAGAAGTAGGAGGTGACAGGAGGACGGCAGGTTCTGGGGTGATGGAGTCCAGAAGGGGAGGTGCAAGGCTGCCAAAGGCAAACTTTGGCCACTCTTCCACTTTGCCCAGGGTCTTAGGACACCAGAAACATCACTGCACATCACCACCATTCTTGCCCCTTGGTTAATAAAATCATCAGGATGCCTTTGAAGGCTGCAAACCTTTCCCCAGTTGGAACTCACTGGGTCTGGCCAACTTTTGTATCTCAAGAAAGGAAGAAAGAGTAGGACGAAGAGAAAGAGGAAGAGGGATGTGTCCTTCCGCCCACTTCACTCTAAGCGGGTCCCAAACTCTGGTCTCCAAACATCCTTGGATGGAAGAGACCTTCCACCCACTCAGCTCGTGTCTATACATAGGAATCCAACGTTTGATGGGAAATGATCGTAACATTTGGCAGTCTTGGACACAGCGGGCCAGAGGTCAGTAATATGGCCGCTTCGGGGTTGGATTCCCAGAGCATTTCCTGAACTTGGATCTTGCTGGAATGCACTCCGTCACTTCGAGCTTGAGGGCATCAGGGAACAAATGGCCTTTCTATATCTTTATGTATATATACATATGCCACATGGACCATGGTCGTCACTGCCCACTCTCCTTGCTGCAGCCACTGCTGACCACGTCTGGCTGGGCTGGAGGTTGCTGCTGAGTTCCCCGTGACGGATCCCTACGAAGATGCCCGTGGGGCACTAGAGTCCAGTGGCTAGCAGACCAAGTTCACATCCTGACCATGCAATTTGCTTGCTATGAGATGCTAAGAAAATTACTCAAGTTTTAAGGAGCCCACGAGCCCTGGGTTTGTCTCGCCTCTCCCCTTAGTACTGCCTCTTCATCGCTCAGCTGCAATGGCCCTTCTTTGGGCAACCTTAGAGCAACACCCCAAGCCCGTCGGGGCCTCCAGCGCACTCCCTTAGCACGGGCTGCGCAAGTGTCAGGCAAGCTGCTCTGCTTCATGTGCATTCTCAAGTTCACTGTAAGCCCTTTAAGGGCAGAGGGCAAAGGACCTGTGCGTTCTATCCCCGATACCTAGCGCAGAGTACACGCTCAACACCTATCTTCAGAGAGAGAGAGAAAGGGAGAAAAGATCAAAGCCCAAAGCAGTTACCCACAGGGCCAAGCAGATCTGTGATCTCAAAGCCACCGTGACAAAACATGTCTGTTTCAATCGGTGGCCGACACAGTCCTTTCCTAACCATACGGATAATAGCCATAGAATGCTAACGTTTAGTAACAGCGGAAAAATATAACAAAAAATATTTTGGGAAAACATCTCCACTACTTGGCTGGATCCTGAGAGACCCAGATGTAGCTCTGTGGGGCACGCAGTTCTATTACCAAGATGTGCACTTTTCATTTTTTAAAGGTGAATTTTACATAGAAAATATTTGCAGATGTGTCTAAGAATGGAACACTACAGACAGACAGAAGGCTTCTGCAAAACCACGCTGAACCACTGTGCCTCTTGGAAACGGTTGCCGTTTCGTTTTCCTATCAGCTTAGTTGCAGGTATCAATATGCCCCCCCTCTAATAGCCTACATTCATATAAAAAATCTTTAGAGTCTCATATTTTTCTCATTAAAAGAAACAGAACAGTGCCAAGTTGTTCTTTAGCATTGTACTTTGTTCCACAAACAACAGAAGGCACTCATATGGCAAAAAGAGCTTTTTCATGGGCTGAAAAAGGAGTGGAAAAAATACTGGAGGGGGGAACTTTTCTCATGGGCCCTTATCTGAGACGTCCAAGTTTTAATAAGATTACTACGAAAATCATTCTAGGGAAGCATAATGTAAATGTGACTCACGGGGTATAATTAGAGTCTTCCCGCGTCTTCCGAGCCCTGTATAAACAGTTGAGTTTGGGACCAGAAAGTGCCTGGTGAGAACATTCTGGGTGAACGCGGCCGCTGGCTGCCTCTGTGCGGGCACTGTCGCGGTGTCCTATGCTCTCCCCCTGCGTCTGCGTTCATCTATCACATCCCCAGAGAAGACTCCACAATGAGGGAAGGATCTAAGCTCTCAAAGTCAAGACTGGCCTTGCTCTCAAAACTGATTTGCACAGTTAATCAGCTGTGTGACCTGGGGCAGGTTACACAAGCTCTCTGAGGCTGCTTTCCCCAACAGGAAAATGGGGGAGGGTGGTGATAGTACCATCAAGTCTCAAAGGAGCCTGTGCCTGCATCTCCCAGCGTGACCAGGCTTCTTCTGGCTGTGTCTCCTGGCCTCAGGGCTCCCTTTGGAGTCTCTCCTCCAGGAGGTTCTGTAAAATCAGCTGGAGACAGGGGCAGACGGTGTTCGGGACACACCTGCTCGTGTTCACCCAGCGGGAGCCCGTCAGAGAGGGAGCCAGCGTGTGGGAAGATTCCTCAGGGAGTTCACGCGCTCATGTGTTCACATTTATAATATGTATAAATATATAATTCACTTTTATAGCACTTACTGACCAGTCAAGCCTCCTGTGAAGGGAAATTCCCCTTTAAAAGGCTTTTCTGGATTTAAAACTAGAAAAAAAAATTTTTTTTCTAATTTTAGTTTGGTTTCATGACCACATTACTTCTAGTAGTGGTTCTGGGCATTCTAGTGACAAATTTGTGGCCTCACATTTCAGGATTCAGAAATCAGCCTCTGCTAGAACTAGGTTTCTGGAGCTACCCTGGAAAGCACCAGTAGGCGAGGAGGTAGGTAGTACGCCAGCTAATCATTCATGCATTTGTTCATTCATTCATTCATCCATTTATTCAGTTAATAAGAATCCTTGGATCTGGGGGTCCATAGATGAATAAGACACTGTCCTTACTGTTTAGTTCACAATCAATTCAGGGAGATAAACACGTAACCAGTCAGTTAAAATAGAGTGATTAGCTAAGAGGAAAGACACCTGCCCTCCAGTTTCGGGATCCCTGAAGTAAGAGTCTCTGAGGCCACCTGACAGTCAGAAGAGCTGAGACGGGGCTCTGGGTGAACACCTGAAGCCAGATGGATCACCGATATCAGAGGACCAGTCTGGAATGGGCAGTGAAGCCTGGGAAGTCTCCCGCCACAGGGAGACCATCAACTGTCAGCTGCTGTCAGCAAGAGAAAGATCAAAACCCATCCAAGAAGATAGGAGCTTCACCCATTTCAGAAAAACTCGAGAGAAAAGCAGAATTTTCTAAATGTTAATCTCTGCAAATTGGTATTGAAAAAAGGTCTTTTTAAAAAATGGTGACTGGCTCTGTTCCAGCATTGGTCCATCTCTGAGAACATCATTTTCTCTGAGAACAGAGACTGAGCTTCCCCGGCCGGTCCACGGACCCATCCCTTCACAATTCCATGCTCTGTCCAGGCTGCATGCGTCACTAGTCTTCACCCACCCAGAAGTTCCCATTCTCCCAGAACAGCTCTGTCCCCACCCTCTTCGCGCGCAGCCTTTCCCAGCTACTTTGGCTTAAAATGATTCGTTCGCGCCTTAACCTCTTGGAGTACTTGCATTCTATAACTCATCTCCCTATAATCACACGTTGCTTGAAAATGTAGCTGAAAACTTCTTAAGATCAAGAACCTGGTCTTACACAATCACTCAGGCACACTGCAGAGCCTCAATAAATATATATGGAATATAAATGCTGAACATTTATGTCTTTGCAAAAAAAAAAAAACTAAATAAGAAACATAGAAAACAAAATTATGGTTAAAATTTATACAAAGATTAATTCCTCGAATGTGATTTTATCACGAATAGACATGCTCAGCAAACTTCCCAAATATTTACAAACAATTATTAACCTAGATAGGATGAATTTTCCTCCAGTTAACAAACGTTACCTACACTGTATAAAAAGCCTGTATTTACTCTACAAGGGAGAGGTACAACAATATCGAAGAACTGGAAACTAGGAACTCAAAACTGACCATTGACACTGATATGGAAATAATAGAGTGGCTGTATTTCTTTAGAAGTCCCTCCGTTAAATATATGTAACTATATGTTTGCACCAGTGGTTGACAAATTAAAGACCTGAGATTTAAGACGAGAGAAATCCTTATTGATTCCTGAGCAGCCCCTTCATTAAAAAATAAGTTATGATATTCAGCAGTGATTCAGCAAACCATCATCTCATATAGACACAAAATTAAAGAAAAAGAAAAAATTGTTTTCTTTGTGCTGAGAATTCTTAGGACTTCCTGTCTTTACAACGTTCATGTATAACAGACAGCAGTGTTAATTCTATGTGTCATGTTGTAGGCTACATCCCCAGTACTTATTTACTTTGTAACCGGAACTTTATACCTGTTCACCGTCTTCATCCAGGTCTCCCTGCCCCCAGCCTCACCGCATTCCATGATGTGTGTGAGTCAAGTCATTCTGTTGGGTACCTGAAACTTACACAGTGCTGTCAACTACGTCTCAATAAAACCGGAGGGAAGAGTAAGTTATTATATTCAAAGCTACAAAAGTTACTTAGTTTGAAGCCTGGGAGTCCTATTTGGATCAGGTAAGTGTGAAGTCCAAAACTGTTTTCTCAGAAAACTCTTTGTAGCCCCCGATCATATTTTCTGTCTGATGTAAAAATGGTCTGACTATGTGATTCAATGGATTCAGAGTTTTTTCCCCCTTGGTTAGAAGGTTTGCTTTACAACATACAAGCGGTAGCCTTTCTTGAAACAGCTTAGGAGCTGGAGTCTAATACATAAAATGATGAAGAGTATGGTGGATCTAGAGAATGAGGGGATATAACTATCACTGAAATGGATGAAAACAGTGATCAGGCCCTCCCTGGTGGCGCAGTGGTTGAGAGTCCGCCTGCCGACGCAGGGGACACGGGTTCGTGCCCCGGTCAGGGAAGATCCCACGTGCCTCGGAGCCGCTGGGCCCGTGAGCCATGGCCGCTGAGCCTGCGCGTCCGGAGCCTGTGCTCCGCGACGGGAGAGGCCGCAGCAGTGAGAGGCCCGCGTACCGCAGAAAACAAAACAAAACAAAACAAACAAAAAAAACCAGTGATCAGGTTGTTTTGTAAGGGGAGGTTTGATCTGCTTTTCTCCAATAAAACATCATTTTGAACCTCTTCTATTCCTCCCGATAAAAGGACTCTATAGAAAGATACATAGTTTAAAATAGTCTTTGTACCAAAAAACAGGCACATTCTAAATCTAGACGAGAATCTGGAACACAGAATACGCGTTATTAAGATGCTTGCTCTGATTATTCCTAGTCGAGATATAAGATTCAGGACCAAGCCAAGTGATGAGTTTTTGGGGGGAGTACTGAGGTAAGGCATAAATATCTTAGCCATTTATTCCATAAGTAAAATTATTTCTGACATTGTAAGTCAATCTTTATGAAATGCATTAAAATAGAAAAAAATAGCATTTTATAATATGCAGTAAATATCATTAAAATGCCTTTCTTCGAGTCTTGACATTTAAAAGTAATTCTGAAGTTAAATTTTAATTCCACACACAGGTACCACACAGTTCTTTAAATATGTCGTAGAAATTTCAAAATGCCATCAATATTATTATGATTTTTCAAGAGAGAAATATCAACCTTTTTTCAGTTTGGAGAGAAAAATCCAAAATGAACTATAAAGGAACTTCTAAAAAAATACTACTTACTCTCATTAAGTTAAAAATCCACGGTAAACTTTAAAATAAAATCAAAATTTAATATTGCAACCAGTTTTAAATAAAGGCTACCTCTCCACATTCCAGGTAAGTGAATGAAAAAGATGACAAAGGCAAACCAGTTTTTATCTGAAATTGCTAAAAATGTAAAATGACTATTATCTTACAAATCTCATTTTAAAAATTGCAATTAATAGGTACGTGCAGAATACTTTCTTTCACCTCTAAAATCCTATTCAACCTATTATTAATAAGATAAGATGATTTACATAAAATGTGCGACCCCCTCGGAGTTCAGAGGTTCTGTTCTGTCACGTGGGGAACTGACTCCTTAGACAGTTACCTGCTGAAACAGCAAATCCTGTCTCCCAAGAGTGTCTTTGTTCCTTTACTCTGCATTTCCAAAAGTCTACGCTAAATATTAACTTGTGCCTCTTTGACCCAGATTCCCAAAAAGCTATCAGACAGGGGAAGGGATTCTTTATGGGGTCCACGCCATCCAAATTCCCAAAGATGGTTTGAAGAAAAGATTCCTTTGATGTTTAACAGAATCAGACATTTGGACTAAAATAGTCCTGTCTCTCGCCTGTATTGCGGCCACCACTGCTAACAATTATAAGCTTTCAGTGCTCTGAATAATTCACAATCTCATCTGTTCTACTCAGTGTAAAGACAATGTTGAGAGTACAAGGTCACTTTGTTTTTCCTTTCTAACTACCGACTTTTCCAACCCGATACCAGTCTGACTGCATGATCTACCTAGTGTTTGACACGCTTCCCCTGACAGCTTCTTAATAGCCGTTAGTCTATTTAGCTTAGGGTATGAAAAATAATAAGGATGCAATGGGGTGTCAGATTTCTCTGCAGTAGTAGTAAACACAGGTTCAGCCTTTTCCCCTTCATTTTACTTCAAGACACTTAAAACCCCATAGCCTTTTAGGGCGATGTCGACCAATATCAACCCACAAACATACACACAATACCAGGCTGCCTGGACATTAAACACATATTTTTTTAAAAAATCAAAACCATAATAAGGTGTTTATGAGAGATTAACTCCTGTGAATACGCGCCACTGGGGTCATCTGGAAAATCCCGCAAACTTAGAGTCATCAACCTATGATCATGGAGTAGAAAGGAGAGTGACAAGAGCGCAATATGCTCAAATTTCATTCACCCATTTTCATCTGAAAGTGATACCAGCCAGAGGAGAGAGGCACCTGCTTGTAACCCTGAAATAAAACTCTAATCTTAAGTGTGCAATTATTTTTTTCTACTTTAATTAAACTCTCATGTCTTACAAATTCAAACTTTGTAAAGGGGAAATATTTTTAAAGTTTTTAAAAGGTAAAAGCCATATAATAAACACTTCCTTTAGGCAGAAAGACTATACTATTACAAAGTAATGTCGAGGTGAGGCACGTAGCTCACTGCAAGACTGCAATTCCACCAACTCTGTCAAAAGACCTGCCTTCAGACAAGTCTCTGAGTTAATACTTCTTATATTGCTTAAAAATAACTCCTCAGTCTTCTTTTTTATTATGAAGAGTTTCAAACACACTCACAAATAGGAAAAATAAGACAACGAACCCCCATACACCCATCACCTGCATTCAAAACTTATTTTCCCATTCTTTCTATTTTTCGGAAGTATTTCAAAGCAAACCTCAGATAGTCTTTCATTTTACCCCCTATACCTCAGTATCAAAGCATTCATTTGCTTTTCTTCACTCTTGTAAATTTCTTATTCCAAAGCATCCACAAGTTAGAAAGAAACTCTGCAGATTAGTTCTAATCCCACATTTTGGGAGCGAACCAGAAATGTTTACATATATATCTTTATCCTGAAAAGTCTATTGAGAATTAAGGATGACTTGATAAAGGCCGACCACGTCCAAACTAATCCCCAAAAATATGTTCGTACAGTACAGCCTCAATTGTTTTCACGTCATCTGGCTCGAGAACACAAAGAATGAGTAAAATTAGGTCATTTGTAATGACATAACAATGACAAATAATTGCAACAAAGAAAGGTACATATAACGTGGAAAAAAGCTCCCTCCCCTTTTTAATACCATCTGAAATTCATTCAGCTTAATATACAGTGCATTAAAATTAAATTAAAAGTGCAGATCAAATAGATGTGCTTCATTTACATTAATTATTCTTTTCACAAGAGTGGATTTGTGAAATTATTAGGCAATTAAAAATAAACTTTTTAAAGGAAAAGAAGATTTGCTGTTGCTATTTAATTCCTTAAAATGCAATAAATATCCAAATCTATCAAAATTGGAAACCCACCGCTTTCTCCTATATCCAAATACCAGGCAACGTCTTCATTGTTACAAACTGTCAGTAGACTGTCAAAGTGGAAGCGATTCTATTTTGTTCTTTGTTTAAAATAATAGTACGTGAAATATATTACTGGGGTAAGCATATACTAGGAGATATTTGCCTATGAATTTTTATCCAGCTTCTTTTATAGTTTCATGAAAAAAATTTCAGATTACAGACAAAGGAACATTGGTACTCCACACCTACTTTCACTTCCTGATGACAGATAAGCACTTTCGATTGTCATATTTACATGCTATTAACACACCGAAACTACTCTTGGAAAAAGTAATGCAAACGTCAGACAAGAAGGATAATGAAAATTTTATCTTTGCCTTTTAATACAGCACATGAAGACAGAGGACATGCTAATATAATGGAGAAGTCAGATAACGCAAAATATAAAAATACAAATCCTGACGACATTCCTTGAAATAACTTAGCAGTGACCTTGATGATACCTCTGTCTCCTAAACAGTTTAGAAATGGACACGCCCATAGGAGGGGCTCTGCACTGAGGACCTTTTGACTTCTCATCCTAGTCTACTGGTATTCGAGTCATTTGAAGCATTCTATACATGTTGCCTTAAAGCCATATTTTTCTTGTTAATTTTTAAAATCTGGCAATAATAAAGACTTGGTTGTCGAATAACGATGAACATATTCCCAGTAAGAATTAAATTTTAAAGGATAATATATCATTACAGCATTTTGGAAATTTGGTACGTGAGACATGATCACATTTGCTGGTTTCTGTGTCTGTGCAGGAAAATACTCAAGGTGAAAGGAGAATCTAATAGCATTTTTCCCTTTTAATGTCGGGCTACATTCAATCTAATACTGAAGGAGTTTACAATGGTAAAAAGATCTCTGGGAAAAAAGGAAGTCTTATTTCTGTTCCCTGTGCCATTTATGGGAACATCTTCAAATATGTCTGTTATGAAAGTGACAATTACATAGACAAATGGTAATGAAATACGCCTTGTTATAGTATTAAATATTGCTAAATCGCAGGAAACGCTACCAAAACTGCCCCACTTAATCATTAAAGATAGGGGGACCATATGTGCCAGTTTGCCTGAGATGGTCCCTATTAAAGAAAAAAATGATAGTTTTGTAGCTTAAAGATATGAACGAGACTCAGAGTCAATCTCCTATTGGATGAATTTGTCACTTTATATAAAAGGAACAGGAGTACGTGAGAGAAATTACCCAACACAGACAAGCGGCTGACAATGTTCAGAGGGCGGTGCCTACCACTGCTTTCTCCCAGGCTCGTATAGGGTTAGACATAAAAGAGGTATCTGGTCAAGCGCTGTATGAACTCTGCGCCTTGGGGCTCCCTGGAGGATTTCTCGGTGGTGCCTTAGAAGTTACTGGCCGAAGAGGAAGGGCTTTCACTCCCATTTAAGAAATCCCCTCCACTCTCACCTGTTTTACATCAGGCTTCCTAAGTCTGAAGATCTCCCTTTTTATACGTGATGCCCAGAGAAGTCAAGTTACAAAGTCCATTCGACCCCCTGGGTTCATGACACACCTGGATCCGCAAAGAGGTGGCTGGACGGAGGTCATTTTTCCAAAGCATCCCGACTCACAGCCTGATCTGGCTCCTGAAATAAGGCTTCTGATGCCCGATATCCAAGGGAGGGAAAAAATGGTTATTTTTACACAATGAGTCTGGTGGATGCTTGGTAAGAATAGATTTTCCATAAAAATAGAAATGATCTATTCTAACATTTTTGTTGAAAAGACCTCCATTCTACGTGAATGAGAGAAAAATGATCAATGTTCCTCTTTTTTCTTTTATACAAGAATACAAAACCTCAGTGAATACAATTTCTAGTGGATATGAATCGGAAGTAGCAACCCGCTCCCCCAAAACCTTAAACCCATAGAAAAACTGCATAAAATACAAGCTTTACAATACATAGATTAATGTATGTTTTATATATTAATATTACCTAAATATAATAATATAAATATGCATTTACTCATATACAGTGAAATGGCCCGAAGAGGTCTCCAACTGGACGGACTGGACTTTAGCCTGAAGGCCCTGCTTAATGGACTGGGGTTTTGATACCTGCACTGGAGCCAGGGGACTCAGGAAGCTGGATTTTGCTCTGCGTGAACAAGCTGGTAAAAAGGACTGTCCCACCTCTGAGAAGGTGACTAGGAAGAATTCTGCCACAGGCCTACGGTCTGCGCATAGAGGTGCTCAGGTCACAGGTCTTGAGAGCGAACAGACCCTGAAGTCTCTGCCACCACGTGCGGGGGGGGGGGGGGGTGGTCAAGGCGACAGTTTTCAACCTTGTGAACCCTTGACTGAGGATTAAATAAAAATGGATACGAAACCCATACGGCCCCGCAGAGGCAAACGCGAAAGCCTTCCACAGGGACACTGCAGGCAGCCCAGAGCACGTGGGCTCCCACTGAAAAGGACTTCCCAGCAAATAGTTTTAAAGCATGTGGGGAAAATGACGGCTTGGGGGATCCACGATGGGCACAAATCACACTCTGAGAACTACAGAAACATCGAAGCATTTCAAAGAAAATTAAAAAAAAAAAAGAAAAACAGAGACTAGGTAAATGGCTCATAAACGTTACATATGTCCTTATTTTCTGCTCTCATTCTCTTTTATATATTTAATATTTATGTAAACATGAGTGTCTGTCCATAGACTGCTGGCCTCTTGAAGCACATTTTCAACAATGGCTTATTCATTTATCTAGTCTCATGGCACAGTGCCCCTGTTGCACGTGGGGAAACAGGCAAGGCTATCGAAATACCATCTAGATGTAATGTATTTCGTTGCACTACTAGGGTATGAAGAGGACTGATCCGTGTTTTATCCTGAAGAGGATACTAATAACGACCCCAAGAGCCGTATTATAAGCAATAACACGCTCCTTCTTTCTCACTACATATATACACATATGGACACGTGTATGTGTGATACCTGAAAAAGTCCAACCCAGAAAAAAAACAAAACACAAAGATGTGGCTCTGATGAGAGATCTAAAGCAAATGAGGAAACTGTAGATCATTAAAGACAAGGCCGCAATTTTAGTAACTGATGTGGGTTTTCTTGGCTTAACTAAGCATCGTTAAATTGTTGGTTTCTGCAATGCGGTGAGCTATCCTTCCGTGTTCTGAGGTCTTGTATGAGATCGGAGCGTCGGCCCCTCTGCCAGAGCCCACGGGCTCTCCCCTCTGCTCGCTTCGAGCCCCATCCTGTGTACTTGGTGGCCCTGGGACTTGTTCACAGCCTCCCTCTCTGGGGCACATCCTGACTGTGCTGTTCGTTTTAGCGCAAAACACAGAGCACAAGGGGAAGCACACAGGGGTCTGTCTTACATCTCTTCTTATCCCCCAAACCTACACCACTGCACACAGTCTGTGCTCCACCAACTTTCATCCCTGCTGATGACATGCCAGCTCCACTGAATGAGCTTGTTGCGTTAAATTAATCAAATCGTGAAATGTCACAGAGGGATGGAGCTTATACCTGGCTCCTTTTTTGCACGCTAGGGGCCTCTGGTACTCGGGGGGTTGGACCAATAATCCATCAGGCGGCAGAATCAGGCCCAGAATGTCACCTTCTTTCTGCCAGCCACCTTCATCATCACCCTAACAAAAGCTAATGTTTATGGAGACACATCCATCCCAAGAGATGGTTTTTAATAGGATCCCCATTTTCCCAACAAGGAAACAGAAACTCAAAGAGGTTGCACAGGTCACCCAGCTAGTACGGGTTTCTTTTGGGCAGTTAATTATTCCTCAGTTCTGGTCTGCGTAGAAAAATATAAATGGCGAAAAGAGAATGATGGAGATGGAGGCCAGGCAGAGGGGAGGCGCAATAACTGGGCTTGAGGAGGAGGGAGTCCGGCCGGCTACCTGCATGTCCTCTCCCTAAGCTGTAAACATCATGTAAGTAGTTTTGCACTACTGTTTAAATGGAGGGCTTCGTCTAGAAATTTCCTCAGGTGCCTAGAATTTAAAATTGCCTGCTGAGTAGCATTTACTGGTAGAGTTGAGCCACTTGGTAGAATAAAGAAACAAATAATACTTCACCGGCAACGAGAGCGGCGTTGCCTTCAGTGGTTGGCCGTGGTATAGAATTGGGCCTCTATCCTACTTTGTCCTCCCCTCATAAGGCAACATGCTACGGCTTAGGAAACGTTATTTGTCCCCAGGACACATCTAGCCAAGTGATTCAGCCGAAAGGGTCTGTGCTATTATGAGTGAAGAGAAGCTATAAAGATAAACAGTAATAATAACGCTCCTTTTCCTCAACAGAAAGCCTATTATTGTGTCTACCTTCAAGCAACCCACAGCCCAAAATGTAATGCATCATTTTGCTTTTTAGCAGTTGTCATATTAAAGAGTGCTCAAAAATACCCGATTTCCCTGCAACAGATGGAAAAGAAAACAATAAAAAAAATTTTGTTTTAAAAGAAAACAACAAAAAAACCCCCTCTCTACCTCTAAGAACATACTTGCCTAACATAAGGTTTCTCTGAAATGAGCTATTTTCACCCCAGGAAAATCTGTGGATTTGGTTAACACTGCTATCTAATCTCGCTCTGAATATTCAACATAAACTAATTCCACCAAACCCGATCTTATTCTGACCACATTGCAGAATTTCTAAATCTATTATTGCCTGGTTTATGCTTTCTCTTTAAACATTCCCAGGTAATAGGATCTGACCTCACAGAAAAGCTATGTTTTAATATTTCCATTTTATTTTCAAGTCGGGTCATTTTGTTCAGACATAGACATAAAAGGCCACCACCAGGGCTTCCCTGGTGGCGCAGCGGTTAAGAATCCACCTGCCCACGCAGGGGACACGGGTTCGAGCCCTGGTCTGGGAAGATCCCACGTGTCGCAGAACAACTAATCCCGTGCACCACAACTACTGAGCCCGCGTGCTGCCACTACTGAAGCCCGCAAGCCTAGAGCCCGTGCTCTGCAACAAAAGAAGCCACCACAGTGAGAAGCCCGCGCACCTCAACAAAGACCCAACGCAGCCAAAAATAGATAACTTAAAAAATAAATTAGAAAAAAAAAAAAGGCCACTGCCAAGGTCTTTGATAAGTGTTTCTTGCTTTTTCCAGATTATTCTTCATAATAATGAAAATGAAGTGCACACAACTCTTTCTGTTTAATAAGGTGCTGCAGTAAACAACACAGAATTTCGTTCATTTTACCGTATTTAGGGAGACTTTCGGCATAGCAGAGAGAGATCAAAATTTGCCAAGTGACAAGGTCTATACATACATACTGACCACAGTAATAAATACGTCGCTTTGAAAAATAATAAACATAAGATAAACAATGGAAAAGCAGATAACCTAAGAGACTCTAGCTGACAGTGTTCATTGAAACATTATTTTCCCTAGGCAATAACACAGTTAAATGCTATCCGTTATTTAAAATAATTGGACAGCAAGTGTTTTAAAAGATGGCAATGAGTAATTCACTTTCAGTGGGAAAGTACCTTTGACAATTTTCTTGAAAGAAAAACTGTTTATAATAATATTTACTGATTCTTGGCATTTAAACAATTGAGACACTGCACGTCCTTTTTATGATGAAAGGACTGACAAAACCTTATGCTCTTTTTAAACACACTTATCACAGATGTTTATCTCAGAGAGAGCTGGAGGGGCAAATACCCTGAAGAATGTTCTACCCTTTTAAAAACTAAAACAAGATGTCACATATGGTTACCTGATAACTATTTAAGTTCACTTGAATTCTACTCTTTTCACTTGATAAAAGGTCAGTGAGGTACATCTGGTTTTGACCATAAAGGGCAAACCAGCCTCATGCCCTGTGCTTAAACAGGAAAGGATGTGTCCACCTGGTGACAAGGGCCTTTCTGTTCCAGGAGCACAATGGCGTCCTCTCTTAGGGTTGTGCACTCCGCCTGGAAGGCTCCCTCTCTAAATCCCTGCATAACTGAAGACTTCTTCTTATCCTGGCCTCTGAACACACCCACCTCCTCAGACGGGCTTTGCCTGACCAGCCAATTTAAGTAGCTTCCTTATCACCCTAACACATAATACCTCGTCAAAAACAGCTCTGAAATTATCGTGTCCTCTTATCTTTTCACTTCTTTATTACCCCCGTAAAATTTGTTTCATGAGAACAAGGACCTTATTTCCACTTTATTTCCAGGGGCCTAGAACACTGTTTGCTACCCTGTAGACAGGCAGTCAAAATCTGTGAATGACAGCATTTGTGATGTTGAAAAAGTCTGGTGATATTCCCACAAATCTTGGGCAGGGGGGATACAATTACAATATAGCAGGTGCTGGGAACAAAATGTATAACATGCAGTCCCTGCCCTGGAACAGCTTCCAGGCTGTATGTGGGATGTCTAATGCCTGCCCGGGATCACGTCCTGCACCCTCACCTCTGCAGCCCTTTCTGCCCAATAGAGAGGATGCCCAAGAACAGTCCTCACGCCAGGTTCCAGGCAGGTGGCACACAGGGAGGAACTCTTTGCCATTACACAGATGACAATGGAAACCAACCAACCAACCAGCCAACCCAACTAATTAATCAACAATCAAATAAACAGAAAACACTGAACAATTAAATTTATAAACCACCTGACTTAAACTCTGAAATAGTCATTTAATCTCAAGGTATCCTGCATAGTATATGTTCTCTAAAAGCAATCATTGTCTTGAAAGTTTCACAACCCAAGTAAAAGATCAAAAAAATTTGCCTTTAATTTTCTAGACTTCCTATGTATCAAAGTTGATTTACATTTCAAAATCAAGGGTTCCATGCATCGAGCACTGCGGTTCAGCAGGTCGGCTTTAAGTGACTTGGAAGGTAGGAGGGGGAGAATAAGGGACTCCAGTCAACCTTAACTTCCCAACTTGCCTTCTTTCCCTCCCAAAACAGGTCCTCTCTGCGCTCTGCCTCTACATCGTCATCACTGAAGGAGGCCCATCTGTCAAGACGGCATCCTTGATTGCATGTCAAGGAGTATACAGCTTCTTAGTTTTTAGGGGTCAGTACACATAGGGGCCCTAGGTTCTTAGGACTGGCTCCTTTCTCCTTTCTGAGGAGGTCTTGGGTGCAAATGATGCCTCCTGCCCTCACCCCTAAATGCTTCCTTTATAACACTAAATAAAAGTAAGAAGACTACGGTTTAAAAACCAAGTCTTCACACACCTATGGTCAGTCTTCAACAAAGGAGGCAAGAGCATACAATGGAGAAAAGACAGCCTCTTCGGCAAACGCAGTGTTGGGAAAGCTGGACAGCTGCATGTAAATCAATGAAGTTAGAACACGCCTCCAAATCCTACACAAAAATAAACTCAAAATGGCATAAAGACTTAAATATAAGACACGACACCATAAAACTCCTAGAAGAAAACATAGGCAAAACATTCTCTGACATAAATTGTAGCAATGTTTTCTTAGGCCAGTCTCCCAAGGCAATAGAAATAAAAGTAAAAATAAACAAATGGGACCCAATCAAACTCACAAGCGTTTGCACAGCAAAGGAAACCATAAACAAAACAAAAAGACAACCTACAGGGCTTCCCTGGTGGCGCAGTGGTTGAGGGTCCGCCTGCCGATGCAGGGGACACGGGTTCGTGCCCCGGTCCGGGAAGATCCCACATGCCGCGGAGCGGCTGGGTCCGTGAGCCATGGCTGCTGGGCCTGCGCGTCCGGAGCCTGTGCTCCGCAACAGGAGAGGCCAAAGCAGTGAGAGGCCCGCGTACCGCAAAAAAAAAAAAAAAAAAAAAGACAACCTACAGACTAGGAGAAAACATTCACAACCAATGCGACCCACAAGGGCTTAATTTCCAAAATATACAAACAGTTCACATAACTTCATATCAGAAAAACAAACAACCCAATCAGAAATGGGCAGAAGACCTAAATAGACATTTCCTGTTGGTCATACAGATGGCCAACAGGCACATGTAAAGATGCCCCACACTGCTAATTCTTAGAGAAATGCAAATCAAAAAAAATGAGGTACCACCTCTCACCAGTCCGAACAGCGATCATCACAAAGTCTACAAATAACAAATGCTGGAGAGGGTGTGGAGAAAAGGGAACCCTCCTACACTGTTGGTGGGAATGTAAATTGGTGCAGCCACTATGGAGAACAGTATGGAGGTTCCTCAAAAAACTAAAAATAGAATTACCATATGACCCAGCAATCCCACTACTAGGCATATATCCAGAAAAGAGGGAAAGATACATGGACGCCAATGTTCACAGCAGCACTATTTATAATAGCCAAAACACGGAAGCAACCTTAAGTGTCCACCAACAGAGGAATGGATAAAGAAGATGTGTTATATACATATACAATGGAATATTACTCAGCCATAAAAAGAATGAAATAATGCTATTTGCAGCACCATGGAGGGACCTAGAGATTATCACACTAAGTGAAGTAAGTCAGACAAAGACAAATATCATATGATATCACTTATTTGCGGAATCTAGAAAAAGATTCAAATGAACTTATTTACAAAACAGAAACAGGCTCACAGACATGGCAAACAATCTTATGGTTACCAAAGAGGGAAGGGGGGGTGGTTTATAAATTAGGACTTTGGGATTAACAGATACACACTACTATATATAAAATAGATAAATGACAAGGACCTACTGTACAGCACAGGGAACTGTATTCAATACCCTGTAATAACCTATAGTGGGAAAGAATCTGAAAAATAATACATATGTATGTATATATATGTATAAATGAACCACTTTGCTGTACACCTGAAACTAACACAGCAGTGTAAATGAACTATACTTCAATAAAAAAAAATTTAAAGAAAATAATAAATAAAAACCAAGTCTTGCTGTGTGAATTACATACCGAGCAACTCACATTTTCTTTTTTAAAAAATTTTTATTAGAGTATATTTGATTTACAATGTTCTGCTAGTTTCTGCTGTACAGCAAAGTGAATCAGTTATCCATATAGATATGTCCACTCTTTTTTAGATTCTTTTCCTATGTAGGTCATTACAGAGTATTGAGTAGAGTTCCCTGTGCTCTACACCAGGTCCTTAGTAGTTAGCTATTTTATATACAGTAGTGTGTATATGTCAATCCCAATCTTCCAGTTTATCTCTACCCTCCCATACCCCCCCTTGTAACCATAAGTTTATTTTCTACATCTGTAACTATTTCTGTCACACCGTCTTCTTAGTCCAGCTTTGCCCAGAGATTTCTTCTCGTGATACTAGCATTATTGTGTTAGCATCTTCTACTTGCTTGGAGCCTGTTTCCGTATCTTCTTTCCCTTCAGATTGTCCTTCCCACTCATTCCGGCCTCCGTCAAGAGTGTCCCCTATAAACTCCTTGCACATCGCGTTGCCTCTTTCAGTCGCTCTAACAGGTCCATCTTTGGAGGACAGGACACCTGTATGTATACCTGAGAAGATGCCATTCTTACTTAAAGCATTAATAGGAGAAACATCCTTCCTGGAAAGATAACTACTTTTATGCTTTAACCTTTAGACTACAAAGCTCCTTAATTAAATTTAAGCCAAAATATTTTTGTAAAGCTCAAATTTCTGAACTGGCATTTCTTCACATTTCTCAGTTTACACAGCCGCTTTGTCGCCGGAAAACGGGTTATTCACTGCTTTCAATTGCCTTGTGTTGAATGTGGTCTCCTTCTCAAGTGTGAATACGGTAAGCCAAGCTCTTGGAGTGTTTTTGTCCCGATTTTTCTTTGTTTTGCACCTGCCTTCTAACAGAATGTACACATTTTTTCCTCCTTGCAATCAATATGTACCATTGAAATGTGGTACAATCAATAACACTCTCCGGGAACATGTTTGAGAGAATAAAGATATTTAATTTAAAAGAAACAAAGCAGGGACTTGTACCCATCTCATGTTACTGACTCCCTCACAAGAGTAAAGAATAGCATGCCCTGGTTGGACTTCTGGGGGCTAGTTCTTCTGACTGAATTATCTACTTTTCAAAAGTCTGCCAGGTAGAATTAGGAAATGGGAAATGCTCATTTTCTGGAAATTATATCAAGTCTACAAGAGTGAATTCTGGAGCAAACCACCTGGATTCCAAGCCCCAGCTATACCGTGTATCAGCAGTGAGAGCCCAGGCAGAAGTCTGAACTTCCCTCAGCTATATCCTCCTGGGCTGCAAGCTGGAACAATGACTGTGCTTCCCTCTCTGAGGGCTGCGGGGGGACGGACAAGCTGGAACAATGACTCTGCTTCTCTCTCTGAGGCCTGCAGAGGGACCGACAGGCCACAGGGCCTGGCACGTGGGTCCGTGCTCAGTGGGCTTTAGTTCAGTTGTTATTACCGCGTCTGAGAGGTTGTCCGGTTCCCACAGAAGATACTGAACTGTACCCCCGTCTCCATCACCACCCTGGTGAAAGCCACCTGCTTTGTCACGTGATCACGGCCCTCCTCGACCCTCCCAGCTCGCAGTTAATACTCTTGGACACGCTTAAGTCAGACCTCGGCACGCCTCAGTTTACCACCTTTCCAGGCCCCATGGGAGCTGACAGCTACTTCCAACCTCGTTCTCCCCCACCTCCCCTTGCTCACAGGGAGCCAGCTTCCAAGGGAGCTTCCCTCCAGGCCCAGAATGCTCTCCCCCTGGTTCTTGGAGTGGCTGTCTCCATCTCACCCTTCGTACACAGGTATCTACAAATCTGACACTTCCCACCCCTGTATCTGAAAAGACAGCCTGCTAGTCATTCTCTCCTGGTCTGTTGATCTCACCCACAGCCCTTATCACAAGCCGAAATCATTTAATAATGCACGTTCTTGCATATTGACTTTTCTCCTCTCTAGACCATAAACTCCGTGAGGGCAGGGCCTGTGCCTGTCTTGTTCACTATCAGAGTCCCAGAGGCTCAAGAACTATTCATCAAATAAATGAATACTCAGGTTTACCATTATAACAGCAATCATTAAAGTCGTTATAATGTAGTGTTGTCCTTATAGACTACATACAGTGTTTAAACAGCTCACCTATACAGGAAAATATTGCTCTAAGACTGACAAGAGTTTTGAGTTTTGTTTTGTTTTGTTTCGGTACACGGGCCCCTCACTGTTGTGGCCTCTCCCGTTGCGTAGCACAGGCTCCGGATGCGCAGGCTCAGTGGCCATGGCTCACGGGCCCAGCCTCTCCGCGGCACGTGGGATCCTCGCGGACCGGGGCACGAACCCGCGTCCCCTGCATCGGCGGGTGGACTCTCAACCACTGCGCCACCAGGGAAACCTAAGTTTTTGAGTTTTTATGTACCTGTTACCGTTCTTGTTTCTGTCCTTGACGTCGGAGGGTCAGCTCTGGGGTTCTGTGTGCTGGCCCCTGGCAGATGTGCCCTAGTCTCATTTCATTTGGTTCTTTACCTGTGAATCTGGTGCAGGTCTATTATCAGCAGGGCTAAGCCTGGGGTAAATCAGCTCTGCAGAGTTTTTTAATGAGCAACGCACAGCGGCAATGCACTCTTGGGTTACAGAATTTGAGAAAATATTTTTAGACTCCTGGGACGTTGCTTTTGCTAATTTCCCGATTCTTGGCTGAATTACAGTGTTAAGTTTTGAGATTAATGACCTACAGATAAATGAGTTGTTATTATGGGAAAGAATATGAATTAAATATCTTAGTCTGCCCAACCTTTGCAAAAAGAAGTCTATTCAATAAATATCAACCTACACCTTGACTGGATTTACGTGGCAATGGGTAGACCAATATTTTTGGTTCTGCTCGCCATACAATTCTTCCTGTATTTTTATATCTTTGTTGACAGGATTCTGTGAAAACCCACTACATCTAATCAGCTTAAACTGGTCTGACAGTCACGAAGACTCAGCCGGGGCAGAGCTGCCTTCCATGCTTACATACCCTTAGTGAATTTACCTGATAAATCCGCCTGCATCTGTTCCTACAGAAAAAAGAATTAAAAATAAAAAAGCATCTCAGAGCCGAGATTAGACTTTTAGACCCTCCTGAGCGATAATCCTTACTCTGGCATTGACTTTCTTTGTGGGGTTTGGCAAATGAGTTTTCTCCTCTATAATACAGGGATAATGATGCTTTAGTCAAATGGATGCTGTGAGAATTAATCCCTGTTATACAATTTATTGAAGATGGGAAGTCCCGTACAAAATATTGCTACTGCTTATAGGATTGAGGTGCAAAGACAAAACCACCACACGTAGCAAAGAAATCAAAACATCTCCAAACCCCTACTGTTCCCTCTCTCCCAGTGCCCTCCTTCTTAACTCAGGTGGAAAGTAGGCAAAACACTTTTCAAGGACATGTCCCCTCCTTCTGTGACAAGAATTGAAATGCACCACTGGACCCACCTGTGTCCGATGTGCTGTGCCTCCCCCAGTGCACGGGTGGAAGGATGGAAAGGTCTCATTTACGAGAATTGCAACGGGGGGGAAAAGGAGGGCTTTGGTTTCCTATGCAATTCTTTTGACCCTGAACCAGTATCTCTCTGAATCAATGGGTACCCTAAAGAGTAAATTTCAGGGAAAGATCTTTTCAGCGGCACTTAGGAAGGGGCTGGTTAGACTTTGAACTGTCAAGAAAAGAAAGAAGGAGCCCTGCTGTAAGGCGAAAACTAACGGGTTATAAAGATTGAGCCTTGTTTTAAGGAAACGAGCAGTTTTAATAAACACTAACAGCCCACAAGATGCTGGCTGTCGTGGCATGAGGAATTTCTGTATGCTGAATTACAGTTTTTAAATGACCAGAGATAAGAGAACACTGCCCTTATAGGGATTAAGGGAGGTAGGGACATGATTTTGTCCCCCAACCAAAATAAAGCATAGAATGGAAAACACTACCTAAGGTTCGTGTTTGTGGGAAGCTTATTTTTACAGAGATGCCGTCAGCCCGAGGTCCACTATCAGGTCAACTCTGACGATAACACAATTTTCAGAGGGGTTTTGAAGTGGCCTCTAAGGATATGAAGAATTGAGAACATTCTGACTAGAGAGTCTCTGCTTCAGAGGGTCCAGGTGGTAAGCAGAACTGAACTGAACAGGTTGGACTCGACGTGAGCATTTCCTGAAAGTGAGGATTTTGAGGGTGAGTCGTGGGCTGCTGTGGATGTCCTTCCACCCTGGTCCCCAGGTTATTCACTCATTCATTCATTCACCCATTTATATATTTAAACTTAATTGAAACAGTTTGGGTGTACTTTTCCCTAGAGAAAGGGTATGGATTAATCTTCGAGATTGCCTTCAGTTTTGTTTTTCAAGGATCAGTCTCCCTTAGTTTTAAACCTTAGATGGGGAAAGAGCAGAGAGGCAAACAGGAGACGGCGGTGGAGGTCTGTGTCATTTCCCATCTACGAGGCGAGAGGGCCTGAGCTGGGGCGGTCTCGTTCCAGGCACCTCTGCTGATATCTCCTCTCAATGAACCTCGAGTTCATTCACTCACTCATTCCTTTCATCACTCAACAGCATTTAGAGAGTAACTGCCATGCACCAATTTTCTTCTACTTTCCCTTTGTCAACTGTCCTGGTGCTTTGCCATTTACACTTTGTGAAAATAAATCATTTCCCTTCACTTCCCCGTCCTCTACGATCTTTTCTGGCCCGTGCAGATGTCTGAACCCCCTTCAGGATTTAGCGAGTCACGGCAGTCACACGCCACTGCAGTGGTGCCCAGCAGTGCTCTGATCCCTTATTCACAGAAAAAGACAAACACTGTAATATGCTCACACGCATGTGGAGGCAACGATAATCTCTCAAGCCTGTAAAACAAACAGCACCACCAAACTTTGTCTGTTTCAAGGCCTCTGTGTTAATATTGTGAATTCTTTGAATTAGAATAAAAGGGCAGTAAAATTTGAGTATATGCACTCCCTACAGAGGAAGTAAATAGCTTGTGACATCTGAATAGACTTTCCTAATTAAACCCTTTAAATTTCATCTAGTGTCATTTAGTTATTACCAATGCCATGGAGCCAGGAGATTATCAGGTGTGGTGCTTAAGTGATGTAAAAAATGCAAGTCTTCATTGTTTGTCTTCACACGTATCCATCGCCTGGAAGTGGGGTGCTCGAGCCTCCCCCCTTTTCTTACAAAGGATATACTGATTCCAAGATAGTAGCAGGTGGTTGGCTTGTGATGTTGGCAGTTTTTATTTGGAAAAGGGTTAAGTGATTAGAGCCATCTGGGGATCCTCAAGATCAACTGTGGCGTTTCTCGAATGAGCCTTTTCTCTGGCCTTGATGGAGGGCTGGCTGAAGCAACCCACTGTGATAAGGAAGTGCACATGCGGGAGAGTCGGAACATGTGACATGATGGCACGTATGGAATTACGCACCTTAGGTAACGATCTGACGTCTAAACCAACATACCTGCACCCTGGGACCAGGAGAGTGGGAGCACTGCCACTGAAGGGTCATGGTGGGGTCCGACCCCAACTGGGACAGTACTGCTCTAACTGTGGCCTTCTTTGGAACACATCTTTGCAAGTTCAAAAGCCGATATTATACTCTCTTACTTTTCCTATTCTCTTTGATAAAAGCCATCATTCTTTAAAAGTAAATACGTTATTTGAAAAACCTAAAAGTTTAGAGTTAAGTCAAATGAAGATGATGTCTAACTGAAAACACCGAGATGCAAACAATGGGTGGTCACACTCATTAGAGGGAGTTCTACAGGTCACATCACCTGGCTGTGACAGAGAAGACTGTCACTGTCACAAGGCTGGAACAGCCGTCACCCCCCCAAAGGTGATGATTCTCTGAAGGGTAACATTCAATTCTGTGCTGGAGTTCTGAAAGGTTTTGTTTGAAAAATACGCAGAACTTTACAGTACAACTTACTAGCTTACAATATTGAATGTTCAGATCAGTGCCTAGAACTTTGGTATATTCTCGATTCATTACTGAATAAGTGAATATTTTAAAAATACATGAATTAAGCTCCTGGTAACACATTTCATATACTATTTCCTGGCAACAGGATAACCATCGTGATCCAGTAACTGATAATTTTTTAGGGTTATCAATATTATATTTTGAGTTCAGCGCCTTGATTTGATTTTCTATGTTACAGATATTATGTAAGAATAATTCGCTCATTTGTTAGTGTGAAAGCTACACTCAAAGAGTAGCCCTGTGGATAAGAAACAACTTTTATTTGAAAAGTATGATTTTTCTTTTTAACAGAACCATTTCAGAGTTGGAGGTAAAATCAGAAAACAACCAAACAAGAGTATTTTTAAAGAGCTGTTATTATGGTAGTCCCAATAATATAATTCCTATAATATCTTAACACTCTTTGGCAGGCTATAAATTTATTATACTGGGTTGTCAAATTGACTGTATATAGCTGCTTGTTTTAACATTGATTTGCCTGCTTTTTTCACATTACCAGTCAACGTAGTAGGAAAGAGGAACTCTTAAAAAAATAACTCTTAAAATATCCATAAAAGTAACTTTTAAAAATTTGGAAGTGGCTCCCTGAAATGTTCCGTAAATTATCCGTAGAAGCTAGTATCGTAGTCAGATCTGATGACCTTATCCTAATAGCCAGGATCGCCGGAATCTGAACACCCGCTTCACAGGCAGCTCTGCTCCTACTGGGCTTCACGCTTCTCAAATATTTCTTTGCCATCTTCTAGCTTGGAGTGCCATTGAAAGGTGCAAAATATAAGTAGCTTCACAGACAAAGGTATCTGCCTTATGTGATTACTAAGACATTTAAAAGCTGTTTGTTATCCTCCAAAATAAATCCAAAGCCAACTAAACAAGAAGCACAGCCCTGCAAAAACAGCCTTTTCAATACAACCTTGAAGTTACTACGTGTTTCAATGCTGAGTTTCTGGAGTCCTTTCCAAGCAGCCAAAGCTTTGTCCCTCGCAGATTGATGTTTATGTCACAAACGCTCACTGAGAAGAGGTGAGGAATGGTTGCCTTCTGTTAGAACTACCTCTCTAAAATCCTGATATTAGTTCACTAGGTAGTCCTTGCATGGTCTTTTACAAAAAAAAGATTTTGTAATATGGTTATAAAACTCAAAGATCGGCTTTTCCCTCGGTGGGATTAAAGTCTATAACACACGCACAGTTACAAGGAACAAACTGAAACTCAGAAAGCAATGAAAATATCTTATTCTGTCTTCTCACATAACAATACCCTTTTCTTTGAATTGCAAATGAGCCCTTGGCCAGTTTTTCTGGCTTTATTTTTTGAGGGGAAGATGGCTTTCTTACACACACTAAGCAATTGAAAGTATGTGGTCACTGGCTACACAGATGAAACATGCCGTGAGCATTTGTACTGGCGCTGTTCTTTTCACACAGTTGTGAGATACAAAAGTGAAATCTGTTTTTCCCCGTGAGGATTCCTGTTGGATACGAGTTATTAATCGTCTAAAGAAGTCATTATAAATCACTTAAAATACTTCCTATTAAGTACTTGGTGAGGTTTAGCAACCAGCATACTCACCACTCGATTCAGTAATAAGCCCGGGAACCAGAATAATACACGGAGGAGAACTTCCCTCCAAGTACACGCGTGCGCACACGTTTGTAAACGCACAGAAGGGCTGGAAGCATGTACAACACTCTATATACGTTCTTCTCTATCCTTCGTACATTTGTTTACGGACTATATCTTTCATATAGTATATGTATATACTATGTACTATGTACATTTATCCTTTATACATTTATACTACATACTCCTGAATTCTGCCCATATTTTATAACCAGGATATACTATGTTGCTCACGTAGGAAAAACAATAAAGTTGGCGATAAAATGTACTGGTGGCTGGGCCATGGAGCGCCATATAATTGGTAAAGCCTTGTTCCACGTCCACCAGATTAGACACTGTATAAAGGGGAGCAGTTTGGGGACCAGATGAATACTTCTGTACCTCGCTTCTATCATATAATAGCTTTATGACCTTATGCAATTATGCGTTTTCTCTGAATCTAAGTCTCTCATCAGTGTAATGAGGGTACTAACACTCATCTCCGAGGGCTGCAGTTAAACAAGACCGTATCCACTGGAAATCCAAAGCTGCTCCTTTCTGCCCTGGTGGCTGCACATTCTTTCTTTGCCAATCACAACTCAACCGGTGTTCCTGCAACTCAGTGAAAGCCACAGAAATGCACCCTTGGCCGGTGTCACTGGGCAGTACACCACGTCCTCTAGACACTCCCACTTTTGTCACCTCGAATGCTACGTTCTCTGAGTTCACTCTTGTCACTTCGCCTTCTCCCAACAGACTGTGTTTCAGAGGCGTTACTGGCGCCGCCCCTTCCAAACAGTCATTATCTACTGCGTCCTCTAAGGTTTGGAGGACGATCGCGATCCGGTCCGTGGGTGTGGCTTCCACCGCATCACTGTGCAACTTGCAAAAATACATATATATAAACACACACACACACACACACACACACACACACACACTTGAATGCAGACGTCTCAAAGGCTGGCCCCAGATCAAGGGGCTCAACATTGCCTGGGAACACGTTACAAATGCAAACTCCTGAGGTCCAGTCCCCACCTGGTACATGAGTCTGAGGCGGGACCGGCACCTTCAACCAGCCCTTCGAGGGACTGCGCTGCTCACTAAGGTTTGAGAGCTGCTAAATATAAAGGCCATGACGCCCAATGGTAGCTGCAAACTGCAGGTAACTCTTAAATACAGAATGCATTCAGAACCTGTTTTGACACCGTTTCTACTCTAAGAGAGTTCCGTGTGAAGCTGAGAGAAGAAAATAGTACAGGAGTGGGTAGCTTTTATATGTGTGTGTGTGTGTGTGTGTGTGTGTGTGTGTATTTATTTATTAAGCAGTGTTTGAAACAAGAAAAGAGTAAGCTAAAAAAATAATAATCCAACAGAATTTGGCCTACAACCATTTCCATTTCATTTGGCTTTCTCTTGGGCTATATTACAAATGGAAATGTTCCAATAGTCGCTAAAATCATTTTCTATCTGGAAACAAGAATATCCAAATTCATAAGACTTTTTAAATAAACATCTGAAATAAAATCGATCATTGCAATGCTCTGGTCTTCCTTTAGACAAGGGAATCAAAGGCCAAAGGCCACTTTACAAGAGAAAAGTAGGAAAGCAAAATTACAGGGGATTGTGTTACTAACCCGGAAAAAACACACAGACACAGGAAAACAAAGTAGTGGTTACCAGAGGGACACTGGGGGCAGGGCAGGGGAATGGGTAAAGGGGTCACTGCATGGTGACAGATGGAAACTAAATTCTTGGCGGTCAGCAGGCTGTAGCGCAAACAGAAGTAGAAATATAATTTGTACACATGAAGCTTACATAATGTTATAAACCAGCGTTGCCTTCAAAAAACTGGTGTCGAGGTTCTTCACGGGCAATATACTAAAATGGTGAGAGTTGAAGGCTCTTAAGAAGCGGATGGACGCATTTTCATTTTGCAGTTTTATCTACAGGATATAGCAGCAAATGTCCACTCAAACACTTTTAACTGCTCTCATATATAGTTTCCCATATGGTCACCAGCTTCAGTACGTGATCGGGCAGCTTCACTAGTCCCAAAGGAAGTCTTTATTATATGGCTCCTCAGTAGGACGTCACCTGCCACTCACACCTTACATGGAAATAGCCCCCCACTTACGACGGGCTGCAAAGGAACCCGTAATAGACTCTAATTTGATCCATTCTTCTTTACAGCTATGGCCAAAGGGGACAATTAGCTCCTGCAGTTTATGCTTATACGTTTTGGGTTGGAATTATTTACAATTATCAGAGTAACCGCAAGAGGCCCTACAAGGGAAGAAGCGTCGGTTTCCCCGTCATTTACGGGAAAACCGGAACTGACATGTATGTCCAAGTGACGTGCAGAGCGGCCAGAGCCCGGGGATGCCCCAGAACACTCAGTAGGCCTTTAATGGGGGCTGCGAGGGCCCTGAAACGCGCATGTTCTAAAGGAATAAATTAAGTGACAGAACGGCCGAGAAAGAACAAAGAAGAGGAATACACAGAGGACTTCAGGGTACGTGGGAGTCAGGCCACGGTACAGCGCAGATTAAATATACCTACATTTTTAGACTACAACCTTTCAGTACTTCAGTCTTATCGTTTACGGGGGAAAAAGTAGTAACAACATAGAGCCCAGATTTTAGAACTGGCAGTGAAAGAATTAGTCTGATCAGTCCAATTCTCTGGACCCATCCCCTCCCCCAAACATATAAACCCAGTTCCGGCAGGGTCAGAACCTCCAGGGAGAAATCCCTCTGGCCGCTGCGCCCTGCCCTCAGGCTCCACTCACGGCTCTTCCCTCAGAAGACCTGCTTCCTGGGGAGTCAGGAGAGCTCCACGCAATTCCCCGACCCAGCTGCTGACTGTCAAGCACTTGTTAAAACCCTTGCCTGAGATGCCGGTAATTCTGGAACCTCAGAATGTCTAGTGAAAAGTATAAAATACACAATTCTCTGCAAGTTGTGATTTCATTTCTTTCCCAGTATAATGCCAGGTGAGTAACATAAAGGCAGGATCAGGCCCTTGTGCAGGTCCTAGGTTAATTACTTTATAATTATAAGCTCTTTTCTACCATATGATCCAGCAATCCCACTCCTGGGCATATATCCAGAGAAAACCATAATTCAAAAGATACATGCACCCCAATGTTCACTGCAGCACTCTTCACAATAGCCAAGACATGGAAACAGCCTAAATGTGCAATGACAGATGAATGGATAAAGAAGATGTGGTGTATTTATACAATAAAGTATTAGTCCTAAAAAATAATGAAATAATGCCATTTGCAGCAACGTGGATGGACCTGGAGATTATCATACTAAGTGAAGTAAGTCAGACAGAGAAAGACAGATATCATATATCACTTATATGTGGAATCAAAAAAAATGATACACATGAACTTATGTACAAAACAGAAACAGACCCACAGACACAGGAAACAAACTTATGGTTACCAACGGGGAAGGAGGGGCAGTAAACTAGGAGTTTGGGATTAACATAAACACACTAATGTATATAAAACAGATAACCAGCAAGGACCTACTGAACAGCACAGGGAACTGTATTCAATATCTTTTAAATAACCTATAATGGAAAAGAATCTGAAAGTGAATATATATATATATATACATATCTGAATCACTTTGCTGTACACCTGAAACTAACACAACATTGTAAATCACTATACTTCAATTAAAAAATAAAAAGACATAATAGTAATAAGCTCTTTCTTCCCCCATCGACCAGCTTTCTTCCTAAACACAGTTAACACGCTCTTCTATGAAACGTTTGAAAACGTTTACGAGGTTTGTGCTTTGGGGGTACGCTATGATGACGGCTTGAAGGAGCTCCTGTGGACTCACTGTCTTAGGAGAGCTTAGATCTGGCCAGCACGCAGATGGGGAAAGCAAGGGGGTCCCAGAGGCTGTCATCCCTGCCAACTGACACAAAAATTAAGCTCTCACATTTAAGTTATATACGACTCCCGAAGTGTAGGGTAAAAACTGGTTCCTTCTCCCTGCCTTCAAATTTCGAGATAGTTTCCAATTTTTCAGAAAGTATTCGATCCTTCGTTCAGTGAGCACTGACTGAATTGCCTTAGAGACAGACTGTGTCCCTGCACAAACTGAAATATACGCATACAATGTGTAAACAATCCCAAAACCCACAGTGCGTACTTTACTGTTTTATGCTGACTATAACAGTCTCACTCTTGTTTCCTCATGGCAATGGGTATTGATGTTTTGGTATATTATCTTCACTACTGGTTGGATGTTTTATTTACATGTCTTCGGAAATCTGAAACGGAGGACGCAAACACTACGTGATAACTAAAAGCCATAAGTTAAAGAAAATAACAGGTTGTGACCAAAGGAATAAAAGGCTTTTTACACACGTCGAATTCCTCCAGTTTAATGTTTGAATGAAAAGAATCTGCAGTGTAGCATCTCCCGAAATGAGGGAGATTCCACTCTGTTAACCAAAGCTTTCTGCTGCTTATAAAGACCCGAAAGGATTAGAAATACCCCAGCCTTCCTCAAGGCATCCATACTCAAAGAGCGCCAAATCCTGAAAGAATGACTTTCCAATTCGGTTTTTAAGTCGACTGATATTCTGGTGAAATATTCTTATCTTATTCTCTTTAAAAAAATTTAAATGAGCATTTCTTTTCTATCATGTTTTAAAGCTTCAATAACTACCAAAAAAATGGCTCTCAAAAGAGAGAGGAACACGGAAAAGCTGAAGGTGGCACGGCTCACAGGGTCACCCGAGAGCCGTAAGGAGCCCTCCAAAATCCAGCCTTGTCTTTATCCAGCCTGCACAGACCTGATGTTTTTTAGCACAATCCTTTGTTTCATAATTTACATGTAAACTTTACCTAAAGGCATTAAGTCTTGTTTTTTTCTCTCATTGAGAAAACATGCTCCACCAGACAGAACAGGTTTTGGCATCAAGAAACTGATGTCTACCACAATCCAATAATGCAAACCTCCTTTTCCATATAGGAAGAGAATAAGAGAGAACGGTTCAAAAAAGAGTCACTGGAAGGTCCTAGCAATGAGATTGTAGTTAGACTCACGGAAACAGAGGTAGATGGACCAAAAGCAAAGATAAATGTACAATATTTACACATCAGTTTGAAAGTCAGTCAAGCGAATTGTCATTTCAATAAAAGTGGGTTTGTTTCTTTTTTCAGAAAAGTTTACTCTTTGCTATAAACTGTACGTTTTAGAAAGCCATTGACTTGGTTTGTGACATTTACTATCTCAATTTTGAAGCAAATGTCACACCATCTTTACTCCCTCTTTTAAGTATTAACTTTGTTCAACCAAAACAGATGAGATGACAGTGACTAATCTTAAAAAATTAAAAGTTTGCTTCAATTTTAAAAGATAATATCATTTACTTTTCAGAGAGCCCGAAGGTTGCAGGGAGAAGAGGATGGAAGGCAACTTAAGAAGACAAGTATTGTACGGAGAACCTCGAGATGTTTATTATCAAAGAAAATGTTTCTCTGTCTAAGATACTGGAATTATGCTTTCAATATAGAATGGTCTACTTTGCCTGAAACATGAGAAATTTTGAATAATCCCATCAACTTCTCTGTATAATTCTAACTGGGAAAAATGTTTCCGCAAGAAGACAGCGTTTGGGGCTGTCCACAGGCTGTGTTAAAACCTAAAATAAAATATGTGATACAAGAGAGATCAAGGGCTTTATTTCCTGAAAAAAGATCACTTCATCTTTCCTAAGGTGATATCATGTCTGGAGGAAGTGCTGATCAGGGAATACAGCCAAGGATTTTGATACACAGGAATCTGGGTCCAAATTCTTACTCTCTAAGTTCTGTGACTTTGGGCAGACACCTAACCTACAAGAACCTGGGTTTCCTTGCCTTTCAAAAAAAAAAAAAACCCCGTAACTATTGTTCCCAATCTAAAGGACTTTTGCAATGTGGCTAAATGAGACACAGAGTAAAGCTCCTGGCACTTAATAGGCACCGAATAGATGTCATTTTGCCTCCTTTTGTTAGCCAGGTGTCATTTTACGTAGAAAATGTCTCAACTGAAGTACTGAGCCAAAAGCTATCCCAGAGCCTTTCTATGATAATTATGCCCATTTAAATAGGCAGGTGAATTCTATGAGTAGAATAAGCCTCTACCTAACAGTGATCTTGAAAAATAACAATATAAGGAACTTTGAAGGTCTATGAAGAAAATTAAAAAAAAAAAAGAAAAAAGAAAGTTTTAGTGGAAAAATATTTAAAAGTCAGCTGCTTGATAAATAGAAAGTCAGTAGTTCTGTTTACTGCATTCTTGATTTTAATATTCATGTATCTTAAGTATGCTGATTTGCCAACTGCAGACTAAATCACGTTATTTAATTTTTTTTTCCTTTCCAAATATCCACAAAGGCACTTTCTACTTTCAGAGCAGTATACATCTGATCTGATGGAGAGATTTTAGATGTCTTAAAAGCTTCGCACTTCATATCTGTTGAACTTACAAGGAGCAAAATAAAGGAAAGTTGTGTCTATACTTAAATAATTAAGAGCAGTGGACTCATCTGGGCATGTGACGTTATCAGCGACCACATATTTTAATTCAAACGCAGCTATTCAAATTAATGGACTGCAATGAACAAAATAAGTCACTATAGTTGAGAGATTTCATTCACGGTGACCAAGAATTTTATGTTCAGTACACACCTTAACTCAGAGTTTGAGACAGTACCTTTACGCGCAAGACGTAAACAATGTTGGCATACATCATGAACATAAACAGATTTCTGCCATTAAGGAAGGTGAAACTTATGCCTTTGGGGAAAAACAGAACTCTAGTGATTAGTAAACTATCAACCACCTTATTTTATATCTTAAATTCAGAGTTGTAAAAAGCTGACTCTAATTATACGAGAAAGGAAGGCCCACCTAGTACGGGAAAGCATAACACTAATTTCATTTTCTCCCCACACCCTTCCATTTTAACAGTGAAAGACAGCTTCCCAGGACGACTTTCTAAGTGGAAGGGCTTTTTTAGTTCCCAAACAGGTTCCCCTGGAGAAGAGTCACCTGGAAATTCAGACCCCAAAATGCAGCCATTTAATTAAGGCCACGGATCCTTCAGATGAAAATATCTTTGCGGCCGTGGACGTCAAGAAGAAACTGTGATTTGATGGAAAAAGTCCCCATCACCCTGAGCAAATCTGTTTCTGTGTCTTAGGAGCCCTTAGATATTTTGAGGCAATCAGATGTAAACAAATCCTTGTTTGCATAACAGATGTTTACACCCATCTGAAAATGTTGCACCATTAAAATTCCTGGTGGCGTTAAGCGAGAGAGCTGATGTAGAAAACATTACCAATTAATCATCCCACATCTAATACCCTGTGGACTACGTAAAAATTGCTACAAATGTGTATTTTTTTCAGTCAGCAGAAGTATAAAAGTCCTTGTTTTAAAAGGTGAAAGCTTCAGTAACCTGAAAAACCCAGCTGGGATGACTGATTGCCGTATAGGTTACAGATGGTTTAGGTTTTACTTTACTGGCTGGCAATCCTTCCCAGAGAAGAGTTTTTCAAATTTACAAAATAGTCACTTCGATGGTCCAAACCTGAACCAAATTCGTTAGCAATTTCCCTACAGACAGGAGGCATACTGAAGTGGAAAGTGTGAGGTTTGGAAAAGGAAAACCTGGGTTTAAAACCTGACTCGGTCCTCTAAGAATTGTGTCCCCTTAGGCAAGTTAGGCGACTTTTCTGTTTCTACTCCATTTCCTCATCTATAAAATGGGGATGATAAAGCCAAGAGGGTTGGGTAAAATAAAAGATGTTACATTTGGAAAAGGACTAGAACAGCGCCAGGCACATAGCAGTTTGCAAATAAATTAGTTTTAAAAGCTAACTAAACGTCTTCATAAAAAATAGATAACAATTGCTCAAAATATTTGCAACTCTTTTCTATCAGACTCATCCTACAGGGCCCCTCCTTGGTGCCCTCACAGGGGGAGGTGGACATTTCTTGTCCCATTGGTTGTATGACTTGCTTTGGCCAAGATGTGAACAGAAGTGGTGCAGTCTGTGTTCAAGTAGAAGCTTTGGGAGCCATTGCGCGGTCCGCCATCACTCTTCCTCACTGCCACGAGAGCAGCCACGTCTGCGATAAAGGCTTCTCCTTCTGGCATGAAAACAACAGAGAGTGGAGCCCCGTCGACCCCTGCAGCTCATGGAGTGTGAGTAAAAAAATAAAACTTCGTGGTTGCAAGCCACAAGACGGTGGTGGTGTTTGTCATCACAGCATAACTCAGCAAAGGCTCGCTTAATTAATACAACGGCGTTACGGCTCGGTGCCAGAAAGCTGTGGGGCGCTGAGAAAAGCACGGCCTTGAAGTCAGAAAACCTAAATTCAATTTCCACGTGGCTGTGTGACCTGGGCCAGTGCATGGCTTCATCGCTTCCATTTCCGCAGCCGCGGTGCAGGGGACCAGGGCACGGGATCCGCCGTGATTAGCTGCGTAGTTATAGGCAAGGGACTTCATTTCTCTGTGTCTCAATTCCTTCATCTGCAGAATGGGGATAATGATACCTATCTCACAGGTTGTTGTAAACATCAAAGGGGTTAATGCACGTCAGGTTTTTAGAGGAGTGCCTGACACATGGTAAACACTCAATATGTGTTAGTCATATTATTGTATTACTATTATTATTTTATAACTTTTCCACGGGTTTTGGGGGGAAGCTTAAAGGTAATACGGTTTGTGAAGGTACTTTGTAAACTATTAAGTGTTAACAGGTACCTATGATTGTAATGAATAACTCATTCATCATCTCATTTGCGACCTTTAGTAGTTACAAGGAACTCTGTAAGAGCAGAGATCTTTAGCTGCTGTGTTCTATCCCAAGCCCTCAAACTCTACCTACCATGACCACCATTGATTTCCTTTGTAATCCATACGACGCAGATGCTATTTTTAAATTATATTCTTACTGGCTGAATCTCAGCCACTTTCATAAATCAAGGCTTCGTATATGCAAGCTTATTTCAGGTCCTGGGTATAATTAACTATCTACTTAAATTATCCAACTTACTAGATCTACGTTAAATAAAAATATCACATGTCATCACTTTTCAGCAGAGATCAGAATGGCTGGGGCTACACATCAGAAGAATCACCTTAAATGAAAGAATATGTTGTAATAATGTCTTTGATCAATGTATAATAAGAGTTGCATGTCAACGTTTTTATACTCTGAATTTTGAAACTAATCTAAGACTTTCAGTGTTTTTTTCCTTTGATATTTAGGCTAAGACTATTGAAATTATACTTTACAAAAAGGTGACAGTAAATTTAAAAGCAAATATTAACTGAAATATCATGAAGAAACTAATGAAATTTGTTTCATATGTGCTTGAAAGTCTAAAGGCAATTAGAAATGATACATTTTAGGTCAACTTTCAAAACCCCATATGTAAAGGCCAGAAAAATCCCCTGTAAGTTAAATAATATTTTCTATGTTATTACCAAACAGCAATGGTATTACTAGTGCTTTAGGAATCACAGGAGAGTTTGCATTAGGTGGCTTTGAGGGCTGAAAGGGCAACAGTGCATTTGTTACAGTTATTTTTAAAAGGCTCTTCACCAAAGTTAACAATTTTCTTCCCCAATAAATTTTTTTTTGTTTAAGTATTGAAGATCATTGTGATTTTACTCATGCCACAGAATTATAAAATTATAGAATTAGGTATGTTCTTAGAGGTCACCTAGATCAATCCTTGGACCAATTTCTGCTGTATTTTACTTGTTCATTTCTTTTTTTTTTTTTTTTTTTTGCGGTACGCGGGCCTCTCACTGTTGTGGCCTCTCCCCTTGCGGAGCACAGGCTCCGGACGCGCAGGCTCAGCGGCCATGGCTCACGGGCCCAGCCGCTCCGCGGCACGTGGGATCTTCCCGGACCGGGGTACGAACCCGTGTCCCCTGCATCGGCAGGCGGACTCTCAACCGCTGCGCCACCAGGGAAGCCCTTGTTCATTTCTTTTAACAAATATTGGCTAAGTATCACCTGCCAGGTACCGTGTTAGAGTGATGACGTACGTAGGTAGAATAGAGGTCACCGGCCTTAAAAGTCTTCTGTCTCTTCTTGCCTGACAGCACTCTGTGACTAGACACTGACAGCGTTGCGAGGTAGACAAGGCTTCTGGACCAGAGGCTAATGGTTCGAGTCCGTCCTGCGAAGCGCTCGGACTTCTGCCCTACGATGGCCCCCATCCCAGGGCCCGAGAGCTCCTCTGTGGAGCGCCCACCGTGTAGCCCTTGCAATAAAACGCTTTTCAGATGCTCAAAGACGTTTTCCAGGGCTCTTCTCCCCAAAGTCCTCATTTTAGAAATAATTCTCTGCAGTTCCTTTTGCTATTTCCATATGGCTTTAAAAACAAACTTCTCCCATTTTTGTGTTCACCTTTATGGGTCGATTCTTGCTGAACTACTTCAGCTCTGATCAGCACACAGTGAAATCCACTGTCTTTTTTTCCCCAACATCCCATCTAACCATGGTCTCCTTGTTCACTAGATTCCAGCTGAAGCTTTCCTTTCTTCAAAACACCATTTTTTTAAAAAACGCTTTACATTTGCCCATCTCTGTGTCTTCCCATAGCTTCTCGAATGTCTGGTTCCTTCCCATCCTTCAATCTGCAATGTACAAATCAACCCCCACCCCACCCCGAGAGGCATTCCTCACGATCCTAACTAAACTGACTTCTCTCTCTCCAGTCACTATCTTAAATCTCTTTTATTTTCAGTTTAACACCAGCATCTAAACTTATCCGCTTATTTGCTTACTTATTTATTGGCAATTTCCCCCCTAGAAAGCAAGTTCATTCTTACACTGCTGGAGCCTAGAACAGTGCACGGCAAGTGGAAAGAAGAAAGGGCAGGAGGGAACGTCCGTGCTCTGGATCCTATATGGATCCACGTTGCCATATTTTCTTATGAATACAGTCACGATCGCACAAGCTTTCCTGACAGTCAGTCCACATTTGGTTATTCTAACTGTCTGAGGTCAACAGAACCATGTCTTTTTCACGTGTGGATGAGACACCTTCTTACACGATGGGACCGCGCTGGTGAATTTTACAAGGAGGACTCGGATGGTCCGATGTAGCCCACCACCCTAGCTGGATTCTGATTCTAATGATCCAGCACAGTTCTCTTTACCTGCCCCTGTCAACGAGGACTTTGATAACCACGCCATAAATGTCCTGGAAAACAAATATATTTCCACCTTGTGTACCCTTTCACAAGCTGGCCAGGTACCGTGTCGACTTAACTGTATCTAAAATGTTATTCTAGGGAGTTAAGACAGGCCATGACGTAAGTCTGACCCATAAGCACTGTTCTGCTTTTCTCTCTCTTCCCCTTTTCCTCCCCGTCTCCCTCCTCTTCCTTCTTGTCTTCCCTAATTCTTTCTCTTCCTACGCCTTGGGGCTGCCACCGATGGTGGTGACCCTGGGGTTAAACAATTCGTTGACGCCTAAGACATCTGCAGTGTGTCCATGCGACAACTTCTAGGGACCTCATTTCAGGCCATTTATGAAAAACACGTGCCCATAGGTGCTGCCCTCTGCTATAGCTCTTACTGCCTCTGTTTGTTCAACAGGAGAGACAAGTTAGCTCTCATGATATTTGCTGTTCTTTGTAGAACCAGGGAGGGCACACGTGGAAAGGAGTCACTGCTTACTACAGAGTACGTATTCAGAGGAGCTCCCTCCATAAAATGTTATATTGGTACTGAACAGAAATTAGAAACTGCTTTCCCCGAATTCTTGGATTTATGAACCATCACAAATCTCTAAAATCAATGAGGACCATTATTATTCTACTGGTTTTCACTGATTAATGACGGAAATGTTAAGAAAGCATCTCAGAGTCCTAAAGCCAATTCAGTGTTGACATCAAAACAGCAGCCTCTGCTTCCTTTCTCCTGGGCCTGGCTGGGCCCAGAACAGAGAAAGTTTTCTGTCCTGTGAACGCATCACATACCGACATCCTCAGATACCTGCTTCAGACAGGCTCTAGCAGGGACCACAGTTGTCACATTCATCTAAAGAGCCTAAATAACATGTGCATTGCCACAGTTCAAAAGACCACACTTGCTAAACGGAGAAATAAACTGGGACATTGCCCTGCTTTCAGTTAGAAGTTGTGACAGAATTTAAAGAAAAGTACAGCCGGAAGAGCCTGGGAAATCAAAACAAAATTTACACCCCCAATAAAAATGTGTGATATACTCTGGGGACCACCTGAAAAGCAATGTGTGACACAAAGAAACAACATCGACAGAGAAAAGAAGATCAGATCAATTCCTTTCCACTGGCTCTTCACTTTTCTGAAGGCAGCTGGAGGACGCTACAACACGTGAGACGGAGCAAAGGTGCTGGGCTTTCATTTCTCAAGAGAACTTTGCTGCTGGAAACAATTGTGTCTGTTCCTTGAAACAGTTTTTGGGAACAAAGTCCACCGATTAAGTAAACTCATCCCATGATCCATTTCTGGGTAAAAAGAGAATGATTTCAGCATGTCACGGGCTGTCAATATCCCCAGAGCCACTGACCTCTACTCGTTAAACGAACAACAGTGTAAAAGTTGATGGCTCGTTTTATTTTATTTTTTTAAATGGTTCTGAAGCCTTTGGCTGGTTCCCCAAACACTCAAAAGTATCCTACCATTTAAGGGGATTAAAGGCTTTTGTTGATTATGGAAGGCTGACATTAAAATAGAAAGGGATTCTGGCGATTGAATTTTGTGAAGAAATGCAAGATTCTCGTGAATTTAATTCGAACACAAACGACATCGAGCGCGGTTAATACATCGAGCGCGGTTAATAAAGTCAACAGGACTTGATTTGCGAGAAGGTACATTAACGTGAGAAGTAAAGTGATATTTGCGACCTCTGAGCAAACTGTGAAGTAGTAAAGTTTCCCTAAAGAGTTTACATGTTAGGCTACACAGAAATTGGTCTTCTCCACCTACATTAAGCACCATGGCGGTTACTCAGACCCACTTACAGGGGCAGTGGGGTTCCAGGAACCACTGGAGTGCGGGGCTTGTGAGCCCAGGATTCCAGGAGACCCTGTCGTCCTCTTCACATCCTCCATCAGTCTGGGAGCCAGGCCAATGGCCAGCGCTTACATATTTCACAATCACAGAACGGAAAGCAGATACAAATTAGTTAACCTGGAGGCCATGTAAGTAAGTGCGTCTAAACGTAAAGAACAGTGGCTGGCATTATAAACCCTCATAATGAGTAGCTGTGAATTGTTCCAACGTGTACAGCTGCTTCGAACAATTCCGTCGGTCAAGATAATAGAATTAAAAAAGAGGTGTTTAAAGTTCAGTCAGCCCAAAGCAAACCAGCTACAATTATGCTTGGATTGTCTTGATCACCAGAATGCTCTACTGCCCTCGGTTCTGTACTATAATAGAAGAGACACATGATTTCCTTCATGAGAGGGAGAAGACAGTCAGCCATGAGTGGCCTGCTTTCTCTGATTTCCTTATCTAAGTTCTGGAACCTCAGTAATAAAAAGAAAAACAATATTTGACATCAACGGGCAACCATTTTAAAAGATTTTGCTGATGTGAATATCAACTTTACATTTTTACACAATGTAAAATTAGGAATTAATGGGGCTTCCCTGGTGGCGCAGCGGTTGAGAGTCCGCCTGCCGATGCAGGGGACGTGGGTTCGCGCCCCGGTCCGGGAGGATCCCACGTGCCGCGGAGCGGCTGGGCCCGTGAGCCATGGCCGCTGGGCCTGCGCGTCCGGAGCCTGTGCTCCGCAGCGGGAGAGGCCACAGCAGTGAGAGACCCGCGTACCGCAAAAAATAAATAAATAAAAATTAGGAATTAGTTAACAATACTTCTGACGTCTCCTCCATTTTAAACCATCTCGAACCCTTTTTTCCCTTGGCTTCCGAGCTCCAACACATCCCAAGTTTTCCTCACACGCCTTTGGTTACTTGTTCTCAGTCTCCTCCTGAGTCCTGTCTTGGCCTCCAGCACTCCAGTCTTCAAGGCTCAATCAACCCCTCTTTCACGCTCTCCCCTTGCTCTGGACGGCGCCGTCCGTGTCCTCAGTGCCCGCCCGTATCCAGATGGCTCAGTAATTTGGTTTATCCTTCGTTCAGACTCGTCCTGACTGTAGACTTGGCTAAAGGCCTACCCGCCATACCTTCCTGGACACCTCAAAGAAATCTCAAACTCGGCAACTGTCAGGGTGCATTCAGGGTACCTTCCTCCATGCAGTCTACTCGGAGTTCTTCCCGTCTCAGCGAATGACACCACCGTCCAGTCATGCAGGTTCAAAACCTCGGGCTTCTCTTGTTTGCCTGCCTGCTTCTCTTCCTCTTTGCTTCTAATACGTCACCAGCTCTTGTCAATTTCATCCCCTAAATAGTTCTTCAACCAGCCCCTTTCCTCCATCTCCCATAACTACTACCCCAGTACAAGCTACCATCCTCGCTCACCTGGATGACGGGTGTGTAGACCCAGGGTAGGATTCCGAGAGAGTGGTCAGGCAGGAGAACCAAGAAAGTTTTAAGAAGGCAAACTGATGGAAAAGGCGAGGGGCCAACAAGGGAAAACAAAATACTAGATTGGGACTGAAAAGAGACCACTGGCTTTAGAAATTAGGAAGTCATTGCTGACCTTTGAGAGTCATTTCGGCAGAGGAGGAGGTGTGATTTTAATGGGCTAATCCAGTAATGGAGTATATGCTGTTCTTTCTAGAATGCTGCTATAAAGGGAACGAGATCCTTGTTTCAGGGGGAGGCAGTGCTGAAGGCATGTTTTTAAAAGGATGGTTGATTTGGGGTTGCTGGATGCAAACTATTGCCTTTAGAATGGATAAACAACAAGGTCCTGCTGTAGAGCACAGGGAACTATATCCATCTCCTGGGATAAACCATAATGGAAAAGAATACTGAAAAAAGAATGTACGTATCTGTCAAACTGAGTCATTTTGCTGTACAGCAGAGATTGGTACACACTGTAAATCAACTATACTTCAATAAAAGGAAAAAGATGGTTAGACGTGTGCATTTTATAACTTGACAAGGAAAAGAAAGGGAAAAGGAAGCTACTGAAGGTGTGACCGTGGAAGAAGGATTGACAAAGCAAGGATCCCAAGGAAGGAAAAGGAATCCCACACAGGGCAAAGGAAGATGGAGCATCACTGAACAGAAGAATAGGTGAAGATGCTTCCTCTTGGCAAAGAAGAAAGAAACGGAGTCAATGTATGATGGCCTCTCACGTCTTAGCAAATCAGAAGGCAGCGTTATCAGAAACGGGAAAGAAAGCTGTTAGAAGAGATCAAAGTGTTTGGATACTTAACTGAGTCAACAAATATTTATTGAGTGTCTCTTATGAGCTTGAGCACCAAAAACCCAGTAGTAAATTGGAGCGAAGCCACCACTAGTCTTGTGAAGATTCCAGCCCTCCAGGGATGAGATTTCTGCTTCCGTATTAAATCACCAAGGACGGAGGCAGATTTAGGGAACTGCATGGGAAGAAAATCTTCAAACCAGATGCCCAAAGCCTCAAAGGATGCCAGGGGATGATCTTGAGCTTGCTAAATGATGCTGGGAAGTGGGCTTCAAAGGAGGAAACACTGAGTGAAGGCCCGTAGAATAATAGTGTAAGAGAGGTAGTAAAAATGCAATAGCGTTTACAGGGCTCAGAGGCCAAATCTGAGGGGATGTAAACGGGTCTGGTTTCAAAGCCACATAACGTGGCTTTCATGCAACAAATACGCAAACTAGTAGGTGGTTGAGCTGCACTAAATATGCTATTTACGGCACCTCTACTCCAGGCTCCATCCCTACAGACAGAAACCGTGACACTGCCCCAGGGAGAATGCCGCAAAGGGAGAGCCCTGGCTCCAGCCTGCCCTTCGCTGCCCTCCCAGGGCCCGGCCCCCCAAGGAGGGCTGTCGGAAATGCTGGTAATCATCCACCTGTTCAAAGTTCACATGACATAACTTGGAGAAAAGCGGAGGCATTTTCACTCTGAGATCATGACACACGGTCTCCATCGCCCCTTTTATCTCTAATCCTGACACCACAGTTTCACAATTTATTCAGCGTCTGAGGGGTCCCACCGGGGACTGAGATCAAAGTGAGCCAGAAAAGGATTAATCCAGATAAGACAGAGGTTCTGATGAGAGTCGGAGCAGGTATTTAAGGAATGTGGCGAGCGTGCTTCTGCTGCTACGAACGTAGCTTTTAATCCACGGTTACTTCTGGCATCTCGGTTGGTCCCAGTTGATGCCCGTGACGCGACAGGCCCGGCACAAGAGGCCTATGTATAGTCCTGAACTTAGAGTCGATGCCTGTGCATGAAGCAGCTCTCACTTCGCAATTTCTTGGTGGCTGGCGCCGACCAGGGTCTTATTAAATGATGAGTTTAAGGCAAAGGCCAGGGTCCTTTTTTTTCCTCCACGAACTTTCTCTCAATGAAGTTATGAGCAAAGCAAGAAATGCTACCCTAGTTTTCTTCAGTTGCATTCTCTCTAACTGTTATTACACTGATGTTTTTTTCCCAACCATTTTAATTAATGGTGTTTTGTGAAATTTCTTCTGAATGTATTTTTCTGAGAAGTTTCATTTTAGAAAGCCCAAATGTGTCAAGAGATCTAAAATTAATTACCCTATTTTACACTTTGAAAATAGCATTTACACTTTGAAAATAGTTATTCATCAATTTTGTGGGGGGGGGTTCTTTGTAATCAGATATGTGGAATTATTTCTTCTCTTACAGCCTTTCGGTGATTATTTGGGATATAATATTACTAAAAGCAACAAACAAAAAATTAGATAAAAGTTACTGTCCTTCCTCCTTACTTCATTTGAAGTGTCAGCAATGCTATTTTTTTCCTCCCCTGTTTCGGTCTCTATTTGGTGTTAAATTTTCAACTAGGTCTCTTTCTAGGAGAAAACTCCAGAGTCAATCATTGTTTTTTTTTCTCCCAGATAAACTTCACTCTTGAGGAAACAACTTATTTGTATGATACAAATATCAAAGATTTTCCAGCATACTAAATGGTAGACTGTAATAAGCCTTTGCCGATTTTTAGAAACTAGCAAAATATAATTTACTAATAATGGAAAGATTCAACAAATTGAACATTGAAAGGAGCAGCAGTTGTAATATTACACAAAAGTATAATCAAGGTTTTTTCAAACGACACATATCTTAGAATAGTCTCAGAAAGATTTTGTTTTTTTTTTCACAGAGGGAGCATTTATCTAGAAGAAAGAGCTATTCAAAAATTATGATCTCAGCCCTTTCTCTCTGTCTCTCTTTTCTCTTGTTTGTTTCTGGCATAAAAAGGCTCAGATATTAGTGAGAGTCACTAGAGTATGTAAGTGAATAAAGAAGAGAAGGAGAAAAATTACGTGTGTTTGCATTTAAAAAACACTTTAGGGGCTTCCCTGGTGGCGCAGTGGTTGAGAGTCCGCCTGCCGATGCAGGGGACACGGGTTCGTGCCCCGGTCCGGGAAGATCCCACATGCCGCGGAGCGGCTGGGCCCGTGAGCCATGGCCGCTGAGCCTGCGCATCCGGAGCCTGTGCTCCGCAGCGGGAGAGGCCACAACAGTGAGAGGCCCGCGTACCGCAAAACAAACAAACAAAAAACCCACTTTAAATAATTTTCCTAAGACTATCATCCCCATTGTCTAAAATTATAATAGTTGTAAGTTACAGATGAAAAGATGATTCAGTCCTTATGCATAGGCCAGGTCTCTTATGCGCCACCAATCATGGAAATATTCATTCATTGATTGATTCACTTAATGCACGGGGAGAGCTACTGTCTGCCACTCCCTGTCCCAGGCCCTCAGGGACTCAGCCAAGAACAGAAAGTTCCTGCCCCAGTGGAGCACACGCTCGCTCGTGAGGAGCTCAGATCAACAGGGAGTGAACACATACAAGAATCCCAGAGATCGACGAGGAAATAGGGGAAAGGGGCCCTGGCTGGTGGCCTGTGGGGAGAGCCCTGGGGGTTACATTTGAGCTGAGACCTAACTGATGATCAGGAGCTGCCAGGAGAAACTGGGGGGGGGGGGCAATGTTCCAGTCAGAGGGGACAGTAATGACCGAGACCTTAGGAAAGAATGAGCTTGACTTGTTCCAAATCTTAAAATTTCTCCTCTGGGACTCCGCTGTCGGAAAACTTTGGGGAAGTCATTCTGATATAGAATCCTTATATGGCTGGGGGGAATCCGGGGCTCATCTGACCCCGGACTCCCCTTCTGAGGATAAAGCAGCTAAGAAAGAAGGAAGAGACGGCTGCTATTTAAAACGTGGGGTCTTGTGACTTAACTGTTCTTTCATTCCCTCATTCATTAATTCATTTCCCCAACTCATTTAAAAGGAACATTATTAACCAAGTCACCTAGAGTCTTACAGTATGGAAAACAAAAGAAACCTATATATTCCCATTGTGGTTAACTAGTATTTCCAGACGTATTTGCCGTTTCTTCCTGTGAATGCCAGAGGCTGGTCTTGGAAAATTTCCAAAATTCCTTTGGGATTCGACTACAGGTGCACAGTCTCGTATCACATTCTAAACCCTGGAAAGCTCTAAAGAGAATCAAAGAGACTCATGTGATGGCAAAGCAACCCGTGCTGCCTTATGCCCTTTATTCATCTCACTAAGTCCGAACGTTCACGAGTTTCGTGGAAGAAATGTTAAGAAGTGTTTAATTGTCGGGCGTGGCTACCACATTACTTTTCTCAAATCCCAAAATCCTGAATTCGCCATGAGCTTTGGCTAAAGGGTTCTCCAAGAACCTGCCAGGCTTACTGTTGTATTCAGAATTCTCAGCAAGGGCACCGGGCACTGCTACTGCATTATTCATGGCTGTCAAGATTATACTGCTCCACGCTCGGACCCAGTGGTCGTCTGTTCCCGTGGACGCCACGCTTTACTGCATCAGGAAGGTTTCTTACTTCTTACCCAGATGACCTTGTTAAACCATTTTCACAGATAAATGATTTAACACATAAACATTTCACATGTAAATTTTACGTAAAATGATTTTAGATCTATGCTGGGGAAAAAGAAAATGTTTGTAAGGTCCATCGTACAGTCCCATGAAAGAGAAGGAACTGCCAATGAACAACCATATCGTGAAGGCCAATCAGGCATTTCCCGTGGCTGAAGTAACTGTTTATGAGAATTAATGTCCAAGTTATGAATGGGCAGATGGTCTGTTTAACCACACATATTCTAGTTTGTCTTTCTTATCAGCCGCCCCGATTCAGGAGCCATAAGAGGAACTGCAGGCAGATCTGCAGGCAACTGTCCATCAGGGGCACCCCTTAAACGTGTTATTCCAGAAGTGTGAACTTCAGAAATATGACAACCTATGCGGTGTAAAGCTTGAAGGTTTAGATAACTATACATCGCTTGTTTGGCATCTTTAAAACAACAGCTACAAAATCTCAGTAAATTTTTGTTCTCAGAGAAAACAGTCGATAACATGTGGAAGCTTATAGGTTGGCTGAAGTATTGGGTGAAAAGGGATTCTGCTAGTATTTCTTCATCACTCTACTCACAAACGATCCTGCCCTAAGACTTATGAATACAATGACCCGAGGTAAATGCGAATTTGATCGTGTCACTTGCCTGTATCAAACCATCGACGCTTCTCTTTGCCTTTGGGACAAAGTTCCCCTAAAAAGTAGGTTCCAGGAGGAGAGAGATTTTTTTTTTAGACTGCTGCATTCACTGCTCTATCCTTAGGGACTAGAGCAGTGCTTGCACATAATAGGTACTCAACAGTTATCCTTGAAGTTTCAGTCCGTGACGCAGCCCACGTGCAGCCCATGCCAACTGTCCCCCTGCGTGGTGGTGGGGTCCTGTCTCCCTTTGCCTAGAGCATCTTTCTCACAACCCATTTCCCTCTTGCTCCATCACCTCTGTCCCTGTACCAGTCACCGAGGTCCTCCTTGAAACCCCAAACCAGGTTAACTTCCGGTGTTACCATTTTCTGCTTTATTCGATACCTTCCCTTCTGAAATATTCTTGCCATTTGCACTGACTAATTCCATATCTGATTTCCGCACAAAACTGTAAGCCTAATGAGGACGGCGACCGCAGTGATCTTGTCCTCCTCTGTTTCTTAGCTCATAATAGGACCTCGATAAACAAGCGCTGTCTGGATGAAGCACGGATAAGCCTTCTCCCTCGCCTCCTCCAGGGCCAGAGCTTGTACCCCTCCCTGGGAGAAGCGTTCTGTACGTCTGCCCGTGACATGGCCCCTGCGGACGTGTCTGCTTAGCCCCAGGGCAGCCACGCTCTCCCTGCAAGTTTGTCGTCTGTCACTCTTGCCCCAAACCCTGGAGCACGCTGAGGCCAGTTCTTGCACTCTTTAGAAACTGCAGAAAGCTCGGCATCGCCATCTGCACCCGAGTCACCAGATAGCCTGTCTTCATGAACGCTGGCGACTAGCACGTAACAGTGTCCCACGAGAACCGCCACGAGGAGGGTAGATTCTGGCTGCAAGATCTCTATAAAGACCGTGCGTAACCACACACATGTTGAGATATTTGAGATCACAGACACACACAGGACATTTTTAACCTATTAATATTTGTTTTCCCTGTAAATGCCCATATGCTTGCAATCCAGAATCATTACTATATCCCAGAGGCATTTTAGAGCTATAACAAGCACAGGTGTCTGTCTGTCAGCAAGTTGGTACCTGCCCCCAAGGATAGTCACAAAGTGAGGGCCACTGGCCTCCAGTGGGGTCCTGAGATGGGGGCTGGACTCCGCAAGGGCAGGTTTTGTGTCTCAACAGGGCAAGTGTTTCTCAGTGCTCTCCACCCCAGTGCCCTCACGGCTGCTCTGCTTTGCTCATAATGACCTTTGGGTTTGGAGGAACGTCCTTCCTGTGTCTGTTTTCTATGCATCCTTTAAAACTCAGCCCAGGCTAATTTCACCTCCTCCAGGAAGTCTTCCTGTTCCCATCTTCCTGCAAACTGGTTTCTCCCAGTGAGTGCCCACACCCTCTGGTTAGTATCTCTGTCAGTACTCTTAGGAGACTTTATTACAACGACCTCTCTGCCTGATTCGCTCACACTTGAGAACACAGACCGCGTCCGAGTTGTATTTCTAACTCCAGTGTTTAGCTTGGCATGTGGCACGCAGCAGGCTTGGTGCTGGAAAGGAAGAGTGAATATTCTCGCTGAATTCACTTCCCAGGAAAATAACTGCTAGCAGGGAGGCAAGGGGCAGGGGTCAGAGCTGAGGGTCAGGAGGGAACTGTGCTCTCAGGCTGTTCCCTCATCAAAGGTGGGCCACTCGCTCTGAGTGGGCAAACGGACCTTTGTGGACAGTAAGCCTGGATTCTCACCTCTAAGACGGAGGCTGGAGAGAGACCGCCTTGGGAAGCCCATGGCTGGCAGTGCAGAAAGAAGTGGCAGGTCTTATGAAGAAAGAGGTAGCCTTTCCCAGTGAACTCAGACTTTTCTGCCTTTGTCAGAAACCCTAAACCAGGACCGCCCCGTGACGGCTCAAACTAATAAATGAACCAACCACCCGTGGCTCAGATCCCCATGTGAGAAGGGAAACGGTGATGACAACATCAGAGGCCTGGAAAGCTGGAAGAGCTGAAAAGTGTAAATAGTGACTTCACCAAGATGAAACGAGCCCAGATATTTGGAGCAAAAGCCTGTGCTTATATCCAAGAGAATGTGCGAGAGTTCGACCAGACGACAGGTACCTGCAGCTTCTTCCGAAATGGAAGGTGATGGTGCTTCTTAAAGCGATTCTTTGTTTGCTCCATGGAAAAAAAAAAAAATTGGGATTATCTTGTCACCTAGAATATTGTCCTTTGGTCAAAGAATCTACCTAAACTCATCTTGGGAAGTTGGGAAGATGCCAGATCTGGAACATCTGTTGGGAAAAACAACTGTGACGGTGACCTGACCATGTGTCAAATACACAGTCCAAGAATAAAGGAAATATACTCTAGAGAGAGAATCCAACGTTTTGTGAATTTTAAGCAGCTTCCAGAACGTCCTCTTCCATAAGAAGCATAAAATTTCAATAGTGTTATCGTACTGCCAAAAAAGAATTAAATGTAGGCAACCCGCAACTTAACGAACAGGTTGTACTTCAGGAGTGTGTTTCTGAGGCAGTCGTGTGGGAATCGGCAATGCCCATTTCCCACTGAAACTGTCACATACGTGGCGGTCACTTTCCTGAGCGGAATGAAGCCACGATGCACGTGGAGTGCAGTGTGACTGACGAGCCCGGGACCGGCCAGGGCGGGACCATGCCACTGTGGGAGTGCACGTGTGAGGTGCACGGTGCTCACATTTTCTCCTGCCGAAAAACCAGTGGAGGCATCCGGGAATTGCCCTCGCTCCTGCTTGGGGCTCTCCTAGTCCTGTTTTGGCCAAGCGGTAGAAGCAGGGATGCCTCAGCCTCAGGTCACTGGAGCAGTTTCAGCGCGCTGATGTCCTAAGTGGGTGATTTGGAGGAGCTGGGATTGTGGGGTACGGAGGTACTCCTCCCTCTGGAGACCCCCCCCCTTCTGCATATTTCTGAGACTGTACTGTCTACACTTGTCCTTAATGACTGACCAAAAAGAGTTCACTAGGTGGACAGAATCGGTACGCAACAGACCGTTTGTTAATGTTCCTCTTGGGGCTGATAACGGTGGAGGAAGCTGCTGGGCTACTTTTATTTTCTTCCCTTTCCTCCTTGACTTTCTCAGCCTGCAGTGAAGGAGGGTCTCTCTCCAGGACCAACACTGGGGCCAGGTGAGAAGCCAGAGCTAGGGTTCTGAATAGAAGCAGAATTCCAAGCTCTTTCAACCAAGTAGGGCAGGAGAGTCGGGAAGCCAGTGATCGGAATGGACATTTGTATGTAAATTACCAACAGTTCATTTCCCGGAAGACCTCAGACTAACAATAACAGCAACAAAACTCCAGAGATGCCCGTGTAGCGTGGAAAATGAGAATCCCGAATTCTCCTGAAGAGTTAGTGAAAAGTTCAGGAAAGTGATTTTAAATGCATATCACAGACACATGCAAAAAATACGCAAATGAGCCAGTCCGGACTCTGGCCAGTTTAATCTCTAAGGTGCTTTCCAGCTACTATTTTTTCTCCTGCAGATTCATCTCACACCCAGATTGTTAGAAATTGTGGTGGAAGGCTGCGTATCACTCAATAATTCTCTGGGAGTCTGCTGGTGCCCCGAGCCCCAGGGCATCCGAGCTCGGCGCGTGGGTGGTGTACAGGCGGACCAGCTGTCCCAGGAGTCCAGCCCGGGTACGAAGCGCACCATGCTACTGGCAACCTTACTGCTGTTCTAGGAGAAGAGCCACTCCTATGACAGCTGAGAGGTCCTCACGAAGCAAGAGCCAGGAACATTCCTGCCCTGGGCGTAACCCTTTGGCCAGAGCCTCCTTGCACTGCTAGCCAGAGTTCTCTCCACTTTTTCAGGTTGTGAGCAGCTGCTGGTGAAATATAAACCTGGGCAACTGGACACAGAGGTCCAGAGCTGAATGTACTCAAGTGAAAGCAGATCACAGGGTTGGGCTGATCGTGTAATCACAGGCAGAATTACGAATGCGAGAAGAGCTTGTGGGCCCCAAGCTAACTTCCCCCTCACGTTCTTTTTTTTTTTGAGTATAATTGCTCTACAATGCTGTTCGTTTCTGCTTTGTAACAAAGTGAATCAGTTATACGTATACATATGTTCCCATACCTCTTCCCTCTTGCGTCTCCCTCCCTCCCACCCTCCCTATCCCACCCCTCTAGGTGGTCACAAAGCACCGAGCTGATCTCCCTGTGCTTTCCCTGAGGAGAATCCACTCCAGCTTCCCAGGTCAACACCCTGTGGGTCGGTAAGGACTCGATCAGAACAGGTCCAGCCCTCTCCTCGGGCAATGGAGACACGCACATTCAGCGAGTGAAACAATACCGAGAGCAATGAAAGAGGACGGAGGTTGGGGAATTGAAATCCGAAAAACATTTCTGCGATCTGGGAAGAAAGAAGTATAAGGAGAAAACAGGAAGTGATTCAGGGGTCCTTCGAGGCTGTGACACAAGGAGTCCCTGGTAGCCAACCCTCTAGTTTCTTCCCTCCTCCAGCACAGAACGGTTTTGGGCCTGGCGGATGGGAGCCATTGACAATGAGACCCCAGGTCTGGTCCAGGAAAGACACTCGTTGGTCACGGCGATCATAAGCCAGGACGGCATCCTCTCTTTGGCTGGGAAAGTTGCCTCTAATGTGCCACAACTATGGGATTGCAGGAGGCAGAAGCAGGGCTGTATAGTCTGGGAAATCATCCTCTCTTTGGCTGGGAAAGTTGCCTCTAATGTGCCACAACTATGGGACTGCAGGAGGCAGAAGCAGGGCTGTATAGTCTGGGAAATCATCCTCTCTTTGGCTGGGAAAGTTACCTCTAATGTGCCACAACTATGGGATTGCAGGAGGCAGAAGCAGGGCTGTATAGTCTGGGAAATCATCCTCTCTTTGGCTGGGAAAGTTGCCTCTAATGTGCCACAACTATGGGACTGCAGGAGGCAGAAGCAGGGCTGTATAGTCTGGGAAATCATCCTCTCTTTGGCTGGGAAAGTTGCCTCTAATGTGCCACAACTATGGGATTGCAGGAGGCAGAAGCAGGGCTGTATAGTCTGGGAAATCATCCTCTCTTTGGCTGGGAAAGTTGCCTCTAATGTGCCACAACTATGGGACTGCAGGAGGCAGAAGCAGGGCTGTATAGTCTGGGGAATCATCCTCTCTTTGGCTGGGAAAGTTGCCTCTAATGTGCCACAACTATGGGACTGCAGGAGGCAGAAGCAGGGCTGTATAGTCTGGGAAATCATCCTCTCTTTGGCTGGGAAAGTTGCCTCTAATGTGCCACAACTATGGGACTGCAGGAGGCAGAAGCAGGGCTGTATAGTCTGGGAAATCATCCTCTCTTTGGCTGGGAAAGTTGCCTCTAATGTGCCACAACTATGGGACTGCAGGAGGCAGAAGCAGGGCTGTATAGTCTGGGAAATCATCCTCTCTTTGGCTGGGAAAGTTGCCTCTAATGTGCCACAACTATGGGACTGCAGGAGGCAGAAGCAGGGCTGTATAGTCTGGGAAATCATCCTCTCTTTGGCTGGGAAAGTTGCCTCTAATGTGCCACAACTATGGGACTGCAGGAGGCAGAAGCAGGGCTGTATAGTCTGGGAAATCATCCTCTCTTTGGCTGGGAAAGTTGCCTCTAATGTGCCACAACTATGGGACTGCAGGAGGCAGAAGCAGGGCTGTATAGTCTGGGAATCATCCTCTCTTTGGCTGGGAAAGTTGCCTCTAATGTGCCACAACTATGGGACTGCAGGAGGCAGAAGCAGGGCTGTATAGTCTGGGAATCATCCTCTCTTTGGCTGGGAAAGTTGCCTCTAATGTGCCACAACTATGGGATTGCAGGAGGCAGAAGCAGGGCTGTATAGTCTGGGAAATCATCCTCTCTTTGGCTGGGAAAGTTGCCTCTAATGTGCCACAACTATGGGACTGCAGGAGGCAGAAGCAGGGCTGTATAGTCTGGGAATCATCCTCTCTTTGGCTGGGAAAGTTGCCTCTAATGTGCCACAACTATGGGACTGCAGGAGGCAGAAGCAGGGCTGTATAGTCTGGGAAATCATCCTCTCTTTGGCTGGGAAAGTTGCCTCTAATGTGCCACAACTATGGGACTGCAGGAGGCAGAAGCAGGGCTGTATAGTCTGGGAATCATCCTCTCTTTGGCTGGGAAAGTTGCCTCTAATGTGCCACAACTATGGGACTGCAGGAGGCAGAAGCAGGGCTGTATAGTCTGGGAATCATCCTCTCTTTGGCTGGGAAAGTTGCCTCTAATGTGCCACAACTATGGGATTGCAGGAGGCAGAAGCAGGGCTGTATAGTCTGGGGAATCATCCTCTCTTTGGCTGGGAAAGTTGCCTCTAATGTGCCACAACTATGGGACTGCAGGAGGCAGAAGCAGGGCTGTATAGTCTGGGAAATCATCCTCTCTTTGGCTGGGAAAGTTGCCTCTAATGTGCCACAACTATGGGACTGCAGGAGGCAGAAGCAGGGCTGTATAGTCTGGGAATCATCCTCTCTTTGGCTGGGAAAGTTGCCTCTAATGTGCCACAACTATGGGACTGCAGGAGGCAGAAGCAGGGCTGTATAGTCTGGGAAATCATCCTCTCTTTGGCTGGGAAAGTTGCCTCTAATGTGCCACAACTATGGGACTGCAGGAGGCAGAAGCAGGGCCGTATAGTCTGGGAAATCATCCTCTCTTTGGCTGGGAAAGTTGCCTCTAATGTGCCACAACTATGGGACTGCAGGAGGCAGAAGCAGGGCCGTATAGTCTGGGAAATCATCCTCTCTTTGGCTGGGAAAGTTGCCTCTAATGTGCCACAACTATGGGACTGCAGGAGGCAGAAGCAGGGCCGTATAGTCTGGGAAATCATCCTCTCTTTGGCTGGGAAAGTTGCCTCTAATGTGCCACAACTATGGGACTGCAGGAGGCAGAAGCAGGGCTGTATAGTCTGGGAAATCATCCTCTCTTTGGCTGGGAAAGTTGCCTCTAATGTGCCACAACTATGGGACTGCAGGAGGCAGAAGCAGGGCCGTATAGTCTGGGAAATCATCCTCTCTTTGGCTGGGAAAGTTGCCTCTAATGTGCCACAACTATGGGACTGCAGGAGGCAGAAGCAGGGCTGTATAGTCTGGGAATCATCCTCTCTTTGGCTGGGAAAGTTGCCTCTAATGTGCCACAACTATGGGACTGCAGGAGGCAGAAGCAGGGCTGTATAGTCTGGGAATCATCCTCTCTTTGGCTGGGAAAGTTGCCTCTAATGTGCCACAACTATGGGACTGCAGGAGGCAGAAGCAGGGCTGTATAGTCTGGGAAATCATCCTCTCTTTGGCTGGGAAAGTTGCCTCTAATGTGCCACAACTATGGGACTGCAGGAGGCAGAAGCAGGGCTGTATAGTCTGGGAAATCATCCTCTCTTTGGCTGGGAAAGTTGCCTCTAATGTGCCACAACTATGGGACTGCAGGAGGCAGAAGCAGGGCTGTATAGTCTGGGAATCATCCTCTCTTTGGCTGGGAAAGTTGCCTCTAATGTGCCACAACTATGGGACTGCAGGAGGCAGAAGCAGGGCTGTATAGTCTGGGAATCATCCTCTCTTTGGCTGGGAAAGTTGCCTCTAATGTGCCACAACTATGGGACTGCAGGAGGCAGAAGCAGGGCTGTATAGTCTGGGAATCATCCTCTCTTTGGCTGGGAAAGTTGCCTCTAATGTGCCACAACTATGGGACTGCAGGAGGCAGAAGCAGGGCCACAACTATGGGACTGCAGGAGGCAGAAGCAGGGCTGTATAGTCTGGGGAATCATCCTCTCTTTGGCTGGGAAAGTTGCCTCTAATGTGCCACAACTATGGGACTGCAGGAGGCAGAAGCAGGGCCACAACTATGGGACTGCAGGAGGCAGAAGCAGGGCCACAACTATGGGACTGCAGGAGGCAGAAGCAGGGCCACAACTATGGGACTGCAGGAGGCAGAAGCAGGGCCACAACTATGGGACTGCAGGAGGCAGAAGCAGGGCTGTATAGTCTGGGGAATCATCCTCTCTTTGGCTGGGAAAGTTGCCTCTAATGTGCCACAACTATGGGACTGCAGGAGGCAGAAGCAGGGCTGTATAGTCTGGGGAATCATCCTCTCGTTGGCTGGGAAAGTTGCCTCTAATGTGCCACAACTATGGGACTGCAGGAGGCAGAAGCAGGGCCGTATAGTCTGGGAAATCATCCTCTCTTTGGCTGGGAAAGTTGCCTCTAATGTGCCACAACTATGGGACTGCAGGAGGCAGAAGCAGGGCCACAACTATGGGACTGCAGGAGGCAGAAGCAGGGCCACAACTATGGGACTGCAGGAGGCAGAAGCAGGGCCGTATAGTCTGGGAAATCATCCTCTCTTTGGCTGGGAAAGTTGCCTCTAATGTGCCACAACTATGGGACTGCAGGAGGCAGAAGCAGGGCCACAACTATGGGACTGCAGGAGGCAGAAGCAGGGCCGTATAGTCTGGGAATCATGCTTCGTCTCGCTGTTGTTTGCTTAACACACATTTTACAAATTACAATAATACAAACGACAGAAAATAAAGCTCAAAAATATTTGCCTCTCTGATAAGGCTAGGCAGAAAACAGGATGCAAAGAAAAGCCTTCGTTAAAGAGGGCGGGACACCCTCAAAGGGAGAGCAGCACGGAGATAAGTGTGAAAGCTGTAAGTAGAACGAAGCTCTGCAGGGGTCAGCTCTCTTTCCTGGAACGCCGGCTCCCTCACGGCAGGGACTGTCTGTTGGGGTCACTGCTCTATTGCAAAGAAAAGAGCTTGCTGCGGAGTGGGTATTCCAATCAATATTTTCCTAATCAAGAGGTTACTCAGGGTTCAGAAGGAAGTCCTATGAAGGATGGCAGAAATGTTGTCACCTCCCCGTCTTTGGTTCACCTGCTGCGTGGCTAGAGGGAGTCTTCCGGGGCACAGAAGAACGATTACTGAGGCCTCTTCTGACCAAGGTTTGCCGGAACGCTTTGCTGGCCTAGGGGTGAGGATCTGGGCGGAGGATGTACGTGGGGGACATGGCACATTCCAAGGGGCCATGCCTGGAGCTGGAGCCACACCCCTGAAAACTAGTTATTTGGAGATCAGGTACACTGTGTTCTTTATCCCAGTTTCTGGGAAGAATTTTTTCTTAGTAGCTCCAAGCAGGCAGGGGACATAAAGTTTCTGTGTCTGCTTACATCCAATTAACGTTCAGTGAGTCTCTGGCTACTTAAAATGGGGAAATAATGCATATTTATTCACACATGCTTTGAGATCTGTGGATAAAAATGCTATATTACTAGTAACCACAATGAATGCACATACTTTAAATATAATTATCAATTACCAGCTACCACCTGTTGCGATAACTAACTACAGTGCCTTAAACACCGTCCTTTCAAATTATAAGACTGGCAACATTCTTCAGTGTCATAGGCACTACGGTCAAGGAAGTTCTTTGTTACTCTTATTATGACTTATGTATCAGCAAGAGAAATGGAAATTAAGCTATACGAATTCCTCAAGTATCTGAGGACCTATAGTTAGGATCTGATCTTACAAAGTCATCTTTTAAAACTCTTTGAAGCCGCGCTTAATGGTATCCACATAGCCTAGGGTCATATCGCTGCATTTTAAAAACAAACTTTTACCCTCTTGTCACATCAGACATTAAATGGTTAAGATGCATACAAAGTGAGAGGCATTTTTATAAATACAAAGCCCCTGGTACAGTTCAGTTCATAAACCATGCATAAACAGAAGGTATTACGTTACTCTTTCACCACTCGGGAACAGAGATTGCAGCTGAAACCATAAGACTCTGCTTATAGACGGGCAATTATTACGGGGTTTTATTCTTCAAAAGCTATTAACATTTTTATAGCGTAAGCAAAGTTTTTACAAACAACCTCTAAAATGTGAAGAATGATTTTTCTGGAACTCCTCCTAAATCCTCGCCTCAACATGAGACACTAGATTTGTTTACTGAAAAGAAAAAAAAAAAGACTAAGTAGGTTAAAGCTGAAATAAAAATGCTGCTGGCGTAATGTCAAGGAAGTCTCAATGAAATTCCATCAAGCTGCTCTCCACAGCCTGTGTTCTGAAGGGCAAGGCAACAATAGAAAGCAAACAGACGTGGGTGTTAAGTCATCAGCAACATCATTAAAAACTTATTTACACAGCCTGATCCACAGAGTTGCAAGTCTCAAACTGGCCGGAGCTCAGGGCACTGAGGGTGTTCCCCCAGCCCACCTCAGTGCTGTTCGCCAGTGACCAGTGGGACACGCACCACTGTGGCGTCTCTACAACAAAACTGGAAGCTTCCAAACTACAAAGGAGGAGATACGGATGCCTCCATGCTCAAGTCGACAAAGGCATTTCACCTCACAGAATAAGACAAAGATAGAAATCCTACCATAATGCTAGGAGTGAAAGAGGAATGTCTCGAATCTGCTCCTACGCCTCTAAAGTTTGAGAGTTCATCCTAAAAATATATATATATGTATCTGCGAGTATAAGAATACGTTCTCTATGCGTTTGGTAACGAATTTTCTTGACGCCTGTTGTCACAAAGTGAAGAGACACCTGATAACTAGATGCTTTATCTGTGGAAGACACCAATTAGTGACAAGGCCGACTTCATTCCTCACGGAACCGCTAGGACCTGGCATGTCGCTGCAGAGTCACCGGGAGAGAAATCAATAGGACGGGATGTGAAGGGAAATATCTATTCTTAAAGACTTAGTCGTCCAATTTCGACTGCGCAACCTTTGAGTTACAGATTTTAGAGCTGCCATGGGTCTTAAACAACATCAAGTCCATCCTCATTTTATTCATAAGAAAACCTAAATACACTGCTGAAGGTAAAGTGATTTTCTCAAAGTCAGAAGGTCGCTTTTTGCTACTCCACTTACTCTCCCAGAGCACTGGGGTATTCCCCTTCCCCTTAATATGCTTTCCTTTAAAGAAAATTTCAGAAGCCCTGAACCTCAGGGCTAGCATAACAAGAAAAAGTAGATTTCAAAGAATTTTCTATTGGAACACGAGTGGTTTGGATGCAGTATTTTTTTTTTCTTTGCCGTGAAGCTGTGAAACACAGAATATTTTGAAAGGACAACAAAATTAAAATTAAAAAAAAAGACAAAACAAAATAACTGCACACACAAACACACACACACAAAGACAAAATTAGACTGAAGCTAGACTTCTGAGTAGCTAGGTTCACAGAAACGACTGCTTCTCACGCAAAGACCAGGTGCTACGAGCAGAAACTGGAGCGGTCAGGGACGCCTTCGGGAAAGATTCTAACTGTGTGGCCCGTAATGATCACCGTCACCAGGGAAGGGCCTGAGGCTGAAAGCCCAGGCATCGGCACCAGGAAGTCAACAGGACCCTGTGGTCATGTGACCCTAAGTGGGTCTCCAGGGCACCAGAACAGTGCAGACCTATACTCTCAGACCAGGAAAGGGCAGCTCTGGGAAACCAATGGGAAAACCAGGCAAAGAGGACTGCCCTGCCCACCCTTTGAGGCTGCAGGAGTGAAATCCAGCTCACCAAATGCAAAGTGGGGAAGTTTAAAGAAAAAGTCACTACGGCCCTATTCCATAGAAAGAAGTGTCTATACTTGAGCCCTCTTGTGCAACTCCCAAAGTTACAAAAGATAGAAGAGAAACGGGCAGCAATAGGAGTTATGGTAGAAAAGATGAGTTAAGACAGAAAAGCTCTAAACTGCCATTAAGTCACTGCAGGAAGATGCTAGTGACTTGCAGAGACGCATTGTGACCAAAGTCTGTACCCAGTCACTGCGATAGACCAGTGCAGGGTGGAACCACGGTGTAGCACGACTGCTCCACAGAAGAGGCTGAACACTCAGCCTCTCCAGCCTCAGTCACCAAACAGGGCTTGATAACTTTCAAGATTCACAGCTGCGTTTTCTGTAATGCAGCTACTTACACATCTATATCTAAGCTCGCTCCCAACTGGCAGCTTGATTCCAGTTTATTTTCACGTTATTCTTGTTTTTCTTAATTATTATCTTTGTTCTTGATGAACCAAGTTAAAGGAGCCTATTTGGGCATTGTTGAAATAGAAACTCATTAAGTTGCATTAGTCATCTTGCTTGTCCAGTTTTGGTGCTTAGATTGAGGCAATCAAGAATAAAATAGGGACTTGCCTGGTGGCGCAGGGGTTAAGAGTCCGCCTGCCAATGCAGGGGACGCCGGTTCGGGCCCTGGTCCAGGAGGATCCCGTGGAGCGACTAGGCCCGTGTGCCACAACTGCTGAGCCTGTGCTCTGGAGCCCGTGAGCCACAACTGCTGAGCCCACGTGCCGCAACGACTGAAGCCTGCATGCCTGGAGCCCGTGCTCCGCAACAAGAGAAGCCACGGCAATGAGACGCCTGCACGTGGCTCGTTGCAACTAGAGGAAGCCTGCATGCAGCAACGAAGACGCAAAACAGCCAAAAATCAATAAATATTAAAAAAAAAGAATAAAATAGATCTCTTGCCCTTGACTCACGTCTCCGTCAAGGGTCAGCTCTGCGCATTCCTCTCATCCTTAGAAAAGTCTCCCAGGAATTCATCTGCATTCTTCTCTTTTCCTTCATGGGTTGCCACCTTCTTTACTTTTCCAATTTCTTTTCTCTTGGCCCAGCTATGGAGTAGGACATCCTACCCAGGTTTTCTGTCTTTGTTGTCTCTGAAAACGGGCACACAGGCCTTCTTCATGTAAGTACTGAATCCATCAACAAGGAAATGGACGGAATAGCAAACACCAAAACCGAGAGTAAGTTATAAAGGTTCCAACACGTTACAGAATACTCAGCGTAATCGTCCTCGGTCTATATTTCCTGAAGGTCACTTTCTTGGAAGATATTTTAAGGTCTCTGTTAAATGGTCCCTTTTACTGAGCTGTGCTGTTTTAGATCTGTGATGGTAGATTAGGAGTTGTCACTGCAGCAATCTAGCAAATCCTGAGCCCTGTGAGATGCTGTGTTCTAACCTTCACTCCAGGTACAGTCTGCCCCTTTGTCAGATGCACGGATGTCTTACGTAAGAAAGCCGTTCTCTTTCCTGACCCCTATAGCTTTTCCTCTGGGGCACAAGCAGCTCTTCATTGACTTTGGAGAAACATCTCACACCTTCCTAATTGGTCCTTTTAAATCCCACAATTATCCATGTTCCCTCTTTGTGGAAGGAAGATCCTCCCTTCAAAGGACCCCAAGATTCCTCCCCTAGCCCTGAGATCATCGTGTGTGAATCTCCAGGCGTCAGTTCCACTCATCTCTGACTTTCCACGGTTCCAGCCCTAAGATGTCCTAACCATCCATATACCATAGTCCCTGCTTCCTGACGACCACATAATTTACGTTGGAAAGGTTTGGGTACCAGTCACTGGGGCAGGTTCTCTCAGTGAAGCCTGGCTGTTTTGTCTGTGGTAGTCTGTGGACATCGTGACCACTCTGTTTTGAAAGCAAACCTCCAAGAGCCTCCAGCAGAGACAAAGCCACACCTTCCCTCTCCAGGACCTTGATCTTTCCCATGTTTATTTGTCCCCATCTCCATGCTAAATCCAAATAAGACCCATTCTCAGGGGCCATTTCAAAACTTAACTGCTAGACGTTATACATCCTGAGACCAAAAATAATCATCATTGCTGTCACGTACTAAGTATGCAAACAGGATATACAAGGCTTGGAGGTACATGATATCCAGAGTGGGTTTCATTTAATCCACAAAACAAACCTAAGAAGATTGTATTTTCAACCCCATCTTCAGGCAAAGTAAGTCAGGATAGAGAGGTAAAACAACTTGCCCAAGGTCTCAGAACTAGTAAGGACGTCTGCCTCCAAAGCTAATGCTCTTAATTTCTGTGCTCCACTGCCTTCCTGCAGAAATGAACAAGCCCAGCAGGATGTGGGTTGTTACGAGCTGTGTACATAGCTTTGAACATCTCCCTTGTCTCACCTGGGACCACGAACTGGTGTGTTTCTATGTCCAACTTTATAATATAAAAATTTTAATATATTCATTATATTTTTCAATAAAAATAAATTTAAAATTGAAAAGTAAAATGTAAATATTGATAACCATAGTTTTCACCTTTGAAAGCAGAGGATTATTTCACCAGGAAAACTACCTTTGACAGAGTCTTCTAGGCTACCAGGTACATAAACAACTGTTACTCAATTCACGTCAGGAAAAACTTTTCTCCCATTTGAGAATTCCAGCCAGAAATATAGGGTCTGGCTACTCTCCCTGGTAAAACCTGCAAGCCAGGAGCTCCTCTTCCATACGTTGTCTAATTTTGCTGCTTTTGTTCTTATTCAGGAGAATATTCAGCAAGAAAAAGAACAGGGCTTCCCTGGTGGCGCAGTGGTTCAGAGTCCGCCTGCCGATGCAGGGGACGCGGGTTCGTGCCCCGGTCCGGGAGGATCCCACGTGCCGTGGAGCGGCTGGGCCCGTGAGCCATGGTCGCTGAGCCTGCGCGTCCGGAGCCTGTGCTCCGCAACGGGAGAGGCCACGACAGTGAGAGGCCCGCGTACCGCAAAAAAAAAAAAAAAAAAAAAAAATGAAAAAGAACAGAGCCGCTACTGAAAGGATCTCGCATGCCTATGAGAAATAAAAACTGTGAGAAGTGGTTGCCTCGTCTTTCAATTAAAACATTAAAAAATGTACTTAACTGAAAAAATTAAAATCAGAAAGTGGCTTGATTTATCAGTTGATAATCTATATTGTGGAGTACATAAAATAAGTCACACTATCATCGTTTTCAGAAAAAATTCTCTCAAGTGTTGGATTCGAAAAGAGGATAATCTTGGAAGGACGTTTCCACCATCTTTCTTCCATTGCCTGCAGTCAAACACACTCCTAACAGATCACTTTAATTGGATTGAAACGATCTGTTGGACATTCTACTGCTTATATTAACACAGGGCAATCCTGTAACTGCTGAGTGGTCTAGAGAAGTACTAATAATTTACCAGCTATTCAATTTCTTTCTTTTACCAATCTATATCCATTTGTGGCAGGGTTCTATGATTACATTCACATACACATACCCAAACACAAACACTCAGTATTACAGAAACACCTGGTGCAAACTAGGCAACTATGAAGATTTATTCTTGGTGAGCCTCAGTTTTCTCATTTATATAACGGAGATAATACTTGTTGACTTCTTAAAAGGGCTTTTTGGTTTTAGGAACAAATGTGGTCCTGTCAGGTATGTTAAAGCATGTTGTAAACTGTAAGGTGTAAGCGTGTAATAAAACATATACTACATGATTATATTATCACTATTATTATTAAGCTGATGTAGCTGTTCTTTTCTATGGTAGCATAGGCCTAGCAGAGAAGTATCATTAAAAGTACTATAAAAATCTACAACATACTTTTGTTACTTAGAATATAATCTAGTACTGATTTTTTTGTACGCATTTTATTGCCTGTGCTATTCTTCTCTTTCCCAAATCAACTTGAGAAAAGATGAGAGACAATGTGGCCGACAAGGTAAGAATAGAACCCTATATTGGCAGGAAAAGGGATATTAACATCGATTAACTTATTTTTACCAGAACAAGGAAGGCATTACAACCCTTCCAACTCATTTCTCCCTACAATCCGCTCAAAAGCATTTTCCCCCATTCTTCTCTCTCTCTCTTTTTCTCCTTCCTATTGACTGGCAAGGTGCTGAATGCGGAAACACCACTCAAGGAGTCCAGGTTCCTTTCCCATTTCTGGAGCCCAAGCTGGTTTGCATCGACCAGTGGGGAAAGGTCCAGAAGATGAACAATGCTGGAGGAGCTTCAAGACGGCGGAGGAATGAGACGCGGAGATCACCTTCCTCCCCACAGATACACCAGAAACACATCTACACGTGGAACAACTCCTACAGAACACCTACTGAACGCTGGCAGAAGACCTCAGACCTCCCAAAAGACAAGAAAGTCCCCACCTTCCTGGGTAGGGCAAAGAAAAACAGAAAAATCAGAGACAAAAGAATAGGACCTGCGACAGTGGGAGGGAGCCGTGAAGGAGAAAAGGTTTCCATACACCAGGAGCCCCTTCGCGGGCGGAGACTGCGGGTGGTGGAGGGGGGAAGCTTCGGAGCCACGGAGGAGAGCGCAGCCACAGGGGTGCGGGGGCAAAGCGGGGAGATTCCCGCACAGAGGATCGGTGCCGACCGGCACTCACCAGCCCGAGAGGCTCGTCTGCTCCCCCGCCGGGGCGGGCGGGGCTGGGAGCCGAGGCTCGGGCTTCGGTCGGAGCGCAGGGAGAGGACTGGGATTGGCGGCTTGAACACACCCTGCAGGGGCTTAGTGCACCACGGCTGGCCGGGAGGGAGTCCGGGGAAAAGTCTGGAGCTGCCGAAGAGACAAGAGACGTTGTCTTCCCTCTTTGTTTCCTGGTGCGCGAGGAGAGGGGATTAAGAGCGCCGCTTAAAGGAGCTCCAGAGATGGGCGCGAGCCGCGGCTAAAAGCGCGGACCCCAGAGACGGGCGGGAGACGCTAAAGCTGCTGCTGCCGCCACCAAGAAGCCTGTGTGCGAGCACAGGTCACTATCCACACCCCCTTCCGGGGAGCCTGTGCAGCCAGCCACCGCCAGGGTCCCGGGATCCAGGGACAACTTCCCCGGGAGAACACGGCGCGCCTCAGGCTGGTGCAAATCCAAATCTGAGCCCCGGGAGCTGTGCAAACAAAGAAGAGAAAGGGAAATCTCTCCCAGCAGCCTCAAGAGCAGCGGATTAAATCTCCACAATCAACCTGATGTACCTGCATCTGTGGAATACGTGAATAGACAATGAATCATCCCAAATTGAGGAGGTGGACTTTGGGAGCAACTGTAGACTTCGGGTTTGCTTTCTGCATCTAATTTGTTTCGGGTTTTATGTTTACCTTAGTTTAGAATTTAGAGTTTATTATCACTGGTAGATTTATTTATTAATTTGGTTGCTCTCTTCCTCCTTTATTTCTTTTATATATAGATATATATTTTTTTGCTTTTTCTCTTTTTGTGACTGTGTATGTATATGCTTCTTTGTGTGATTTTGTCTGTATAGCTTTGCTTTTACCATTTGCCCTAGGGTTCTGTCTGTCCTCTTTTTGTTGTTTGTTTTTTTAATAGTTTTCAGCCCTTGTTATCATTGGTGGATTTGATTTTTGGTTTGGTAGCTCTCTTTCATTCCTTCTTTTTCTTTTCTTTTTTTATTACTTTTAATTTTTTAATTTTTAATAATTTTTTTTAATTTTAAAAACTTTATTTTATTTTATATACTTTTTCTTTCTTGCTTTCTTTTGTTCTCCCTTTTCTTCTGAGCTGAGTGGCTGACACGGTCTTGGTGCTCCCGCCAGCTGTCACACATGAGCCACTCAGGTGGGAGAGCTGAGATCAGGACACTGGTCCACCAGAGACCTCCCGGCCCCCCGTAATATCAATAGGCGAGAGCTCTCCCAGAGATCTCTGTCTCAACACTAAAACCCAGCTCCACCCAATGGCCAGCAAGCTTCAGTGCTGGACACCCTATGCCAAACAACTAGCAAGACAGGAACACAATCCCACCCATTAGCAGAGAGGATGCCTAAAATCATAATAAACTCACAGACACCCAAAAACACATCACTGGACGCAGTCCTGCCCAACAGAAAGACAAGATCCAGCCTCATCCACCAGAACACAGGCACCAGTCCCCTCCACCAGGAAGCCTACACAACCCACTGAACCAACCTGACCCCCTGGGGGCAGATACCAAAAACAAAAGGAACTACAAACCTGCAGCCTGCAAAAAGCAGATCCCAAACACAGTAAGTTAAGCAAAATAAGAAGACATGGAAACACACAGCAGATGAAAGAGCAAGGTAAAAACCCCCCAGACCAAACAAATGAAGAGGAAATAGGCAGTCTACCTGAAAAAGAATTCAGAATAATGATAGTAAATGTGATCCAAAATCTTGGAAACAGAATGGAGAAAATACAAGAAACGTTTAACAAGGACCAAGAAGAACTAAAGAGCAAATGAACCATGATGAACAACACAGTAAATGAAATTAAAAATTCTCTACAAGGAATCAATAGCAGAATAACTGAGACAGAAGAACGGATAAGTGACCTGGAAGATAAAATAGTGGAAATAACTACCACAGAGCAGAGTAAAGAAAAAGGAATGCAAAGAATTGAGGACAGTCTCAGAGACCTCTGGGACAACATTAAATGCACCAACATATGAATAAGGGTCCCAAAAGTAGAGAGAAAAAGAAAGGGACTGAGAAAGCATTTGAAGAAATTATAGTTGAAAACGTCCCTAATATGGGAAAGGAAATAGTCAAATCCAGGAAGCACAGAGAGTCCCATACAGGATAAATCCAAGGAGAAACATGCAAGACACATATTAATCATACTATCAAAATTAAATACAGAGAAAAAATATTAAAAGCAGCAAGGGAAAAGCAACAAATAACATACAAGGGAATCCCCATAGGTTTAACAGGTGATCTTTCAGCAGAAACTCCAAGCCAGAAGGGTGTGGCAGGACATATTTACAGTGATGAAAGGGAAAAACCTACAACCAAGATTACTGTACCAAGCAAGGATCTCATTCAGATTTGACGGAGAAATTAAAACCTTTAGAGACAAGCAAAAGCTAAGAAAATTGAACACCACAAAACCAGCTTTACAACAAATGCTAAAGGAACTTCTCTAGGAAGGAAACACAAGAGAAGGAAAAGACCTGCAATAATAAACCCAAAACAAATAAGAAAATGGTAATAGGAACATACATATCGATAACTACCTTAAATGTAAATGGATTAAATGCTCTAAACAAAAGACACAGACTGGCTGAATGGATACAAAAACAAGGCCCGTACATATGCTGACTACAAAAGACCCAGTTCAGACCTAGGGACACATACAGACTGAAAGTGAGGGCATGGAAAAAGATATTCCATGCAAATAGAAATCAAAAGAAAGCTGGAGCAGCAATTCTCATATCAAAAAAAAATAGACTTTAAAATAAAGACAATTACACGAGACAAAGAAGGACACTATATAATGATCAAAGGATCAATCCAAGAAAAAGATATAACAATTGTAAATATTTATGCATCCAACATAGGAGTACCTCAATATGTAAGGCAAATGCTAACAGCCAAAAAAGGGGAAATCGACAGTAACACAATCATAGTAGGGGACTTTAACACCCCACTTTCACCAATGGACAGATCACCCAAAATGAAAATAAATAAGGAAACACAAGCTTTCAATGAGACATTAAACAAGATGGACTTAATTGATATTTATAGGACATTCCATCCAAAAACAACAGAATACCCTTTCTTCTCAAGTGCTCATGGAACATTCTCCATGAGAGATGATATCTTGGGTCACAAATCAAGCCTTGGTAAACTTAAGAATATTGAAATCATATCCAGTATCTTTTCCGACCACAATGCTATGAGACTAGATATCAATTTCAGGAAAAAACATGTAAAAAATACAAACACATACAGGCTAAACAATACACTACTAAATAACCAAGAGATCACTGAAGAAGTCAAAGAAGAAATCAAAAAATACCTAGAAACAAATGACAATGAAAACACGACGACCCCAAACCTACGGGATGTGGCACAAGCAGTTCTAAGACAGAAGTTTATAGCAATACAATCCTACCTCAAGAAACAAGAAACATGTCAAATAAACAACCTAACCTTACACCTAAAGCAATTAGAGAAAGAAGAACAAAAAACCCACAAAGTTAGCCAAAGGAAAGAAAACATAAAGATCAGAGCAGAAATAAATGAAAAAGAAATGAAGAAAATGATAGCAAAGGTCAATAAAACGAAAAGCTGGTTCTTCAAGAAGATAAACGAAATTGATAAACCATTAGCCAGACTCATCTTGAAAAAAAGGGAGAAGACTCAAATCAATAGGATTAGAAATGAAAAAGGAGAAGTAACAACTGACACTGCAGAAATACAAAGGAACATGAGAGATTACTACAAGCAACTCTATGCCAATAAAATGGACAACCTGGAAGAAATGGACAAATTCTTAGAAAAGCACAACCTTCCGCAACTGAACCAGAAAGAAATAGAAAATATAAACAGACAAATCGCAAGCACTGAAATTGAAACTGTGATTAAAAATCTTCCAACAAACAAAAGCCCAGGACCAGATGGCTACACAGGTGAATTCTATCAAACATTTAGAGAGGAGCTAAGACCTATCCTTCTCATACTCTTCCCAAATATAGCAGATGGAGGAACATTCCCAAACTCATTCTATGAGGCCACCATCACCCTGATACCAAAACCAGAAAAAGATATCACAAAGAAAGACAACTACAAACCAGTATCACTGATGAACATAGATGCAAAAATCCTCAACAAAATACTAGCAAACAGAATCCTACAGCACATTAAAAGGATCATACACATGATCAAGAGGGGTTTGTCCCAGGAAGGCAAGGATTCTTCAATATATGCAAATCAATCAATGTAATACACCATATTAACAAATTGAAGAAGAAAAACCATAAGATCATCTCAATAGATGCAGAAAAAGGTTTGACAAAATTCAACACCAATTTATGAAAAAAACCCTCCAGAAAGTAGGCATAGAGGGAATTTACCTCAACATAATAAAGGCCATATATGACAAACCCACAGCCAACATTGTTCTCAAGGGTGAAAAACTGGAACCATTCTCTCTAAGATCAGAAGGAAGACAAGGTTTCCCACTCTCATCACTATTTTTCAACATAGTTGTGGAAGTTTTTGGCCACAGCCATCACAGAAGAAAAAGTTTTAAAATGAATCCAAATTGGAAAAGAAGAAGTAAAGCTGTCACTGTTTGCAGATGACATGATAGTATACTTAGAGAATCCTAAAGATGCTACCAGAAAGCTACTACAGCTAATCAATGAATTTGGTAAAGTAGCAGGATACGAAATTAATGCACAGAAATCTCTTGCATTCCTATATACAAATGTTGAAAAATCTGAAACAGAAATTAAGGAAACACTCCCATTTACCACTGCAACAAAAAGAATAAAATACCGAGGAATAAACCTACCCAGGAGACAAAAGACCTGTATGCAGAAAACTGTAAGACACTGATGAAAGAAATTAAAGATGATACAAACAGATGGAGAGATATACCATGTTCCTGGACTGGAAGAATCAACATAGTGAAAATTACTATACTACCCAAAGCAATCTACAGATTCAGTGGAATCCCAATCTAACTACCAATGGCATTTTTCACAGAACTAGAACAGAAAATTTTACAATTTGTATGGAAATACAAAAGACCCTGAATAGCCATAGCAATCTTGAGAAAGAAAAACCGAGCTGGAGGAATCAGGCTCCTGGACTTCAGACTACACTACAAAGCTACAGTAATCAAGACAGTATGGTACTGGCACAAAAACAGAAATATAGTCAAGTGGAACAGGATAGAAAGCCCAGAGATAAACCCACACACATATGGTCACCTTATTTATTTATTTATTTTTGCGGTATGCGGGCCTCTCACTGTTGTGCCTCTCCCATTGCGGAGCACAGGCTCCGGACACACAGGCTCAGCAGCCAAAAAAACACAAAAACACAAAAAAACTACAATGAGGTATCACCTCATACCCGTCAGAATGGCCATCATCAGAGAATCTACAAACAATAAATGCTGGAGAGGGTGTGGAGAAAGGGAACCCTCTTGCACTGTTGGTGGGAATGTAAATTGATACAGCCGGGCTTCCCTGGTGGCACAGTGGTTGAGAGTCCGGCTGCCAATGCAGGGGACACGGGTTCGTGCCCCGGTCGGGGAGGATCTCACATGCCGCGGAGTGGTTGGGCCCGTGAGCCACGGCCACTGAGCCTGCGCGTCCGCAGACTGTGCTCCACAACGGGAGAGGCCACAAGAGTGAGAGGCCTGGATACCACAAAAAAAAAAAAAAATTGATACAGCCACTATGGAGAACAGTATGGAGGCTCCTTAAAAAACTAAAAATAGAACTACCATATGACCCAGCAATCCCACTACTGGGCATATACCCTGAGAAAAGCATAATTCAAAAAGAGTCATGTACCAGAATGTTCATTGCAGCTCTATTTACAATAGCCAGGACAGGGAAGCAACCTAAGTGTCCACTGACACATGAATGGATAAAGAAGATGTGGCACATATATACAATGGAATATTACTCAGCCATAAGAAGAAACGAAATTGAGTTATTTGTAGTGAGGTTGAGGGACCTAGAGTCCGTCATACAGGGTGAAGTAAGTCAGAAAGAGAAAAACAAATACCGTATTTTAACACATGTATATGGAATCTAAAAAAAAAAAAGGGTTCTGAAGAACCTAGAGGCAGAACAGTAATAAAGAGGCAGATGTAGAGAATGGACTTGAGGACACGGGGAGGGGGAAGGGTAAGCTGGGACGAAGTGAGAGAGTGGCATGGACATATATACACTACCAAACGTAAAATAGATAGCTAGTGGGAAGCAGCCACATGGCACAGGGAAATCAGCTCCATGCTTTGTGACCACCTAGAGGGGTGGGATAGGGAGGGTGGGAGGGAGACATAAGAGGGAGGGGATATGGGGATATATGTATATGTATAACTGATTCACTTTGTTATAAAACAGAAAGTAACACGCCATTGTAAAGCAATTATACTCAGTAAAGATTTTTAAAAAAGAAAAGAAAAAAAAGAATGCTGGACCCTCTGCAAAGGATGGCTTGCTCTAAAAGCTCTCCCAGGAGTGGGGTTGAGGTCACAGTGGTGTAGACCAGGAGCAGGCCCCTTAATCATGACTGAAAAGAAACCCAAATTAGTGCTCTCATTTCAAGCAATTTCTCCAGAGCAGACGCAGAACTGTGGAAGATGCTCCTCCCACACCACTGTAAAAGTATTAATTAAAAAAGCAAAGAACTAAACGTTAGAACAATGGGAAAAACTTAGAAAGAAATTCTTAATAAATGTAAAATACGTAACTTGCCTCTTGAAATGAAAGCTCGTCATGACATGTGATTTATTTTTTCTTTAGAGGAAACAAACCCACTTGGCAAAGATGAAATACCACTTGATGTACAATAGTAATTTCCTTACTCATCTTTTGAGGATGTATCTGTATTCACAAAGTATATAAATACATTTCCCCCCAGTCCCCTCATACTTCCAGATATATATGACCGGGAAAAAGAAAAAGCAAGAAGAAAAAACCAAAAGCCACAGACAAACAAACACACGTACACACACAGAGGTACACTCACCAATTCATTGGCTACGAATTTTGTTGTTGGTTTGAAACGTGGGGAGCAAGGAGTTAAGGGAGGTTTGTTGATAGCCTATGTGCAGACAATTTTGTACAGTTTAACGGGTTTTAAAGACCTCCATGCATCAGTGACTATTGTTAAAAACATAGTGAATTGGTTATGACAACCTGTGGGTTAGTTTACACCACAGTCTAAAAATTGGGAAATTCAGTTTAGAAATTTGATCAATATTCATGCCATCTCACATCATAATTCAATTGGCAAAAATGCAGTAGAAATCTCCCCAGGGCAACCCTGAAGAACAACTTACATGCTGGTGCTTTAACATGTGTAAACCTCCTGCTTGGAATCACTGATGGGGGTTGATGGAAGCCTTGAACTTTTAACAAGGGCTTCCTGGTGATTTGATTGAGGGGTTAACTGTGATAGAACAGCAACGAGAACGTTAAAATGAATATGCCAAGGCAAAAACTCAAGATGCTTTTTTTTAACTCTCCAAGAGCACTCTGCAAAAAGCATAAAGAACTGTCAAGATAGGATCTTGCTTAAAACGCAAAAGGTATTTTCAAAGCGAGGATGACATTTGCATACAATACGTGCTGACGACTGATGATATGCCCAAAATGTCTTACTTGTAGATTGAGTCTGTATGACATCAAATGCCAGGATTAAAAAAATAAAAAAGGGTTGAAAATATTAGATCTAAAAATATTTATTGATGCCTTTCTCTAATTAATTTAAACATTCACCTATTAGCAAATTCTGGAACTTTAAATTTATATAGGATATTATGACCTCTGAGCAGGATGGAGTATGTATAGGACGGTGGCTGGACCATTATTAGCTAATTATACAAGACTACATTTGAAAGACAGTAACTAATATAGCTTCCAGTGTTAGGCTGCCAGCATCATTATGATTTTAGCTCTGGTATTTTTACTCTAAAATGTTCTCCCACGTGGCCCACCACCAGATTTTGGGTCGTGGCCACCTTGTATCAATTCCTGGATTACCTCTTCATTTTGGGACAGAAACATGATGCTAAGGGCACTTTTCTAAAGTTCAATTTCAATAAAGTTTCTGGTCTTTAAAAAATAAATGTCATGGCAAATCCTTTAAAAGATCAAATATTCTAATATTATTCACCTGATTCTCTGAGCTTAAAGTGGCTAACTTTTAGCAGGGAAAAGAAAAAATTAGAAATTTTCCTTTAAAAGGAAAATTTGAAGAGGAAATTGCATGTTTACCACATGTAACAAAGGCACAGTGTCCTCCCCCTCCGACCTTATTTTGATAAAATCAGTGCAAATGAAATCAAGAACTGTTTAAAAATGTTAACATTTTTCTGCAGCAGTGTAACTGGATTTGAGCTAAGGTACTCAGGTACACACAGAACAATCGTGCCTTTCACCAAGAATTCTAAGTAACTTGACACCCATAAATCTTCATTATGTTTGATTAAGTGAAGGGGTAAAACAAAACTCTGCTAAAAGCTACGCATATAGAGAGGCTAACTCACTCTGAAGCGCTATCGTTCTGATAGTTTTGGTGGATAAAATCCACTGAAATAATTTTTCTAATCAGTAAAGAGAGGTCTTTTCCAGTCTCTCATGTTGGAGCTCAAAACTTATCCTAAATAACCCTTATATAGGAATAATTTCTCAAGAATAAAAAGAAGAAAAATATTTTTTACATGATGACCCTCACAGAGCTGTAGATTACTGTTTTATATCACACACTATTCATTACCAGTTACTAAAGGAAAAATAAAAATGGGGAAAATTACAGTCTTGGTATACACGTAAAATGTACACTGTACCATCTGCTAGCTATTTGGTAATTATAAGAAATATCATGTAATGTGATCATAAAGCTATGATTTTTACCTAACTGTTTGGCTTGGAAGTAAGTATTTCTACCTGTCAAATGGTCTCTGGCTAGCAAGTAGTGTGAACCTTTTCCAATGCACAATTTACTGTCAGTCTAAGGTGACTCTGGCTCCAGGGTGGTCCTCTCACATTGGAACACTGCTTGGAATGGCAGTGAGCTGCGTGATCCCATAAGGGATTGCAGGAAGAAGGGAAGGGCGAGGAAAAGGTCCAGCTGTCAGAGCCCGGAACTGTTCCAGCGGCAGAGACCCGAGACCAGCCACTGATCTTCTTTATCAAGCTGACTTGTCACAAGCCACCAAAACGGAAGACACTCCTAAGGGCCGAAGAACGTGGGCTGTGAGTCCTTGTTTTCATTTCATAGGCCACATTGAAAGTTGAGCTCTCTAAAATGTGTTCCAAGAAATAGAAAAACCCAGTCTGTCCAGAGGCATATTAAGTACTCCATTTACAGTACCAAAAAGCTTGACAAATAACATAAGAAAGATTTTCCAAATCAAGGATTACTTTCTTTTATTTTCTTCCTTTTTTTTTTGGAGGGTGAGCACACTTCACCGTCAGACTGAGTGACAGCGGAACTGGGTAAGTGTCAATCTGTGTGAGCTTGCGATGCAAACTGAAACAATTATTTTAAACCATCACTTGGATTTCAGAGAAGCATGATCGCGTGTGTTTTCTTAGGCTGGATTTTAACTGCCACCGTTTGAAGCTTTTGGATTTTAACTCTCACGATGTGCTTCTGACAAATGCTTTTGTTGACAATATTCAAATTAATAGAAATGAAATATGTTTCTTCATTTTCAACTACTTAGTTTCTATTCAAAATATTATATATCTTAGCTTAAAAAAATACCACGCCAGATAGTATACATGAGTGAAGAAAATGAATTTTAACATAATCTACACCAATCAAGGCACTGGTACTGTCAAATTTTCATCATCTTTTTTCTTCTTATGCATATGTTTGCAAATATATTAGGTGTTCCCTCAATGTATTTAACAGTTAAAGGTACAGAAGGGTTAAATTAATTATCACTCACTAGTTAGGTTGTGTAATGTGAAATGGCCAATAGTTGACCATTTTCTGACTTACCAAGATGGCTTAATCTATTTTGGTAGAATGTTCTGTGTGGAGCAGCAAAGGTCATGGGCTTTGAAGTCGCCTACTGCGTGACTTTAAACAATTTATCCTCTCTAGGCCTCAATTCTCTCCTTTATAAAAGAGGAATAATAATGATACCTACTCATCAGGGTCACCAGGCAGTTTAAGTGAGATAACACATGAAATTGCACGATGACCTACACCCAGGAAGCTATGATAAACTACTGCAAAACCTGGAAGCGCAACAGTATCATAGCTTATGTAACACGTTCAATCAGGATTTCAGTTAAAACACCTTCAAAAGATTAAGGGGTTCATCGAAACACCAAATACGTTCTTTCTTCCATGCGCTCAAGATGATTGCCGTAATGAGAGGACATTGTTCAAACCACAGATTTTGCGGTCAGATTTATTTTGATTGGGGGCCCTACTCTGCTTCCTCTAACATATGTCACTTGGAGCAAGGAAGTTGGTCATCCATAAAATAGGACTTATTTACACATAAGAAAACGCACCTGAAGCACCTGGAACGTTGCTTCCTTACAGAGTATGTTATGTGGATGCTACCCGTTACTTAAGGTGTTTTTATTGTTATCATGTGATGCTTGTCTTACTCAAGTTCTTTATTTTTGGCTGAAGTCCAAGGAAACAATTTTATCACCCCTGACATGTTTCCATATTTAATTAAAATATTTTTCTTAGGCAGGATACCTTTTTCTTTATGGGATTTTTAATGCCTATAACACTATTATTTAATTTTTTTCTGCCCTAAAGGTAGAAAGAATACTTTAAAAGGGATATTCCAAATAATATCACAAAGTAATAGCTAGTCATACTGCGGAAAGACTATAAGCACAAAAATCAGGCCAGACTGTCTGGATCCAAGTCTCAGTTCCACCATATCTTGGCTCTATAGCCTTGGACACATTATTTAATATCTCTGGGCCTCAGATTCCTCATCTGTAAAATGGGTAGAATAATGTCACCTGTCTCATAAGAGGATTCTGAGCTTTAAAACAGTTAACACATGTAAAATGCTTTGAACAAGTACTTGACACACGGTAAGCCCAGTAAGTTAGGCAAGTGCTCGTTAAACAGTTTGCTTTAAGAATACCAAGACACACGCCATAATCTTATTTAATACAACTTCAAGTACTTTGATCTTATATGCTGAATCTCACACAGGCCACTGTCTTTGCTTTGGCAGTGCTATTCAGATAATCACTTTGCAGAAAAGTTATGGGTTGAAATGATGAAATTTAAAAATGCACTGAGCCAGGTGTCCACGCCTCCGGTGAGACAGGGCCGGGGGATGCTCTCCTCAGCTCCTTGCCTGGGTGGGCAAGTCAGGCTCCAGGGCCGGCAGAAATCCTCTTGGGAAGGTCCCACCGAGTTCCCGGTCAGCATGCTGCACCCGAGCAGAACGGCTGCGTGGGACTACTGCTCGGCCGCTGCAGAAAGCCTTCTGGAATCCGACACGTGATCACTCTGGCACCATTGGCCAGCTGCTCCTGACCTGGCCACGTGAAGGCTCCGACTGTCCCAGCCTCTGAGCTGCAGAGAACCAACACTATCAGCATGTCTCTCACCACCATGAACGCAAAGTATCTCAGTGAAGAGCGTCAGGAGGACGTCCTCAAAGCCCAGACCGGCAGGTGCAAGGTCTGAGGAATGGGAATAACCCAGTGTATCTGGGTGACCTCTGGAGGCAGCTGAGACAGAGCTACAACAGGGCAGTGGCTGACACCCAACTCATAGCCCATCTTCTCCAGCCGTGTGGCTGACAGGGTCTTGGTGCTCTGGCCAGGTGTCAGGCCTGAGCCTCTGAGGTGGGAGAGCCAAATTCAGGACACTGGACCACCAGAGACCTCCCGGACCCATGTAATATCAATTGGCGAGAGCTCTCCCAGAGACCTCCATCTCAACGCTAAGACCCAGCTCCACTCAACGACCAGCAAGCTCCAGTGCTGGACACCCCATGCCAAACAACTAGCAAGACAGGAACACAATGCCACCCATTAGCAGAGAGGTTGCCTAAAATCATAATAAGGTCACAGGCACTCCAAAACACAACACTGGATGCGGCCCCGCCCACCAGAAAGACAAGATCCAGCCTCATCCACCAGAACACAGGCACCAGTCCCCTCCAACAGGAAGCCTACACAGCCCACTGAACCACCCTTACCCACTGGGGGCAGACACCAAAATCAAAAGGAACTACGAACCTGCAGCCTGCAAAAAGCAGACCCCAAACACAGTAAGTTAAACAAAATGAGAAGACAGTGAAATATGCAGCAGATGAAGGAGCAAGGTAAAAACCCCCCAGACCAAACAAATGAAGAGGAAATAGGCAGTCTACCTGAAAAAGAATTCAGAATAATCATAGTAAAGATGATCCAAAATCTTGGAAATAGAACGGAGAAAATACAAGAAACGTTTAACAAGGACCTAGAAGAACTAAAGAGCAAATAAACCATGATGAACAACACAATAAATGAAATTAAAAATTTTCTACAAGGAATCAATAGCAGAATAACTGAGACAGAAGAACGGATAAGTGACCTGGAAGATAAAATAGGGGAAATAACTACTGCAGAGCAGAATAAAGAAAAAAGAATGAAAAGAATTGAGGACCGTTTCAGAGCCTTCTGGGACAACATTCAGAGCCTTCTGGACCAACATTCGAATACGGGTCCCAGAAGTAGAAGAGAAAAAGAAAGGAACTGAGAAAGCATTTGAAGAAATTGTAGTTGAAAACTTCCCTAATATGGGGAAGAAAATAATCAAGTCCAGGAAGCACAGAGAGTCCCATACAGGATAAATCCAATGAGAAACACGCCAAGACACATAGTAATCATACTATCAAAAAATTAAATACAAAGGAAAAATACTAAAAGCAGCAAGGGAAAAAAATAAAAAGTACAAGGGAATCCCCATAGGGTTAACAGCTGATCTTTCAGCAGAAACTCTCCAAGCCAGAAGGGTTTGGCAGGACATATTTACAGTGATGAAAGGGAAAAACCTACAACCAAGATTACTCTACCCAACAAGAATTTCATTCAGATTCGATGGAGAAATTAAAACATTAACAGATAAGCAAAAGGTAAGAAAATTGAGCACCACAAAACCAGCTTTACAACAAATGCTAAAGGAACTTCTCTAGGAAGGAAACACAAGAGAAGGAAAAGACCTGACCGAAAACAATTAGGAGAATGGTAATAGGAACATACATATCGATAACTACCTTAAATGTAAATGGATTAAATGCTCCAACCGAAAGACACAGACTGGCTGAATGGATACAAAAACAAGACCCATATATATGCTGTCTACAAGAGACCCAGTTCAGACCTAGGGACACATACAGACTGAAAGTGAGGGCATGGAAAAAGATATTCCATGCAAATGGAAATCAAAAGAAAGCTGGAGTAGCAATTCTCATATCAAAAAAAATAGACTTTAAAATAAAGACAATTACAAGACACAAAGAAGGACACTATATAATGATCAAGGGATCAATCCAAGAAGAAGATATAACAATTGTAAATATTTATGCACCCAACATAGAAGAACCTCAACAATAAGGCAAATGCTAATAGCCATAAAGGGGAAATCGACAGTAACACAATCATAGTAGGGGATTTTAACACCCCACTTTCAACAATGGACAGATCATCCAAAATGCAGGCGAATTCTATCAAACATTGAGAGAAGAGCTAACACCTATCCTTCTCAATCTCTTCCAAAATATAGCAGAGGGAGGAAAACTCCCAAACTCATTCTATGAGGCCACCATCACCCTGATACCAAAACCAGACAAAGATGTCACCAAAAAAGAAAATTACAGACCAGTATCACTGATGAACATAGATGCAAAAATCCTCCACAAAATACTAGCAAACAGAAGCCAACAACACATTAAAAGGATCATACACCATGGTCAAGTGGGATTTTTCCCAGGGATGCAAGGATTCTTCAATATACACAAATCAATCAATGTGATACACCACATTAATAGACTGAAGATTAAAAGCCATATGATCGTCTCAGTAGAAGCAGAAAAAGCTTTTGACAAAATTCAACACCCATTTATGATAAAAACTCTCCAGAAAGTGGGAATAGAGTGAACCTACCTCAACATAATAAAGGCCAAATATGACAAACCCACAGCCAACATCATTCTCCATGGTGAAAAACTGAAAGCATTGCCTCTAAGATCAGGAACAAGACAAGGATGTCCACTCTCACCACTATTATTCAACATAGTTTTGGAAATCCTAGCCACGGCAATCAGAGAAGAAAAAGAATAAAAGGAATACAAATTGGAAAAGAAGAAGTAAAGCTGTCACTGTTTGCAGATGACATGATACTATACACAGAGAATCTTAAAGATGCCACCAGAAAACTACTAGAGCTAATCAATGAAACTGGTAAAGTTGCAGCATACAAAATTAATGCACAGAAATCTCTTGCGTTCCTATACCCTAACAACGAAAGAATGAGAAATTAAGGAAACAATCTCATTCACCATTGCAACAAAAAGAATAAAATTCCTAGGAATAAACCTACTTAAGGAGGTAAAAGATCTGTATTCAGAAAACTATAAGACACTGATGAAAGAAATCAAAGATGACACAAACAGATGGAGAGATATACCATGTTCTTGGATTGGAAGAATCAATATTGTGAAAAAGACTATACTACCCAAAGCAATCTACAGATTCAGTGCAATCCCTATCAAATTACCAATGGCATTTTTTTTTTTTACAGAACTAGAACAAAAAATCTTAATATTTGTATAGAGACACAAAAGACCCCAAATAGCCAAAACAATCTTGAGGGAAAAAAGCAGAGCTGGAGGAATCAGACTCCCTGACTACAGACTATACTACAAAGCTACAGTCATGAAGACAATATGGTACTGGCACAAAAACCTAAATATAGATCAATGGAACAGGATAGAAAGCCCAGAGATAAACCCACACACCTATGGTCAACTTATCTATGACAAAGGAGGCAAGAATATACAATGGAGAAAACTTCTTCAATAAGCGGTGCTGGGAAAACTGGACAGCTACATGTAAAAGAATGAAATTTGAACAATCCTTAACACCATACACAAAAATAAACTTAAAATGGATTAAAGACCTAAACTCTTAGAGGAAAACATAGGAATAACACTCTTTGACATAAATCACAGCAAGATCTTTTTTGACCCACCTCCTAGAGTAACGGAAGTAAAAACAAAAATAAACAAATGGGACCTAACGAAACTTAAAAGCTTTTGCACAGCAAAGGAAACTGTAAACAAGATGAAAAGACAACCCTCAGAATGGGAGAAATATTTGTAAACGGATCAATGAACAAAAGATTAATCTCCAAAATATATAAACAGCTCATGCAGCTCAATATTAAAAAAACAAACAACCCAATCCAAAAATGGGCAGAAGACCTAAATAGACATTTCTCCAAAGAAGACATACAGGTGGCCAAGAAGCACATGAAAAGCTACTCAACATCACTAATCATTAGGGAAATGCAAATCAAAACTACAACGAGGTATCACCTCACACCAGTTAGAATGGGCATCACCAGAAAATCTACAAACAACAAATGCTGAAGAGGGTGTGGAGAAAGGGAACCCTCCTGCACTGTTGTGGGAAAGTAAACTGATACAGCCACTGTGGAGAACTGTACGGAGGTTCCTTAAAAAACTAAAAATAGAACTGCCATATGCCCCAGCAATCCCACTACTGGGCATATACCCTGAGAAAACCATCATTCAAAAAGTGTCATGTACCACAACGTTCTTTGCATCACTCTTTACAATCGCCAGGACATGGAAGCAAGCTAAGTGTCCATCGACAGATGAATGGATAAAGAAGATGTGGCACATATATACAATGGAATATTACTCAGCCATAAAAAGAAACGAAATTGAGCTATCTGTAGTGAGGCGGATGGACCTAGAGAGTCATACACAGTGAAGTAAGTTAGAAAGAAAAAAACAAATACCGTATGCTAACACATATATGGAATCTTAAAAAATTAAATAAGTAAATAAATAAATGGTTCTGAAGAACCTAGGGGCAGGACAGGAATAAAGACGCAGATGTACAGAATGGACTTGAGGACATGGGGAGGGGGAAGGGTAAGCTGGGACGAGGTGAGAAGAGTGGCATGGACATATATACACTACCAAACGTAAAATAGATGGCTAGTGGGAAGCAGCCGCATAGCACAGGGAGATCAGCTCGGTGCCTTGTGGCCACCCAGAGGGGTGGGATAGGGAGGGTGGGAGGGAGACGCAAGAGGGAGGGGATATGGGGTATGTGTATACGTATGGCTGGTTCACTTTGTTATACAGCAGAAGCTAACGCACCACTGTAGAGCAATTATGCTTCAATAAAGATGTTGAAGGAAAAAATGCAGTGAAACACTGATTATGTATTTACATAAGAAAATGGGTGTTTGAATCACACCCATTTTCATTCCAAAAGGACTTTGGTTACAAAGATGGTCAGTGGAGCTCTTTAATGGGATGCAAGTCTGTCATTGTTCTAGAAAAGACCTGGATCATTTACAGGAATTAAAGTATGGAAGCATTGTCTGAACAAGGTGGCTGAATGCTATCAACAGGATTCATGACTCAATTCAGCATTTATTGTACACCTAATACATGCCAGACACAGAGCCAGCAGCTAGGAACTCAACAGTAACTGAGAAAGAGCTTCTAGTAAATAGTGTCTAAAATACGACATTCCTGTTTATCCCCTTGTTTCAAAGTGTATGAGGACTGCATCTACGTAATCTTTATTTTTCCTATTCAGTTAGGATTGATGACGGAGGTGGGGTAGCCAAACTGACAGGGAAACAGTATGCACCAGACCACAACTGATGCCCAGATGATTTATGCTTTCCAAGAAAGGACACAGGTACCAAGTGATAGCACATCAGATCATGAATTTGTTGACCTAGTGCAGTGGAATTGCAATGACCATGGGCAAGGTCACATGGGGACTGAACAAGCTGAAATTAGGCCACGTTAGCTTGAAGGGAACTGCATTCACCTGGTAACCTTTAGGTACCTTTTACACATGTGCAGTAATTTGAACCCAAATGGAACCCACCAGCAGGTCTGGCTCAGGAGTATTTCTGTCTCCTTTGTGAATATAGTCTGACCTAGCTGAAGATCACACGTTTTGAGGACTGTATGCTGGCGATCTTTTCTGGTTTGTAAATACAAGGACAGACATACAGCGGAATTTCCACTGTTTTGTCATGGTTACATGCGGACTGTTCACTGGCCTTTGGAACAATCAACTAGCAAAAAAAAAAATCAAAGAAGGGATTTTCAGCAGAGAATATAAATTCTCCAGAGACTCTGAGACCACCCAGGGGCTAGAGGGGGATAGAGCTGCATCCTTTTCTCCAGCTCTAGCTTTCCTTCCCTCATTCACAATTAGGTGTTCATTTCCAATTAATGTTTTATTACTTTCAAAGGTGAGTTTTCATAGAGGATTTCTGGAGACACTAAAGCCCCAGTCTTAGAAAGGTATCTATAGATCAATGGAATTTGAGACCTGATTGCGAGTCAGGAGCGAAAAATAAGTGAACCAATGTCCTTTGCAGTAAAGATTACTCTGTTGACGTGTTCAAGGTACAAACAAGAAGACCTGCTTGTGAAAAACAATCTCCTCTAGAATTCAAGGGAAAGCCTGCTGCCACTTTTGTGCCTTAAGTCCATAGGATCTATAGATTTCCATGGCCCTACAGTCTACAGATAACTTGATTCAAATTTTCTACTCCGCTACCATTACAAAAAGAATATACCATGATCTTTTCGATACATTTTGATTGGCTCTAGGAAACTGGGAAACTCTTCCTTTTTTTAATCACGTAGATTAAAAAACCAGCACCTTTTTCAAGGAAAACAATAGCACATGAGGACCCCACAGAACATCTGTCTGACCTCTTTTTTGGTTTTTTGTATCTTTTTAAAAAAGCTAGACAAGTGAAGTGGTCATTTAGTGAAGAGGGAGCTTGCCTCGATTCAACTATAACTGCCTCATTTTGGAGGCATCATTTTTTTTTTTTCTCATTAATAAAGATTGAATCAGTCACTCGCATCACCCTTTGCTTTAATGACATTTGTTCTCAGGAGTCAACTAGACTAAGTGCTGTTCTTGTCCACTAGGAAAGCTCTTGAGAATACCATTTATAGCCCACTGCCCACGTGACAAGGCGAGTTCTTTGCACTTCGTCTGCACTCTAGCTCAGAGCTATTTCTTCAAAAGTTTCTGATGTGCTCTTTTACCAGCAGAGTTTCACGCCTGCTATCAAGATAAATGATTACACTCTTGCAGACACCTTCCTTATCTCTAGCTGGAATTTCATTTGTGTACCATGATTTAGTTAAAGGGTGATATAATAGAAAATTAATGTATTTGTTTTGATCTCAAGAACGTGGGTAACTTAGGAAGATCTCCAATGCATTCTTAAGGACTGTTGACATCCATAACCTTAGTTACTCTCAAGTCGCTAACATTCTCTAACAGATGAATTTTATTGTAAGAAAGACTGCCCTTTATTCACAAACATTATGACGTCAACAACACAATCACTGTCAAAGTTTAAGTGCTTTGTTAACGTTTGTTACACCTTGTAGAAATTTAGAGAAGATTACCCAGAGTTCATGAGGGGTGTTGTAAAAAATAAATATGATAAATAGAATTTAAGCTCCTGAAATGAAGGTTCATTATGGACATCCAAAAACATCGCGGTAAATATGTGTCTCTCATCAAGAAGACACATATGTAATTAAATCTTCATATCCTATAGCATATTTGTGCCATAGCTTCCTTATCTGTAAAGGGGGAAAGATAATGCTGTTCACAGCTACTATAATGATTAAATGAGATCATATGATTAAATGAGATCATATAGAAAAAACTTCATATCTTACACTATGATGTCCATTTAGTTCTTCAAATTTTCAAAGGATAGAGTCAAACTACAGATCAGATGGCAGGCCAAAGAAATCTATTAGTTATGCTATAATTAAATTTACTTCGCTTTCTTGGAGATCACAGAGTAAGCACATATTTAAGAAACACCAGGAGTCAAGAAACTAGAATTATATCTCATTTCCAACAAGTGATGTATTATGCTTCCCTAATACATTCAAATTTCCATGTAGATGTAAACCCTAGTTCCCTAACAGCACATCTTTCTCCTTCTCATTTAAGAAAAGCTGCATTTCTTCTTTCTAGAAAATAGCCAAAAATATATAGACTAATTTTTAAATTCTATTACCATAGTGGGGTTTGTTTGTTGCTTAGAATTTTGGTCAGGCAAACAGAGCTAAAGAAGTGGTATCTCTATTTACTGAGATGACATTAAATATGCCTTCATATGGATTGTACTGTATCGTTTAGTAACTCTTCCTAATGAGACATTCACAAACAGCTCTCAAAAGGCAATAAATCACCATTGTATTGAATTGAATCGAGATAATAATTAAGCCCATTCAAAACAACCATGTTTGTTATGAATTATGAAAAGCCTATCTTAATTTCTTTATACTTTTGGGGGTATAATAGCTTTATTCTGAGGATAAAAATAGTTGTAGCCAAATCTTTAACAGTATAATTAGGAAAAAAGATGACTAAATGGCTCTGGAATGTATTAGTGGGTAGTATGGTAATTCATGTCACTTTTTAATTTCATTTTGCTTTTTGGCCCATGTTTTATCACTTCCATATAATATCTGAACTGACTCATAGGTTATATGATATTCTGAAATATGGTGCAACTATAATACTAAATGCACTCTGCTTTATTCAATTACTTAATAAGTTCTTAGAAGTTCTTTAGAAGCTTAACAGAATATCCATTTAAAATAGGACTGCCAATCACAGGGAAGGTCTGGTTTTCCTGGAGTAGGAAACAGTCCTCCAGGTAAACTTACAGACCAATGCTTTTAACTGCTGATCAGAGTGTAAATCCTCTAATGGAATGCCGCCGTGCTTCAAATCTGTAACATCACGCAAAAAGACAAGGAATCGCAGGATGGATGGGGCTCTGACGTTCGTGATGCGGTCTCCACATAAGACTTAATTTCTTTTGCTCTTTAAGTAAAGAAAAAACCCACCTCTTATGGTCAGCACTGCATCCCGCCTCTTTGGCATCTCGGCACCCAGGACAACGATAAAGGACATCTGTTTGTGACTGGTGACCTTTGGCACCACCAGTTCTATCTTTGGGAAGTCAAAACTGATTTTCTTCCACTTGTCACACTAAAATCTAGACTCTGTCCTTCCGGTTACATTCTCCAAGAGCTCAGTGGTACGGGCACCAAAGGATTAGGAAGCAGCAGCTTTAAGGGGAGCGGGCAGCGTGAGGAGCCCGGAGAGGCAATCTATTCCAGCTTCCGAGGGAGCACCGGCTAAGTGGTGAACAACATGTAAAGTGCTCACCTGACATAAGTTTTTTTTTTTTTTTTTTTTATGTAGTTGAGATAAAGAGAGCCTCCGGTGGCTGACCTTATATTATTACTCGGAGCCCCAAGTACTTGAGCAGAGGGGACCCCAGGCACACTCTTAGCTGCTGGTGTAATATTTGCTGCTGCCTCATTCTCCTTCCACTTGTTTGTTCCACTCATGGCCTGATGTGCCTGATGTCTGATTTCCAGCTCTGGAAACCGTGTGCAAGCCCTGCTGGGGGAGGGGGGGTGGGTTCAAGTCTGGATTTGAACTGCAAAGGAGCACATCGCTGCGGGCTCCCAGGAGTCAGGCGCAACTCAGTATCTGTCTCGGTTTCGCTTGGAAAATGTACAAACCTTTTATAAAACTTATGAAAGAGATAAGGGAATCCCTAGCATTTACATCTCCATTCCATATCTAAAAGTAGTCTAATAATGGGAAGAAAAGAATATGTATTCATATTCTTTGAGAGACAGGGATGGGGTTTAGCGAACTGTACATTTCAATTAATTTAATAAATAGATATTAGCACACCATTTGCTGTATTTCGTATATGCTAGGCTCGGTGCTACATGCTTGATGTATAAGAACCCATTTAATCCTAGCAACAAACCTGTCAGGAATTGTAATGTCTCCGATTTACAGATGAATGAACTGAGGGCCCTGCAAGGATTGAGGAATTTGTGCAAAGTCACACGATAAGTAAAGCAGCAATTTTCAAAGAATTAAAAACAACAAAGTGTATTTAAAACATATTTTCTTTGGTAAATCAGAAAGTACTTCAGTAGTATACATTGCTTCTGCCTCATTGTGATGAAATTCAATGCTTTCAGCATTGAAAAAAATGATTTCAGTATATTTTCTTGACGCAAGGATTCAGGATCTTTTAAAAAAATTAATAATCTGAATTACTTGATGATGATTTTTTACAGGTAGCAGACTTGATTTCTGAATCACCTACCAAGTCTTAAGTGGTTAACATTGGGGGTTTCTCTTCATGTACACACCAAATTTCTTTTCAAATTCAGAATCAGAATATAGCCTATATTTTAGACATATTTCTGTATGTAATTAAGCAATTTTCAAATAGAAAAGGGAGGCACAGCATAAATATAAGACATACTGGAGTGGTTAATATTTAATTATGGCATAATTAATCATAGAAGCTCACATGAATCTAATTTATTTGTGTTCTCCCCAAAAATGCCATCTTTGATTTCAACCAGAAAAAAAAAAGAGACAAAAGTATAAAGAACAATGCATGCACTGTATCTATACATCTTGTAAACAAGAGCCACATCCTCTGCTCATGCGTTCAAAGAGTTTCATGAATATCATCTTTACACTTTAAAAGAACCCTGCGGGCTTCCCTGCTGGCGCAGTGGTTGGGAGTCCGCCTGCCGATGCGGGGGACACGGGTTCGTGCCCCGGTCCGGGAAGATCCCACGTGCCCGTGAGCCATGGCCACTGAGCCTGTGCGTCCGGAGCCTGTGCTCTGCAGTGGGAGAGGCCACAGCAGTGAGAGGCCCGCGTACCAAAAAAAAAAAAAAAAAAAAAAAGTGACACCAGAGGGCAGGCAGCAGGTGGGTTTGCACAGGTAGGAAGGAGAAGCTGGCAGTGAAAAGGCAGGGGCAGAGCTCTGGTCTTCGAGCTCACATTCCTCCAAGTATAAATATTTAATACCTTCTAGTATAGCCAGGCTGATATGTTCATATGTTCAAATCCTTCAGATTCCATCACCCTCGCAGAACCCTAGATTCTTGCCCCGTGTAAGGACCTACTTACCTCCTGTATTTATTTTATTTTACCTCCTGTAAACCCAGTCAATACTCCCTTCCAACGGCATAAGATGCAGTTACAAAATGACTAATGGCTACTGAAGAAATTATCTACTGGACTAGGTAACCTTTCTTTCAAGGACCTTACCCAGCTCTAGCAGGAAAGGTATTAACAGAGGGGACATGTTTGGGGAAGGTGGGTTGCTAGCAGTGACAGATGCCAGGTAGGTGTTTAGGATAACAGCGACTGAGGATCTGAAAGAGTAGAGTCTTGGCAACTTGGGCCGTAGCTTGGAAAGAACGGTGAGGACGAGAACGGTATTGCAGAAGCATGTGACGAACACGCTGGTAGAGGCAACGAGGCACATTGGAAGAGTCCGGCTTGACCGGGGTGATGGGATGGCAGCTGGAGTACAGCAGCATCCAAATAATGCTTATTGTTTCAAAGGGGGTACCTGAGCCTATCTGAAGGCTGAAGGGGAAAAGTCCATGGAAAGTGCTGGATTTCCTAAAGATAGGAGATACACGTTGCCAACTAAACTAAGGTTGTAAGAGCCGCAGGGAAAGGCCAGATCAGATGAGCTTAATATGCAGGGAAGCCCAAGGATCGGCACATTTAACAAAGCAACTCAGTGATGAGACATCAGATGGTCCCAAGACCACACGTGGAGAAAACCTAACTTACAGAGTGATCAACACTCTACCGTCTTGCAAACATTATTTGTGGAAATTTGTTTTCTCTGCCACTGAGTACCTGCATACTATCCTTGATTTGGCCTCTTGACCCACAAAGCCTAAAATATTTACTATTTATCCTTTTTCAGAAACAGTTTGCTGACTCCTGCCTTAAAGGCGTCTGGATGAGAAGTAACTTTTATTCCCCAGACCAGAGACCCACAGGCAGATCCACAGAAAGTGATGTGTTCAGGTGCCTCGAGCTTTGGCACCTGACTTCCTAATGGTGTGGCTGCTGCAGGATTATCCAATGCTTTTTATTTTGCAAAGGCAAGTTCCTTTGCTCCTCACAAATATTTAACATCGCAATGCGTTTATAAAGTGCAAAGTCTGTTGCTAGAAAAGGCATGTTAAGACGCTAACTCTGCGATAAGCAGCCTGCATTATTAAAAAAAATACCTACAGTAGACAAGGCAAGGGCAACTTTCCTTTGCATCACTTACAGTTTTAAAGCTTGTGAAATGTTTGGAGAAACACACTAATATCCTACTACAAGGATATCTTCTTCCAAATCATGTCAGCATCAGCACCTTTAACCAGATGAATGTTTAGAAATAGCTTAAGAGCAAACACTTAAACTGCTGGGGAGGGATTTTAAGCACAGCTGTGATGCCTGCTACACAGAAAGGAGGTGCCGAAGACAAAGCTCTGGGTAGAACACAATCCAATAAAAACTGATTACAAAAAATAATGTCTGGTTTTTAGAAAACTGGCGTATTTAGGGACCCTACAGTTAAGTTACTTAAACGATTTCTGATCATATTGTCCAGTAGTTAACATATTGGGAAAGTTTTCAGACAGCCCAAATCTACTTTAATAATGGTTTTTTTTTTTTTTTTTTTTTTTTTTTGCGTTATGCGGGCCTCTCACTGTTGTGGCCTCTCCCATTGCGGAGCACAGGCTCCGGACGCGCAGGCTCAGCGGCCATGGCTCACGGGCCCAGCCGCCCCGCGGCATGTGGGATCTTCGCGGACCGGGACACGAACCCGTGTCCCCTGCATCGGCAGGCGGACCCTCAACCACTGCGCCACCAGGGAAGCCCAATAATGGTTCTTAAAAAGGCTTCTTCCTAGTGATTTTTTTAACTACCCTATGTGATGTACGAGTTACTTATATGGCAGGTTCAATTTGTAATATGGACTTCCAAGATAAGCACCAGTAATATCAGCTTTTAATACTTTTAATAACAGCTCTAACACTCGGGAGATCTTTTTATATATGGGTTGGGAGGGATGGTCACCTTAAAAGGAGAGCACAAATGTGAGAGTACTCTTTACATAAGGTACTTAAGCTACAAAATGAAGTAAACAACTTCATTTGTAAGTAGAAAATGCTCCCAGCTTAGTTTTAAAATATGAAGTACCAAGTGAACCTCGAGCTGCTTAAATAAGTGTTTTACATTTTTCCAGCGGAGGCTGAACTAGGAAAGGAACAAGAGGACATTTCTCCCCATTGAATGAAGATATAATCGCTTTTATTGTTGCCAGGTCAAAATTCAGATTCCACACAGCAACCTCTGACTAAAGAACAGTAAACCCTTTCAGGTCAGAAGGTCCTAGATGGAGCCCCTCAGAAACATAGCATAATAGTCCTGAAATAACAAGCAAACATGTAGCTTTCTTAATTTGCCCGGCTGGACTCCTGTAATAAGTACTTAACAACCGCAGGCTCCTAGCAGCTCAGCAGACATCGACAAGACCATTTGCCAGATGATTTAGCAAACAGATTTCCGAGCGTCTCATACGTAGGTTGAGCGCGTCACATAAGAAAACATGCAGGGAGTTAGACATAATAATAGTAGAGCGGAGTTTTAAGAATGAAAACAGAAAAAAGGATTGAGAATTTTAAAGTCTAGGGAATTAGGCAGATATGCCCAATTCTCTTCCTGAAAAGAAGCTCCCTGAATTTGAATCCTCAGAAACTCCTGCTAATTTTTTATTCTTTGAGCAAATAGCCTGAAATTGACTTCTTGGGAAGGGAGACAGGACAAAAGAATCCGGAATTGACTTGTAGGGAAGGAAGAAAAGGGCAGAAATCACTAGAATTTTGAGCAACTGACATTCAGCAAGTACGGAACATGAAAGGTTCTCGACAAATAGTTGCTGAAGGAATAAATCCAAGTCTATGACACATATGGGACAGCCCCACCATAAAGAATGCTGGCGGAATTCTCAATAAATAATAGCGGTTAGGAATGGGGAAAAGGCATTCATAAAGGATTCACTCTCTAGTGTCAGGAATTCCAGGCTTGACCATGGGAAGAGGGAGACATTTTCTTGAATCACAAGTAAGCAGTCCCGTGGCTTTCTTCTCACAGGACTGGGCCATGACCGAATCTGAGATGCTTCTAAGTGGGGAAAATCAGGGTAGCAGTGGCATTTACCATTTTAAGAATGAGAGCAATCCTGAGGGTCTGTGAGGCAAGCCATCCACACCAGAACAGGAAAACCAAATTTACAACGGAGAAGGGCTGGCCTCCAACAGGGGCCCAGGAAGCCTGTTCTGAGGAGGGAGGGTAATTACCCCACCACTTTACCTTACAGTTACACTGTGCTCTATTCTCTGAAGACACATTTTTAAACGGGAATGTGGACAATTTTACATGTCAAAAATCCAACCAACCATTTTTATTAGATCCCATATTCGTTTAGCTCTTTTTTTTTTTTTTTTTTCCATTTTAATTATTCCTTCTTTCAGTGAATTGTCTAAAGTAGTAAGTTGCAGGACTTCCCTGGTGGTCCGGTGGTTAAAAATCCACCTGCCAATGTAGGGGACGCGGGCTGGATCCCTGGTGGGGGAACTAAGATCCCACATGCAACGGGGCAACTAAGACTGAGCACCGCAGCTACTGAGCCCATGCGCCACAACTAGAGAGAAGCCCAGGCGCCGCTACGAGATCCCATGTGCCGCAACTCAGACCCGACACAGCCAAAAATAAATAAGTAAATAAAAATAAATAAATTAGTAAGTTGCTCTTCTTTCGGTCAGCCTTGGAGAAGGATAAAGTGCCCAATAGTTGACGAGAGGCCACATTTCACATTTGAGAAGCATGACTTAAAATTAATTGTCAGTTTGCTTAATTTTCTAATATTCTGCCTAACGCACTTTAAGTGTGTGCGAGAGTAAGATGGGGCCTTCGGAACCTTCCGTGAGTCGAAAGCATCCACACAGACTCCCCCGAGCTTCCGGGATAAACTTTACACAGGAGGAGGACAGCAGTCAAATGTGAGAAGAATATGCAAATAAATAAAAGGTTCCTGGAGTTGTCGACAGGAAAGCACGGTGCCAAGGGCACAATGAACGGAAGTGAAGCTTTAGAATGAGTCAGGCTGCCAGATGCTGCCTGGTGATTTGGGGGCTGCCCAGGGGAGCACCCAGGAATAGAAAGGCTGGGTGTAAATCAGTCATAGAAATACTCCACTGCAGCTGGGGGGCCCAAAGGAAATATAGTCACAGAGAATCAAGAGCAGGGTGCCGGGGTCTGGGACCAGCTGCACCGAGAATGGGGGGCGGCAGTCAGGTGTGAGAGGTGGAAGGTGGGCCCGAGGGGGGAGAGGGGCACGTGAGCCATCCAGAGGCCCCAACTTCTATAAGCAATGATGCAAACAGCTGAGGTTAGCGGATTCGATTATTTAGTAATTAAATGCAAAGAACTTTTTGGCTTTACGTGAACTGTTTCAGTTAGGAGAGCAATATTCACAAAGAGAAGGAGAGTTGTGAAATGTACACTGTTGGAAAGAGGGTGTGAGCAGAAAAGGGATGGGAGAATTAACTGTATTCTTAAGGCCAAATTGTGCTTTTGGAGTCGCAGCTTAAGTGGGAATTACACCATCCAGTGAGTGTGAGAGAATTATTTGCAAACTGTATTTTACTGTAGACGGGATGATTTTTAATTCAGAAAATGAAACGTAAAAGCTTTTGCACAGCAAAGGAAACTGTAAACAAGACAAAAAGACAACCCTCAGAATGGGAGAAAATATTTGCAAATGAATCAACGACAAAGGATTAATCTCCAAAATATACAAGCAGCTCATGCAGCTCAATATTAAAAAAACAAACAACCCAATCAAAAAATGGGCAGGAGACCTAAACAGACATTTCTCCAAAGAAGACATACAGATGCCAACAAACACATGAAAGAATGCTCAACATCACTAATTATCAGAGAAATGCAAATCAAAACTACAATGAGGTATCATCTCACACCAGTCAGCATGGCCATCATCAAAAAATCTACAAACAGTAAATGCTGGAGAGGGTGTGGAGAAAAGGGAACCCTCCTGCACTGTTGGTTGGAATGTAATTTGATACGGCCACTATGGAGAACAGTATGGAGGTTCCTTAAAAAACTAAAAATAGAACTACCATATGACCCAGCAATCCCACTACTGGGCATATACCCTGAGAAAACCATCATTCAAAAAGACACATGCACCCCAATGTTCACTGCAGCACTATTTACAACAGCCAGGACATGGAAGGAAACTAAATGCCCATCGACAGACGAATGCATAAAGAAGATGTGGTACATATATACAATGGAATATTACTCAGCCATAAAAAGGAACGCAATTGGGTCATTTGCAGAGATGTGGATGGACCTAGAGATTGTCATACAGAATGAAGTTAAGTCAGAAAGAGAAAAACAGATATCGCATATGAACGCATATATGTGGAATTTAGAAAAATGGTACAGATGAACTTGTTTGCAAGGCAGAAATAGAGACCCAGATATAGAGAACAAACATATGGGGGAGGAGGGGGGATGAATTGGGAGATTGGGATGGACATATATACACTAGTATGTACAAAATAAATAACTAATGAGAATCTGCCGTATAACACAGGGAATTCCACTTCACTGTACAGTAGAAACGAACACAACATTGTAAAACAACTACACCCCAATTCAGAAAAAAGGGAGAGAATGAATAAGAATGAATGTGAATCTTACGGGACAAACAATCAGCGGATCCACAGCTGAAACGGAAAAGTCCCAAAGCTTCCTGGGGAAATGGTAATGACACAGACTCAGCGTTCCTGAACAGCTTATGTGAATCTACCTTTTAGACAAATCTCTCAGCAGATCGTTCAATGCAAACGTCTCTATGTGCATCGAGGAGGAGAAAAGCTGTAATTTTAATTGAACAGACGCGTGCTTCTTTTGACTTTTTTAATCCTTTCCATTTGCATTTAATTATTATTTTCCATGAAACTGAATTTAACACTGGACTTGTGCGTAAGCCTTGTAGGAGAAGGTTTTCAGGAATCTGCCAGAGCCATTTCCTGTGTCTCATTAAAATAATGGGCAGGAGAGTCAATGCGTGAATGGAAGGACTGTAGTGTGCTGATTATGTGGAGACACTGAGCAGAACAGAGTGTGTGACACAGTGATTAAGATGACCTGGCTGGGGCTACCCTGGTGGCGCAGTGGTTCAGAGTCCGCCTGCCGATGCAGGGGACACGGGTTTGTGCCCCGGTCCGGGAGGATCCCGCGTGCCGCGGAGCGGCTGGGCCCGCGAGCCACAACTACTGAGCCTGCGCGTCCGGAGCCTGCGCTCCGCAACAAGAGAGGCCGCGACAGTGAGAGGCCCGCGCACCGCCATGAAGAGTGGCCCCCGCTTGCCGCAACTGGAGAAAGCCCTCGCACAGAAACGAAGACCCAACACAGCCAAAAATGAATAAATAAACAAATAAATTAAAGATAACCTGGCTTGAAACAAAATGGTGAACTGAAAACGGAGCTGTGTACAGAGCATCTAACAGAATCCTGCGAGGAAGCTCAAACGTGATCACTTACTTATTTCAAGTGTATTTTCAAGATAAACTTATTATGAATTATTCACTCTTTCCCAAAAAACAAAAAGAAAAAACCTGTTATGAATTAGTTTGGACTAAAGGTTTTCACATGTTTTCAACTTATTGTACCATACACACTTAAAAATAACACTCATGCATTCTGGAAACATCTGAACTCTTTTTTCTTTTTAAATTAATTAATTAATTAATTATGCTGTGTTGGGTCTTCGTTTCTGCGCGAGGGCTTTCTCCAGTTGTGGCAAGCGGGGACCACTCTTCATCGCGGTGCGCGGGCCTCTCGCGGCCTCTCTTGTTGCGGAGCACAGGCTCCAGACCCGCAGGCTCAGTAGTTGTGGTTCACAGCCCTAGTTGCTCCGCGGTATGTGGGATCCTCCCAGACCAGGGCTCGAACCCGTGTCCCCTGCATAAGCAGGCAGATTCTCAACCACTGCGCCACCAGGGAAGCCCCATCTGAACTCTTATATGGGCCTAAAGATAACACCCTGACAGTCAGCATGAGGATAACACCATTTGAAATCTGCACCAGACTGAACCTGCTGTCACTCTCATACTCTATCCAGCTGTCTCTGTATTCCTTATTTTTTTTTAACCATAATGCTGCTCAAAACCTCATCTTTGACTCTTTTTCTTTCTATTTTCCCTCATGGCCAACTAATTACTGAGTCCGGTTGATTTTCCTCCTTCAATATCTCTGCCCTCTACCCATCACCATCAGCACTCTGGTGCTTCGTTAGTGTTTAACCTTGAAAGCAACAGCTTCTGGACCACCTCCTTGAATCCATTCTGCACCTTGGATGGAACTCATTTTCTTGAAACATGGCTCTGCTTTTCTGTCATCCCCCAGCTCTAAAGCTTCCCATGACTTCAGGAGGTCTTCTGGGCTTCCACCGTGTTCAGGAGGGAGGCCGAAGGCCATATGCCTGGGCAACGGTGCGACTGAGCAGATGTCCTGCTAGAGGGGCTGTGCTGCTGTGCCCACGACGGGAAACCACTTGCCAAATATGCTCCACCGGAACAAGAAAGGTAGCAAATTCCTCCAGTGCAGCCATCGAAGCCCCAGCTCTCAGGCCCGGGAGGGGCTGGTTCAGAAAGAGAGGAGAGAAGCAGAGCAAAGCTGGAGAGTGTGGGCTCCGAGGGGCAACGTCTGCTCTGAGCCAAGTCTGTGGCTTCAACTCTTGGCCCCTGAAACAGGAGCTCGAGTCTCCCGACCGCCTTTGTCATTTATTGAAGACCTTAAGGCAGCTCTTGGGGCTCCAGAAAGCAGAAGGCATTCTTTGCCCTCTTTTCTTCGGGCAATTTCCTTCCAATGTCTTTCCTCCTACCATTTTGCAAGGTTGGGAGCGGGCTGGACAAGGCAAACACTGTCTCTTTCTCTCCGATACGCTAAGCGTGAGCCATGCTTAGGGAAACCTACCTGTCGCCTTGAAGCTGGGGTGTGAGCGGACGGTTAAGGGAGAAGAGGGAAAGGGACCACACGTTATACTTGAGTCCACTTGGATAATGATGCCGCGGTCTCCCATGGCATAGGAGGGCCGTGCAGGCCCCCGCCCAGCCTCTTGATCTCTGACCTCATCGCCCAGGCCCATGGCGCCCGGCTCCCTGCACCTGCGCTTCCTGTCTGCCTGTCTGGCCGTGGGTCTGGCTGAGTCCATCACCATTCTCTCTCAAGCATGGTCAGCCTCCGCGCCCCACTCCTGGGCAAGGTCCAGGGCCACAGGTAAGAAGGCAGCCTTGGGCACTTCGATTTTTTTTTTTGAAGTACAGTACACACACCTTAGTCGTGCATTCAAAATTCACCAGGAACTCCCAGGCCCGTTTAAAAAAGTGTGAGTTCCCTCAGGTACGCAAGTTGCTATCCAATAGAGCTATAGATGTGCCATGCTTTCAAATTCCACTGGATCCTTTAGCTGGAACGGGCTCTGGGTCTGATTCCACTTTCAACCGACCGCCTTTAGCACGGACACAAGCAGAGACAATTGGTTGGTTTGATGCATGAATAACTGAAGGACTTTCGCACAGACCAAGTGTTTCTGTTTACATTTGTAGGTAGTGATACAATTTGTCTTCCACGATTGTACAAGAGCTTTAGAGACTGTGCAGATACAGCATTCCGGGCTGGCATTTCCACCAGAATATCTTTAAATGCATAGTTATTATTCGATTTCCTAGGAGACCCTTGAGCACTTGCACAAAATTTTAGTACTTAAATTAATAAGACAGTGTACGCCTCATATTGAAAGACCTAATTCCATGTTTGGCTATACAGAGGCAGTGGATTCTGAAATAAGCCCTTATAAAAGGGCCCTATGATGAGACAGCTTATCTATTTGTTTCTAACATAAGGGAGGCTTTCTGAGCACTGCTCTCTCCTCCAGACCTCCAAGCCCTCCCTTGGGGTGATTTTAGACCCTCCCACTGCTGGAGTTGACCGCTGCTGCCTCCCTGCCCCTTTGTCCTACTTTGGATAAGCATCTCTGGTTGACCTCAGCCCTCTCCGTTGTACACAGCCCTGGAATATTTACCCTCCTCTCACAGATCCGGTTCTGTCAAACAGCATCAGTCATGCCGTGTCTCAGGAATGTCAATCGTAACTGAAAATGTGTCAGTTTTACTAACATAAACACTGAGATAGCTTCATTCCGCTCTACTGTTATCAGCGAACTGTTTGTTTTTCCTCAGAAATTGGAGATGCTTTTTGACTCCAGAAAAATAAAAAATGTTGTAACGAGTATAGATTTACAACATTCTGCAGTAAGAGTGCAGTAATGTCTCCAAATTAGGGAGCTTGGGAGACGCCTTTTCTAAGGTACTGTTTGGTTGTTTGAAGTTGTGGTGGTCTCTTCTTCGAATACGAAAAGGAACTCTAGTTTCTAAGGTTATTCCTCCCCTCTGCTGGTTCAGTTTGTAAGGACCGCTCATTACATGACCATGAACGTTACCACAAGGAAGGCAGGAGACTGGAGTGAACAGTGTGCATTTTTAATTGCTCTTTATCAGTCTGTCTGTATCCTTGTAATCTTCCGTGCCAGGGAGCAAATTTGCTGTAATATGTGTTCTTCCTTATAGGCAAAGCATAAGTACAAAAAAGAGCAACCTTCTGTAGAGAATAACTTAGCCAAGGACACTGTGCTCCATCTTTATGATGAAATACATACTTCCCATTAAAAGGCAAATCTGTCATTTTAAAAGGTTGAATTGGATGTACTTTAAAAATAATTCCAGCTGGTTAAAACGAGAGCATTGAAAAAAAGCTCAGTGAGAATGTTCTCTTGGTCTGTAGTATTTTCATTTTCCTGAAGTGTGAATTGGATATATTTTCTTTTACTTTAAACCCTTTATTCTCAGTGTCTGATTCTGAGTTAGTGGAATAAGTTTTAAAGATGAATTGAGCTCAGTAATACTATTTCTAATACTTAAAGTTTCTATTTCTGTACTATGTATTTCTAGCAAAAAATTGGCCCATTTGAACTGATCTTTTTTCTATGACTACACGAGAAATGCTGATATTTTCTACGTCATTCCGTTACATGTGCATCATTTCTGGACCTTTTATAGCTCTTCCTTTGAAAGCCTTGTCCATTTAATATAATATCAATATTCTTTTCATAAACTAAACGACTAACTACCTCCTGGTAGAACAGAAGCAAAACATAACTTAAAATATTCAATGAGGTTCTGTAAAAGCCATCTCTGTGTGTGTACAGACACTAGTACTCCACATCTAGCGATCTGAGATTTGTCTCTGTGTGTGTGTACACAGACACTAGTATTCCACACCTAGGGATCTGAGATTTGTACCTGGATCTTCACACCTGTAGTAAGCTTGGATGCTGAGCTATTATTGCTATTATTTTTTCTAAGAAAACAAACAGAAATACAAACACACACAAACACTTTCCCACCAGTCAATGTTCAACTCATCGAAAATTTTGTCCATGCAAGTTTAATTTTCCTCACTAACCACCAATGACTTTTGCTTCTAAGATATTGAATAACGAGATGTACATGTGTGATGCTTCTTCACATACAGCCCTGGTCGACCACCATCATTAACCACACTGGTGATTCCTAAGTTTATGGCAATGTTTCTACTTCCTGGCTTTCACTCTTGTGTCCCAACACTATCCAAAGTATACTCTTCAATTTTGGTACAGACCTTACTTATGTATGTTGTACCTTCAGACAGTTTGCAAAATGAGATAAAAGCAGAAGGAGGCAAAGGCCCATCATCTTCCTTTACGTGTTAAGAACTCTTTTTGGTTATGATTTGCTTTGGCTTCTTCCTGTTGGATTTTACCCCCGTCTAGCTCCTTGCCCACTCCCATTTGTGCCTCTACGGTACAGCCTAGGCTGTGGTTTTATACCCCTCTCAACCGACACTTTTATTTGTACTCCTTTTCCTCCCTTTCCTCTGTCCTCATCACCCAGACCTCATCCTCTGGGTCTCTAGGCACCCAGCCCTGGCCCAGCGGCTGAGGCATCCCACATCGGCTCTGCACTGCCCAACGCCTGCCTGCCTTTGTTGCTTGCACCCTTTCCCACCACGCTGACTGCTCGCTGGCTTCATTCTCACTGCCTATCATCCACGGCCAGCGGCCGTTTATGTTTTGTGCTATCTGTCCTTTCTCCGCTCACCAAAGGGGCAGGCTGTCGGCAACATTCTGCCAAGGTCACACCAATACCTAAAAGGATAGGTTGGGTCTTAAAGGCAACCCGGGGCCCACGTGCTGACCTCTCTGGCTGTGGCACTCCACCTAGGGGTGCCTCCATCCTACCGCCGTGAGTTCCCGTAACCTCTCACCTTACCTTGCCCTCAATCCACAGGCCTCTTCCCTCAGCAAAGTAATCTGATTACCTGATGAAAGTAATACCCACTAAGGTGTAAATGACTGATAACTAAGCCACCTCCACGGGAACTTTGGAAGTTTATTAGTGCAAATGAATATCTAATCTGCAGAATGTGTTGTGGAATAGGGCAAGAATTCTGGGTCAGGAATCTACTCTAGGCCTTCCCAGCGAGCCTTTATCTCCTTGCCAAACAGAAGAACAGGCTTAACAAGGCAGCACTGCGCTTCTGAGCAGCTGTGAGCCCTGCTGAAAGGCCACTCCAGATTATATAGAAGTAGGTAGCTGCTCTCAATCTGCTAACTAATTAAAGTTGTTCTATTTCAACCATTTATATGCAAAGGATGCTTATTATTACCACAGTACCGATTTATGGCATTTTATACTTTTTTTTCTTTTGTATTACTGAGCTGCGACCTCTTATTTTCCTATACCCTACCATGGTGGGATAATTATTTATTGAGTTTTTCTTAAGTAATCGAAGCAGTGATTTAGAAACTTTTCTTTTTCCTCTGAATAATATCCTCTGTGGTGAAATAAACTCTTAGGGGAAGAGCAGAACTGCCCTTGTTGGACTGGGGGTGCAGCCCCCAGGATGGAACTGGCTGTTCCCTGGGCCAGACTCTCCGTGCCTGGAGAGGGTCACGGTGGCATAGTTTCTAATCCACTGCTACAGGAGATATTAAGCAGTAACAGTATTAACCACAGGCCTAGACTTAAGATGTGCACAATTAGGGAAATCAAGCTAACAAAAGTGAAACTCTGAATGTCTACTTCTTCAGCGCAACTCTGTTAAAAATCTTGCAGAAAACTAAAATAATAACCCCCCAAAACTAAAAATAGAACTACCATACGATCCATCGATTCCACTACTGTCTATATCCAAAGAAAATGAAAACACTAGTTGAAAAAGATACATGCAACCTCAGTGTTCACAGCAGCTCTGTTCACAATAGCCGAGACATGGAAGCAGCCTAAGTGCCCATCAACAGATGGATAAAGAAGGTGTGAGATACACACACAACACACATCACAATGGACTATTTACTCTGCCATAAAAAGAATGATATTCTGCCCTTTGCAACAGCGTGGATGGACCTAGAGAGTGTTCCACTTAGTGAAATAAGTCAGAAAGAGAGAGACAAATACTGTTACCACTTCTATGTGGAATCTAAAAAGTAAAACAAAGGAATGTATATAAAAGAACAGAAACAGACTCACAGGTACAGAGAACAGACCAGTGGTTACCAGTGGGGAGAGGGAAGCGGGGGAGCGGAGAGAGAGATGTAGAGGATTAAGAAATACAAACTACTAGGTAAAAATAAATAAGCAACAAGGATATATTGTACAACACAGGGAAAGACAGCCACTATTTTATAATAACTTTACATAAAGTATAATCTATAAAACCACTATGTTGTACACCTGAACCTAATATAATATAAATCAACTATGCTTCAAAAAAGAAAAAAGAATCAGGACAATGAAATGGGAAAAAAAAACCTAAAATAATAAAAATGGAGCTTGCTATTTGTATAGGAAATAGGTTTGCAAGTAAAGTAATAGTAGGTGGAATCAGAAAACTGCTGGAAGGAGCTTAAATTGTTAAATTATAGCAGGTTGACAAAATGGCAGAAGGGGTTCTGAGGACAGAAAAAAGTGAAGCAAGGTAAAAAAGGAACTCTTACAAGTCAGGTGTTGGGTCCCTCTGCTGCTGTCAGGATAACCAGACTGACACGCAGCATTTCACGGGGAGAGAGGAGGGTGTAAAAAGGCCCAGGGCAAGTACGGCACTTGGTTTGAAGGCAGCGATGCTCTACGGGTCTTTGGTTTGGGTACAGAGATGTGAGATTCACAAGATATGACTGTCTTAAAAACTTCCTGGCACATTCCCTTGAAATGTGTGGGAAATGATACAACAAAGGAAAAGTAAAAACATGTCTTCAATGATCGGAATGTTCCTTTAAAAAGTAACGCTCTAGCTAAAAAGAACGACTAAAAATCTGTAGCAGAAATGGAGACAGGCCCTCTATTCTTTCCCCACAATCAGCCCCAGTCACTTTACTGCCCCCGAGGGCTCAAGTCCAGACGCAACTTTCCACCCAGAGAGTGTGATGACAATGAACAGAGATGAAGGCCAAGAGGCTATAGGGTCAAGGACCAGGCTCACCTCCTGCCGCCCTGGAACTTGCTCAGATTGGTCCTGGGGAGCCGCTGACCTTCGGAAGTGGCAATCCCACACCGAGTTTCTGGATGCTACACTGCCAGTTTGTCCTGCCTCTGGACACGTGACAAATCTTCCTGGACTACTTGAGTGTTACATCCAGTAAACAGAGGATCTACAGGAACTCTATGCATAAAGCTCTGACCCTTGTCTTGACTTGGGGAGACAGTGGTGCGGGCCTAGCTCAGCCCGGGTAAATTCCCTCCTCCTAGGGGACAGCAGGGGAGTGAAAGCACCGTTCTCCAGTGCTGACTTTCAGGGAGAATTCTTAGAAGACTCCAAGCAGAGAAACACAGGGAAGCAGAAACCACAGAGGATTGTTAGCTCTTTTCTGGAGTTCAATCCAAGATAAGCTCTCTTTCCAGGGCAGTTAATCTTGGCCCTGAAAAGAAGTTGCCAGAAGGGTTATTGATTTCAAAGCTACAAGCTGCTTGCAGGAGTTGAGGTCTAGCCAGGGCCTCGGGGAGGTTTTCAAGGTTAGAGATTTTCTTCTGAGAATATAATGGAAAGCCATAGTTTCCTTCATAAAAAGTCATAATTAGTGTTTGAAGCTATAACTGAGTTAACGTTTACAGCAGAGGCAAATCTTTTATGTTTTTTGGCATTTGTATTCCTTTTTAAATGTCTTCCACAGCATATTGACAAGTTAATTTAGGGTTATGGATAGTAATTAAAATTCAAAATTCATATTAGTGTAACTGATATTCAGCAATGATTAGGAATTAATATTCAGAATGTAGTAAAAGGCCATATTTATGCTGTTATTTCAAGACTCTTAAAAAATACGTTTTCAAAGCTACGTCTCCGTGTGGCACCGTATTCTAAAATACTCTGTTATCCGCTTCAGAAGGAGAGGTTGACCAGCTGATCCTTGCCAGCAATCAAGTCCCCATCATTTAGAAGGGAGACAGCTCAGGCATGGTGGTGTGAAGGGAAATGCACTTTCTACGGGCTTTCCTTGCAAATCAAACCCCTCTAAGAGATGGCAAATACCATAGAAAGGTATTTTTTTGCTTGAAATTCCATCATACATTGCTCATGTTATACTGACCCCCTCACAAAGGGACAAAATTTCTCCTTACGTGGCTTGTTTGAGTGAAACTATTATAAAGAAATCCTTCTTAATATATAAATGTGTGTGTGTGTGTATAACTATATTGGTTACATTTTATTTCATCTGCCTTGCAGTTATAACCACAGTCTGAAGTAACCCTATTTTTTATGTCTGAATACTTCCAGGGTAAAAAAAAACCAAATTTCATCACAACAGAAAACTTTTAGAAAAAACATGAAGAACAGTCTAACCTTTAAAGTTCACTCAGAAGCTGAAATCCTTATCTGAATTCATTATGAAATCAATGGAACCTCTGGTTAAGATTCATGTAATTATAAATAACACGAAGACCACGAAGAGAAAGAAATGTTCAAGTCATAAATCTCTCAGAGCTTCTGAGACTTCACTTCTCACTCTCACATGCTTGTGTTTTCCACACCCAAGAAGGACTATTGTACCACTGTGGGTTATTGAGTCTGGCTAGCTGGCTTGCTGCCTATCCTTTCATGAGTTAAGAAAAGATCATATAATCTGTCTTTTGATATTTCAGTTCACGGTTTTCAGCATGCTTGTATCTTTGCCAAGGAATGCATATCGAGTGAAAATCCTCTGCTTAACATGCACCGTGGGAGGAGTCACAGGTAAACAAAAAGCACGATGAAAAGACACTTCTCTCTCTCAAAAGATATACCAAATCCTTGTTTCAGAATATATTCCGGTAACTCTATAAATTTCATTGGTGTGAATAACCGTGGCTTGGCGACGCTACATGCATCAGTATACATCAGCTGGCATGCCACAGTGATTTTCAGGGGCGTTCAGTTTCGTTACCAGTCAGAAGGATCACTTAACAATTCTGCTCAGAAACAACAGGGACAAAAAGCAGCTTGGATCAAGGATACCATTCGATTTGCCTGCACTAATAAGTGTCATAAATTATTTACAGAATTTCAAAGTCTTGAAACTGGTGAAGTACACCAGGGCAAAAGTAGAATTTGTTTGTTCATTATCAATTATTTACACAGTATGTTTTACAACATCAGATGTGTAGAAAAGGCATAATCCTGAGAAACGGCATACAATGAAAAGCATATTATGTTAATTCCATAAAAGCTTAACATGAGACATCAAGTTGTGGAAGCTATTTGATGCGGTATTTATAAATGTTTCAATGACAACCTCAATAATACTAAACTCTAAAAAGCATTCTGAAATATAGATCTATTTATAATATCTAGGTGAGTGAGAAGCCATGCACACACAATTCCTTGCATAATTATAATAAGGGGATTTCAAATCTCTGATGAAATGGTGACTTCAAAATAAAAAGGGTTCTTGTTCTACTACTAAAATATTTGTAATACAGGGTCACACACAATAGAGGAATCCAATCCACATGCATCCAAATAGGTTAGCCAAAAAATAAACACGTCAATCTTTTTAATCAAACTGGCACTTCAAATCTAATGTAGTCATTATAGATGAAAATGTTGCTGAGATTAAGAGCTACACCCCTGGGATGTATGGAATGTATGTTGGGACACTATTGTTTTTTAATATGCCTCCGGTCAAATGTGGTAAACTTCACACTTTTAACCAGTGCTGTTTGTAACAGATTGAATGAAACAGGTCTACCAAAGAATCAATAAATGTAAAGACAAGAAAGAATTAGAGAGGCTGGCAGACTTGTACCTATTGTCTGGGGGAATTAGATGTCGGTTTGAGTATTCTAACTCTGACAAAGGTTTCCAAGCTTTAATTTACTAGAACATATAATGGGCCAAGGAGAGGCTGGGAAACATAGTCAGACTGAATACATTATTTAACAAACACTTCAATGAATGTTACACACTTTCTTTTTTTTTTATACTCCTGACATATTCTCCCCATTCATTTTTCAGAACCTTGTTTATCAATGAAACACACTCCTCTAAAAGAGACTTCTCCCAGGGTCCTTAAATTCCAAACCCATGACGGTATATTTAAGGCTGAATAATACACCCATGGGGACGAACGAGGCTTACCTTAATGTCAGGACGAAAGAAGTATCGGAAACCCTATTGCTGAATTTCAGCAAGCAAACAAAACATGACGATGATGCAGGATTAGGTGAGGAACTCCTGGTTCAACACGTATGCCTAAATAGGACAAGACTTCACAAGAATTCTCCTCCGCTCTTTACTTTTCCAGCGACCGAGAAAAGTTTAGGAAAGCTCGGTGGCTGGCATAGCGAAAAAAGACCCAGTGCCTTTTTGTTTATTTACTTATTTTTTCAACCTAAATCCGTGGACTTAACTGTGCTTAGCTCACAAAGGAGTTGTTCAGCCCTTATCCACACACCAGATGCAATTTAGATAGGTTGAACTTCTCCCCACTTATCTTGGGAAAGGAGAAAACATTCCATTAATCAAAAACGAATGCAGAAACACCCTTGGGAATAAATGGAAACTACATTGCAAAGGGAGAATTCGTGTTCTCTGTAAAACATGAAAGAACGACATGTCAGGAAACGGGCCGAAGTAGCCAAATACTAATCAACACGTTGCCGGCCAAAAATTACTCGAGTCTCTGCTGACTTTCACTGCCTGCCCGTCAGTAACGAGAGGCACACATCTTACTGAAGTAAGCCGCCCTGTCTGCTGTTTCGTGGTGCTCTAACCTGACCTCCGGCAACCAGCAACAAACCAAACAACGAACAGATATTCAAAGTGCCAAAGAGACATGCGTTTGAAGGGCGGCAGGAGACGCAAAGATGGCCCTTGTCTGCAGAGTTGACCATCTAATCAAATACGTTTCAGATACTCTCAAATAGGGTCGAAAAGCATTTTATGTAAAGAGCCAGATGGGATTTAGGCTGTGTGGGTCACACTGCTAGGCACAACTGTCCAACTCTGCCATCATGGCACAAAGCAGCCGTGGGCAAGACGTAAACAAATCCAGGTGGCTGATTTCCAGTAAGATTACTGAGGGACGCTAAAGACATGACATTTCATATAACTGTCCCATGTCATAAACTATTCTTATCGTTTCTTGTCATCTACTTAAAAAGGTAAAAATCACACAGGCCACACAAAACAGGTGGTGGGCCCGATTTGATCTGTGGGCCTGTTGCTAAACCTTTCTCTAAAATAATTATGTAATAAAGACCATGACAAGTTCTTGGCTCGTATAATCAGAAAATGCAGACTGTAACCAATCAGGGATGCAAAAGTACATTAGATATAGTTACCAATCTAAAATGCAGCTCTAAATCTGTTTGAAGACAATACAATTATCCCAGGGGCAACACTGAAATGAAATCCCGATACAAAATATCTTTAGATCTCGATGTACCGCAGGGTCCCTGGCATGCGGTAAGAGTATGCAGGGCAAACTTCCGCCCAGGAGGCCGGAAATCCACATTAATTTCAACTGAAATGGTCATGCATTTAGGATGTAAAGGTAAGCTAGCAGGCACTGTTCCTAATATCTAGGACCTAACCATCCTGAAAGGCTAAACACGTAGTTCTTGCAACAATTCTAGATAAAACCAACTGCACTAAGTTTAGCAACTGAGGTACAACGTGTGCTGGGTAAGGAGAACTTCCGGCGGGGTGATCTGCCGTGACGTTACAAGGGAGGCCGTCCTTGAGACCGTCGCCTAATCAGAGGCACGCACGTGAGCGGAAATGGCAGAAAGGGACATTCTAAGCAGAGGACCGAACTTGGGAGAAGGGAAGGGGCGGGAAGCGTACACAAGGAGAACTCAGAGAACCTCAAGGGCTGAGTGGGTAGCAGACAAAAGAGATAAGGATGGATTCATATTAAAGAGGGCTTTGAACGCTACCCTGAAGAATTTGGACTCCATTTTTATGCAGATGAAGGCCAAGAATTTCAAGCTCTTTTTATACAAATGAAATTTTAGCAAAGCTGAAGTCTTCTTTATAACTCGAGTTCAATAATACTCTAATCACAAAATGAAAATTTTCATAAAATAATTTAAGACCATACATTTCTTTCTAAAATCCTTCGGCCACTGTTCGGAATAAAAATTAACGTGACGTTTACAACACAGGCCTAACGTGGTGCAGCAGGAAAGGGCTCAGCACAACGCAGACGCTTAATAGATGGGTAAACGATTGTCGGTTATCTTTCGGATCCAGGCCAATGTCAGGCAAATGAAGTAAAGTTGGATTTTGAAGCTTAAGCAACACGAAAGGAAATCTTTTCTTCATTATCATATGAAAATTTGGAAGCCTCCAATATATCCCCCCCGACCCCTGTTTTCAACCTATTATCTGTGGAGGCAAAGTTGGCATTATACCAGGCTTATGTCGCTGATAATTTTCAGTGAAAAATTTCAGTTAGTAAGACATGGCGCATGAGAAAAACCAATAAGTTAGAACTGATTAATAGAAACAAACCTGACATGTACACTTGACACCTCCAGGTAAATTCAGTTCTCAAACACCCACTGGCCTCTTCATTGTCATCAGAGGATAGTCATAAATACCCACAAATGGATTATTGGATTCAGGTGCTCTGTGAACCTTAGGACAACACAGTGCTATGATAACCATGTGAGATGAGGTGCTTAGAGGAGGTCCAATTATAAGCCCATTGAATGAGGGGCCAGAAATTTTACATGTGTCCAGCTGCTCAAGCAAGCTTTCAGAGGACAGGCGCACATAAAGTACACTGAATGTTTGTTCAAATATTTGTGTGATTTTCCACAGTTTTCTGTAGTTATCTGAATTACTGATATAGTCAGAGGCACACCAGAAATACTTCAGAATGTCGGTACTGTCAGAGCAAATTAATTTAGGAAGTACTTGTCGAACCGATTCTAGGGGTCTAGAATTCATGTTTAGGGGAAAAAGAATTAAGGACACAACTAAGGAAATAATAGGTTTCTTTTTCTTTAAATTTGCAACTACACCCAATTTTTTATGAAGAAATGTATATGCGTACAACAATGTATTTATAGAGAAGAAAATGTGATACAGACCTCAAAATATAATACCTGTTAATCTCCCCAACTCATTAGTCATTCATAGTTTTTAGTTTTAGTCATTTTAGATTTTTTAAAAGGGAAACCAGAAAACAGTTCTAAGAATCATTAAAGTCCTTTTTTAAAAGAAGGAGAATTCTAAGGGTAAAACCCAGCAAACTGTACTCATAAAGATGCAGATGTCCGCCATCCCCACCCGTAAATGTGTCTCTAAGCAGGGGAGACAATTCTGGATAGAGGGGACTGTAGCCTCCATAAGTAAGGTCCCCCTTACGGGCCGGCGTATGTGTAAGCTATGTAAGGACACTCAGGCAGGCGGGCACAGACACAGACACACACACACACACACACACACACACGCACGCACGCATGCGCTGACCGATTTGCAGGCATGACTAATGATGTTCCTGCACAAACCGCAGTCCACACCCTTTTGGACAAATTCCAGACACCAAATGAACCAACTTCTGAGATGTGTGGGCTGAGCTGAAACCGTCTGTCCCAGGTGTACCCCCAGGAGGTCCGCAGCAGCGAGCCTGGGACGGGCCTGAGACTTTGTGCCAGCCACAACGGCAGTCCTCTCATCTCCAGGTGACGTGCTGTGCAGTCTCCAGGTCTGGTTTCCTCAAGGCTCTTTTCTCCAACCTTGGACTTTCTTGTATACATACATCTAAAAAATATACACATTTGGACATTTGGGTTTCCCTGGTGGTGCAGTCGTTAAGAATCCGCCCGCCAATGCAGGGGACACGGGTTCAACCCCTGGTCCAGGAAGATCCCACCTGCTGCAGGGCAACTAAGCCCATGAGCCACAGCTACTGAGCCTGCGCTCTAGAGCCCGCAAGCCACAACTACTGAGCCTGAGTGCTGCAACTACTGAGCCTGTGCTCTAGAGCCCGTGCTCCCAACAAGAGAAGCCACCGCAATGAGAAGCCCATGCACCGCAATGAAGAGTAACCTCTGCTCGCCGCAACTAGAGAAAGCCCACGCGCAGCAACAAAGACCCAACGCAGCCATAATTACGTTATTAAAAGATATATACACCTTAGTGTGTCTAGTTGTGCTGTAACACGGGTGTACTATTTAGAGCTAAAATCTCCCACTCATTATCAAGTCTATGCATCAGAGAATTTTTTTTATATGAGACAAAAGTGCAAAGCATGGATGACCTGGTGTCATTTGATCAATCATGCCCACTTAATCCAGAAAAGTCTCACTGAGCTGAAGTTACATCCTCTTCCAGCACAAGGAGAGAGAGAGCCACCAGAATCAGACACCAAAGTCACCTGTTACACTCTATCACGTGAAACACAAGAGGAACAACACTGATACCTCACCATAACTTTTAGTTCATGTGAAACTCCGTAACAGAACTGGATTAACATTTTGCTTTTTTTAATACTGAAAACTTCTCCACTTACTTTCATTCACTCCCAGTCTTACAGCTCTCACCGAAATAGGCTTTACTGTGTAAATATTTAACGTCATCCTCGCTCAACTACAGTATACAGTTGTTTTAAAGATGCTGAATGATAAGCGACTCAGTTGAAGTTTCCCACTGACGGGACACAGAGATGTGTGACGAGCAAAGCGGACGTGAGTCAATCAGCAAACATTCATTGTACATCTAGAGCACTCAGCAGGTCAGGGTGCTTCGGAGAAGGCTGCTGGCCTCGCTCCAAGGAGCTCTAGTTATTAGAGGAATCAGGCTTCCCTCTTTGCAACTACTTAGAGCTTTGACACCCTGACCATTTGATCCTGTCAAACCTTATCTTTCATTTCTTGTCAGTTTTGTTTTTCTTCACTCAGTTAATTACATGCAAAAGCACAGCAGCTCACCAAGGCATACTCAACCCAATTCAAAATATGTACCTCCTTGTTGCCATTCTTGGCAACACAGAAGTGAGACCCACTGACAGTACGTTACACACCTCTGGGAACATGCACAGCTTTTATTAGGGCATCCAGGGTCCTGAGCGATACTGAGCCATTTCTGGGTGTTTAACGTAATGTCAGAAGATGATCTGAGTACTAATAAGACTCATGAGACATCCTGAGATTTTAAAAGAGGCGTCCGGTCTTCTCATCTACAGATAGGGAAACTGAGGTCTGGTGAGTTTAACTGGCTCAGCTAAGATCACATATTCAGTGACAAACTCAGAACGCAATTTTACTGAGTCTCAAAAGGTATTTATTTTATTTATCTAAGTTTTAAAATACCTGTAACAAATAATGCGAGGCAGAAGGAAAAAATATATGCACACCTACAGTATGCATAGTGTAACATATGTATATAATATGCACTTACATTTGGTCGTATCTCATTTTACCTCCTCTAAATTATTGAGACTTTCACAGTTGTATTTCGAAAAAACCTTTCAGAGTTAAACATTTAAGGACTGTATTACATACAAAAAAGTCTGGGAAACACCAGCTTCATTTCTGGTGCTGTTTCACATAGATTGTTGTTAACATGTCACAAGCTGCGGACACTTAAAAATACTGTTTAATTTTCTTTAATCCATTTCGTTTTATGGATCTAAAATGGCCATCAGACAATAATACAGCAGTTTCCATAAGGAATAAATTGTTACCGCTTGACAAAAAACTCTTTTTATGCCAGAAGAGGGGAATATAAAAATGTCTTTTTCATATAATTATATTAAAAAATGTGTTCGTACGTTCTCTCATATTACAGCTGTTAGAATGTTTTTTTATTTTCCTTAAGCCACTGACTTCAGAGCTTTCCTTTTCTTCCCCATTTTTTCCTAATTAATTTCTGTTCAACCAAAGAATTCTTTTCTTTTATGGCTTCTGCTATCAGAGCAATGCCTTCATGATGTGAGCAAGCCCATTTCTGAGCTCTGCTCTTCCAAAAACAGGGGTAGGAAAGATCAAAATATTTCTAAAAAGGGTACTTTCCCATTTAGGTGTTATTCTTCACGTAAGGAGAGTTGACAGATAATTACTTGCCTGTAAAAAATTGAAATCTTCTGCTACTCAAAGATGGACAGTGCACATAAACAGAGAAATATAACCTTTAAAAGACAGTCCGAGCTTCACAAACTCGGTCCTACGGGGAGTCATGTGCTATTAATCAACTTACTACCTGAGTTCTGATAAGTCTTGCTTTTGTTTATCTTGCTTTATCATTATGTGTTAAAGTGTTTTAAAAAAAGAACTAGAATGAATTTAGCGTATTGTTTCTCTTCAACAGATTTCTCTTCTTCTGTTTTTCTCGTGTTTATTTTAGATTTTGTTTATACTTTAAACATCCAGTGTTAACGAGGTTTCCTTATGCACTTTGCGAACTTTACAGACCATTATTTTTCATTTTTTTTTTCTTTTTATGCTTTGAATAACTGCTTTTCCTTTTAAAGAATAAGGGAGGAAAGTCTGTTTAATTAAATAATATAGTCAAACAACTGCTCTTTTTTACACCGCAATTGCTTCACTATTAAAAAAAAAGGCAAGGCATAAAACTCAACTAATTACATTTATTAAAGATCTGAAGAAGCAGTGGTAGCTCTGCCAATACCTCCTACTTCCACCCTCACACCAACTGCCTGAATATTAGAAAATCTGGAGAAATGAGATGCCTAACACAAATTATTCAACAGGGTAGGGTTATATACAAATACATATAATATTTATGAGATACATTGGTATATTTCTTACCCAAGCTATTTGAGCTCATACAAACAGACTTTTTTTTTAAAAAAAAACATGTCACTGCCATGAACTGGCAACTCAGTTAAGACAAATGCAGTTATCGGTACGAATCAAGGAGTCAGAAAATTGGCCGTTTTGAGATCTATTCATTCTGTGCATGTAGATGTGGCTTAGCTTTACTCCCCAGTTAAGAATATGTAATAAAAGTAACAAGTTCCAGTGAAGTAAGTAATCTGTTATTAAAAACAAACAAGGGAGCGTCTGTTATTAAAAACATAAGCTCATTTTCCTTCAGTATAGATTCAACGGCATTGATCAATAAATATTAGAAATTATGTTTGAAACAGGCAAATTTTGTAAAAGGAATAACTTAAACAATGATATACTTCAGAAGTGATTCTATACTGATTTCATTCAAATATTATCTCTTACACTCATAAATCTACTAACTTTCTCTACCTTTTAAGAGATACTGACAAAAGATTAATATGAGTGTTTCATCTCCCATGGACACACACACACACACACACGTAAGCATGGGTGTGCATGCACAGGTAGGAAACTGATCATCACAATACTTCAGGTCAAACATACCACTTAACAAAGAGAGGTTTTTTCTTTTAATTAATTGCACCATTTTCCCTTTTCAGCTTCTATATAAAAAGGAAGCTTAGCTATGTGCTTACAATGATAGTTCAGGCTAGAATCCATTACTTTAATTACCTTACAGTGAGCAGAAAAAGTCTAATGTGTGGTAAATGTAGCTCTCTTCACAGAAAAACAGATTTTAAAGGCATGCGCATTTTCAAAAGAAGCTGGACACACTACAGTCAGGTTTCTGTGTTTTCTATATACAACTGGTGTCTCATTTTGAATTACTTGAGCACTTTGCAAAGCGTATATGCACCATAACAAGAGGTCAAGTTTCACTCAGTGAATCGATTCAATACGAGAAGGAGAAATTTCCACAGAGGGAAGGAAATTGCCTTAAAGTCAACGGGCATCATTTCGTTTCAGCTTCCTGCTCTGAGGGCTGGGTCCAAAGGCCTACAGCGCTCGCTCTGTGCTGCTCTGACGAACAGAAGGCTTGAAGGGCTGTTAGAGAGAGTACTGATGGAATTATAACCGACTAGCTCTCCTTCTGGTGAGGCTACCCAGAAAAGACGAACAGAGCAACGGCTAAAGAAGGTCTCTGTTGTCTAGGTAAGAATGCAAGTTTTCTTTTTTCCTTTTTGAGTTCTTCACTCCAATGGTAACCTCAAATTCAGAAAAGCCAAAGATTCAGTGTGGCTCACACTGGCTTTGATCAGGTTTCCAATATAGTCTAAATAACAGATCATTGTAAAGGATACGTAAAACAGTTTCTGTTCAGACAGTGATCAGTGTTTGAAAAGAACTCTCTGTTTATGTTACGGTGCCATCAACATAGAACTTTCCTCAACAGTTGATCAGAAGCCAGTGATGGCACTAAAGTTAATGGAAATGAGGAAACAGGTTAGATTGCTTGGGTGACTAAACTGATATAATAAGAGTCAATGACTGGATAAAGAAGATGTGGCACATATATACAATGGAATATTACTCGGCCATAAAAGGAAACGAAATCGAGCTATTTGTAATGAGGTGGATGGACCTACAGTCTGTCATACAGAGTGAAGTAAGTCAGAAAGAGAGAGACAAATACCGTATGCTAACACATATATATGGAATTTAAGAAAAAAAAATGTCATGAAGAGCCTAGGGGTAAGACAGGAATAAAGACACAGACCTACTAGAGAATGGACTTGAGGATATGGGGAGGGGGAAGGGTAAGCTGTGACAAAGCGAGAGAGAGGCATGGACATAAAAAAAAAAAAAAAAAAGAGTCAGTGAAATGATTTCAGAACTGATGGAGCTAATGACACCCAAGCCATGTTGAGAAGCTTCCTTGGACAGCTTCTGTCCAATTTCCAAAAATCTGTATAAAATAGGTGGTTTTCACGTGACTGTAACAAAATAATTTTAAATCAAGAAAGGAGGGACCCATCTTTCCATTCACAAGACCGTATCATTTCTTCTTTGTGAGGATTAGACAGGTGTTCAGTCTATATTTCCCCCAAAATAAGACCGAGAATACTGAGTTATAGATGACAAAATTACAGAAATAGGCTGGCTCTGTTTATTTTGAAAAGGTTCGTTGAAGTTTTAAAAACACATTTAATTCTTTCAGAAACGAAAAATTTGCATCCAAGCCGTAAGAAATTCACTCCTTTTCTAAAAAATACTCAATCAGGCGTCCCTTTACAGCTGTAATTATATTTTCAGCATCATCAAATATATTTTATTAAGCGCTTATGCCTTTTGGTACAATGGTCATTTTTAGAGACTTGGAGTGCTTTCGTGTGATTTTATCTTGCTTCTACATCAAAATGTAAATTCCTTAAGGAAAGAAACATCCCATGTAACCCCCCAGATGCCCAGTAGAGTGATTTGCATACTCAATCAAAGGATTTGATTAACCTCTGTCCAGAAATTTCAGTCTTAGAAACCTAGCGATCTATTGGGAATGAACGTAATAACCTTCTAGTATAGGCTGTCTAAAAATCTTTGTTTGTACAAAAATATTCTGCTTGTCTAACCTAAAGCATTCTTGCTGTGATTTCAAACCATTTCTTATAATCTTGGACTTTTTGAAGTTGAGGAATCAAACTGCTGGTCAGCATTTTACAAAATACATAAAACATTTCCTTTGGAATAATAAAATAGGACTACCACTTTCTATATCAAGATTGGGTTTTATGTAAATGTAGTAAACTACATCTTTAGTTTTAATATGGAATATATTTTCAACATTACTAAATTAGATACTGGAAGAAACTTCACATGTTTGTTTTTTATTCTCCACTAAAGATCAAGTACATTAGGACACGTGAATGAGAAAAAATAGAAAACAAACATGTAAAATAAATGCACGTTGCACTAATACAATATGATCCAGATAAGGTTTGCTGCCTTTTCAGAAATAACTCCTACAGTCTTGGCATGCTTCTACTCAGGACAGTTCTGTAAATATGCACGTGGTTCAGGACATGGTAAAAATGAAAATGCTGATAAAAAAATGGACATATGTTATCTGGTCTCTCAGTATGTCAAACTTCAGCTGAAATAGCTAGAAAAGAAGGAAGGAAATTATCCTTCCCCGGTCCGTTCCTTATTATTCTTAGAGTCTTCCCTGAGTTCATGGGAGTAGAAATTATGTCTACCAAAATAGTCCTTGGTTCTGTAACTGCATATTAATGAATTACAATCGAGGTCCTTTCCACAAGCAAGAAATAAGGGTGAAGACCTCTATCTCAATCCTTTTTGAGCATGAAAGCACTGACTCCTTTAAATAATTGGCTAAAAACAATGCAACATCCTCTAGGCGAGTTTTGTGGTGATTAAGGTAGCTTTCAATATTTCCCAGAAACTTCTAAAATGCAGTTTTCATCTTTGAAAACCTAATTTCACCCTTAATTTTCTGCAACTCCATACCTTTTCAGTTGTTGATACGTTAACTGTTCAAGTCTCATCTAATATTCTCATCAAATTGATGGCTATTCCTTTTAATTGGAATATTCAGTCGTATAAATCATGTTTTAATCATTTGATCCCATTTTCCCAAATACTACAAAAATTAACCATCCAACTATTTAATTCAAATTGCACAGTATTTTGGCATTTCCTATAGCGATTACTATTATTTCTTCGTTAGTCTCTTGAAGTGAAAACATTTTGGAGAAAATAGGAAGTCCTACATCAGAAGGTAAATCGCTTCTAGTAGGGTTTCAGTTAAACATGTCCAGTTTAGAAATCTGATTGGGCCACTGGCTTCTTTTTTTAGCTTAAGCTAGTCATGTAACCCCTCAAAATGTAAATAATGATACTTGCAGATGGTCAGGAAAGAAAATATCTAGATAGATCATAACTAGTAAAAATGAAGATAGAGACTACTTTTGCAGTGAATCCTGGTCTGCATGGGAGTAAGAAAACGGCTACAAATTCAAACGAATTAACTAAAAGCAGCAACCTCTGGTTTGAAACCCCCGGATGGCTGAAACCAAAGAGCTAGTTTGTCCATTAAGATACCCTGAAATCTAATATTTCAGCATAATGAATCACAGTATATGACTGTGATTTTAAGTTATTCCATTGTGAATCACACTTACTTGATTTCTGTTAATTTTTTTTCCTAATTAGAAGAATTTAATGAAAAAGGAACATGCATGCAAGGGTGAGAAGTGATTTGCCCTGGGTCTTCCTTAGCTAATCATAATAGATTTAGTGGTATGTTGGGTTTCAGTTACATTGCTTGTGTGTTTGCAACATGTGGGTACTTTAAAAAAATCAGCGATTTAAAATAACAAACCACGTGGGGTGGGTTCTCTTCACACATACAGTCGTACCACCTCATCCTCCCAACAACCCTAGCAGGGAGGCATTTTACCGAGGAGGGGACTGAGGCTCACAGAAGTTACCTGCCTGAGAACACACGCTAATCAATAGTGGAGCTGAGCTTAGGACCCAGGGTGTCTAGGGTCACAGTCAGGCTCCTGGACAGCACTGCTTTAATAGGCAAGTTCATACCATTGCCATTTGGAAGAACTGGATCACCAAGAGATACATATAGTCCTGCCAGTGTAGAAATGCACTGTGCCTGTCCCTGACCCATTTCAAGGGCTTTTCCCATAACACAGTTTTCTACTAGGGCAACCTAGGGACCTTCCGTTTCTCTATTTAGTACCCTTCTCCTACCTCCTGGAATTTCTACACCAACACCAAGAAATCTGTCTTCACGTTGTCTGTACTTCATCACCCTGAACTTATTCTCTCCTTCATACAGGACAAAATTTGATATGTAAAAGTTCAAGCTTAGAAATAAGTGACCAGGAGATATGAGATATAAGTGACCAGGAGCTATTAACATTTTAATAGGGAGTAGTTCACTCATGCAAAATAGGAATGGAATTCCATTGGGATCACTTAGGCATCACAGAATAACAGAAGCGATCCTTGAAGGAAGGGTTTGCCCTTCAAATGATATCATATCTTAAAAAACCTGACCTTTATTAGAACCAAGTCTAAAATTTTCCTACCCTTTTTCATCACTGACCTAGGAGGGTACAACTATCCAATTGGATAGTGCAGTATTTTTCATCAGCAATGATTCCTCAAAAGGAGAAAATGAATTTTACAAATTTATATTAGGATTTCCTTATATCGGTCAGATTAACAGTTTACATGTGATCATACAGACATGTGACCACTGATTTATATTTTAAAGCCAAAGGACACACTACCTATTAAACCCTTTAAAAAAATTTTTTTACAACCAAATTAAACAAACAAGCAAGACCTCAGCCAAAATCATAATGGGACATTTACAACGGATTCATTTTTAATGAAATATGATTGGTGATTGATTATGCATTACACTATCTTTTTACACTTGCCAAATGGGATATGAAAATCAAGCAATGCTGAATATAAATAATCTGACGCAATCTGATACACATCTTGTAAACAGCTGCCTTGAATTTACAAGGCTGATCTACATGTAAATGAAGTAACCTTTTTAACTGAACCGACCGATTGGCTCTGCTGAAAAATATCAGTTCACTTTTTTTTTCCCTTTAAGTAAATACCTACCACAGGGTCAAATTGCTAGAATTTTATACTCTGGAATTTCCTCCCAGAATATAACATTCTGCTACTGTACATTCTTCTTAACAGGTTTGATTAACTTTATAAAAAGGGGGTCAAATACTGACCACATTAGAGGTTTGGTTTCGATTCCTCACTAAAACTGGTTTTGTTAAGCTGAGCTCGGTGGCTCCCGCAGAGAAAAAAGAGGAAAACAATTAAAGACTTTTTCAGGAGGCCCCATCTTTCAGCAGAAGATTTGGGGGAACATTCTTCTTCACATCCAGTCACAGTCAAATGCCTTTTAAGGGTGTTACTGAGCCACAGCACGGCTTTGGTTTTCTATTATTGCCTATTGTTAGGTCCAAGGTTCAAGGGGAACAGTAAAGGAAGAAATGAAACAGTCCTGATTAGTTTACGTATACAGACGACTTGATTGCCATTCCAGAGCAACTTCTTTCTTTCTTTCAAAATCTTAATTGTCTTGTTGCTTTACTTGGTTACTGGGTTTTGATTGGCTTTCATGTCACAGCTGGTTCATTCCTATAGCCATACAGATAAGAAAAAATGAACTCATCTCCGCCAAAAATGTCAAGATTTCATCAAGAAGTCTTCTGAGGCCAGATGATAGGCAGAAATAAAAATAAGAATTTAATAAATGAAAGAAAATAAAAATTAATGAATGGATGTGACTTGTGAAGAACAATGAGATGCTATTAAAATAAAAGGAAGCTAAATTAAGTGTTACTCAACAAATGTGCTTCCTAATAAGAATACTGTTAACAAGAAACAAATGACTGTTGTCCAGAAGCACCACAAAAATGATTTACATGTTACGTGCATACTGAGTAATATTGAAATAAGAAAGGCTGAGATGCTTATTCACATAGAATGACTTTCTGAAACTTATCCAACTTAAAGAAGTATAAAAAAATGCTCTCTTTACTATATAGCATCTAGAGATGCTATAAAGGAAGATGAGATCTGATCACTGCGTAAACATATGCTAAAGAAAGATGTCAAAGGAGGATTTCAAAAAGACAGCTAAAGTGTAACAGCGGAGAAACGCCACATTAACTCTGCTCTCGGGGAAAAACACAGAAGCAAGTAATGCAAACACACGGGTGAGGCTATCGTCCTCCATAAATATGTAACTAAATAGCAACATTTTCAAGTTCAAGTCATTTGGTAAAAGCCAAGGAAAAACAAATATTAAAATGTTACGAGTGAAAATAAAGTTCTCAAAGCAGCATTTTCCTAATTCAAAGTTCACATTACTTTAAGAAGAAAACCCTTCATTTTTTTTTTTTTTTTACTCTGAAAGCAGGTTTTATTCAAATTTCTAGTGTGCATGCAACCGCAACCATTAAGGACTTCAGTCCCCCAAATACTTAAGTAAATACTTAAAACAAGCTATAATTTAGTGAAGTGGATTCCTGCCCATAATACAAAGCTGATTCCATATAACCTTCTGGAGGAAGAACACAAAAGTGGGTTTGAATGTGAGGTCTGAACAAAATGACAAAGGTTATGGCTGTTTTTACTAAGCTACAAACATATTCCAAACTCATGCAAAGTCTAAAATTAAAGAAGCATCTCATCCCATAATGTTAAATTTGACTTTTGCTGTATTTAAAAAATAAACAATATTTAGAAGACAATGATCTTCATACGAAGAAAAATCTTCATATTTCACACAGCCATGTGCGCACACCAAGATGCTTTTTGAACTTGAAAGCTGAATCAAAGGCTTAAGTAAATGCTGTGCAAAGGAAGTGATGGTGTCAGAGCAGAGATGACTTTGAGGTTTGCAATATATATGCTTTGTTGTACTGTTACGTAAATTATAATGTTTTATAGTACTGAAACGTTTAAAAATAGACACAGATTTTTAAAATTTCCTGTTCTATCATATATTGTTATAAAGTATCCAGTGTTTATTCTCAAATTGGGATACAGAAGTTGAATTAAGAAATGCCTCGACAGTAGTTTTGTTTCTGTTTTTGTTCTTCATCCCAGCTGTGGAAGAGAGGACTATTTTTAAACGAATTCAATGAAAAAACAACATCATGTACTGCTGGCCCACTCCGGTTTGGGTTCATCCTGGCCACACATTCCAAATGAGTCTAAATGAACAGGCATTATGTAAATAGGCATCGCTAAATAAAAAGCAATTTAAAGAGTTTATTTTGGTTAATTTAATACAAAATTCTCGCCTTGAAGACACCAAACTGCTCCTCGATCAGTGAATGGTTGAGAATTCAAACCGTGGACAGGGCTCGGGTGAAAACAAACGATTTCACTTCTCGCTCTACAACATATACTCTGGTTTCCTTCATTCCAATGCTGACCTCTGCTTTTAAACATTTGGAATCGAAAATTTACAGGTATGTATAGATGAAGTACGATAACCACACCACCTGTTTAAGACGGTGATATAAAGAAATTAACTAGAAAAAATTTTAGAATGCCTAGTAGGCCCCAGGGTAAAATACAGAATCATAATGTTAAAACTCACAGATACTACAGGAAAATGACTATGAAGTTGTTGTATTTTTTCTCTAAGAAATAATTAAGTAATGAGTTCAACTTGTTAATTTTTAAAACCATTTAACTAAAATACTCCATAGCTAACAAAATTAGTTATTCAATTTAGAAGGGAAACACACATATCATGAGAAATCCTGAGGCCTAAAAAAAGAGAATTCCTGAATATGCAAGACATGGATTTTATGGAGAGTTAGTACGTATATTTGTAGGTTCATAGTTTTTGAATTCTATTAAACTCTTCCTTGGGGGATGGCTTCTGTCACATTGTTTGAATCACGACAAAAGCCACAGAAAAGATCAACAGTGCTGGGAAGGTAATGATCTTTCCCAGGCCTCTCTGGAGCTGGTTGTGAAATTTATAAGGAAAGTTCTATCCATGGCCTACGTAATTTTTTGGTGAGGCAGTAGAAATTGATTCCATCTATCTAAAAGAATAAAAGTTGTCAATTTAGGTATGTGAATGTTCTCAGCTGCCACAGATCTTGGAGACACCTGGGGTTATTAAAGGCACAGAAGTTTAACTTATGGATGTGTGATTCAATCATCTATCTTTTAACTAGGTGATAGGTATTAAATACGGTGCTCTATTTTGTAGGATGTAACGGAATTACAAAATACCATTCCTGCCCTTGGGGTGCTTAGAATCTACTAGGAAGATACAAACATTCTGCATCCGTGAAACACGGAGTGTTTTAACAGGAGCTAACTCTTATCAGAGCAAAAATTTTATGTCAAAATGTATAAAATAGTGTAAAGAAACTTTTGCCCCTAGATTAAATCCTAAGACTTCTCTTGAGTCGTTTAATTGTGGGCTCATCTGAACCTCAAAACTTTCAACAAGTTTTTTTTTTTGTCAATGCAATTTATATAACTTTAAAATTTTAACATAATTTCAAACTTACAGAAAAGTCGCAAAAGCAGAACAAAAAATTCCTACACACCTTTACCCAAATTGGCTACTTATTAACATTTTGCCCCCTTTGCTTCATCACCAATGTGATTTTATAAACACAACAATGCAGAATAAAATGACTTCATAGCAATTATAATTAATCAATATTTTTTAGGATGGTTCAAACTCAAGTTAAAGGGAACACCACTTGGCTGCCAGGATCACCAAGTACAAATCTAACCACAGCCTTGAACTGGAAAGCTCACTGGATTCGTTTCAGTAGTTTTTGAGAGCAGAACAAAAGAAAACATGTATGCCAAACATTTGATAATTTAAATGAAAGACAATTCTTTATTTCCATCTTGACTCTAGATAGTTCTGTAATCACCTCATTTGGGAATTTTCAGGGTGGTTTCATGGCAGAAATTTCCCCCAAATTGGGTGATTTAGGAGCATCAGCTTGATGAATCCAAAGGACCATAGATGGATCAGGGCCTGGAGGCACGATTCTCTGAGGGGCTCTGAGTGGGATGCTAACTGGCAAGTCCAGGTACAGGTGGGCAGAAGAATTTGTAAGATATTTTTCAGATTGAGAAAACGAAAGTGTTTGGGACTACTTCATCTGGCTCGATTTTGGATCGTCCTAACCGCTCATTAAAAAGAATTAAGAATTAAGCTATGATTGTGTCTCAGTGACTTAATCTGATGGTGGGATGGTAACACCTCACACAAGGTAAAGGGGAGCAAGGAGGCTTTACTGAGCACCACCTGACCGCCAGCACTGGCCACTGGTGGAGACTCTGGCTTGACCCCAGGGTCTCATCTCACTCATCACTGACTCATAGGTCATCGTTTCTTGAAAGTCACTTTAAACCAATCATCTCTAAAATGCTAACGTCTCCTCCCACCTCTCTCATCATAAGGCTTGGACAAAACTGGGTATCAAATTTTAAATATCTGTGTGAAAAGAGTTCTGCCAACTTTAAAACATTATTTAAATGTCAGTGATTACTTTAACAGATAATTGCAACAGCTTCCTTTAGAACTTGTGAGTCTAGAAGAATATTCACTTTCAAACCGAAGGATGTCCTATGTATTCGTTTATGTAATACCGCTACTAATAATGAACACTTGATGAGTGCTAGTTATGTGTCAGGTGTGATTCTAATGTCTTTAGCCTCACTACAAACCTGAGACTAAGTACTATTATTATCTCCACTTCAAAGACAATGACGCTGAACCACAGAGAGTAGGTAATTTGCCCGAAGTCATAAGGCAGTACATGGTAGAGCTATAATTCAAAAAGGTAGTTTCCTTCTGGAGCCCATACTCTTAACCACTATGCTAGACTGCCTCCTAACTGTGTCATTTATACAATCCTCCATCGTATAAACATCATCTGTTACAGGCTGACTGGAAACCATGCCCTCGGCTAAGCACCGTGTCCTCTGTGTATGAAAACACTGGTCTGACAGTACGTGGACAGAGAGACCTAACTCATCCACTAAAATACCTAGATTCTTCAAGGCACAGTTAGGTTTGATCAAATAAGTCATTCACCAGGCAACACGAAATGGCTGAAGCTACCAGAGAGTGATTCACTAATTGCTGGACAGTGGGTCATTTCAACCGTGTACACAAATCCCTACTCCCAGAGCTACTGAGGCACTACCACAGTGCTCCGTAAGCACCCACGTGCCCCTACAAGCATAAGACTTGCAAAAGCATGTTTGGCTTTATTTGGAAGATGATGCAGGACCTTTCAAATGCACTGGCTTTTCCTACACTGCCATCAAGAAGACAAACCGGGCAAACAATCATTTATGGTGGACATATTGCTCTAGCATCGCCTGTCCTCAATCCGGGAGAAAAACTGACAATAACACAGCCATCAGCTTTCCTGTGCTGTCAGTGTCTCTTTGGCAGAGGATAAAAGTAGGCAGGACTTCTTTATTTTCAGACATCTTAAATAGTCCATGGGCCTCTTCTGTGCAAGCACGCTGAGGGATTTTTGTCTTGATTTTAGAATTATGCAGGGGAGTAATGAAAAGAATGGCATAAAAGAAACAGAGTATGAAATATTTCTGTGTTTTCACTAGCATGTAGTCTTTTTGTGGTTTGCAAATATTTACATTTACATCTATATTTATATTTATATTTGGCAGACCAGAGACCTGAGGTGGTAAAGATAAATGAGAAACGTGCCCCAAATGGGGGCATCAGTAACAACACAGCACCAAGGCCTCGCCAGCTGCAAACGACACACTTAAAAAAAAATTGTAGGTTGTGAGGAGTCACTAATAAAATTAATTTCTAACGTGGTAAAAAGATAAGACATGCAGGATCATGCTATCTGCCTTAATATGCACTTCCTGAAACACTGTCACGTACCAGGTTCTTCCCGGACAAATGGACTTCTCGCACCTTGCAAACCCACAGAAGAGATTGTAAGTTCATTAAGCTGCTTGCTGTCTTTCAAGAGGTTTTTTCCCCCTACTTACAGACAGTGTGTAACAAATTAAATATCCAACTGAAATAATGAAAATGTCAATACTTGTAATAAAAGTTTTCCCAAAAAAAGGAAATTAAAAATTGAAAATGAGTGGAATAAAAATGTTTTTCTTTTTTTCCCCCCTCCCTTTAGACATTCTTTCAATTAGAAAGGAGACCAAACTTAAATTATAGCTACCAATTAATTTTTCTGCTCTCTGGCACGTGAAATAAGCGTCTTTCATTAAATAGGATATTAAAGCTCATTGGTTATACAAGGAACCTCCAGATTAATAGACTAGAGTTCTCCAGTTTCAATTATTTTCTCTACTTCCTAATATCGGTTCAACTGCCCCCCTTTCCCTGGTGGGGCTTAATCTCTCACTCCTATTGTCCCTAAGTATTTAACTGACTCTTTCCACTACTGTGGGGTACAACCTCCTCGTTAAAATACGCGTGTGTGTGTGTGTGTGTGTGTGTGTGTGTGAGAATTAGTAGTTAAGAAGGGCTTAAGATAAAACCAGCAGCAGCAGGGAAAAAAACAAAACAAAACAACACAAAAACAGTGCCAGCTAGGAAATGAAAGTGGGCAATTATCCAGAGCTTTTGTTTTGCAGCCATATACACTCACATGTTTCCAGAATCCCAAACGAATAAGGAGAGAAAATAAGGAATCAGTCCTGACTTCATACTGTGTATAAATTAAATTCCTAATAGATGATCTATAAGTTTGCTTTTGTTTACATAAACCTATTGTTTTAGGAAGCAATTCTTAGTCTTACAGACACTACCCCTAGTATCAAAATTCATTTAATGGATAAAAAGAAATTTCCTGAGACAACAAAGATGGGGTGTCAAGTTAAACTAGATGCCTAGACCATAATCTTTGAGTATTAATCTTAATTTCTGGGAAAAACAAATTTTTAGTAATCCATTTGCATAAAGCCGGCTTTTTGAATGATGGCTTATGATTTACGAAAAAGTCACTATATTCTTAATGTTATACATTGTAACACAGTCTTAATTAAAAGAATAGCAATTTTTTCTGTTTGGTACCGCCGAAGAAGTGATCCAAAAGTGCACATTTTTAAGGTATGTTAAAAATCTTATCAGTACTCCAAATACAGCTGAGGAGAGCTTAACATAGGAGAGGAATTGGCCTAATATTCATCCACACATTATTTATAAGCCTCCGATAGATATTCCACTTGTGGTCGCCTTCCTTTCACTGCTGAATTTGTGTAACAAGCTGTATATAAGATTTTCCCGTATTTCGCATATTCCAGGTCTCCCACTGTGTCCCCGAGTGCACAGGCAAATGGTACTCGTTTCCTCCTAATCAGGCACAAAGGCTCTTGTCCAAACTTCATTCTTCAGCGCCTTTCCGCATTCTCTGTCAATCTTCCTATTTTGAAACCGTTGGTCACACCGGCCAGTGTCTATGCACACGGCCTTGACACTTTTCCAAACTCCATAAATGTGACCTCCATTCCCAGGACTGGCTCCTGATCGTTTTATTGCTCCCGTATCGAAGATTTTGCTAAATTGTAGTTCTTAGACCCTCCCTCTTCCATCTCTTTCCAGAGACACATTTATTCTCAGGGTTTAACTAAGACCTATTTTGAAATGCGTATCACCAAACATTCTGATGTATCGTCCCTAAACTCTTGTCATGAATCCTCAAATCCTATCGGATTTTCACGGAGCCACTGTCACCTTCCATGTAGGAGAGCAGTAGCCAGCTTGGTCCTGACACTGCAGTGTTGTTTCTTAGGTGCTGAATCCTCATGTCTCAGGGCATCATAAACATTTGTTGACTAAACGAGTATTTTAAAAACCGCTTGCCATTGTCCACTCTCACTTGACAGAACCCCGAGAGTTAGAGAGTCAGATTGGAAACAGAAACGGCCTTGATTCTCATGACCCGGGAAGAAACTGTAAGAGTCTTCCCTGGATTCTTCTTTTCATTCCTATTCACGTGGCCACAAAGTCTAGCCAACCCTTTGTGCTTATTCACATTGGTTCGCGGAACTGAATTTTAAAACTGCTCCACATCAGGCACACCCATTTCATAATACCACAGGAAGGATTCTCTAAGTTCTGGCGTGGTTCATGTAAAATACTCACTGAAACACTCGAGTTATTACTTTGAGTCTGGACTCTGCTGATATATCTTATTACACAAGGTCTTTACCACCCTGCATGTTTCTGGATGGCAGTATCCACCAAGGTATTTGCATATAGTAGGACTCAACCAGTAACTCACTGAATTTATGAATAGATAATTTAAAATTTACCCAGTAACTTTATGACTACGGTTTTTCAGGCTTTTTGGGCGCTCTGATTGACAGTGCCCAAAGTAATCAATAAAAACATTTTGGACACCGGGTTGTTTCCCAATATAAATTAGTATATGGATCATTGATTTATTAAGCATTATCTTGTGTATTTGGTTCCACAGCCAGAGAACCGAGGAAGTCAAATTTCTGTGAGGTTGATTTTACCAAACTAAGCGTGGATAGTAACTCCACTGAGAAATTGCCCCAAGCAGCAATCCAACTTCATCTTTTGTTAAATCTCTCTCACTCGGCACCTGATCATATAGTATTTATAACCTTGCTAACCCTTTTAAAAATTTTTATTTATTTATTTATCTTTGGCTACGTTGGGTCTTCGTTTCTGCGCGAGGGCTTTCTCCAGTTGCGGCGAGCGGGGGCCACTCTTGATCGCGGTGCGCGGGCCTCTCACTATCGCGGCCTCTCCCGCTGCGGAGCACAGGCTCCGGACGCGCAGGCTCAGCAGCTGTGGCTCACGGGCCCAGCCGCTCCGCGGCATGTGGGATCCTCCCAGACCGGGGCTCGAACCCGTGTCCCCTGCATCGGCAGGCGGACTCTCAACCACTGCGTCACCAGGGAAGCCCTGTATTGCTAACCTTAATGGGCATGTCTTGTCTCACGTTGAAGACCGTCCACTGATTGGAGGGGTGCCCTCTTAGCATTCTTTCCATCCCCCCTCAGTTCTATGCCGTGTTCCTACTAGGTCTGCCTTAAATACTTCTTGTACAAAGACTCAGCATTAATGCCAAAAGAACATGTGTTCATAGAAATTCAACATAAAAAAATATAAAATCAAATTTCAAAAAACTGAAGTGATATCCTATGTAAAACATGTGTACATCACAACGGACATTTTGCAAAGGTCTGAATAAATATTTATAATGGTGTGCTGAAAAGCCGGTTTAGATGTCTCCGTTAGTATTTTTAATTATGTCGGTTCATGAATATTTTACTTCAAATCACTTCTTTCTCCTTGCCAAATGGAAATGATCATAAGGCCTCTTTTGAAGTCAAAACAGACCCTTTACTGATAAAGTAGAAAGAAGAGGAAAAAATACTATCGAAGAAATTAAAAATTTCTTTTCCATACACTTGTAGTAAACCTAAGTTCTGCCTATAAAAATCAGTTAGTAAGCTATGAAAATTCATTTAAAACTATTTAATAGCCTTGTGATACCAACTCACCCACTTTTACTAAGATGGCACTCTTCACAGTACACACTATTTATTGAACTTTTCATTTTTAACCTAAACATTTTCAAGTCAGACAGATAAATGATGAGACACATGATCTTTGATGTGGAAAACACACTCAATACTGAACTGTGTTGTGGATTACAACAGATTTATCTGGGTCATAAATTTTAAGTTAAAAGTAACAATAAATTTGCGGAAAGTAGAAAGGCTTTTAAACATCATTTAAAAAATGGACATGAGACAGTACTTGGATCCTATACAAAAAAATAGTGTTCCTATTAGAGAAAGCGATTGAAGAAAGTAGGAAGATGGCAAAAGTAAATATACTGGCCCCCAATTTAGTCTTTGACACAGAGAGACTAATTAAATATAATACTATCTAAGTAACTCAGGGAGACATTACATTTTTAAATTTATTAAACTTACTACTTTAAAAAGTTTGTGAAGGTTTATTTAAATAGCGCATTTTCGCACAATTGTTTTGTCCACTGAAAACTACTTTGTATCCTGTTGAAAGTAGGCAATACTTACATGTAAAATTTGGGAACACTTGTCAGAGCTCAATAAATTAAAGGTAATTTTCAAGCTTATTAATAAAATTTCCTTGGTTTGTAAAGACTGATGATCATAATACTATAGTTTTTACATGAATAACATTAAATTCTGTCATGCAAAATTACAGATAACACATTTTAAAAAGTAAGAAACAAACAAAAAAAAAAAAGTAAGGAACATCAAAAGTCCCACTAGATTGCTTTACGTTTAATAAGAAAAAACTCACTTTAAAATGTTTTATGTACTAGCTCAGCAGGACACATGTACATCATCACTGAAATTTTACGTTGTCACTTAACATTTTCCCTAATTTGTCTAATGAAATTAGCTAATGTGTTTTTATTATTGCTATTTCTGTTATAAATCTTACAGAGATTTTTATTTTTCTTAACTTGGAAAAAGATCAAAATGCTTGCAGATTTCAGATTGCTATTAGATGTAATAATTATACACTAAACTAATTACCACTGAACCAAAACCTGACTAACAACTAATTAAATTTTATTACATCAACACAGAGCATAGATTTTCAATTTAACACAGGGCGCAACTATAAACACGAGTCCATCAGCCTGCATATTTATTTCAAGTAAAACATCTAGGTCAGATTTATAAAGTTTGAACTTGGCAGGGTTTGTAGACTAACTTGTCAGTTTCACAAATCTACTAATTTGCCGACTTCTAAGAACAGAGAAAGGGGCTACTTGCAAAGTGAACGTAATGCATCATTGCCAAATAATTCCTATCGTAGCCAAATGCATACTGTGAAAAGGTTGCTACGTAACGGGAAAAATCAGGGAACGCCAGAAAGAAATACTTCCCATCGAAGCCAAACGCGTATTGTGAAAAGGTTACTACGTAACGGGAAAAATCAGGGAACGCCCAAAAGAAATATTTCCCATCGTAGCCAAATGCGTAATGTGAAAAGGTTACTACGTAACGGGAAGAATCGGGGAATGCCAAAAAGAAATAATTTATTTTAAGTTCGGCCGTGCATTTTATTTGTGACTTCACTTTTTCTGAGATTACTGACACACACCACTGCTGAGTCTTGGTTTCTTTTCAGTAAAATGGAAGTAAGAAAAACATGCATGTTATCTTAGAGGAATGCAAGTAGCATGAAATGCAGACTCTTTAGCTGAGATGAAAGTACCCATTTGTTTACTGTTTAAGGAACCAATGCAGACTAAAGTGCAACATCAACCGTAATCCAGTATGCATCTCAAAACAGTGGATACGGAATCTCCATTCATTTTTCAAGAAACTGCATTTAAATTGGTCACTCACAACAATTGGAAAGTATAAGAGATTCACTTGATAAACTTTAATTTCATAAAAAAGAAATGTTTACTTTCTACCAGATGGTAAGATTAAATTACATAAACACTGTCAGCAAGTGGAATCCTCAGATGTATTCATTCCCACCACAGAAGCTTCAAAACCTGTCTATAATTTTGTAACTGATGTTTAGAAACAGCTGTAGCTGGCATAGCTACATCTTATATACGTCAGCTTTAAAGGATTAAATATTTTTAACCCCCAACGGAGAGGTCTTTTGCTGCTAACAAGCCTAGAGTAAATTACACCGGAAGAGATTATTCCATTAGAGTTATCTCACACCAGATATTTGGTAAACAAAATGGTCCAGAATCATAAGTTTTTCTTAATTACTGGAAATTCCGTTTGATCTGGGCAAAAGAAAGATTTTAAATGTACAGCACTTTCTGATAATAAATGTAAGATAAAATCTCCTCTAAAGACACTCACATATATCTTCATTAATATTTTAGATGGTAGTAAATTATACATTTTTTTCTTCATAAGAATTCAGTTTGTCTCAAGAGACTTTTTTTTTTCCTGGTGTAGATTTACACTTCAGTTTTTGGTAGAGTCAGTGTATCTTCTATTAAGAGTTTAAAATGAGCTTTACAGTAAATGTTTAAAACCGATGGTAGAATCGGCAGGGTCTTCTGAAATGCTACACTGCGAATTTTGTATTCAGTTAATCTACCTGAGGGAACACAATTAACCAACCTAACTAGCTAGACTTCAGGCTTCAACCACTTGATTTATGAATTAATCTAATCTAATTAATTTTCAAGAAGCATTGATTAATGGCAGTCAAATGTACAGATCTTTGGAGATGAAATCCATCAACACGAATGTGTATATATATATATTTACATATATATAAATGTGTGTATATATGTGCATACTTATATATATACTATATATAGTATATATATATATTTGTATATACATAGCATGTATATATACATATGTACATATATACACACATTTATATATTTTGTATATTATATATATAAACATACACATACATATTTTCTCCCATATAATTCTCATTTTTAAACCTTAATCACTGTGGACTATGTGAATAATTTTTAAGCCTGTGAATACAAATGTTCTAAAAAATTAGACAAATATAATAAATAATTATACAGAGTGTGTTCTTTTTTCAGAACATGTAATAAACGAAAACTGGTCCACACAAATGAAAAGGTAAAATCGGATGACTGATTGAGGCACTAGAAGAGATATCAGCTTAGAGAAGAAAATTCAACACAATTCAGCACAAATTCCCCGAATTATAAATTACACATATAATTTGTGTTACATTTAAAGCTACATTCTAAACTTGTACGTACAGCATACTGCCTTTATGAAGATGACTTTTTTTTGTGGGGGGGGGCAGGGCGGTGGTTAATCACAATACACTCACAGCAGAGACTTCTACAAACACTGAAAGAGAACAGTACGAGGATGAGGTGGTTACTTTCATGAGCAGCTTCTGAAACTAGTCTCTTTCATTTATAATTATATATATAACTCACCTAGCTCATTTATAATTATATATATAACTCACCTAGCTCCGAGAGGAATAAAGCATGATGGAAATTCAAGCTTGTGCTTTTTACTAAAAATCATTATAATATTATCCAAATTTAATGCACTGACTGATAGCCTACATCATAAAACAAGTGTAGCTCTACAAGGGAAGTAATAAGTCATTCCTTTGAAAGATACACGTAAGCCCAAGAATTCTTTTGTCCTCCGTGTGTCACCCCCATTCTTTATCAACTTCTACCGCTGTGAAATACTTCCTGGATCTACTTATACATTTAGATTGTGAATTAGCATAGTCAATAGAGTGAGGCGAGCTATTTAACAGAGAAATGAAGTTAAGCTCTTATTTTACACAAGACAAACTATTTATTTCAACTTTCTCTTATTCATTCAACTTTCTCCTAATTATGTGAAATTTATACTCCTAAGCATAATTGGATGAAACAAACTTTTTGTAGTTTTCAAGAGGAAAGAAGGCATCCTTTCTGATAAATGTCTTCATTTCGTACTACCAGATGTCTCTCTGTATCCTCTCATGCTTTCTGATTTTATTTTTGTAAGTGTGAGAACACTGAAAATGCCAGCCATTGTAGTCAGTCAGCTTGAGCCCCAGCAAAGATTACATAGTGAGATGTTATCTTGGTGGTTTCACATAAATACTGAACTTGAAGTCCACCTGGCTCCTTGGGATCCACAGCTGAGCACAGAGAGCACCCCCAAACCCACATTTGATTAGCTCCATTTTACAGATAACTCATTTTAACAATCCCATTTTAAAATCCAACACAGAATGTCATACACCAAACCAACTTAGTTCTAAACATAACTTGCTTCTCTCTACCTTTATGACGTTCTAAGTCTTAAAGAAACTAGAATTTAGCAATTACAATAAATAATGATACCTGTGTAAACATTGGGATTTTTTTTTTTTTTTTAAAGGGCAGCAGGAATTGGGTTAGAAATAAATTTCAAAGTCCATCACAAAACTACTGAAAATATTACTTCCGTACTCTGGGCACTTTTGCTAACTGTTTTGTGGTTTGGGGGGTGAACTGCCACAGATTCCCCTGGAAGCTGCAAAGTGATGGCAAAATCGGCTCCATCAGGGGATGGAGCCCCTAAAAAGGCTGTTTCGAGATTCATCCGTGCTGAATGGCTGCGATTCTTGAGGTCTCTTCCCTCTGCCTTGGGTTCTAACATTAGCGCCGAAGCCCAAAAGAACGACTTTAGAAAAAGGTGCTGCGACGTTATCTGCCTTTTTCAGTTTCCCGTGGAAAGTTGCAGCTGAGCCTGAAGAAAGTATGTTTTAAAAACCTGCTATTTTATTATGCCTGTGGGAGAACACCCTTGCAAAACAGCGGCGTTAACTATGGGATCTTTACTAAGGGGTCAGCGGAGTTACCGGGTTAATGACTGTATGCATACGTGGCAGAATCTGCCTTTCCACCAGCCCCTGCCTCACCCGCAAAGGACGCGTGAGAGAGGACTCAGCCTGCTTTCAGGTTTCTCTTCAATTTGCTGCACTACAAGCGCCGAACAGAGTAGAGCAGCGGCACGAATGTTTCCAAAAGCTCTCAGAGATCCTGCTGGGGGGCTGGCGTCCTAGCACTACAGGAAGACCTCTGCTTAGCCTGCTCCTCCAAGCTGAACACGGAACACGTGTGTCTGGGCCTCATTTGACCACGCGACTCAGGGCAGCTCAGCAGAGGGTCAGGAATCAGATGGAACAGGTAAGAAAATTTGCTAGTACATCCGGCCACAAAGGCAGCCACACATCACAGACCAGTTTATAAAGACTGACCTTGCTTATGAATCCCAAGTCTTTGCAAAGTGACAGGTGAACGTGGCTCAAATAAAACGAAATTATCAAGTAACTTCTCCGGCATCAGAAGCTTCCTAAATATAAGGCATAGTCTCGGCTCTGATGGATGTTACAACAATCTCGGCTCTGAAGGGAAATCCTAAAATAATAAGTCTTGACCAAGTCCTAAGAAAAAGTGAGAGATCCATGTTTCCCTGGAGGAGACGGTGTTTGAGATGAGGCTTAAAGATTGATTAGACTTAAATCAGTGGTTTCTCAATCCTGACTGTGCTTTAGAGACACCTGGGAAACTCTTTAAACGTACTTGATCATGACCATGTCCTAACTCCAGAGATTCTGATCAATCAGTGTGGGGTGAAATCCCAGCGCTGGTTTTTTGTGAGAACTCCCTAGGTGATTCTAAGGTGTTGTTATGGTTGAAAAGTACTGAATAAACAGAAAGTAGATGGGAATGTTCCATTTTCCAAAATGACGAAGAATAAAAATTGTAAAAAAAAAAAAACAGACTCCCCCTTAAGATGGTTAAAAATCTTTTGGGGGCAAAAGAGTACAGAGACTCTAGAACTAGCAGTGTGAAGTCAGGTTTTAGAATCCTGAGTCTTTCATTCGTTTATCGTTTAACCAATAGGTGTTCACCAAGGACTACGTATAAGGTGCTATATCATGTTATTGGTAAAACAAAGGGAAGCAATACTAGCAAGGTCCCCGGCTTTATGGGCTTCACAATGAAGTGGAAAAGAAAGACATAATAAGGGGGTTTGTGTTATGTGTTGTTTTAAACAAGGGATGATAGCATCCTTTCTGCATACTTAAAAGATCCCTCCGGCTGTGATGTGCAGAGAAAGATGGACGGGGATCCAGACTGACCGCAATGAACCAGTCAGGAAGCCCCTGAAGGGCTCCCACTCAGATGTCACAGGACCTCGGATTAGCATGGCAGCGGTGGGGACAAAAGAAGCATACGGTTTCATGAGATATTTAAAAAGTCAAATAAAAATAAACTAGACACTGCGACGAACTGGATATAGGGAGTGGAGGGAAGAAAATGGCCAAGGATTGGTCAAGGTTTCTGGCTTGATAACTAGGTGGACAGTCCTGTCATTCCCTGAGTTCGGGGCCAATGGGAGAGGCTGAGGTTTTCAGGGAAAGACCCCACGTTCAGATCCCATGTTAGTTCTAGGAGCATTTGGGACACCCAAGAGCTTATGTCAGATGGTTCCTTCCGTGTGCCCAGCATGGCCGTAGGGAGGACGTGTGGGCCCAGCACTACCCCAGTTTATGCTTTTTGCGCTGGTATCTTACACTTCCCTGCCCACTTTCGCTCTCAAATTAGCCATGCTTGGATGACAAATTATAAGGCCCCCCTAGATACCTAGATCCTCGGCTGGGAGCCGTTCTGAGTGGAATCTTTGTGAACTGTCTACTCATGGGTGAGCACTGAAACCACGGGAGGCAATGATATCATGATGGTTGGAAGAGCGGACATAACGCGAAAGTAGGTCTAAGGGCTAGTTTCTGAGGAACCCCAGTATTCGCAGGCCAACTAGAAGAGGCCAAGACACTAATGGCGCAGAGGAGTAGCTAAGACGCAGGGAGAGGTATGAGGAGGTGTCACAGGGCAAAGGGAAGCCAGCCCTTCACGGAGGATGCTGCTGAGGTCAAGTTCAAGGACGACTAAAAAGTAGGCGTGGCTATAGTTACATATTCATCCCAGCCTTGCTTTTGTCCCGTTTAACAATAAGACGTTTCCCCTCTATGACCTTTACATTCCTTCCTATAGTTAGAACCCTTTCCATTCTAAAAAACTGAAAGCGCAGAATGAGGTAAATGATAAATAGTTCTACAAATACTATACTACGGGAGCAGAGAGAGATGAACCATGAATTCTGCTGAGAGCCAGAGAAGATTTAACCAGGCCCTACAGGAGGGGGAAGGCTTGCCCTGTGCTTGGGGAAACGGCAAGCTCGTCTGTGCCCAGCACGCTGTGTGCACCAGAGACGCACTGGGAGGCGGGGTCAGCAGAGTCCTGGCCAGACCGTGAAGAATACACCCCGAGGACCGCACTGAGAAGTCTGGGCTTCACCCGATAGATGAAGAGGGGCCACTGTGAGTTCACGGGAGTGACATGCTCAGATCAGGAGACTAGGAAGAACACTCTCTGCAGGCAATCCAGGAAAATGGGTCGGAGACAGGAGGGACTGGTGGCAGGAAGCCCAGTTAGAGGACATCTGCCGTCATCAAGATGAGGGATGGTGAGAGCCAATGAGGAGGAAAAGGGGTGGTGGGTTCAGACCCCAGAGAAGGGAGGACGCGCAGGACCTGATGACGGACTGGACATGGGGGGCGAAGAGTCCGGAAGACGGTTCTCACGCTTCTGCACGTGTGCCCGAGAGGGTGAGTGTGCATACTGCAGGGGAGCTTGGTCCTCAAGCCCGAGACCGGGAATACTGTCTTAAAAATGATGAAGTTGGGGCTTCCCTGCTGGCGGATGAGAGTCCGCCTGGCGATGCAGGGGACACGGGTTCGTGCCCCGGTCCAGGAAGATCCCACATGCCGCGGAGCGGCTGGGCCCGTGAGCCATGGCCGCTGAGCCTGCGCGTCCGGAGCCTGTGCTCCGCAACGGGAGAGGCCACAACGGTGAGAGGCCCGTGTACCGCAAAAAAAAAAAAAAAAAAAAAAAAAATGATGTTGAGGTGCCATCGAACTAACCCCACCCTCCATGCTCCTCCCTTCCTTGTGTTCCTATGGCTTATAGAGCTTGTTACCTCTTCCTTCCGACTGAATACCGCTCTACGTTGTTAGTACTACTGTCTATTGCGTGCTCCTTTGGGACTCCTAAGATACACCACTTCCGTATTTTTGCGCCCCTTTCTCACAGAGCCTAAACCAATGCTGGACTCATAACAGATGTCTAATAAAGGATAACTTGATGAAGCACTGGAGCTGAAAAGGACACAAGGCTACCTTCCACTGGAGCCAACTAACATTTCACAGACAACTATTTACAATTTTCTCATCAGCAAACATTAAGCAATCCGATGGGCTAATAGGTTAGCGAATATGTTTTGTGCCATGTATTTTTTAAAGAAACAAACATACAATATATCCAAATGCTAAGTAATTCTGTCAATGAAATAGAAACATATTGTTCCTGTGTTCAAGTTAGTTCTGTAATTATTTCTACTTAATATATCTGTATATTTTAAATATACGTTATAAATTTGGGCACCAAATTTCCACGAAAAATCTCCTGGAATCTTTAAAATACTGTGATTTAAATAGTATGTACTTAGGTCATTCCAACAATAATGTGAAAAAAGGGATCATACATTTTCATTCAAAAAAATGAACCAGAATGTACTTAAAATGCTGACCCTGTTAAGACAGGTCTGTTTGTTTGTTTGTTTTTTCCATAAAATATCCTAGTTGTCTGCCATCATTAGGGGATGTGCCTTTGGGTAAATTTTAAAGATGAATCTTACATTCCTTGAAATAGCAAAAATCTTTTCACCTGTTTCGTATAAATATTTGTAAAATGTGTCACACGCATTGCCCCCTTTTCTTCTCTAAGTGATGCTGGACCCTCACCGTGAGTGCTGACTGCTCTCATCGGCACTGTGTATGTCGCTCCCTGGGTAAGACGTGGCATGCTGTCACTTTTCTGGGTATCCACAGGCCAAACCCCTCTCCTTAAACGTACCACTTCTCGTCGGTAACTTGTCACATCAGAGAATCAACACCATTAAGAGTTATTCATGAATTCAAAGCAGGATTCTAGGGAACAGCCCAAGTAAAGAGAAGCAGCCCTGTGACTGCTTTTTCGTTATTCTTACTTAATTCAGAGCTAATGATGCAGCAGTCTGGCCGCCGGAGAAGCGTGTCCGCCTCTCCTGAGACACACACACGCTCACACCTGTTATTTATGGCTAACAACGTACCTTATGCTACGTGAGCCCTCTCCGTGCTTTGTCTCACTTCATCCTCACAACCAGCCTGCACGTGGGTATGTTATTAGCAACTCAGCTTTATGAAGCTTAAGGTAACCAAGAGGCACAGTTGGGACTTGAACTTTGGTCTCCAAATCCGACTTCAAAACCTACACGAAGCCATCCTAGAGAGCACAATGTTCCCTCTAAGATGCCACCAACAACCACTCCGGGGACTGAACTCACCACCACCCGGCATGGAGAGTGTGCAGGGCACCTGCCGGGTGCCTGCTGACGACACTGCCATCAGCCCTTAGCACCAACCTGTAGCTCAGATGAGGACGCGAAGCTCAGGGATGGGGGGGCTGGATCCAGGGTCACACAACAAATGAATGACAGACGCAGGACCCGAGCGACCTCTCTGGTGACAGAGCCCAACTCAAACCACAAAGCAATGAAAACCACTGAGCCCCAGGAACCTCAGGTGTTCTCTTTACTCAGTGAAGGCCATGGGTGAGACCTAATCCAATACGTCACATTTAACTTTGGATTTTCCTTTTCTATAGAATTTAGCATCTAGATTCAGACAATATTCAAATTCAATGTAAAAGAAAAAAAAAGTACATCAGCCATAGCTCGCTCCTGGACTTTTCCTCCAAAGTATAGGTGTGTTAAGAGTGTCGAGATCAGTCCCTGATGGGAAGAAGACAGACTGAGGAGAGAGGGCTGTGACGTGGCCCTTGAGAGGGCCAAAGCCCAGAGGCGCCTGTCACTTAGCCCTTTGCCGCCTTGGCACGAAGAATGCTCCCAGAAGGCTTGCTGGCAGCCCGGGTTTCTGTTTTACAGCAGGAGAAAGTGTACTGCAAACTGACAACATTTTCTTCTCCAAAATGGGGAGAAGAGGATGACATTTAAGATAATCCACAATCTGGACCAAAGCGCTCTCTCCACACTCATGGCAGATTTCTCCACGGGAGGATCCTCTGCTCACTCGTGGCCTCCCCAAATACATATGCAAAGCTCTGCCTCTACACCACAGGTTGCAAAACGGTGGCCCAACTGTCAAACCCAGCTGGCAGTCGTGTTGTGTTTTATCTGTGTGTTTTGTGGCTTTTTTCTTTTCTTTCTTTTTTGTTTTAATGAGCCAACATTCAAAAACCTAGAGATTGCATATAATTCACATTCTGGCATTTCGTGAAAAATCTCACCACCTGGCAACGCTGTTTCCCCTCCACATGGCAGGGACGAGTCTAGAGGCGCGACGGGGTGTCCCCTTTCGGATGAAGTCTGTGCCCTGCAGTGCAGAGTCCGTCACCCTGTGCGTCTCTGACTCCTGAGGCTGTGTCAATACCATTTATTATCAAACTTGCTCCACTGCTTTTCTCATACTGAGGAAACATTTCTCTGTCCCTGTGTCTCTTTCGAAAGTGGGAAAAATGAAAGACAAAGAGAACTACGTACTTTGAAGGGATACGAGAGAGCACGTAATGGTGGAGACGTGAAAAGGTAATACGCAAATAACCAGGTCAATTTCTTTCACCTAGGGTACCTGCCGGCGCTGAGGTCACCTGTTCGTGAATTCATTCCGGTTTGTTGTCCTGGATCTCTCTGTTGCTATTCCAGTTCCCTCTCCTGAAGTCCCCTGACCTCTGTACGTCAACTCCTGTCTTCTTCCAGAGATCTACAGGCTACAAGCCGTGTTTACTGTTCTCATCTCAATGCTGACACCTCCTTGCTGGCACTATACGTTTAACATGAATCACAGGTAATCTGAAAATAACAGAATCGTGCACTTTCAGGACTCGAGTGGTCCTGGATGATGCTGACCTGAGTTTCGAGGCCACAAGCCTTTGGAGAAAGGAGCTATTCGCCAGTGAGGACACTTGACGCTGATGTGGAGTGAGGGGAGATTTCAATCCTGTATCAATTACTTACTGATGGCTTCCTCAGGGGCGGGCATTGTGCTCCAAGCTGCGGCTGTGCTGAGCCCAGGAGAGAGGATGGTCTCCTCCTTCCCAAGGTTGGTGTGGGCAAGTGTGCAACAGCGTGCCAAGTTATTACACAGGGAAGGAGGCAGATGGTTGACCTCTGTTGTTCCCAGGTCACTGGCTTCCAAAGTCCCCCTCTTTGGGGGCGTCAATGGCCATGTGCACGTGGGCTGGGGAAGGAGAAGGTGGGAGCTCTGAGCCGCTCGTCTGTCTAGTCCTTTCATCACCTGTGAGCCCCCTGGCACTCCCACTGTTTGTTAGCAATGGGACATTGGAAAGGGCCTCCCCGGGTCCCTTCCAGTGTCCCAGAGTTTCAAGCACCGTTGAGGTCCGTATGGTGTTTCCAATGCTAGAAACTCTAGTTTTGGTACTCCCTTCAGTTGTCTGGCATTTAAAGATTCATGGGCTATTAGCACCCAATCTGACCAAAGTAGTAACCCTTCCATCACTTCCTTTGGCTTTCTTAACAACCTTAATGACTGTCGGTTTTCTTTTATGTCATGTTGAACTAGAAGTGAAAACTTCCTGTGGGTCTGAGATCGTGTCTTTTGTCCTTTAATCTTCCCCAGAGCACGATCACTTGGACACAGAACAATGGCAAAACACACGGGGTTTGATTTAAATGAACTGGGAGTGGGAAAATGCCTGTGAATCAGGGGCACACTAAAAGAGAGACATTCATAGCAAGGCAGAGCGCTGTGGCATTTATATAGCCTCGCAATTTTTATAGGCATGACTGCAGTGGCTCATTATTAATTATTTCTAATATATTAAATATCAAAGGGGAAATTTTTAAAGTTTTGAGTGGTAAACAGAACACTTCTTCCCCTGAACAACTCTCAAGAGCTCCCCTGAAAGTAAAGTAAATATGAAACTAAGCATTGCTTGTATTTTGGCCTTAGGGTTCGAATACCTTTTCCCACATTCAGGACCCTTACATGAAAAGAAGCAGAAGAATGATGTACTACTTATGGTGTCTGTCTTCTCTAAAAGAAGCCTGATTTACCAACCCCTCGGCCTGCCCTACTGGTACTCCACAGAATTTTCACCAGGCAACAGATATCCTCTATAATCTCAAGCAAGAAGGAAACAAAAATCATTGTGTTTATAGGCAACATCTTTGTGGATACTGAACTCAATAATTTCCTACACTTCTCTAATCCCAGAAAGTACCTTTACGTATTCCTAGAGATCAGGAAGTCCTACTGTGCACAGAGACTGGAGAAAATTCTGATGTTATAAAAGAGAGAGATTACAAATAAAGACAGGCTGTCCTCAAAAGGTGATAAATTTAACATGACTTAAGGCTATAGATAGCTAGAGTTTCCGGTTTTGTTCTATAAATAAGCAAATATGTTGAATTTTCTCCAAAAAGCACTCTCTCTAATTTCGACGGGGTTAAATCACTGTACGTTTGTTAAGTGCCCATGTGACAGCAATCATTCTCCAACTTGGCACATCAAAATAAATGCAAGAGGCTGATCAATTTCTCTCTACAATGTCGTATTTTAATGGGTTTTTAAAAAGTGAAAAAAACTATCTTGTTTTGTTTAAATTGTGACCATCACTTTAGAAAAATGACCCATGGAAATGCATAACCACTTGATTCAGGGGTGCTTAACTCCATAAAAATGTACTTGTTCTGAAGACATTATTAAATTTTCAGTGATTTTTATCGCTCAGTATCAGTGAAGCCTAAAGTTTTGTTGTGTTTTAATCCTTGCAATTCTTCCTAATAACCACTGACATAATGATTTGAAAACAAACAGAATCATCCATGGACCTACACACAGCACAGTCCTACTCTCCTTCAACCTTCTTTTATCCGCAGTTATAGGAACTTAGGTGCACAAAACACATGTATTTGTAATCACATTGGCAAAAAAAAAAAAAAAAAAAAAAAATCCTCAAACAGCTGTGGAGACAGCAAAGATTAGAATCTGATACTGGCTTAGAATAATGAAGAAAGGGATTGTCAGAGTTCGGCTACAGAGCTGATGAAAGATAGAAAGAAAACCTGCTCTTTAAAATCCTTAATCTGTACTACTTTATACGCAAAATTAAAACAGAAATACTCTAAGAATTAGAAATGGTAAACGCGATGACTCTTTTTAAACCAGGCTATTATTTCAAAAATGTATTAAACCTGTGTCTCACTGATAATAAACTGGAAATTTGGACAATATTTACATAAAATATTCTAAGGTCTTATTTAAATTCTTCTTCCCTAAAAATCTTCGAAAGTAACTGAAACTTGGTTACCTCTTGCTAGTTTCTAGGTAGCATTTATTTTTTAACATCATATTTATGCCAATTATAAAAGTCTAGAATCCTTTACAAAGGACTGAATTATCAACTGTCATATTAAAGTGATCATAAAAGATAATTTTTTAAGTAGTTTCCTTATAAATACTTTCAATTTAATGTTTAAAAATGGAAAATACTTTTAGAGTCATGTATCTTTCAGAACGGATATATTTATTTATTTTTACATAAAATCTTAAGAGGATAAGAAGTCAGCACAGGAATGTGAACATTATAAAGTCATCTTTTGACGTGTGTAAAGTATGCTTCAATGAATAAGTATAGAAAAACCAGAATTATTTTAACTGGTAAAAAAAAGTACCTACTTCCTCACTTTGCAATTTTTATAGTAAGCTTTGCTACTCTTTTTAAACTTTTAGAAGCTAGAAGTGTCAGAAATAAGAACCCATTTATTAAGGTAAATTAATTGTCCTAATAAACTGTACTTCTTTGGGTGGCATCACTTGTGTTTTACAATGAAAATGTCTTAATTGACCAGTATTTGGTATTTGATTCTTGAACGGGATGAACTGGTCTTCTATTTGATTTACATTGACTAAGTAAAAACTGATATGAATATAAATACAATTAATTGTCCCACCTGACCACTCAATTTAATGTATTTTTTTGACCAAAAAAGGTCTGCTTTGAACATGACACCCTTCTCTCACAATTATATTTAGAATTGTTCATTCTAAATGGGAATATAATAACAGAAAAACCCTTTTTAAAAAAATCCCTGACAAAAACATGCTCACTTTTACATACACAGAGAAAATTAACTAACCTTCATAATATGTGATGGTTTCATTTTCACATGCTTTTCTTTCTTCCTCAAGTTGCTCTCACTATTATTACTAGCACAGAGAAAGCTTCCAAAGAACTTCAATCCGGCCACAGATGTGCAAACTTCACTGAGGCAAAAGCCACTTCAAGGACTGAGAACCTGGCCATAATTAGTTCACTGATCATCTGATGTAAGGAAAAAGCATCCTTCAAAACTTTTATCTTGCATCAAATTATGAACCTCTGGATCTTAGGAGCTGAATCTATTAATGCTTAAAATATATATTTAGACTACAGTGCTATATAAATATTAGATTTAGGAAAGGAATCAATTAACTTTTTAAAGGAAATGAAATGATGGCCAGGCTAGTCTAGTGCTATTTGATAAAACCACTGTGTAATAGATTCTGGGATCACAGAATTAGGGCAGGACGTATAATCCTTCATCAAAGAGTGACAACTTGTCCACAAAGCCCCCTCTTCCTGATGGGATATTCTTTTAAAAGTAATAACGAGGACTTGAAAACTATGTAACACTCTTCCACCAAAATTAGCCATTAATACCAATGAATCTTAATCCTAAAAGAACCAAAACCTCACCCAGAAAGCACTGAGATCCCTTCCTTTGGAAAAGAAAAAGCATAATGTGCACTAAAAATTTCCATCTATTCCTAAATGAAATGCTTACATTCCAGCCTTAAAATTAAATGATAAGACATACCCCAGAAGGAATGACTTTTTCTAAAAAAGGCAAAACCAAAATAATAATAATAAAAAAACAGTCCCTCCAAGGCTTACACTAATAACAATCTTCAAGATTGAGAACCACTAATACTTTGCTTTTTTTCAACATTTAAAATTTCCACAGTGAATTATAGCCTTTTATTTTTTAACATCTTTATTGGAGTATAATCGCTTTACAGTGGTGTGTTAGTTTCTGCTGTATAACAAAGTGAATCAGCTATACAAATCAGCTATACAAATATATCCCCATATCCCCTCCCTCTTGCGTCTCCCTCCCACCCTCCCTATCCCACCCCTCTAGGTGGTCACAAAGCACCGAGCTGATCTCCCTGTGCTATGCGGCAGCTTCCCACTAGCTATCTGTTTTACATTTGGTAGCGTATATATGTCCCTGCCACTCTCACACTTTGTCCCAGAAGAGAGAATATAGCCTTTGCAAAGCTCAAGTGGTAACTACACAACCAATCCGTATACCTTAAACGTGATAAACAGATACATTTAAGACGTGATACGTTAACGATCTGTGTTAACTCACATTATCATTTGCTGATAGCTAAATATAAAATTCACAACCTTGATCTGTTACAATTCCTATCTGAAGCACAATGCAGTTTTTAAAAGCTACTTTCATCGGATGATGTGAGGAGAATTGATGGCACCTTACAAAACGAGCACGCGTCCCCCGCTTCAGCTCCCTCATTCGTAGATACCACACACCTGCACTGTAAAGCAGAACTGTTTTATTGGAAGGGGCAGGTTTTATATAAAACTTCAAGAGAAAGAGATTAGGCTTCTGTTATTGGCTATACTGGTTCAAGGTTGATCCAACTTGCTAATATCACAGTTAAATGAAATGCAAGATTATATGAATTTTACTGAGATGACTTGAAACTAGAATATCAATAAATGATGTATCTTGAAATATAACATTGATTTTACAAATTCATGCTGGGCAACTTAAGGACGATAATATAAATACATCATTCATCTTTCATTTTTGTAACATGTAACTTTTTCGTTATCTGTGTGGACATTGCACACATATGTATTAAGAAATATTCTCCAAGTGTCTCGATTATGTAAAATGGGATATTCGTTAAATCAAAGTATTTTTATGATTTCTAGAACACCAGATTTATCTAATCGTCTTAATTCCTTTTAGGTTTCTTTAAAAACTTAGACTGGAGTTAGTGCATGTTTTGATTACTACTATTTTAAAATCCCTTAATTATAGACTATAGAGCATAGTACCCATATAAACACAAATCTGAAGCTGTGATTAGTGGAAACATAGATAAAAGATAAAAGCCGTAAGTGTAAAGTTTAAATTTAGGGTTTATTTACACACACATATTAGTAAAACAATATTTGAATTTGAAAAAATATAAAATGAGGACTTTTTTTGTTTGAGGCTGCAATTTTTTTTTTTTTTTTTTTTTTTTTTTGCGGTACGTGGGCCTCTCACTGCTGTGGCCTCTCCCGTTGCGGAGCACAGGCTCCGGACGCGCAGGCTCAGCGGCCATGGCTCACGGGCCCAGCCGCTCCGCGGCATGTGGGATCTTCCCGGACCGGGGCACGAACCCGCGTCCCCTGCATCGGCAGGCGGACTCTCAAACACTGCGCCACCAGGGAAGCCAGAGGCTGCATTTTTAACTACAATTTATTATGCTTCAAATGTTTACAAAAAGTTTTTTTTTAATAAATTTAATTTTAAAATTTCATCCTTTGCAATGATATATTTGCCTTGAAAGTAATAACACTATACACATACTACACCACCTAATGTCATACAAATTAAAACAACATAGAAGAAAATTATATCACCATCAAAACACAGGATAGCAAATATTAAAGTATTCTATCTTTCATAAAGTATTGATTCAAAGGCCCCGCTACACATGTAATTTTTAAAATTAGTAACAAAGAAAAAGGCTTTTATTGGCAAATCAACATGCCAACACTGTTTACAAAATTTTTATGATGCCAGAGTCTTCTCTTTCAGAGACTGTATTTTCTAGGGACTGTACTAAGGAAGAAGTTTGCTCTATTTGATTTTTAATCACAGGAAATACAGGACAGGCTATTCTATTAATATTTGGCAAGAAAAAGTTATGCAAAGACATAAAATGTACTCAAAGTGAGGATTCAACTCTGGTCTGACAGGTACACCTTACCTGAGTGTCGTAACTTTCATTTTTGTTTAAATTAAAATTTATTTCAAATGTTAAATATGCTAACAGCGTCACAGGAGAAAGACAAGTTGAAAATGAACTCAAAGTAGAAATACAAACTTAGGAATATATCATAGAGGGGAAAAGTTCTAACTTGAAGGATAATATCGGGCAAGAAGTTCACTTCAACCTTCACCCCTTCCTGGATCCAAAGTCAGCAACAGCTTTGTAAGGTAACATAGTCTCTTTTTCCTAGAAGATATGGTTATTTTCAAAAGCATTCTAATTCTTTAGGAATGTCTCTTTAAGTATTAGTGAACATGAAAAGGGTTAACATTTTAGTTATTTTGATTATATTGAATTATTCTACAAGTATTATTGATACTATCACAGAATTCAGCAACAACCCTGTAAGAAGAATGCCTTACATTTGTGACAGCCAAGAGACAAAATATGGTTGGGTACACTATAGCTTTTATTCCTTCATGCTATTAGGGTGAGTCACTTTTATCTATTTAAATTACTAGCTTAGTTATTGTTTACAGTATTTTTCCTACCTTTATTATTCTCATTACACGAAATGTACAAGAAAGGAATTTACATTTTCCAATATTCATTTTTTTGCTTATAAAAATGTAATAACGCCGTTCATGACACGTTTTTCTGTTGTTCTCCAGAGGAAAACTAAAAGTCAGATTTGTTCTTCTAGAACTACAGGACTGACGACAGCTTTCTTTAGCTGGAAGTTATTCTAAATTCTGAAGAAATTAAATTTACATCTGTCTTCTCCTGGTTTTCATAATTGTTTTAAGTGACAAGCCCTGTGCCAGCTTTTTTTGTTTTTTAAGAGCTATTTGAAAGAACCAATCCCCTGCCCATTTTTCCCACCTCCACGTTGACAAATTCCAAATTCTCTGATAAAAGTATAAGCAGAGATGTTACACTTTAAAAGAGCATTTGGTAGATGGAGGATAAAAAACAAGTATACTTTTCAATAGGTTCACTATGATAACTACCGAAATAAACACATCCCAACATGAATGCAGTTGCAGGTGCTTCCTGCAAACCCATTAAAATACTTCACGCATTTCTTGTTGCATGAAAAATTAAAAATTAAATGAAAGTCATTTCAGTCTTGTCTTGTGACTCTCTGCAGAACATACCTTCCAGTGTGTGGTCCAAGTCTACGAGCTCTCCCATGATACCTCTCAGTACGGAGGCCAAATGCTGAACATGTAAGGTGCTGGACATGCTCTTGAGGAAAGAAGGACCCTCTTCTCTGGAAATGCCCCTGTTATCAAAGACACCTCACTCCCTCACACTGATAGGAGGTTCACAATTCTAACCATAAAAGATTCGTCGAGCTTCACTCGAGATGAAATCATCCATTCTAATAAGAGATTAGCTTTTCTTTTTTTTTTTTTTTTCTGCTGGGGGAAGTAGGGACCACAAATTCACATCATCTTACTATTCGGAAATGCTTCAGAACCTGACTGAAGGAAGACAGTCATTACCAAGCCGTTATTTCTGTCTAAATTGTGGCCATCTCGAGAGGAATTATCACAATTCCGGCAAGTAGAACTGATCATGGACAAAATGACAGAATGACTGAAATATACTGGTTATGAGCCTTATCTTCAAAGATAAGTGACCTTGTAAGTTACCTCCTAAACGATCCTTTAAAATAATCAGAATGTTTTTGGTAAGTCTCTACATAAAATTTATAAGTTGGTGTTTAGTCCCATATACAAAGGAAGTATACCTATAAAATAGAGCTGTTAATATGTTTCCTTTTCCCCCGTCAACATGAAGAACCATATACAATATTTAGAATTCCTTCGATGAATTTTTTTAAAAAAACCAACAAAGTTCATATTCTCTTGCAGGGATCTAAAACGCACATACTTAAAGTGAAAAAAATTTATAAGTTAATTTTCTCCTGTACTTACCAATTAACTTCAATGACCATATATGCCGTTTATAGACTGCTTTTCCTGTCAAATACGCTGCTACACACAGAAAATGCTCAAAGGACTATCACAGCCTAAAAGATTCATATTCATATTGTCTCCTCTTCCTCTCCCCACTTCTCTCTCTCTCTCTCTCTCTCCTTTCGGTTTTGAGGCAGAGGCCCAGGAGACCCAGTTACAAAATTATTATTATGAAATAACCTGATAATATGATTATTAAGTAGTATGATTCTCTCCCCTGGAAACGCAAGTCACATCATCCCTACTCCTGCAATACCTGAAAACACCTTATCAACACACAGAATCCCACACTAACTTTCAGGTCACGGACCATGAACTTCCAAGTGTGAATATATGCACTTATTTTTTCCAAAACACTTCACTTTCAAAAGGGATGCTCTCTGTTTTGCACGCTCCGGGTGAGCCAGAGGACTACAGATGTAGGGAAAATGACTTTTAAACTGCCACATCTCCATTAAGTGGTTGTTAACTCCTAATCTACAATACAGAATGCAACCATAGTTTGAGGATACGATACACTCCATTCTACCCACGCTGCTCACTGCATTAGAACCACCTACTATCTCACTGAAGCCATGGAACTCAGTTAAGACTGCCACCTATCACGAACTTGTTTGGTAAGTCAGGACTAGCCCTTCCAAGACTGCAGAAGTTACCAACAGGGCAGTAAAAGTCTCATCATTACCATCATCATCGTCATTCTATGATATCTGAGATGGTTTCAATCCTTTATTTACATGGTTGATGAGTATATTCTATGATACTGACATTAATTTGTACAGTGACTTATTTAAAGTATAAACAGGTTTGAGTAGACGTTCTCTTTTATGAGACTACTACGTAGCTGCTATAACTAGCCAGTTATCAGAGTTACTGAATCAAAACCATAAAATATTTTATCAAAATTCTTTCAAATTAATGAGTCCTACAGTAGTTTTGGTATACGAAACATCTGTATATCTTAGAGCGTGTTTCTGTGCTTTGAGAGTTTACATTCTAATGGCTGGCTAAAAAAAGGCTTTGAAAATGGCCATTTAAGTGAACTATTTTAGTATTAAAAACTGTTTTAAATGAATGTTCTTAACTGGAAAAACACTGATTCAATGTAAATAATCTATGAGCATCCAGAGGAAAATTAAAATACAATGAACATGTTTCCCACCAAGTCTTTTCTTCCTGAAAGCAAAGAACAATGTCACTGTGGAACTTCACATGTATCTATGGAGCAGTTCCATCCTTATTTAGATATCCTGCACACCAGGCTATATTAGAATACTTATCTGTATTAATCTTAGAGTCTATGCTTTTAATATTTTATTTTACTGAGACGATACGCATGGAGCACAGTAAGCTACACGCCCAAGAAAATCTTAACGTGGTCTTTCAGAAAAGAATAAAAAGCTGATAAAGCTGAAGCCGGCTGGACACAACTAAGAAACAAATGCAAACAGCACCGCAGGGACAGTACCATCTACCATCTCTCCAGGTTTCCAAAGAGGATGAAGAATAACCTCCACATGCACAACCCCTCATTGTCAGGATTACACCTACCACCTTGTGAAATTAGTTATCACCCACGCGTGAGATGCAGATCTACAATTTTAAGAAATCCTTAAAAACTCGGCTAGAATGCTGATATAAACAAAAAAAGGAAATAAACTAAATGTATAACGTTCACCATTTATGACCCAAAAGATGATAAAACCTTTTGATGAGCGAGAAAACACACCTTGAGACATATTGTACTGGGGGAAAAAAGGCTATTTTAGTTGAAAATGTATTAATGAATTGCTTCTGCATGCTTTATCTAGTTCTTAGAGAAAGTTCAAATTAGGTCTCCCAAAGGATGTTTTAACGACGAGAAGTAATATTTTGAAACTCGTACAAACCATCACGCTTGTTTGGAAACAAATGACTTCTCAGGATGTAGAAGTATCACTATCAATCACCAACAAGTTAATTCTACATAATAAGGCAGGTTTGGATGCAAACTGGTCCATTGTGGAATGCTGTATCTAAAACTGATTACAACAGCACTCAAAATGAATGCAGCTCTCCAAACCACTTCTTTGCTCAGAAACATTAATCTCAATTAGAAGGAGAGCTTCATAATGGTAATGCTTGGTATAAAAAAGTATAAAATAAATCAGTTTTTATAAGACACAACAATTAATCAGTTTTGAAACTAAGAAATCTTTTTTTTTTTTTGTTACTCATAAAAGTGCCAGTCAGGACTCTTAAAATAGCCAGTATCTCCAAAATCAGGTTCTGAATGTGTCCTCAAAGAAGCTTACGTGACATAGTACTTAAGACTCAGTTGTTGAAACTTTTCAGTAGCATGGCATTATTGTACTAGCTTTTTGTTACGCTTCTTTATTCTGAATGCATGTGAAATTCTTCTCCACTCTCGTTCTACTTTATAAAACAAATACAACTTTAATTGAAAAAATTCAAAGGGATGTATGATGGATTGCGGATCAGAGTAAAAGTTTGATAGCAAGTTACTGTATTCTTTCCTGATATTCTCCATGTAAGTAAAAAAAAAAAAAAAAAAGTTATGTCCTAAAAGTCAAAATAGACATTTGACTATCAAATAAAACATTGTTAGATAAGCAACGCGTACTTGAACATGCCTAACAGATTTCTACAGCATATCTTCAAGAAAAGGGCAGACGGTTCATTGATGCTGTGGAGTACCCTGACTCACTTAAGTATAATACCTTGATGACACTCCTCAGCCACCCAGATATCAAATTTTTAAAGGGAGAAATAAAGTTTAATAGGAAGGAGGTAAGTATATTAAAATAATATTAATAAACTAACAAAGTTGTCTTCATGGTGGTTTTCTAGCAGACTATGGCCATCCTCAGGACTCACTTCCCAGTACCGTTGTAGAAAGGACAGACTTCAGCATTTCCAAACACTCTCACAGCTACGGCAAAAATATCATTTTTTGTACATCCAGCTCAAGGTTGATCAGGTATTTCCGATAGCACATTCTGCTCACAATGACAGGCATACACTTTGGTCTCTTATTTGCTCGACTCTTTATAAAGAGAAAAATTACTCTTGGTTCTCAGAAGCAAAGATAAGGAAGACCAGCTTGAACTTGCCAACTGGATGATTATTGTTTAGCTAGGTTTTCTTTCCAAATAAATTTACAACTTTCACTCTATTTAAGGGCCTTCTTCTATGCAAAGGTAAGCATCCTTATCTTTCTTTGTCCTCAGCCTAATAAAGCACGTTGTTCCCTTTTCTAGCCAAAAAGACTCATGACACGCCTCCAAGATCATAATAAGAAAAGCCTCTGTAATTGACCTAAAACATGTCTTTCTAGAAAATAAACAGAGCCATGCAAAATGATTCAATTTTGAAAAATAAGTACTCGGAATTCTACTATAAATGTATCTGCTTTATTTTAAATAACCGAGCAATCCTCATTAGGGTCGACGTTCTCTGTCTATGCGTGGCTAATATGGATGCTACTGGCAGAGGATACTAATGTATTTTCCAAATATATGAGCACTCCTATAGTTATTAGCATGTAAGTACATTTTTCATTAAAATTGTGTAGTATATGTACAATATATTTGTCTTACTCAAAGGAACTAATTTTCCTCCTAATATTCTTCTAAAAATTAAAAATATATTTACTACTAGCAAAAAATAGTACCTTTGAGTAAGAGGAATATTAAAATTCATCGAAGAAAAAAGACTTAAGGAAAATGCAACAGGAAGAGAGATACACATAATCCTGAAATACAAAATAGAATAACTAAACTCATTATAATCCCCCCTCCTTAAAGAATTTAGGAATAATTTGTGAATGCCATGACATTTTAAAGTGGGATTAGCAAGTCATATTACTGAACTAGCCTCTCACTCTTAGAGCAAGAATTAAATATTTGCTCTGCATTTAGAATCACAAATCGAAAGTTTCAAGGCTCTTCCAAGAATGCCATATACTAAGAAATACAAGCTAGAGGTAGATAATTAATGAACATATTAAGGAATGCACAAAGCAAGATTGTTGGCATATCTGTAAACTCTTTTGTTTCAACTGAAACATTAAAACCGATAATGATTAATTACAGTTACTCTTAATTCTAAACTCTGTTCCTCATATACTAGAAAGACTACAAGTACTTCTCCAGGCAGGCAACTGGGAGATGGGTGTGTGTGTGTGTGTGTGTGTGCGCGCGCCTGTGTGTGTGTGTGTGTATCGTATTTTAAACAAATTCACGAAAGGAATCAAATCACCAAGTTCTGTTCAGTTGCAGTAACCATCTTTTGGGATACTCTTCCAAGCTCTCCAAAGATGCCAGTCCTGTCTTTTTTTTTTTTTTCCTCCTCCTTTTGACAACAGAAGGGAAAGGTAATATGCCTGAACATATTTCTATTTCGAGTGAAAAGACCACCCAGTGGATTCTGCCAGAGCCTGCAAATGTCTGACAAATACACTGCCAGAAGATAAGAGAGAGAGTAGCATGAAGACACAGTCCTCTTCTCGGCATCTCAGCCGTCTGGGGCGCTGTAAAAAGTGTTTGGACAGCGCTCGCCCCCTTCACTTCCACCGCGCTCACCCCGAAGTCCCTGGAAACTTCCCTCTAGCTCTAAATCACAAGGACTTCGGAAACCAAAAGTCCTGGCGGTGTCACGCGCCGGAATTCCTCCTTACCCTTCCTCCGCGGCGAGCCTTAGCGGCAGGTCACCCCCAAGCGCCCTGAAGGCGCGGCGGTGAGAACGGCCCGCGAGCCGCCGAGGTGTCGCCTCGACTCCCGGAAGCCGCCGTAAAGACCCCCTAGCCCGCCGTCCCGCGCGAGGCGGACTTGGACCCCGAGCTGCAGGCGCCTCGGCCTTCGGGCGCTCAAGCGCCCGCCTCGGGACACCCGCGTGCCCGCCTCCAGCCTCGTCCGGGCTTCTCAGCTCGAGTCCCGTCGAGGCCCGCCGCTCCGGGCGGCGTCCCCGCCCTCCGCTCCGCCCCAGCGTGGCTCGGCGGGCGCTGGCGGAGGCGCGGGTCCACGTCCCCGGGAACCGGGCCGACGCGAGGGCGGGGCGGGGGCCGGCGGCCGGCCCCGGGGACAGCCCGCCCCCCGCCCCCCGGCGCCGCGGCCCGGGCCCGGGCCCCCCGAAAGGAAGGAGGGCGCGCCGGCGGCGGCGCCGCACTTACCGCGCTCTGCCCGCCGCGTCCACCCGAGCAGCGCGCGCGCACAGCCCCGGGCCGCGTTCCAGGAGCCGGGCGCGGGGGGACCCGCCGGGGGAGGGGGGGGGGGCGGGCGGGGCGTTACAACTTCCTTCCCGGCCCGGCGGCGAGGGACGCGGCGAGGGGCAGCGCGCCGGGCGCCGCGGAGTTCACTTTCTCGTCTCCCCCGCGCTCCCCCCTCGCCCGCCACCCCCCCCTCCGCGCGGCAGGCGAGGCGGGGCCGGCGTTTTCGCTCCCGGGTCCGCCCGGGAGCCCGAGGATGGAGGCGGCGGGGGAGGGGACGAGGACGAGGGCAGGGCGGGCGGGCCAGGACCTTTACGGTGTGGCGAGGGGACGCGCCGGGCCGAGAGTGCCCGAGCCCAGGCGCGTACACGTGTCCGCGTGTGTGCGAGAGAGACGGAGAGACAGAGAGAGAGAGACGGAGGGAGAGAGGGCAAGAGAGAGGGCGGCAGAGAGAGGGAGGGAGAGAGAGAGAAGGAGAGAGGGAGGGAGAGAGAAAGGGAGGACAGAGAGGGAGGACAGAGAGGGAGGAGAGAGAGAGGGAGGGAGAGATAGAAAGGGAGGGAGAGAGAGAGGGAAAGAGAGACGGAAAGACGGAGAGAGGGAGAGACGGAGAGAGAGGGAGGGAGAGAGAGAGGGAGAGGGAAAGAGGGAGGGAGGGCGAGCGGAGAAGCCAAGCCTACCATGCGCTTTTCCCCCCGTGCGGGCCGAGCTGGACCGGGCGCTGATCGTTTGTAATCGCGGCCTCGTCCGCGCCGCCACTAGTCAAGATGACAGGGACTTTATTTCCTCTGCTTCTTCATTCAAAAAAAGAGCTTCCCGGCTAGTGCCTTTTTCTGCCAACGGGGATTTGCCGGCCCGGAGAGCGCTCGCCGCCCCTCCCTCGTTGCCCCCTCCCGGCCGCGTCGGGTTCGGGAAAGCGGCGAGGCTCCCGGCGGTGACCAATCAGGGCACCTGCTACTCTGGCCGTGATTTAGGGGTCGTCCATGAGTAACACTTCACGCTGATGAATGGCCCTAGCCGGCTTTCGGCTCTGAGGAGGGGTCCGCCGGCCGCAGGTTGCGAACACGAGTGGATGTACAGCGCCCGCTGCGCTTCCCACGCGCCAACGAAGTGCGTGGGGCGCGCGCGTGCAGGTCCGTCCCCTTCCTCCCCGCGGGGCCCGAGGAGGGGCAGGCGGAGGGCGCAGGTGGCCGCTTTCGACCTCAGTGGAAACACGTCCCCGTGCAATCAAACCTCCAACCTTCTTCGAAAAGTACTGCCCTTGGTCTTCCACAGCGTGGGCACTTCAGGTCAGCTGAGTCACCCGAGGACGTGGGAGGGCAAGACACTGCCGGGGAGATGAGTTTCGAGGCAGGAAGGTGCAACTACGGGTTTCCACCCCCGGCAGGCGGCCCGTCCCTTACAGAGCGTCTGGAAACGGCCCGTGCCTTCCTTTCCAGAGTGTCCTCTCTTCCGAGGCTGAAAAGTGCAAAGGACCTTCGGACAGGGGAGCGGGCTCTACACACGCAGACTCCCTCAGCGGCCCTAACTCGGTGGTACGAGCGTCCGCCCTCGGCTTCCAGCTCCGGGACTCAGCAAGCCGCCCTGGCCCGGGGACGGATTCTGGAGGCCTCCAAAGGCTGCGCACCCCTCATTCTCATTCCCTCCCCCGTCCCCGTTCTCCCCCCAGATTAGCAGCTAAACACTACCCCTGCCTTGACGTTGTTTGCTGTGGCAGGAAAATAAAAGTTTACTACTGTGTACTAAGCACTGTCACTTCCGACTCCCTCAAGTTCCCCGGGAAACCCTCGCTCGCAGCCCCCCAGCACCAGGCCCGCCCCCGGCGGGAAGATACCCTCCCGGGGTGGCTTTAAGCTCAGGCTGCGCCGGACCTTTGGAACAGCCAGCCCGCGACCTCAGGCGAGCACATCGCTGGCGTCTTTCGGTTCGAGGACCCCGTGGCAGCTGGGCCGGGGCGTGCACGCTCTTGGGGCGCCCGAGCGTCTCCCCCGGAGGTGGGGGGCGGGTGGTGGAGAATCAGTGCCCCGTGCCGCCCAGACCTGTTCCTGGAAACCTGGCAGAGGGGCTTATGTGCCTGGAGCCTTCTCTTCCCATCTCTCGCTCCCAGCTGCTGAGCCGGGGCTTCCACCGACCTGCATCTAACCCGACTCGGGCCGGAGGAAAAACACTGGCATTTGTAACGACGTGCGGAAACAGACCAAGCCCTCGGAAAACCAGAACAATGCCTCCTAGAAAAGCCTGAGCCTTTGGGAGAGAGTTTCTCCACAGTCTGGGGGTCGAAGTGACACGCAGAACACGTGAACTTGCATTAGTGTATGCAGTCCCGCAGTCTGAGCTCCCGAAGTCGGTAGGTGACCAAGCGCACTGCCACGCGTTGCATTAAGAAGTAGCAACAATACTTGAGCAACCCGACCCCGTTCCCAGGGCCCCCTGGGCGCCAGTGAAGCTAAGCACCACAGGCGCATCTTTGCCGAAGGTTCTAGAGTCGCCCCGGGGTGGATCAGTCTCCTTCCTGCCACGTGCATTTCACACTTGGGGGGCGGGGGAGGGAACCCAAGGCAGCGGGGTCAGATTAATTACTATCCCCCTCTCATTCTAGCCATTCTCATTTTCTTGAGAAAACTTGCCAATTACGAAGGCATGCCCCAGATTTTACATGACAACCACAGAAACTACATAAAACCTGTGTCCCTGACAAGACCGGAAGGAAACTTGGAAGATGTTTCATCAATCACTGTTTGTAGCCCAGTTCCCATAAAAACATGGTAAGTTTTCAAAACTTTTATAAAGTGTCCGAGTAACACTCCCCCTGGTTCTTTCAGTACCTTGCTACCTAGGAATACACACACACGCACACACACACACTTGCTACCTAGGAATACACACACACGCACGCACGCGCACACACACACACACACACACGAGAAAAGAGACTTCGCCCCAGCCCAAAGGGGCCAGACCAGAAGAGCTACATTACTGGTAGGACGGTGGGAGCCGGGGCCAGGGAGCTGGCGCGTTTCTCCTTTTCCCGCCCCCCCGGAACCCTCATTATAGCTAACGCTTGGTAGCAAGCGTAGGAAACAAAAGAACTCATAGGACTGAGAAATGGTAAGAAATCTTGGAGCCTGTCTCTAGCCCAGCTCCCCGCCACCGGATATTCAAAGTTCTTCATTCAGTAGGTGATGCTGAACATTCACACGAATTGGCTACAGCACACACAGAAGACTCTAGAACTCATTGGCACGGCCCTGCGCGCTCTTCCTGCCAGGCGCCGCCGGCGGACAAAGCACGCAGGTGTCCAGAGCAGCGCTCAGGCGCTCCCGGCAGCTACGCGCGTTCGGCTGGGGGCTCCGCGGCGTCTCTCTGTCCTCTTCCCTCCCTAACAAAGAAGTTCCGTCCTCCGAGGCCCTTAGGAGAAGCCGGTGTTGTGCAGGCCCGAACTGCACCGCACGCCTTCTCCTCCAAATGAACCCCTGGAGAGCAGGCATCCTGCTACGGGGCCGTCAGGCGTTCCGCGTCGCCGAGCTGCTGTCGAGGGAGGGCGGGACGATGGGCTGCTCACGCCGCGCCCTCGGCTGCGGGGGAAGCGCGAGCGAGCGCGGAGAAGAAATGCAAGACGTGGCTGCCTGTTCTGCAAACCCTCTGGCTGCTCGCTGCGGACTCCGCCGGGCTGCTGCCGGTGACTTGGCCGTGTGGGCGCAGCCGGCCGTGCAGGGGACAATGGGACCGAGCCGGCGGCGTCGCCCTCGCGGGGGGACCCCCTGGTCACACTGATACGCAGCTCTCCGGAAAGAAGAAAAAAAAAAAAAGCTGCCGAGCTCCCCTCGCAGTCCGCACCCCCTCCCCTGGAAACGCAGGCCTGCCGCCTTTGCAAGCCTCGGAAGAGCGCTGGGGAGGAAGCTAGTGGCCGGACCTGCAGGTTCACTTTGGGCTTGGGAAGGACCTGACGGGGCCCCGGGGCTCTGTCAACTCCCCACATGAAGGTGAAGCTTGTCGGTTAGAGTCAGCTTCAGGGGCGCCTTCCCGGGGAGGGGGGCGAGGCGGGGCTGTCAGATTTCTCCTTCTCTCCTAAGGCTCCAGCCTGGCAGCCGTTCCTGCGTCCCTCCCTTGGGGAGCGGCCAGTCCCCCGCAGCCACTTCCTCCTTTGACTGGCCGGGGCTTTCAGGCGTGCAGAAAGGGAGTACCAGGTCAGGCAGGTAGGAGGCTCTCCCAGGAGGCTCGTGGATACCACTGGACTTAAGAGCTGTTCTTTGGACTTACCGCATCTGCTCTAGCAAACTGAGGCCACAGAGACCTGACCGCTGAGCTCAGATCCGGGAGTTGCCTGGGCTGCATCCTCTCCCACTGACCCGACTCCAGGCGCTAATGAGAAAGGGAGGAAATGCCCGGGCACCTGACCTCCCAGCTTTCCTTCAAGAAGATCAGGAAAGCCCATAATCCATATCCGTCCAAAAGGAGGTTATGTCTCAACCGACAACAAGTAAGTGACGAGTCCCTTAAAACAGGGGCTGAGGCTGGTAGTCACCGAGGAAAACAAATCACTTCGCAGGTAGCAAGCAATTAATCTGGAGTACTGTACGTCACTAGGACTGAACCTGCACACAGAAGTCTCAAGCAGCTCTAAGTTCTCATCAGGTGTTCCGTTTACCCCCCTTTTGCAAAAATAAGCAACCTATTTCCCTCGGCTGTTCCGCGGAGGGAAACTGCAAAACAAAGATTCTGATTTGATCACTGACGATGTCATAAAATTAAATGACTCTCTGTAGTGGAAAATATGCTTTCATTACCTTAACTCAAGCAAGATAGGTCTCTCTCAGCGCCCATGCCTTTTGGAGCCACTGAGTGACGTGGCGATCAGACAAACCGGCCTTTAAATGGGACCATGATTTTCGGGGACATTAGTTTGTGTTCCATGGCATGAACCGAGCCTGCGCACGCCTCTGACCTTTGGTGAGAACACAGTTGTGAGGCACAGTCCAACTGCTGACTTGGTTTTGCTTGAGCCACATAAAAGATGCGCTCTGCAAAGGAGTTTGAACGCAGAGGCATCTTTTCATGTTTTGGGTTAACTCCATACGTGGGTTTAAAATCTGTCAGATTATTCCACACTAAAAGGTGCAACCTTTATCATTAACACTTAGCCTGTATATACAGTGAAATATTATTTGGCAATAAAAATAACTGAAATAGTGATGCAGGTTAAAATATGGATGAAACTTGAAAACATTACGGTAAGTGAAAGAAACTACTCATGAAATATCATCTATTGTAAGATCAAGTACACCAAGTAGACACAACTACAGAGACAAAAGTAGATTAGCGGTGGCCAGTGGATGGGGGATTGGAGGTACGAGAATGTTCTAAAATTAGACTGTGTTTGCACGACCCTGTGAATATACTACAAACTGCTGATTTGTACGCTTTGCATGGTGAATCGCGTGGAATGTGAATTATATCTCATTAAAGCTGTTAAGGAAAAAAAAAGTTATGCTGGAGTGTCTTTTAAAATCTGTCATATTTTCTATAAACATTTTAGTAAGTAGTGTATGTACTGTATTTAAGGTATACATAGTGTATAGTGTATTCGAGGTATACGTATATAGAGCATTTAAGGTAGGCTCTAGTAGGTTTTATAAATTAGTGACACAGGACAATTTTGTCCGTGATACAATGTCTGTTAGCTGTTTCACAATCCAGGCTATAAGTTAACTTGTAAGCATAGGTTAAAAAAAAAAAAAAAGGCATGACGTGACTATAATTCAGTATCAGACCCATTGGAAATCTCCTCCTTTTCCAGAAGTGCCCTCCCTTCTTCTCCCTTTGCCGACTCCCTAGTCGGGAATGTCCTGTACCCTCAGCCGGCTGGAACATCTACTTTTGAGAGCACCAATTAATGACACACCCCTCCCTGAGACGCTCTTCCGCGGTATTTTCGGCATGTAATAAGCGAGGGCCCCATCTCTTCTAGGGGCCTTTCCCAGTAGCCAAGAACTCCTGGAGCACCAGGCATTGGCCTTATTCCTCTTTAAACCCACAGGGTCCAGCACAAAGTTCCGTCATATAGAAGACTCTCAATAAATGGCTGTTGAATGAATGAGTGAGCACACGGATGAAATATTTTCATTGTATTCAGTCGTTCTGACCTTCTTTTAAAAAAGGATATGTCAGAAACAGAACTGACTTTGAAAATGTATTTGCAAAGTATGCTCTTCCACTTTCCTGCCCATCGTTTTGCTTAACAATTCTAGGCATGAGAGCAAGCCACATGAATTTAGCTCTGAACTTCACTGACTTATCTCAGAAAAATATGCAGTAGTAAAGACAAAAATAATAGGAGGGTCTTCCCTGGTGGCGCAGCGGTTGAGAGTCTGCCTGCCAATGCAGGGGACACGGGTTCGAGCCCTGGTCTGGGAAGATCCCACGTGCCGCGGAGCAACTGGGCCCGTGAGCCACAACTACTGAGCCTGCGCGTCTGGAGCCTGTGCTCCGCAAGAAGAGAGGCCGCGATAGTGAGAGGCCCACGCACCGCGATGAACAGTGGCCCCGCTCGCCGCAACTAGAGAAAGCCCGCGCGCAGAAACGGAGACCCAACACAGCCCAAAATAAGTAAATAAATTAATTAAAAAAAAAAAACTCACTCATTAAAAAAAAATAACAATAATAGGAAAAGGCAAAGGCCAATTTGGTTTTCCTCTTTTTCAGTAAGATGTACCATTTATTGAAATTTGGGGGGAAATGTTGTAAGTACCTATTATATGCAGACGCTCTAAGAATTTTCTGTTAAATGGGACCCGATTTATGAAACCTTTACTGTCTTCCGAATTTCCTTTGGATTTTTAACGGTAAGAAGTAAGGAGCCTAAGATGACTGCTTCTCATTTCTTCAAGACAAGGGTTCAGCTGGTATTGGGGAAACAATCTCTGTTTGTTCCTGTCTTCTCAGGGGGACTGTTTCTAATTGATCTGGCATGGAATTTAGTTGGAGATGTGTATGTTGCAACCGAAGCAGAGAGCCTGTATGCTTTGTAAAGTGATAACCATACAGGCCTTATTTGAAACACTCGAGGATTTTCAACATTAACCTGGGTTAAATTGAGCTATAAATTCCACTCAAATGTATACATCTTGACAAATTCATCATCACTCGAAGATAGATTCAATCCATGCTCCCCTCAGATTAATAAAGATGATGACCGCTGATCACAAATGCAAAGGCTCGTGGTGATGAAGTACCATAATGGACTTGGCACTGTTTAAATGCAAACCGCCCATATTAAGCAGACGTTTTCTACTGTTATCACTTTCGGTCGAATGGAAATGTTTAAAAATGATCTCTGGGTAAAGAAAAGGATATACAGGCAAATCTACTTCCTCTTACACAATTTTCAAGTGCACTTCACTCTCATCGCGAAGATTTAGTTAAGCAAAGGCTCAGCTAAACGAAAAAGCAAAGCGGCTGGAAGTTACTTCGTATGGAACTGGGTTCAGGACTTCTACAAAATAATTTATTTACTAGTCTTCATTTAGGGATCTGATCCATCATGGAAGCTTCCAAACACAACAGACTTCTAGGGCTCCCTTCGACTCCTTCTGAATATCAAATTTCGAGCTTACACTTTATTAAAGATGATAGTCCTAAGTTACAGATGTTGATGGTCCTTCCCTAGCAGCTTTAAATTGCCTTGAAAAAGATACAGTTTCTTTAATTAAAAAAGCTGCCCAGAGCTAATCCCTCTAGCTGAAAAAAGAAAAGTTTTAAGCAATCTCTTTCTGCTCGCAGAGAGAAAGGCAGACAATACCATAACAGATCAGAAACATAAGCTATAGTGTGCAGCTAGGGGCACAGCAGGGAACTGAATTCTGCTCCGACTGTGTCATTTTTTAATCCCCCATCCAGTTTTCCCCCGTCTGACCTCATGCTGAGATGAAGTTATCAGAGAAGACAGCTTTACTCTTACCAATGAATCCAACCCTGGCTCTGTATTATCCTCAGCAGATCAAAACACCGCTTTCATCAAATAGCATTTTCTGCATAAAAGGCATGCAATTGCCCGATAATTTCACCCAAACTATGCTATTCATTTAAAGGACAAGGAGAGAAGTGGGATTCATTCCTTTGGTGGGGGGGGGGGCAGCAGTGAAGAGTGAGGCTTAGAGAGAGGCAGAGCCTAGACCAGCTAACTTACCCCCTTCACCCATGGGAACTTTTCTGTTTTTAAACACAAAATCCCAAGAAGGGGTCCATTTGAAAGTCCCCCTACTCCTGCGCTTTAAGATTAATTGTTGGAGGAATTTGGTGCAGTTTGAGTGACAAAAGTGTAAGTTGTGTAGAAAACTGGCAGTGAGAAATTACAAAGCTTGCTGATGCCATTAGCCATGCTTCCCTGAACCCCAATAAAAACATCATATCCAGTAAAATTGGAGAAGCATAAGAATTAGCTGAACAGTTGGATGGAGTTTTAACACAACCTTGCGTGGGCGGGGGAGGTGATCCTCCTGGAAGATCTTTCTACGCATCACGAGAAGTCTGAACCCTGAGGTTGGGAAGACAAAGATGGATCACACAATTTTGAGTGGATACTTTGAATAACATTTAAGAAACCTGAGGAGGGAAGATGAATCTCTTTTTGATTTAGAAAATACTTTAGCCTCCTTGAGATTTTCTTTTCCATTTCATGTTGAAACAGTCTCTCATTTGCATTGTAGATTGTATAAAATGTTATAATGGCATTCTCTTTAATGGATCCTAACTCCATATTGAATGACATCAGTTGTTTTGCTCAGGGTATCCTGATAGGTTAGAGCAATCAGACGAAACCATTTGTGTCAAGTAAATGGAATTACTAAAAAGTACTAAAACTCCCGTGCGGGTGTGGGTGACCTATTAGGTATATGTTAATATCCTTTATAGTATGTGTTACTCACCATAATTTTAACGATTCGCTTGGAAATGTAACTCTTCTGCTCAGTTATTTCAGAATTTATTCTGTAGACTGACCCTGTAAGAAATCCAGCTTAATCTCTACCCTTCCATCACCCAGACAACAATTAAGCACAAAAACATGTAAGAAAAACAATCAGGACTGCTTGGGAAAAAAAAAAAATAAATTTAACACAGTTCGCACCAGACGGAGGCTAGGAATACTCCTGGGAATTCATGAGACAGGTGAAGGGGCAAGAGTTTTCCCCCTTGAAAGAAACACAGAAATTAATCATGGCATATTTGTCATCACTGGCATTTTAATTACATGTATGTATTCTCTAAAGCGTTGAAGTGTAATTAATAATTGGGTATTTTTTCCATACCAACTTCCTGAAACTACAACTCAATACCCAAGTGCTCTGAGGCTAAATGTCTGTGTGTATGTATGTATATACATACATATATATATATATACATGGTCTACGGAGTAGTGAAGTTTGAATTCATGTTTCCAAAATAGAGCTTCATGACATACAAATTATCTTAAATTTAATGTGATTAAGCATTAAACGATGGTATTTCCTTGAATTTAATGACAGTACTATTTTCACGTCAAACTTGATTACAGGAACCAGCTTTCAGAGTGAACTGTTTAAAATCCCAAATCATTAACAGATCATTTAGGGTTCAGTCCCAGAAAACTTCTTGTCTGTGAAATATCAACTAAAGACATGGAAACAGAGAGGGGAGTTTCACATTTTGCCCACAAGTGTGTGCAGCGTGTGTGAGACTGATTTTAGAAGTCGGAATTTTGTCCGCAAACGCTGGGAGAGAGAAGCTGTTTACATCATCAATACCACCGCGACTCTCAACACACACGTGTAATTGAGGGTGTAATTCACGCTCGTATACCATTTCCTCAAAATAGCAAAGCACATCATGGACCACTACACCCATGAGGAGTGGAGACAGTGAGAAAACTGACCTCCTCAAGACTTTAGAACATTTCAATGCAACACAGGATTTTGATCTGTTACTCTTTACTTTCACCCAAGCCTGTGTTCGATGCCGACCGATTTCTCTCAGAGACTGCAACTGGGTCATTCATAAATCCTGATTTCAGAAGTAAGTTCAATCACAGTCACGTGGGCCTGCGTTCTGGAAGGCTAAGCAATCGTCCTCGTGGATTGTGGAGTTGTCTGACTTAAACAGCACTGCTGTCAGAATATAAGCCGCCCACACAGTGCAGAAATAGGTATTTCTAACATTTTGGGTATTCTCTCGACTGAAACTTCAGTGCACCTTGCTTACACTACATTAAGACCGCAGAGACTGGTTTGCTCTGTAGCGTAACACATTACTAAGAGAGGACAGTTGTAGATTAAGGCCACGAAAAGGCTAAAAGACTCAGATTGGAATAAAGTAAGTTCTGACAAGGCTGCAAGGTCTGATTTTTCGTTTCTCTGATGAAGATGTAGCTCTGGGTTCTGTTTGGCTTAGGGAAAAATGGCAGGAGCCTGGCATTTCTGGAGAAGATGGGGAGAAAGGAGAATCTGGCCCAGGCAGAGTAAGTGTCCTGTTAACTGGCCACTTCTTTCCTAGCACTTGCCTCCAAATCTAGCACTTTTAATCCACAAAATCTATGAAAGATCAGGATGTACCTTCCCCCTCTTTTACCCTTGGATAAGATATCTAGGAGGAAAAAAAAGTAGGCCATGAGAAGATTATGAGCTAAGAGCCTTTTATAAAGAGGGAGGAAGTTGGCAGAGGGAGAATCTGAGTTAGAGGAAAGCGAAGGAAGAACAAGCTCACACTGAAGAGAAACTTCAAGGATGCTGGGAGGAAAAGAGGGAGCCCGTGGGAGCCGTGGGTCCGGGCCCTAGCCTGATGCTCTGCTGTAACGGAGTCTCTCCATTTACACGGATGAGTGAGTTCTGGACTCCCGCCTCCAGAGTTTGCTGTGTTACTTAGAAACTAGATTTGAATCACACCCGGCCACAAGTCTTATCTATTTTCAAGCTTATTAGAAATCGACCTTTAGGGGGCAGGGGAGGGAAGGATTGGGAATCTGGGATCAGCAGATGCAAACCAGTATATAGAGGATGGATAAACAACAATGTCCTACTGTAGAGCACAGGGAACTATATTCAATATCCTGTGATAAACCATAATGGAAAAGAATATGAAAAAGAATATATATATATGTATAGCCGAGTCACTTTGCTATATAAAAGAAATTAACACAACATTGCAAATCAACTATACTTCAATACAGTTTTTTACAAAAAGAAATCAACCTTTATAGTATTTTGAAGATTTTGATAATAAAGAATTTTTACCATATTAAAATTTGATGATTATCTTGACAATAAATGGGCTGACAAAATCTGTAGTTGTCCGAGACCAATGTTTTTCTAACTGTGACCATTAGACCACACGCATCAGAATCACCTGGGGGTTCTTAATAAAATGTACATTCCTGAGCCCTACCTCAGCTCTGTGGAATCAGAACCTTCAAGGAGGGAACCAATACATAAGCATTTTTCACACGCTTTCCAGAGCATTCCTATGTACAGGGAAGTCTGAGCGATATTGCCCTGCGCTAAACGCTTTACATAGCGCAACTAGGTATTTCAGTTTTTATCATTAGCCTATTCAAGAGAACGTGATGCAAATAAATCTAGTTGAATTATTTTCAAAAGTGACACATTCCTATTGAAGGACGAAACCCAAATTCACAAAATGAAGAAGGTGAGAATATCTGTCTGAAGACATTCCAGCTGAAAATTCAGTTAACACTTCAAAGTTGGATTTTGAATCATTCTTTCCAAGAGTAGAAAAATCAGTGAGTTATAAATTGAGATAGCATTTTCTATGCGTCTTAATGGTTGGATTACTGAGTACAAATTTTGGCTGACTACATTGTTCAATAGTATATGTATGATTCTAAAATTATGTAGAGTTTGAATGAACCTTTAAATATGTATTAGTTCTATTTATTATCAGAAATGAAAGAATTCTTTGTGTGAGATGGAATAGAACTGATTCAACATGCACAGCTTTTAATAGAAATCAAGAATAGATACGTCCAAAATATTAAGAGCTGTCTCTGGAAGCGAGGCATTGCACAGGTCGGCATCCCAGGCTATCTCCAGGGTGGTTCTCAGAAGTACTGCTCTGGCTGAAAGCCCTTAAATTTTTAACATGAAGCGCTCTCTCTACCCTAGCATCACTTCCTTCTTTGGCAACGACTTGTCTCTGAAGGATGTGACTTTCAACGAAGAAGTACTATTATTATACGTAAGGATGTGATCTTGTTTCCCCTTACATTACAGATTTAAAGTCCTTACTGTGAATAGTGGGGGAAGACATTCAAATAAGTCTTTTTTTATATTGTCTTAACTGCTCGTTAGTATATCATTAGTCTACCTGGTCGTCCTTCGGCCCTTCCTCCTACCCCGCTTCACCTTGCCTGCATGAGTTCTTTCTTTTAGACAATGTGCTCAGCACCTAACATGCACTGTCTCCTGTAATTTTCATAACAACTTCAAAACTAGTTACTTTATTTCCCCCATTTTAAAGATGAGTCCTTTGCAGAGTAAGCAATGTGGCCAAGAGCCAGGATTGATAGCCCTGATTCCAGGGCCCAAACACTTAGCAATGACACCTATCTCTTCCTTACTGGAAACAGGAGGAATAGAACAAGTTCTGATCATAATTTAGTTTACCTTCTATACATGTACACAAGACCATGTAGACACAGAAATACAAAGTCAAGCTTAATGAAAGAGAAATGCCTCTTAAAACAAACACAACTCCGACAAGAATTCCACAAAGAAAACACCTTTTTCTTTTGCTTGAGTCTGTTTTTGAGAAAAGTTAATTATTTTACAATGTGAAAAAAATGAACTCGACGCAACTTTAAATCCTGGTCCACAGCAAGATTATTCATCTTTCTTTACGTGTAAACAGATTTACAATAAAAATTGCTCCCAATATTTTATAATCCCTTTATCTATATCTATAAACAAAATTACTGCAACCATCAGCACTTGTATGAAAATAATGGCTTAAGGTTACACTTGCAGAAGATTTCAGTTCTCTCTTGAGAACTGAATGATGATTCTCTCTTCAATCACTAATGTCCACAGCATAGAGTTAAATCACTATTGTAAGGTCTGGATATAGTAAACATTTTGAATGATAAACATTTGTGGCTCTGATGAAAATTCTCCAGGAAGGCTGTGACTGCTCCAGTGGCCTCTAGCTTGCAGAAGCTGGTAATTCTCTTCAGAGAACCAGGAAAGTTAAGAAGGGCGGCTTGTAAGCTCGCTGCTGCTTGAAATGACAAATCATTGAAAACCTGTCCCTGAGAACAGCTTGGGGAGTAAATGTGGATAATAATGGCGTATGTGTGGCTGCAAAACAATAATGAACCTGTCTAATCAACTGTTCTGAATAGCAGTAGATCACAGTGGAAGGAAAAATACACATCCTTATTGACCCTTTGTGCATTCTGTTACCCATAACTCTTCCCGAAGGCAGAATTTAATACAAATAACTGAAACTGGAGTAGTAAAAGTAAACCCATTATCTTTTCTTCTTTATGGATATGATATATTATGATGGGAGGGTTATTTTTTTTAATTTGAATTTTTATTTTATTATTTTTTTAATTTCAATTAATTAATTTTTGGCTGCGTTGGGTCTTTGTTGCGGTGCGCGGGCTTCTCATTGCGGTGGCTTCTCTTGTCGTGGAGCACGGGCTCTAGGCGTGCGGGCTACAGTGGTTGTGTCACGTGGGCTCAGTAGTTGTGGTTCGCGGGCTCTAGAGCGCAGGCTCAGTAGTTGTGGCGCACGGGCTTAGTTGCTCCGCGGCATGTGGGATCTTCCCGGACCAGGGCTTGAACCCGCGTCCCCTGCACTGCCAGGCCGATTCTTAACCACTGCGCCACCAGGGAAGCCCCAGGAGAGTTATTTTAGAAAGGACTTAAAGAACAGACTCATATTCATAAATCAAAAAAAAGGTGAACTATGGCCTGATCTCCCTTTATTAATTTTGGTTATCTTCATAATGGATGCATATTAGTACAGATAAAACGTATTTTGTTGTGCTCCTTAATGACTGATAAACTATTATATTATTGATTGTACTGGGCACATTGATTTTCCATGTACGGACAGGCCATATGTTGAGGATTGAGTTACAGAAAACAACTTCTTTGTCTCCTGCAATTCCCTTTAAAACCTTTAGATTTTACACTTATGTCAACACAGTTCATGTCATAGAGAGCTACTGAAAGGATTAGATTAGTTTATGAAGACGGTCATGGCCCCAAGTCCACTTGATACGCCAAAGATCACTATCACCACCAACAAACTGAACTATTTGTCAAGTAAAACTTTCATTTCATCCTGGGGTTAAATCTACCACACAAGAAGGAACAGAAAGTCTCCGCAATATCAACTTATGTCCCAAGATGTTGTGAGACTCAAATGAGATAGCATTTAAAATTTTTTAAGGTTTCCATGAAGCTTATAATTAATATCTTTCATTTATCTAAACAAGCATAGTTCTTCCAGTTCAACTTATGTAGTAAAAACCAAAGTGAATATAACGTATATTAGTCATCGGCTTAATGTGATGGTTTCTGTGAAGTGATGCTACAAGTCTTCTAGGTTTGTCTTAATTTTAAACATTTATTTAATACCACCCGCACAGATCTGAAGATGAGCAAAAGGTATACAGGATTGAAAAATGCGTTCTCTCTTCTTGCAGTGATACATGATGTTGAGCCACTGCGCTCGTTCAATAACTACTTCTTTTAATTAGTGAAGAAAATGTGCAACTTGGCTGAGTGCACTGCCTCGGACGAGGGAAGCAGACTTCTCAAAAAGAAATGTGATTTGTATGTGTATGATTTTCTATGGATTATCTTTTTAATATCAAATTTTGGTGAGAATACCATCAAAATAATTTTTTTTTTTTTTTTTTTTTTTTTTGCGGTACGCGGGCCTCTCACTCTTGTGGCCTCTCCCGCTGCGGAGCACAGGCTCCGGACGCGCAGGCTCAGCGGCCATGGCTCACGGGCCCAGCCGCTCCGCGGCACGTGGGATCTTCCCAGACCGGGGCACGAACCCGTGTCCCCTGCATCGGCATGCGGACTGTCAACCACTGCGCCACCAGGGAAGCCCCAAAGTATTTTTTTTTTTATGTTTATCTAGACAAACTGCTTTGCAGGTTAGTATTTTAAATCAGTTAAACCTTTATCTGAAGGGGTCATCGTTTCTTTAATTTGGATAACTTAAATTGGACCCAAATCCTTGATTTCAATTAAATTGTCCATTATTTTTGTCATCATAATTTCTCAGACCACTCTCTCCATCTGAAGTATATTTAAGAAAAAAGTCTGCTTTGCCTAAATTTAGAAAAAAGATACAATCTAATTTGGAGCGGTGAGCTATTCTGATTATGGTTTTGTTTCTTTGCAATATTATGACTAGATTAGAAACTTCACAATAGGAAAATTACTAGCCAACTCAATATAGATTTATATATTTGGAGATACCACAGATATATCTGTATATTCATGTGTGTACTTGTTTCTGTATATGGATGAATAGATAGATAGATATGTCTGCATATCTATATTTCTTAGTATAGTTTCATACTTTGCCATTGTTTTAAAATAAACTAAGCTAACAGTCTCTTGGCAGCATTTACTCCCGGATGCTTTAAAAATAATACAATTAAGAATCTACCTTCTTTTTCTCGATTTACTATTTTCTTAATACATATTTACACCTGTAAAAGAATCAGTGCATCATAGAGAACTTTCAGTCTGACATATAATATAAAGTATAATACCATCCTTTTTGTGAGATTCGTTCTTCGATTACCCTTTTTTGGTTATCCTTTTATACCGAGAGCTTTTAAATTCTGGGTTTTCCCTGATGGGTGACATGTTGTGCTCTTTCAAACAAGGTGGTTCTGCTGATGCATCCAACAATTTCGGTTACTTCACTTTGTAACTTTTTCATCATATTCAACATTACCCCTTAAAATTTTTTGATACTTCTTCTTTAGGAAGCAAGAATTCTGAAGAGTGAATTCTGATTAATATTAAACAATATAAATTTGTCTATTTGTAAAAAAAACCTATGTCCATATTTTCCTTTTCTTTGTATTACACATTATGGAATAGAAGTAGATTTCCACATCTGTAGTATAAATACGCGAAGCTAAGCATGTTTAGGTGCTAGCTCACAGTATCCATGCTTAACACAATTCACCTGCTACTTACTGCTTTTCTAAAACTATTTGCTTTAGCAACATTTTTTTCAATAAAATAATGGTACTGATTTTTCAGTAAGGAATGGTATTTATTACGTGAATTCAAAATGACTTGACAGTGATACACTCTGTGGAATGCTAGCTGGCTATCACCTGGGGATGTGACCCTTATTCGCATTTTTTGCAAGTGCCTCGTTGCCACAGATTTTGCTGGGCAACCTTAAATTAAGGCATTTTCCTCCCTGATGACCTGGTGTAATTTTTTAATAATGTGAATAATTGTGATGACAGAATTAATTTGAGTATGAAAATATGAGGAAAAAAGTCATTACATTTAACTCAAGTTAATTGTTAATTTTGTGAAAGTAGATAGTACGAGCAAACTGAAATTTAGAATGTCAATTCCAAGCTAGTTTCTTGAGTTATTTTTTGAGTTTTTCAAGGGCTTAATATAATGTGAGGTATGATTTAAGAAGTAACAATTATTATTTGGTGATAAATTAGAAGAATAAAATATTTAATTCGAGTCATATATGTATACACGTATATGTATGTATATATGTATATGTACACACATATATACTTTAAATGAGGATTTCCAAAATTCTCAGATTTACTAACTGGATTCTTATTGTTATACCACAGGGTGAGGTCTCATTTTGGATATGCAGAAAGAGAAAAATCAGTCAGTATTGAGTTGTTCTCCTTAAAGACAACTTGAATCTCAAGTTTCTTTTAATAGGGAAAAAGGAACAATTAAAGGGATATTTTAAATTACTGAAAAAGAAAAAAGTACACCCAAACTCAAATTTTATTAATAGCTCTTCTGCTAATAGCATAATTACAGATGACACTAAAAAATTCCTACACAGAAAAATGTATAAAAAGGTAACATCTATTATAACAGGGAAATGAATTACCATATAAGAGGGCTTTTTAGTTTTCCTACAGATTTTATTCTGTGGCTCTTTTGACCAAAATGAAAAGGCAAAGCATTGTTAACAATACTATCCGGTAATGTAGACTGAGGAACTGTTTAGAAAACATTACTATAATTACTAAACAAACCTATAATTCTTTATACTATATATTATTGGTTTCAAGTCACCACAATCTACATAAACTAAAATTCTGCCTAAAGCAGCTTAAACTTTCTAAAAACAAATTAATATTTTTCACCTAAAGCAAATATTTATTTAATAACTTATATTTGACTTATAATACATATCCTGCCTAATTTATATTCAATTTCCTTAATATTCAAATTTGGTCTCAGTAAAATATACTTTAGTAAAAGAAAATTGACAAAGAAAAACAAGAGTACTGCAATTTTTTTCCCATCCCAAGTTAATATCTCTTTCGAAATATCCCAGTTTGCATGCTATATAGACTACGTAAAATATAAAACAGAATTTTAAAAGCACTGCTTACTTGATGACTTCGTTTTTGAAAAAGAGCGTTTCAGTAAACTTTGTCCTGCTTCAAGAGAACAGAGCTCCTTTTAAAAATGCAGCAAATAGTGTCGGCATGATCTTTTTTCCTTTATGTTTTATTTAAAATGTTAATGGAGTAAATCCACAATTCACATAATTTATTGGGAAACACTTTTGTTCCAAATAATGCATTGTAAGAACAGTGATATACAGGCAAGTCCCCTTAAAGAACATGCATCAATTCCGTTCCCTTTTGAAGCATATTGCAAATGCCCTCTAACAGGGTACAGCAACATTACATAAATCATCTTATATGAAAAATTAACATGACATCAAATATTTATAAATATTAATGCGTATGTTAATATAACCAAAGCTGTAACAAACAATCATAACCTTGCCAAGTTCCCTAGGACAGGCGCCGCTGATAATGATATCCATTATCTCTGGAGGAACGCACAATTATGAAAGTTATACACAGGATGCTATGTTCTTAGCTGCTTTTAAATTTATCCATTAAATGTCTACCTTATATATGATATTAACCCTTTACGCACACATTCTTAAGAAATAGAAAGGCAGTTCTTGTGGGTATCTTAAAGATCATTTTTACTTAATCATTTACATGGAAGGTCCCTGATTTGTCATATGACTTTACGCATAATTGGAGTATACGGTATCCTACAAATTCATTCACTTGGACTCTTCTCATCAACATGCATTTAAGTCCACATATGCATTTAAGCGTATGTATGCTACACCTTGTTTAAGAAAGCCACGCTTTGCAAAGATGGATTTGAGGTTCTGAAATGTAATATGCTATGCTATCCCTACTCTGCCCAGGGAAGTTCTCTTTCAAAGTGTCTGTGCTAAGAATAGGGTGAGAGTCAGGAATTCTTGGGCTTGACCGAACACAGGGTTGTCAAGTCCATAGGCAGAGTTCTTGCTCAGACCCTATGGGATCCATGGGTCATAGGCATGGTCTTCTGGCAAAGTTTTATTTGGGGTTCCTTTTCCAGACTCAGCACTGTCAGCAGGTATGGTTAATTCAGTCAACCAGCACTAAAGCAACGTGATTTCAGGTGAGAGGGAAAAAGGCCATCATTTTGTATAAGTGCACTTCCTGCGGGCTCAGTCAAATCAGGTTCGGAATCCAACAGGTTTTCAAGGGCAAAGCAAGAAGATAACTTTGAGGACAGACATACTTACGGATTGAAGATGCTTTGCTTCCCCGAAGGAGAGCTCAATAAGAAGCTTCCTGAACCCACCCACCTAAATCTGCTCCCAGCTAGCAGGTTCTTCATTGTGAAGCACCCAATTTCTATTTCCAGTCTGACTCCTCAGTGTTACAAATAGACTCTGCTTTTGCGGTGTGGAGAGAATCTGTTCTTTGTCACTTACGGCAGGGACGGGTTTAGCTGTGGGTAGTGGGGAAGAGGTGTGAGCCGTGTTTCTACTTTAAAGATTTGTGTCCATTTCTTTGATCTAGGTTTCTGTTTGGGGCATTTTCTTTCTGGATAACAATACTAACTCAGCTTATTTTACTCTCTGAAAAAGAAAATATACAATGAGTAATGTCTCAAGTGGTCCAAAAATGCCACCCAAAATACCTTCCAGTTAGAGATTCATTTTACTGCAAATTGTTAAAAATATAATAGACTTTAGACGGGATGTTAAGCCTAATACACACTTTAGTACTAGTTGTTTTAATCATATAAGAGATCAAGACTTACTTAACTGGTATCATTCTACAGTGGGTCAGAATTTTGAATGGGATGCAAAAGGGTCAATTTGCAGACTAGATGTTACTTTGTTACTTATTGATTTAAACATGTATTTTATAGTCTTTCAAATCCCCCCAAAATATGTTATCATATTTGCTATCAGTAATTTTACCCTTTGGCCATTATCCCAAATAGTTATTGCTTTCACCTTAAAAAAAAGAAAGCTTTATCTTAACGTCTCTGCCATCTGCTGCCTCTTTTAATTTAATTAATTAGTTTTGCTCTCCCTGTAGAAAAAAATCCATAAAGGATTGCCTCTACTTGATGTCTCCAAACGCTCTACTCCCACCTTCCTTAAATCCAGTCAAGCTTTTATCCACAGAAGCCACTCTTGTCGAGGCAGCCCAGGATCTCTACACCTAAATCCCAAGGTCAATCCTCAGTCTTCATTTTACTTGAATCCGTCAGCAGCATTTGACATAGTATATCACTTCCCCCTCCTTAATACACTTGCATTCACTTGGCTTTCAGGACACTGTATTCTGATTTCCCACCTACTTCACATGCCACTCCTTTTCAGGTCCTTCACGGATTCTTATCCCCACCCTTTTAATTTTGGAGGGCCCTCAGCCCTTCTTCCTCTTTATATTTCTAGATTCATCCCTTGGGGAACTCTCGAGTCTCAAAACTTCAGTACCGTTTCCGTGCTGGCACCTTCCATATTTATATTCCCACTTCAGACCTCTTTCTCTCTCCTTAAATTCAGATTCATATATGCAATTATCTACTCGTCATTTCTACACGGTTGCCTAAAGACGCAATTTCAAGTAAATATGTGTGAACCAGAACTTCTGAATTCTAAAATCTACTCTTTTTGCAATCTTTCCAATCTCAGTCAATGGCCACTCCAACACTTCCAGTTACTCTGGTCAAAACCCTTGGTGGGGGGCTTCCCTGGTGGTGCAGTGGTTAAGAACCCGCCTGCCAATGCAGGGGACACGGGTTCGAGCCCTGGTCCGGGAAGATCCCACATGCCGCGGAGCAACTAAGCCTGTGCGCCACAACTACTGAGCCTGCGCTCTAGAGCCCGTGAGCCACAACTACTGAGCTCGCGTGCTGCAACTACTGAAGCCTGTGCACCTAGAGCCCGTGCTCCACAACAAGAGAAGCCACCGCAACGAGAAGCCCACGCACCGCAACAAAGAGTAGCCCCAGCTCGCCGCAGCTAGAGAACGCTTGCACTCAGCAACGAAGACCCAACATAGCCAAAGATAAATAAATAAATAATTAAACAGAAAAACCCTTGGTGGTCATATTTGATCCCTCTCTTTCTCTCACTCCCCTCTTCTGATCTATGAGGAAATACTTTTTAGCTCTACCTTAAAAATATATCCAGATTCGGACCTATTCTCCATTTCAATCACTCTTATGCAGCCATCTTTTGCCTGTATTATTGCAATAGCCTCCCGACTATTCTCTCTCTATCTGCACTTGCCCGCCCCTAACTATGTATTCTCAACCCAGCGGCCAGAGTGAACCCTTCAAAATATGTCAGATGATGTCATTCCTTTGCTGGAAATCCTGCAATGCTTCTACCTGTCCCTCAGCACACGAGCCATGGTCCCTATAATGACTTATGAAGGCCTCACATGATCTGAACCTGTTACCTCTTTGACCTCAGCTTCTAGAATCCTCCTTTCTCATTCCACTCCACAATCTCCTTGCTGTTCCTTAAACACACCAGGCAAGCTTACTCAAAGTCTTTATTCAAATTTCTTTTGCTCAGGGAGGCTACATTTGAAAGCCCTATATTTAAAATTGCAAACGGCTCCTCCCACATCCACTGGTATGCCTGATCTCACCTACCCACTCTATTGGATATTCTACTGTATATATTCTTTTCAAATTTAGGTGTAAGTCTACCTAAATATTAACAAAATCTGTAGTAGGAGAAATATGAAACTGGTGAAAGATATCAAAGAAGCAATAAATAAATGGAGAGATATTCCATGCTAACACACAGGAAGACTCAATATTGTCAAGAAGTCAGTTCTTCTCAACAGGATCTATGGATTCAGCACAACCTCAATCAAAATCCCAGCAAGTTATTTGTGGATATTGACACACTGATTCTAAAGATTATGTGGAGAGCAAAAGGCCCTGAATAACCAACATGGTATTGAAGGAAAAGAACAAACTTTGAGGACAGACACTACCCAACTTCAAGACTTACCATAAAGCTACACTCACCAACACAGTGTGGTCTTAGAAAAAGAATAGAGAAATAGTTCAGTGGAACAGAATAGAGAGTTCAGAAATAGGTCCACATAAATGTAATCATCTGGTCTTCAACAAGAGAGCAAAGGCAATACAAGAAATCAAAGAGAGTCTTTTCACCAACCGGTGCTCGAACAACTGAACATCCACATGCAAAAACGTGAACCTAGATACAGTCCTTACACCTTTCCCAAAAGCGGACTCCAAACAGATCACAGACTAAATGTAAAACACAATAGGGAGGGTGGGAGGGAGGGAGACGCAAGAGGGAGGGGATATGGGAGCATATGTATATGTATAACTGATTCACTTTGTTATAAAGCAGAAACTAACACACCACTGTAAAGCAATTATACTCCAATAAAGATGTCAAAAAAAATGTTAAAACACAGAACTACAAAAGTCCTAAAAGATAACAGAGCAATAAACCTAATATTCTAGGATACAGTGGTGACTTTTTATTTTTATTTTATTTTATTCTTTTGCGGTACGCGGGCCTCTCACTGCTGTGGCCTCTCCCGTTGCGGAGCACAGGCTCCGGACGCGCAGGCTCAGCGGCCATGGCTCACGGGCCCAGCCGCTCCACGGCATATGGGATCTTCCCGGACCGGGGCACGAACCCGCGTCCCCTGCACCGGCAGGTGGACTCTCAACCACTGCACCACCAGGGAAGCCCAGTGGTGACATTTTAGATACAACATCAAAATCATGATCTGTGAATGAAGTAATTGATAAGCTGGACTTCAATAAAATGAAAAACTTCTGTTATGTGAAAGACAATGTCAAGAGAATGAGAAGTCTAGCCACAGACTTGGAGAAAGTATTTGTAAAAGACTGTTACTTAGAATATACAAAGAGGGTGGGATAGGGAGGGTGGGAGGGAGACGCAAGAGGGAGGGGATATGGGGGTATATGTATACATGTAACTGATTCACCTTGTTATACAGCAGAAACGAAATTGTATAATTGTATAATTATTAAAAAAGTATAATCGTAAAGCAATTATACTCCAATAAAGATGTTAAAAAACATATATACAAAGAACACTTAAAACTCAGTAATAAGAAAATTAACAACCAGATTAAAACATGGGCAAAAACCGGAACAGACATCTCACCAAAGAAGATACACAGATGGCAAATAAATATATGAAGGAATGTTCCACATCATATGTCATTAAGGAACTGCAAATTAAAACAACAAGATACCACTGCACACCTATTAGAATGGTCAAAATCCGAAACGCCGACAGTACCAAATGCTGGTGAGGGTGTGTAACAACAGGAACGCTCATTTATTCTCATTCTCACCATTATTAATTTTACTTAATAGGAAATGTTTCTTATTTATACATCAAATATACACTATACATGTGTACGTGTATATACAGAAATACATTTTTCAAGGAAAATTATTTTATATACGCACATATTATACAAGCAATCTTTAGTGTAAATTCCTCCATCCCACCCCAAATTTACACCTTCTTATATGGAACTCAGTAGTATGGCGACTTTGACTATGATCGAGAAAAAAAGAAGGGAAGAAGGAGGAGAAAGAGAAGGAATTGTTTTGAGTGGTTTAAATAGTTATTCAAAAGTTCTCAGGCTAGGGCTTCCCTGGTGGTGCAGTGGTTGAGAGTCCGCCTGCCGATGCAGGCGACACGGGTTCGTGCCCCGGTCCGGGAGGATCCCACGTGCCGCGGAGCGGCTGGGCCCGTGAGCCATGGCCGCTGAGCCTGTGTGTCCGGAGCCTGTGCTCCGCAACGGGAGAGGCCACGACAGTGAGAGGCCCGCATACCGCAAAAAAAAAAAAAAAAAGTTCTCAGGCTAAATTCTATGCATTTCACTCACAAGAACGTCTAAGTTCTTTCTCGGCAACTTTTACTTTGTAGAGAACTCTAACAAACTTGATTACATGGCTTTGAAATGTGTAGTGGTTTAGATACAGAAAATCAGAGTCTACCTATAGGCATTGAAAAGAGGAATGCTGAACAAAAAAATATTTGAAGTAGACAGAGGTACTCATAAACGCTGGGTTGTCTGACTTCAGCTGATATAAAACGGAACTATCTTCTTGGAAAGTCATTGTGCAATATCTATAATGATGGCCCTGCATCGTTAGAAGTTTAAATTATGTGTATAACCTCAACATATTCTGGTTAAGAAATGAGGAAGCAGTTCACTTAGGTAATGCCTCATCAAAATGGTTAAAAGTAGCCAGAGTGATTCACTTCCTGATGTTTCCAGAGTATAAAAATGTGACTTTCATTCATTCTCTCCCCTCTCCCTCCCTCCTCCCCCCCCAACACTTGATTTTAGTTATAATACTTCTTTGGTGTTTTGAGTTGTTTCAGACTAACTTTGCTAGCATGGTGTGGGTTTATATTTAAGAAAATACAGATATAATGAGATGGTAGCTCCTTGAGAGTAATCCAACATTTTCACCGATATATTAAAAAATGAATTGGTCATATATTCATTATTCATTTAAGTCCAGTCAACTCTCAATTATCTCTGGTAATAGAGAGTAAGGACAGAATGAACAGATGGAACCTATTCCTAGAGTCCCCAAACACAACTTTCAATCTCCTCTCTCTGAGTTCTTTACAAGACAGCAATGCTTCCTTTCCCCCTCTTTGTAGGCTCATTTCAATTGTGGAATGACCTTAAGAAAAACAACCCAAGAGAGAAAAAAAAGCAAAGCACAGGATGATCTCTTAAATCCTCTGCTAAAATTAAGATAACAAATAAAATCTTTAATGACTTATCAGAGAAAATGAACTGGCATGATTTTTCAAATATTGTCTCTGCAAGCGTGGGTCACTTACAGATAAAACAGTTGATTGTCCTTTATCAAACTGCACCAACTATTCTGCAAACCATTTAACCACTTTAAAAGGCAGCTTTAAGCATATGTGTCTTAACTCTCAGAAGAGCAGTTAGATTTTAAAATGTGAATATCTTTATACATTTTATAGTCTGCAGATGAGGAAGACAAGGGAGTCTTTATTTAATAACATTGTCAAACATGGAATTAACAAAGTCTTACAAACATGCCATGCCATCCAGAGTCTCAGCATTAGAACAGGCTTCGTAGCTGTTCCTTAACTAGCGATAATATTGACCTTTATACTAAGTGTGAACAGCATTTATTCAACATGGAATCAATACTGAACTGAAACTCCAAGGTCTTAGCAGCTAATTCTAAAGAACATCACTCAGTAGAGATTCTGGGATGGTGATTAGCATAAATGCAAAAATGAAAAGATCCTGTACACAAATGGGCTCAGATTTGTATACAGTTTTATATTTGATAGTTACTGAACACTGAGAAAAATGGGAACCAGAACTTGAAGGCTGATGTTTTTGCCCTTCAAAAAGAGTAAAATAAAATCCTTTCAGACACACAACAGAACATTATCATCTAATATCTGTTGTGCTGTGGGATGTCAATAGTCATTGATTACTTTCTTTTTGAAGACCCAGTGAAATCCTAAAAACTAGCATTAACTTTGATGTTGCAAAGGGTCACAGTATTTTAAAACACTATTACTGATGCTGCTATTTTTTTTTTTTTTTATTCATCTGAAGAACCGAGTCAGATGTATATTGTATACAAAAACTGCTCTGGAAGAGAGGATAAGGCAGCTCATGTGGGAGAGAGTTCAATTGACAGTCATGTCAATGCAGTCATGTTAGTAGATAGATATTTGGATGGAAAAAGAAAAAGATAGTAATTGTATTAATATAAATATAGAAGAAGGAAAAATACGCACAGCATTGTATATGATGGATAGAATTTTTCTAGCTTTATAGATAGAACTTTTACCACTGAGAAAATGTGTTATTGTGGCCCAGCCTGGGGTCTATGTGCTCTAGAGGATAAACTGATTTAAATGTTAATTCTATTGACAATAGATTTTAAACTGGTCCTTCCTCTATTACTCCATCTTTCTGGGACTCTCTATTATAACAAAGAGAACTTGGATATTCTGCCCTACCCTGAGTTATGCCAAGACATTCTCCATTGGGAACACTTCCAGACTCATTTTACAATGCCAGCATTATCCTGATACCAAAGCAAGATAAAGACACTACAGGAAAACTACAGGCCAATATCCCTCATAAACATAGATGTAAAATTTCTCAACAAAGTACTAGCAAACCTAATTCAATGGCACCTTGAAAGGACTGTATACCATGATCATACACCTGGGATGCAAGGATGGTTCAACATACACAAATCAATAAATGTGATACAGTACGTTAATGGAATGAAAGGTTAAAATTATATGATTATCTTAATAGATGCAGAAGAAGCATCTGACAAAATTCAACATCCTTTCTTGATAAAAACTGTCAAATTGGGTATAAAAACGTATCTCAACATAATAAAGGCCATATATGACAAGCCCACAGCTAACATCATACTCAATGATGAAAAGTTGAAAAGCTTTCCCTCTGAGATGAGGAATGAAACAAGGGTGCCCACTCTTACCACTCCTATTCCACATAGTATTGGAATTTGTAGCCAGAGAAAGTAGCCAAGAAATAATAAATAAAAGGCATCCAGATCAGAAAAGAAGACATAAAACCGCCTCTATTTGCAGAAGACATGATATTATATACACAAAACCCTAAAGACTCCATGAAAAAGCTCTTAGAACTAATAAACTAATTCAGTAAAGATGCAGGATACAAAATCAATATAAAAAATCAGCTGTGTTTCTATACACTAACCATGAACTACATGAAAAAGAAATAAAGAAAATGATCCCATTCACAATAGCATCAAAAGCAATAAAATGCTTAGGAATAAATCTAACCAAGGAGGTGAAGTTTTGTACACTGAAAACTATAATGCATTACTGAAAAAATTAAAGAAGATAAAAATAAATGGAAAAACATCCATGTTCAAGAACTTAGCATGGAACCACAAGACCCCTCGAATTGCCAAAGAAACCTTAAGAAAGAAGAACAAAGCGGAAGCATCACACTTCCTAGTTTCAAACTATACTACAAAGCTATAGTAATCAAAACAGTATGGTACTGGCATAAAACAGACACATAGACCAATGGAACAGAATCAAAAGTCTATAAATAGATATGGCCAAATAATATTTGACAAGGGAGCCAAGAATACTCAATGGGGAAGAGATAGTCTCTTCAATAAATTGTGTCAGAAAGTGGAAATCCACATACAAAAGAATGAAACTGGACCCTTATCTTACATCCCTCACAAAAATTAAATGGAAATGAATTAAAGACTTAAGTGTAAGACCTGAAACTCCTAGAAGAAAACATATGGAAAAACATTCACTGATAATGGTCTTGGCAATGATTTTTTGGATATAATATCAAAGGACAAGCAACAAAAGCAAAAATAAAAAAGTGAGGCTACATCAAACTAAAAAGCTTTTGCACAGCAAAAGCAACAATCAAAAATAAAAAGGAAAAAAGAGAAGAAAAAGAAAAAGTAACCTATTGAATGGAAGAAAATATTTGCAAATCATATATCTGATAAGGGGTTATATCCATAACATATAAGAAACTCATACAACTCAGTATCAGAAAAACAAATAATCCAGTTTAAAAAATGGGCAAAGGACCCAAAAAGATGTTTTCTGAAGAAGATACACAAATGGTCAGCAGAGGCAGGAAAAGGTGCTCAGCATCATCAGTTGTCAGGGAAGTGCAAGTCAAAACCACAGCGAGATATGTCACCTCACACATATTAGACTGGCTACCAACAAAGAGACAATAAATTGGGCATATACCCATAGAAAACCATAATTTAAAAAGACACATGCACCCCAATGTTCATTGCAGCACTGTTTACAATAGCCAGGTCATGGAAGCCACCTAAATGCCCATCGACAGACAAATGGATAGAGAAGATGTGGTACATATATACAATGGAATATTACTAGCCACAAAAAGGAACGAAATTGGGTCATTTGTAGAGACCTGGATGGACCTAGAGACTGTCATACAGAGTGAAATAAGTCAGAAAGAGAAAAACAAATATATTGACGCATATATGTGGAAGATAGAAAAATGGTACAGATGAGCCAGTTTGCAAGGCAGAAACAGAGACACAGATGTAGAGAACAAACGTATGGACACCAAGGGGGGAAAGTGGGGTGGTGGTGGGGGGATGAATTGGGCGATTGGGGTTGACATATACACACTAATATGTATAAAATAGGTAACTAATAAAAAATAGAGAATCTTGAACTTCAAAAAAAAAAAGACAATAAACAACAAGTGCTGTTAACAATAAACAACAAGTGATGAGGTTGTGGAGAAAACAGAAGCCCTGTGCACTGTTGGCGGGAATGTAAATTGGTGCGGTCACTATAGAAAACAGTATGGAGGTTTCTCAAAAAATTAAAATTAGAACTACTGTATAATCCAGCAATTCCTCTCCTGGGTAAGGAAATAAAAACATTAACCCAAAAATGTATTTGCACCCTCATGTTCATTACAGCATTATTTACAATAGCCAAGATATGGAAACAACCTAAGTGTCCTTCAATGGATGAATGGTAAAGAGATGTGACAAATATATACAATGGAATGTTATTCAGCTATAAAAAAAGAAGAAAATATTGCCATTTGTAAAAAGGTGGATGGACCTTGAGGGCATTATGCTAAGTGAAATAAGTCAGACAGAGAAAGACAAATACTGTATGATCTCACTTATATATGGACCCTAAAAACACTTAACTCATAGAAACAGAGAGTAGATTAGTGGTTGCCTGGAGGGAAGGGGAAAGGGGAAATGGGTGATGGTGATCTAAGCGTACAAACTTCTAGTTATAAAGTGAATACGTTTTCAAAATGTAATGTACAACATGGTGACGATAGCTAACAATACTGTATTGCATACTTGAAAATTGCTAAGAGTTGATCTTAAAAGTTCTCAACACACCCACCCACCCACACACACACACACACACACACACACACACACGAAAGACAACTATGTGAGGTGATGGTGTGTTAACTAACCTTACTGTGATAATCATTTTGCAGTTATACATACCTCAAATCAGCACACTATACACCATAAAATTATACAATGTTATATGTCAATTATATCTCAGTAAAGCTGGGAAAAAACAAACCAAAAAAAACCCCATCTTCCATCAAGGAAAGAAAATGAATCTCCTGCAACTACCTCATTGAAATGGGGAAACTGGCTTTAGGTGGTGAACAGTGGAATCCCAAAGGTAGGTTAGGAAAAAGCTCCTTTGTCATCCATCCATAGAAGCATAGCAATCTGGGGGCCAACGTTTGTCTCAAAACGTATTATCCTTCTATTACACATGCACCCATAAACACTTGCCCTCTGGTCTTGAATGCGAACATCCTTATTCAATTGAGTAGATGCCCTTTGAAAAGGTGTTCTGTGTTTGGCATGCAAGAATCAGGCCATTCTAGACAACAGGGCACCACCAGAGGGGTTCTTATGACTTATCATCTCTATGATCCATGAATTAAAAGGCTTTGGTGAGTGAGACCATTATGGTTTATTGCTTCTGGGAGCCGAGTACTACAGAGTATGTGAAGAGAAGCCGGCATTAGTGTCTGAGCAATAAGAATCCCTAAATGCTGATTTACCTGACAGACTAAACTGGCTCTGAAAGAATGCTAACTAAAAAAGAAAACTTGTAAATAAAGATTTAGAGTCCTTTTATCCCAAACATTTTAATAGAGATCTATATCGTTTTCACATGAAACTATGAGGAAAATTGTACATAACCATTTGTATTTCATTATTGGTTGACCTCTTTTGGTTTAGATTACAAAGAAATTGAGAATACCCACAAAAAATGATATGGAAGCTTTCAAAATGCTAACAATATCACTTTTGCTTCTTAGCTGGTTAAAGGGCCCTGAAATTGCACATTTTCACAAAATCATAGTCTAAAAGTTACTTACTCTAAATAGGTTATAATGGTCTTACAGTTGCTCTCATCTGGTCTGGATGATCTATTTGGTCCTCAGATTCAGCCCGATCTCTTCAGGCAAGCCTAAATCTAAACTATGCCAAACTGCTGAGTGTCTATTCAATGCTTTTACATCTTTAGAGAATTCCACTATTTTAGTTTGAAAGCACATCAGGCATCATACATAACATCACATATGGGAAGATTTTTCTTATTACTATCAATACCCCTGCCAAAATTGAAAACCCCATTCCCTAATTCTGGACTAGGCTTTCAAGATCCTTAAAAAGCAGCTCAAATACCTGTATTCTTGAACAGGGACCAGCAAACATTTTCTCTAAAGCACCAGAGAGTAAATATTTCTGGCTTTGCAGGCCATAGGATCTCTATAGCAACGCTTCAACTCTGCCATAGCAGCATGAAAGCCATTACAGGCAAGACATAAATGAGTGAACATAGCTGTGTTCCAAAAAACTGTTACTCATGGACACTGAAATTTGAATTTCATGTGATTTCTACATGTCATGAAATAGTCTTTTTCCCTCTAGCATTTGAAAATGTAAAATCCATCCTTATCTCATGGGCTGTACAAACAACATGTGGCAGAGGCTGCATTTGGCACAGGCCCTAGCTTGCCAGCCCCTGGTCTGGAGGATACGGTTATCAGGATTTCTAAGCCTCATCCACCCATGTTACTTTAGCGGAGACAGCCATTAATTTTACTTCACTTTCTGTTGTAAATCATCAACACATTTCCTAGGGTACTTTCTGTAACAAGGTCTGGAGGACAAAGGGGAAGGCAAAAATCAGACATCAATATGGTGGTCCAACTTCAGTCACAAAACCAGGGTAGCTGAGAGGTGCAGATGTGAGCTGTCCGGACTGTATTACTGAAGACACACCTGAGAGGCACCAGTGCATCATTCCTCATCTTGTGTTTATGCTGAAATGCATTGATTTTCTTATAGGGTCTTTTTTTTTTTTTTTTTTTTTTTTTTTTTTGCGGTACGCGGGCTTCTCACTGCTGTGGCCTCTCCCGTTGCGGGGCACAGGCTCCGGACGCGCAGGCTCAGCGGCCATGGCTCACGTGACCAGCCGCTCCGCGGCATGTGGGATCTTCCCGGACCAGAGCACGAACCCGCGTCCCCTGCATCGGCAGGCAGACTCTCAACCCCTGCGCCACCAGGGAAGCCCTTTTTTAACATTTTAAATCAATTTGGTTGCTTTCATAGTGTGTGAGGTTAAGTGTCGTGTTTTTCTTTCTGTCATGGTGAGAATGAGTCTATCTGAAACTCTTTGTCTACATTATCCAAATCTCACTGATTCTATATAAAGTATAGCATAATCACAGCATTTGCATGAACCTGATACGAAGTACTTTTTTATCAAAATGTTGGTGGAATCATCCAAAATTCCATTTTCCAAATAGGTGCTTTGTAGAATTGGGGCCTAACATGTTGGTTATGTAGATTAGCTTCCGATTCTAAAGCTAGTACAATTGGCATGCTAACGACTTAGAAACCTTAGTAGACAATAAAATACTTTAGGTATAAGAAGTTGAGTTAAATAGGACCACTAATATGCTTTTTGGACGATAAATTTTCTGTTTCATCATGCCACTATAAAAACAAAGGATATGCCTCGGTTTAAATAATTAATAACGAAAGTCTCTAAGTTGTTTAATAAGGGGAACATAAACAGTAAGACCTTGGAGATAATATTTTGAGTCATAATTTCCACCCTGTGTGCTGTCTTGGTTTTCTCTTTAGCCCATTGTGAAGAGCAGCTGGCCAGTACCTTTGGAATTATTTGCTTCCATGATCCAACCACCCCTCCCCATATTAGCCTCCCAGCTCTTAGAAGTGAGGGAATATGTCTTGTTCATTTCATATTCTCCAGACTGAGCAAAATGCCTATAGTCGTGTGAATGCTTAATGCATTTCTGTAGAATGAGTGCATTGTATTATCTTGCGAATCAACTTGTCTGGATTAATTACAAAAAGACATCTGATATTTCTCTATTCTATCTTCGTATACAGGAAATGATGATTTTGATTCAGTTGCCTTGGCCTGAGAGCTTCAAGGAAACAAAGGAAAGATCTCTTATATCTGAAGTTCCCTTACTGGAGCCTCACCGGCAAGACTTCATAATACAGACATTTTAAAGATCTCAGTGTGAATTGCAGGAACCTTAGACATTGTAACAGCAGATAAGATGTTTTCTGTAACTTCTTACGAGCCTGTGGGCAACGGCAAGATGTGACGGCTGAGGGCTTGGGATAGTGGTAGGGTTATCCGTGCAGGCCGGGCGTTTGGTGATGCTACAAGCTAGGCTGTAAGCTGACAGGTCTAAATAGAGATTCAAGCTATTGCAGGGGTTAACACAGGGCATACAAAGTCATGTCATTTGTTTTACTGGTGCTGTATATGAGATGCGATGCTTCTCTGATGGTGATAAAGTACAGAAAATGTCAAAACAAACTTAAAGTGACTTTACGAACGTTGATTTATGCTCCTTGAAAATGCTATAAGTAGTTTATTGTATTGCACTTACCTATCTAAAAGATGGGTAAAGTAACGACTTAAATATTCTAAGGACTGTGAAACTATTTGGAAATAAGTCCTTTAGCTATCCAGTGGCTCTAACTGAACCTGTCTCTTGAAGTGAAGCATCTTAAGGAAAAAATCTAAGCCTGAGTACTCAGCAAATCCAGAAACTTCCTGCCAGATTTTCATCAACTCATTCAGAACGTGTCATTAACTGAAAGAAGGAGAATCTTTTCAGGTCACTGCCCTCCTTTAAAAGGCTAAGACTTTGCGAGTTCATAGATGGGTTTATCCTTCATTGGAATATAAGCCGAGTTTCTGCAAAGGGGCAGTGGCGCTTCAATGGGGAAAAGTCCAAACAGTAGAATGTATTTCAGACAGCCGCAGACTAGATGGAGTGGGGTGAGAACTGAAGGTGAGCTAAGAAGGATGGTCCGAGTTCCTGTTCTACGTGAGCAAATCTCAGCGTACGCCTTGAGGCTGTATTGTAGCAGGGACCTCCACTTGTACCTTTTCCCGACTCCTAGCTTTCATCTTGGGATATTATCTCCTTGGTGTCCTTTGAGCTGGGTTACACCTCTGGTTTCATTTCCACACACAGTAGGCCAACTCTGGCAGTTCTGCACAGCTAATACTGATACTGTTAATACTAGCGAACTTTTACATAGCACTTACGGCCAAGCCTCAGAGGTGCTCAGAATTGGATCTGATATCTGACGCTTTTGTTAAATAATCCTGAAAACCGTGAAGGACTTATTTTCGGTCTTGGCTAATGACTTGGAACCATCTTGAAGAAATAAAATCTGAGCAAACCTCTCAGCAGCCTCAAGCAAAAAGCTCAGCTCTGGAAGATTTGTCTTCGGTGACCAAGATGGCTTTGCCAAAGGCAAAAGTCTGACTCCTGACAGAAGTTACCTTTGCAAGTGTTTTGCAAGGGGTGGGTATGTAGCAAAGAGTGTAACCTTGCCCTGGAAGAGGTTAGACCTTTGCCCTGGAGGTAATGTTTGTTTGCTTTGGTGTCTTCCACTAGCCAAACAGTAACAATGTGATTTAGGGTGGGAGCTATGGGTCAACAGACCTAGAGACTGAGATCAGCCATGTGGGTAACCAATCATTCATACCTATGTAATGGAGCTCCAGTAAGAATTCGGAATACTGAGACGTGAGCGGCCTTCCTTGGTTGGCAATACCACATGTGTACCATCACACATCAATACTGGGAAAGTGAGGCATCCTGACTCCACAAGGAAAGCACCGCAAAAGCTCTGTGTTTGGTACTTTCCCAGCCAGTGCCCTATGCATGTCTTCCCTTGGCCGATTTTAATCTGTATTTTCCCCTGTAATAACACGTAACTGTGAGTATAACGACTTTCAGTGAGTTCTATGAGTCCTTCTAGCGAATTATGAAACCTGACAGTGGTTTTGGAAACCTCCCTGAACTTGCAATTGATGTTACAAGTGAGGATGGTCTTGTGTCGAGTGTTCCCTCTAAACTTCATAGTTGGCCAAAAGTCCTTGCAGTGGCCCAGACTCAGCAGCCCAGTATCAGAACTCCCTGGGGTGATGGTTTAAAATACAGCTTCCCTGTGCCACTCAAAACTACTGAATCAGAATTGGGGGGAGGTTGGGAAGTTGCATGATTAACAAGTTTCCCAGGTGATTCTTAAGGCTCTCTGAAGTTGAGTATCACTGTCCTAGAGAATGAGGACCCAATCTTAGAAGAAAATAACCTGCCCCACAACGAGAAATACGCCAGAGAATCCTGAGACGTAATCCCAGCATCTTTACCTGTTCAGCTTTCTAGGTAATACCAGGCTTGGAAAATAATCCAACGCGTAAAAGAAGAGCCGGAAGTGATCACCCTGGATGATCTGTTAGTGAAACCGAGCAGGACCCTGTGGGGCTCCTGGGCATGCGAGCCTTTCTGTTCCCCTCCAGCCGCCAGGACCTTCCCCGGGTTCCAAAGGGCACATTCGAACAGCTGCTAATCAAGGGAGGAGCAGCCAGGAAACCACCTGAGGCGAGATTCAAGGGGCCAGAGAAGCTCCTCAAGATTCTCTGAGACCAGATTAGAGGGGCGCAGGCCCTGAACATGTCCTAATCTTGTCAGCAACCCCACCCTTGAACTATTGGTATAAAACCCTTCATCAAGTCCCCCCTCCCCCACCCCGCCCCGGTTGGGACACATAGTTTTTCGAGGGCAGGAGCCCACTGTGGGCCCCTTTTCCTGGCAAAGCACTAAAGCTATTCTTTTCTATGTCACCCAAAACTGTCTCTGAGATTTGATTCAGCACCGGTGCACAGAGGCCAAGCTTTTGGCGTCATTAGGAAGGCTCCAGCAAAGGGTTATTCCTTTTTCAATTCGCTGGCTTTTCCCAGTCACTTTCCAGGTCCCAGGAAAGCAGTGACCAATAAGGTGTGGTGGCGGGATTTACCAAAGAAAAGTAGAAGCAGCGGGAGCCCGTTTAAAGGGATCGTGTTGAATAACAAGCGCCTGGTCTCACTTGGATTTCTGGTTTTCCAGTCTGAAGTCATGTTTCCCTGGAACACACTGGTTCAGGGAAGATTTGGGGTTCAACCCAGTGGTGTGCTGGGACTGGCTCACAACACGTATGAAAGCTGACTGTGTGTATTCCTCCCCAGGCTCACCTTCAGTGATATCACACGGTAGGTTGACATTGGTCATGGCGGGAGTATTTATACCACAGAAATCTGCAAATTATACAAATGAGGCTTTACCCGCACTTCACTGGCGCAAGCCCAGGCTGGTGCCAAAGGGAGAGACTGATATTTTCTCATCCTTTTATACCTGCACTGAATAAGAGAGCCGTGACAGACATTCAAAAACCTGCATCTGACTCTAGAAGAATGCAGAGTGCAATATGCAAACAAACCAAAAGGACACCTGATACAATAAAGGTCACTTGCGTATCTGTGTCGGTCTGTGAAAGACAGGGTTCATCTTAATTTTAGGAGTGACATTACAGAAAACTTGGAAGGGGTCATTTGAATATCATTCGTCACCCAGTATGCATATAACCATTATGATAATGGTACACCCATAATGGTTTAAAAAGAGCCGTAACAGTCAGGCTCTGATTTCAAAGAGGGAGTTTTTCTGAAGTTGACTGAAGAGAATTCCTTTCCTTTGGTTTTGAGGTCAGCAGAAAAAAGGCACCACTGTAGGCAACGTGATAAGTGATGTGTATCTTTGGATGGCAGGTCTTTGTGAGTTGGGATTTGTCTAGTAGTGAAGATGTAAGTGAGCCATGAGTTGTATGTTCACTGGCATTCCATTCTACTTTATCTTTCATTGTAATTTAAAAATTTGAGTTGAGAAATTTCATTATCAGGCAATTGACTGAATTCAAACTAATGCTGTCAGAAAATGTAAAATTCTTTTTTTTTGCACTTAATTATTAAAATCTTATAGGTGAAATGAAAGAAAAATTGATTTCTGCCTTTATTCTTACCAGATTTTAGTATTTAAAATATTTATCCAATCCCTTGGGCAATATTAAAAGTGTGTCTTAGTTGCGTTAACTGTTTAATTCTCTAGAATGAACTCACTAGGTAATTTATACATACAGGGACTTTTTAGACGGTGAGCCTACTTTTTACAAACTGTTCAGATTAACATATATATTTATAGAAATTTTGTAAGTATCAGTTGAGTATAATTCTATGTCAGCCTCTCGTCTCTTGAGAAACATTTTTTTTAAGTGGGTCAACTTTTAGACTTGTAAAAAAACATTTATTTTGGTGACTGCCTATTTTTAACTGAAAGAACAAAAATGGTCACATGAGAGATATACCATGTTCTCGGATTAGAAGAATTAACATTGTGAAAATGACTATACTACCTAAAGCAATCTATAGATTCAATTCAATCCCTATTAAACTACCAATGACATTTTTCACAGAACTAGAACAAAAAATTTCACAATTTGTATGGAAACACAAAAGAGCCCGAATAGTCAAAGCAATCTTGAGAAAGAAAAACTGAGCTGGAGGAATCAGGCTCCCGGACTTCAGACTATACTACAAAGCTACAGCGATCAAGACAGTATGGTACTGGCACAAAAACGGAAATATAGATCAATGGAACAGGATAGAAAGCCCAGAGATAAACCCACGCACATATGGTCACCTTATCTTTGATAAAGGAGGCAAGAATGTACAATGGAGAAAACACATCTTCTTCAATAAGTGGTGCCAGGAAAACTGGACAGCTACATGTCAAAGAATGAAATTAGAACACTCCCAAACTCCATACACAAAAATCAACTCAAAATGGATTAAAGATCTAAATGTAAGGCCAGACGCTGTAAAACTCTTAGAGAAAAACATAGGCAGAACACTCTATGACATAAATCACAGCAAGCTCCTTTTTGATCCACCTCCTAGAAAAATGGAAATAAAAACAAGAATAAACAAACGGGACCTAGTGAAACTTAAAAGCTTTTGCACAGCAAAGGAAAACACAAACAAGACGAAAAGACAACCCTCAGAATGGGAGAAAATATTTGCAAACAAAGCAACTGACAAAGGATTAATCTCCAAAATATACAAGTAGCTCATGCAGCTCAATATGAAAAAAAGAAACAACCCAATCCAAAAATGGGCAGAAGATCTAAATAGACATTTCTCCAAAGAAGACATACAGATGGCCAAGAAGCACATGAAAGGATGTTCAACATCACTAATCATTAGAGAAATGCAAATCAGAACTACAATGAGGTATCACCTCACACCAGTCAGAATGGCCATCATCAAAAAATCTACAAACAATAAATGCTGGAGAGGGTGTGGAGAAAAGGGAACCCTCCTGCACTGTTGGTGGGAATGTAAATTGATACAGCCACTATGGAGAACAGTATGGAGGTTCCTTAAAAAACTACAAATAGAACTACCATATGAACCAGCAATCCCACTACTGGGCATATACCCTGAGAAAACCATAATTCAAAAAGAGTCAAGTCACACAATGTTCATTGCAGCTCTATTTACAATAGCCAGGACACGGAAGCAACCTAAATGTCCATCAACAGATGAATGGATAAAGAAGATGTGGCACATATATACAATGGAATATTACTCAGCCAGAAAAGGAATGAAATTGTTATTTGTAGTGAGGTGGATGGACCTAGAGTCTGTCATACAGAGTGAAGTAAGTCAGAAAGAGAAAGACAAATACCATATGCTAACACATATATATATGGAATTTAAGAAAAAAAAATGTCATGAAGAACCAAGGGGTAAGACAGGAATAAAGACACAGACCTACTAGAGAATGGACTTGAGGATACGGGGAAGGGGAAGGGGAAGCAGGGACAAAGTGAGAGAGTGGCATGGACATATATACGCTACCAAAGGTAAAATAGATAGCTAGTGGGAAGCAGCCGCATGGCACAGGGAGATCAGCTCCGCGCTTTGGGACCACCTAGAGGGGTGGGATGGGGGGGTGGGAGGGAGACGCGGGAGGGAGACGCATTGGGGATATAGGTATAGGTATAGCTGATTCACTTTGTGATACAGCAGCAACTAACACAACACTGTAAAGCAATTATACTCCAATAAAGATGTTAAAAAAAAAAAAAGAAATGAGAGTAAACACATTTGCTAAGTTGGGCTAAAGATATTTGCTGTACTAGATTATTGATAGATTTTGAAGCAATTTATGAAGTTAAAGGCATAATAAAATGTGATCTATTATTTAAAAAATGGTTTCAATTTCTCATAAAGCGGATTCACTTTAATACCGTTTCCTTAAATTGCTCCTCTTAATACGGTTTTCTGGTGCAAAAGATAATGCAGTTGAGAGGATAGGGACATTTACTGAGCACTTACTGAGTGCCAGACTCTCTCCTAAGTACTTGAGGTACTTTATCTCATTTAATCCTCCCACTATCCCTAGGAGATAAGCACAAATCTGATCCCAGTTTGCAGATAAGACGACTTGCAGTTTAAAGGGGCTAGGAAACTGACCAAGGTCAACAGATTCTAAGAGGCAGAGGCAGGGCCAGCCTAGACAGTCTCTTACCCAAGGCTGTGCTCTTACCTCTCTTCCTATTTGGTCTCAGACTCCAGACAGGACAGAGCAAGGGAAGACCCCAGAACTGATTCACCACATACATGTGATTCTGAAAGAATTGTTGCTCAATTTGAGGGGTCCCTAGGAGAGAGCTGTTTTGTATCATTTGATAAAATGAGACTAAATTCCCAACAAGAGCATCTTGGGTCTTGGCCACGGTGTTGACTGGAATCCCAAATACTCAAACAATCAAGTTTTGTCTCCTAGTCATTGCTAGTCATTGATTGATGGATGGATCAATTGAACAAGTCTAGCAGATCAATCACATCATTCTCATGGATTTGCCAATTTTGTGAGCAGACACGGAAGGATAACTCCCAGTACAGGGTAGTCTGATCGCCACGATCATGACTGGTTTCGTTACTTCAGGGCACAAGAGTAGTTTACTTTTTAAATAAACTGCTGGACCCTCCCATGTTCTTACTAGCTGGAAGTTCGAAGTCTCCTTCTGGAACCCACTCCCTAGCGTTTTCTTAAAGGGTTATGTGCTTGCACAGGCCTCAGCTATGTCCCACTGAGGGTTGCCATCACCTTAGTTTTTATTCATCTGTTCAGTGTCACATATTGTTCCTGAGTGTATGGTGCTCTGTCAGGGTGGCTGGGCCCCAAGAGACTTTCAGCTTCAGCCACAGGCTCTGGGTAGGCAAGCTCTCCCCCAGGAAAGCTTAGTCCCTACACGTGAGCTCTGGATACCAGCCAAGATGCTTCTACTTTTGAGTTTCCCTTTTGCCCACAGTTTAAGGAACAGATCTGTGAACGGAACTCGAAATGCCAGACTCCAGTCCTGACCAATAATTATTTTGTTATCCGGTTCCCATAAGAAAGGTCTAGAGGGCTGGGCTAAGGTCAGTTGGTGGGGGGCGAGAGATGCTATGGAAGAAGGCCTTGGAGTTTGGGCTTCACTCAACGAGCAGTAAGTGTAGCCACTGGAGAATCCGAGTAGGGAGATACACGAAGAAATGGATGTTCAGGTACATGAAGAAATGGATGCTCAGGTAATTTAAACTGAGGCGGTACCATCCCTCTCATGTGGGAGCATTGGAATGGAAAGAAAAAGTTGGTTTATGACCCTTACATTTTAGAGAATTTGTAAGCATTTCATTAAGCTCTGCAATCACGAGCTCAAGTCATTTGTTATTGTTGGTGGTCATGGTGGAAGACTGAGGGGAACCTGGGGTCAGAGAAGAGAATGAAAGCCAAGCTGTGTGTTAGACCTTTTCAGCTTACCAGAAACAGAGATGTGCTTTATTTTTCCCCAGGTGACTTGGTGTGTATTACATGGAAACATAAAGAAATAAGGCAGAACACCAACTGAGACCGTGAACCACTGTAGAGCGAGTGTAGAACACGTCTCGCGGGACAAGCGTTGGAAGTGTTGTGTGTTCCTCTAAAATGACGGTATCTCAGCTACTCTTGCTTTCTCTCCTGCCTCTGCTCTCCTCTTTAACTCACAGCTTCTGTTTGCTGATAGATTCCACTGCCATCGGGCTTCTGATTACTGCTGCTTTCTCCTTTCTCTCTTTAAGTTCACCCATTTATTATCTAGCTCAGAAGTCTCTAAGCTTTTTCTCCAGAAGGCCAGATAGTATATATTTTAAGCTCTGTAGGCAATGTGGTCTCTGTTGCAACTATTCGACTCTGCCAGTGAGCACAAAAGCAGCCAAAGACAATGTGTAAATGGATGCGTGTGACTGTGTGCCAATAAAGCTTTATTAATGAAAACTGAAATGTGAATTTCGTGTAAGTTTTACAGGTCACAAAACATTATCCTTCTTGTATATTTTTCTAACCATTTAAAAATGTCAAAAACATTCTTCACGCACAGACCACATAAAAATGGATGGCATGGCTGGATGTGGCCTGAAGGCTGTAGTTTGTCCAACCTTGGGCTGGATCCTTCTCTAAATCACGTCCATATTTTCCAACAGAGAGGACATATACTGGTTTAGCTAGTGATTATGTTTAGGGTCTTGGGTTCTGACGCTGAATGGCTTGAGTTTGAATTCCAGATTCCAGCACTTAGCCGCATAAACTAAAGCAAGTCTATGTTGAATGAACTTATAGACCCTTAGTTTTATCAGCTGTGAGCGGGGTTAGAAGAGACCCACGTGACAAAGCATAGTGACCTAGATATAAAGAATTCCAGGTATCTCTCTCTCAGAAGGGGTATGTGGGTAGGGCCAGCTCTCAAATCACCACGTTCTGCTCTATAATCATGACTAATATCCATTGATCGTCTAATATAACAAGGAAGAAAGACGAAACATGTCAGAGGATGGAGTCTAGGGAGGGATAGCAGGGGTAGAGTTGTTACAATAAGATAAAGAAGTTGTTTTAGGAAAAGAAGAAGTAACAGTGAAACAGCTGCTCTCAGGGCTTTTTAGTTTTAAAATCTTTTCATTTCAACCAGAGACACAGAAAACACACAAATCAAATGTGTGGCTCAATAAATTATTGCAAGGAGAACCCCACCCCGGTCAAGAAAGAGACCCACTGTCTAACAGAAGCTGCTTCCACTGACCCACCTCAGTCATAACTCCCTTCCTTCTGCCCTAAGTAACTATTATTCTGACTTTTAGAGTAATCTCTTCTCTGAGTTTTTCTTCTCACAGTTTTATCCCCCTAATATGCATTCCTAGAAATGGTAGCTTAGTCTCATCCATTAAAAAATTTGATATGTCTTTTAAGTCCCTTTTAATCTATAGGTTTCTCCCAGATCCCCTTCATTTTCTTACATTTTACTGAAGAGCTTGGGCTGTTTAACCTGTAGTGTTTCCCGTAGTCTATATCCTGCTAATGCGATACTCTCAGGGCAGATCAACTTGCTCCTCTGTTTTTTGAATTTCCTGAAAATTGGCAGCTGAATCCAGAGACTGGATCCGACCCAGGTTCGATCTCTTTGGCAACGCTAAAGTTGTCTTTATATACCCTAGTGTCCCTCCTAGTTTAGTCATCATTTCCATAATGTTCTTTGGGAGGACTATTTGGGGCACACAATATCTGGTTCTCTCACTTTCTGTGATCTTAGCAGCCATTGATACTAAATGCCCACATCTACTCATTTGTGAAGGCTGCAAAAATAGTGATGTTCTAATTCTATCATTTCCTTTTCACATATTAGGTGAATACTCATGTAAATAGACACCTACTTCATCTACTAGCTGCTCCCCAGTGGATTCTTTCCCTTTATTTTCCATTTTTCAAGATAATTGATTCCTTATCTTGTGAAGATAACCAGTGCTTATTTAAAAAGCTGTATCATTATGAACTCATGAATTTAAACAAATTGTCCCGGTTTGATCGATTGCAATGTTTATCATTATCGAAGTTCCACTTGTCCAGTCTTTGGCTGGTAGAGCCTTTGACATGACCTTCGAAGTCTCTGATAGCTTCTTTGCTACCTTCTATTAGAAGATGTTCCAGGTTCCTCTTGTATATTTTTTGCCCCAGAAATAGAATTAGCCATTTCCCCCAGAAATTCCAGGTTTTTTTCAGTGAAAGAAGATATTCAAGTCCACAAGCTGCCAAGGGGTGATCATTGTTACTAGGCTGATCATTGTTTCTAGCTCTTTTAAATGCAGAGAACTAGGAAATATATGCATGCCTTTAAATTTCATGAATTCCTGTTTATATTCTAATTCTAGTTGAAGATTATGAAGCTTTTACTTAACTTCTCTATTTCATCAGTGTCTCTTCCTACCTTCTATAGCTCCATCTCTATAACACCTTATTTCCCTTTTTTTAAAACCCTGAATTTTTATTCTTAAGGAACAAAAAATGATAAAATTAGAAGATACCATAATAACGTATCTGCTTTTATCTCGTATCACACACACACCAATCTCAAAATAACAGTACAAGTATCACCACCAATATGATAGCTGAAAACTTTAAATACGGTTTTTTATATATGTTCTCCCCCCATTTTTTAATAGTCATAACAACACTGTCAGAGCCTATAACCATTACATAATATACTCTCTGCCTTTTAACCCTCATTTCCTCTCACTTTTACTGGTAAATATATATTTCATGCTCACCACCAGCCCTTAAGTGAATGTCTCTCTAGGCATAAGCTCAGCCTCTACTCGACTCTCCAAGAAGGGCTCATGGGAACAATACTCCCAGAGTTCTTGCATGTTGGTAACAGTTTAACTGTCCCCTCTATATCTTGAACGTCAGTTTTGTGAGATAGCAAATCCTTGGCTTACACTTCCTTTCTATGTTAAATATATTACTCTATTTTTCTTCTGGCATAAAGCATTGTTGTTGAAAAGTCTGAGGATAATCTAATTTCCTTTTCCTTATAAGTCACGAATCTTTTTCCTAAGATGCTCCCCCATTTTCGCTTTATATTCACAGGGCAATGATTTTACTAGTCTTGATGCTGGTAGTTGTGGATTCTCAGGAACGCACTGCACACTTTTCATTTGTAGCTATAAAACCTTATTTCAGGGAACTCTTCCAAGTTACTGTTTTTAGTATTTATTCTGTTTTCTTGTTTGGGTTTTCATCTTCAGAAACTCCTATTAATCACTGGTTTGATTTCCTTTTCATTCCTTCAATATTGATCATTTTCTCTCGAATCCCTTTTGTCTATTTCTTCATTTCTTTTTGATGTTTAAACATCCCTCCTTTTCACTTTCTATTTCACCTGAGACATTACCCACCGCGTCTATAAGCTCTGGTGCTCCTTCTGCTTTAGTCTTCATCGCTAAAATGATTTTCCCTTTAATTTGTAACTCTTTCCTGGAGTCTGTCACTTCACCTCTGAGGTGTTCTGACTCTTGATTCCTGTTGCACTTTCAGGTATTGTATCACTTTCTTAATGTTTTCTTAATGTTCCTTTGCTTGTTTGAAAATAGCAGGCTGCTGATTTGATCTTTTTTGAGGACACATCTTTCTGGTGTGCTTTCATTGTCTGTTGGGATGTTATTCTTCTACATGGTTTCTTCTTTTTCTCATCATAACATTGTATGGGATTTGACCTCAATACTTTTCTGTTGTTCCTTTCTATATGAAATTAGTTTTCTTGAACTTTAAGAGTGAGGCTGGATTCAGGGTAGCTTTTCTAATTTCACAGGGCTCCCTCTTCTGTTGCTTTTCTGTAAAAGTGTGCTGGCTTGCTTTCCCAAGTTTCCTGGCTCTCTTCCCCTCTACCCTTGCTCTGGATTTTCCCTTGACTTTGTCACTATTGTCCGCACGCCCTGCTCGCCTCTTTCTACTCTGCAGGGGGCCCAGGGCTGCATCACGATGTCTGTGGCTCCTAGGCCCTTGTGGGCCCCTTCCTCCATTAAAAATGTTAATAAATTACCCTTTACAACTGCGTTGGTATTAAAATGAATATATTAAAACATTTTCTTTGGCCTAAAAGTGCATTTTTCCTTCTGATTTTAAAAGAAATATAAACATTCCATGGGTCCCCAAAAGGCCAGCGGGCCCCAGGCATTGTGGCTACTGTACCTGACGGATAGCTTGGTCCTGAAGGGGCCCTGTCCTGGAAGAGTGCCCCAGAGGGTCACTGGAGAGCACCCTCCTGGCTCCACTGCGCCAACCCCTGCCAGGCTTTGTGGGCTTCTTACGCCCCCTCCTACCATCCTCCTACACAGACTTGGCTACCATGCAGCTCTTAGGCTATTGGTGGTTCATCTCCATCTCCTTGTATTTTGGCATGTGTGGGATAACTTGTTATGCAGATTTGTTGTAAATATTGTCCAGGGAGTTTCGGTTTTGCCCTCTAGTAGTTCTGTCTGCTTTTACGTGTGGATTTACAGAGACGGAAAAGCCGTGCTGCCGTTGCCACCATCTTTCTTTCTCCGAGCTTTTAATAAACTTCCCAACTCAGTAATTCAGGAGCACCTCCTCACTTGCCTGGTAAATCCAAAGTAAGATCCTGTTGCTCCCCAGCATGTCCCTCTTCCTAAAATTCTAACAGTAAAGGATTGATTTGGAGGTGACGAGCATAGTTTAAGTTACAGGTATCTTTGAGATGGTTACAGGAGAGTAATCAGCTATTCATACATCGGAGTGAATGGTTTTCAGAGAACTTGGCTTTCCATAGAGTGGCATTAAGAGATGACGGTGAGGTGGAGACGAGAGATAATTCTGAAGTTGGGACATTTGGCAGCGAACCAGCTTCTGGGTACACAGTGTCTCTAGGCTTCAAGTCCATTCTTTTACACCCTGCTTCGTGGTGCTAGGGCTCGGAGTCTGCAAACTACATTTCCCGCACTCCCTTGCACTTGGCATCTTGTAGGCTTCCGCAAATGGTAGACAATTGGGAGACAGGAGGAAGGAAAATAAAAACTTCTTTTTCGTTCCCAGGTCCTGTTGGCACCGTCCCAATAGAAGAAGAGAGCTAAGGCGCAAGCCTCCATCTCCCTTTGGCACTGTTGGCGCCAGCTACGCCGTGCCCCGCGGGGCACCATCCTGCCCTTTGCTAGCCAAACCACCACGCACTTGTTGACCTCAGAGGTTTGAGCACCAAGTATGCAGGGCCCCTCCTTTCAGCTCCGAGGCTGCAGAAATCTCAGCTCTTGCCTTTAGCTCCCCTGGTGGAGGGCTGCAAGCTACTTTCTGCAGTTGCTGTTACCTGGGTGACCTCAGCCCTACAGGTTGGAGTTGTTTCTAGCGATTACGGACATTTAGGTAATACTTCAGCATCCCTTTCTTTATTTCTTTACTCTTTCACCCTTCCAACTAATACTTGGTATAAAATTTCTTCAGCTCTATATACCTAGTGTAGTTTTTGTTTTCCTGACTCGTTATTTGAACTTGTTTTGCAAGTTCTCCTGGTTTTTCAGCTGATTTTCTCAAATTGGTCTGCCATGTTTTTTTAGTGAATATATGTTGGTATGTTGGCTCTCAGGAAGGGCTCACGCTTTTCGTTTTTTTTGAGTGGGAATTATGATTTTCACTTTCGCCCACTGAAACTTGGTCAATGGATATGTGCTTAATGAAAGTATTTAAATACCTATATCTGAATACTAACTTTGTTATTACAAGGGGAAATGATAATTTCATAACTCAATTTTGTTAAAGCATCTAATATACTCAAATCATTATGCCAGGAAAATTAGATTTAGATTAACAGTGATGTTTTAGAAGTAGGACAAAGGGATTAGAAGATAAAACCTAAGAAGGAAGATTAAATAATGTGTTATTATTTCTCTAAAGAAGCCAGAAAGCATGTGTAATATTAAAATTATGAATGATTTTATGCAAGATAATAAATAGCTATAACAATATCCATTTTGGGATGACATGACTGTGTTTCTGCCACTGAATGTGGAATAGAGGCCGGATTACAATGGATTTCTTGCCGTGAAGCTTGTTAATAAAATCAGCTGATAAGAAATAATGGGAATCTCATTCTCTGCATACATACAAACACACTACGTATACATATCCACATATATTTGTATATATATTGAAAAATTGTATATGTATTTCTTGTCTTCCTAAGATGAGTTATTGGAGTCCTGCCAAGGGCATGGTATGACCAACTGACCTCTATATGTTTTTTTCAGCTTTTAGAACTGTATTTCCAAGAATTTATGATCTACTTAGCTGTATTCACTCCTAGCTCTTGTTTTGTTGTTGAAAAGCATACCCAGGGATTTTATTCAGTTGGAGGGGCTGCTAATTGATTTAAAAAAATGCATTTTGTCCCTGGTCATTAATTGACTGATGGAACAGCTGTTGGTCTGACAAAAACCAGGCTGAAAAGCGGTTCCCACTATGGGGTGGTCTGTTGCTAAACATTATTGCTTTTGCTTGTCCATCAAAAAAGCACACCCTACATATTCCCACGGATCGGGGGAACGTTTCATTTAAAAGTATTTCTTCACTGTCTTTAAAATAATGTCACCTTGAGCAAACACTAGGTAAAGTTCAGTTAACCTTAGATATTATATAGAGAATTTAAAGTTTGCTACCATTCAGTAGTTCTAAGAGTTTAAAAGCATAAGCCTGATCATCAAAGAAAAAAAATTCTCCAGATACTGAAAACCTTAAAGTCTAATGAGACTTCAGTGGTTAATAATGAAAATGACTTTTTGTTCTTGGACTACAGACCCGTTGGACTGAGTCAATATTGCCTTTATGAATATGATAGCATATTAAGAGCATTAAATGTACTATGAAGTAATATACCATGTCTTTTCCTCAAAGATCCTTATAGCTAATACTATATAGTATTGATTTATATTTGGTAGCATTGGCTAAAAACTCTTAATAACTAGTGTGGCACCAGATGAATAGATAAATGCAATACTGATTTATGAAAGTAAAACCTCAGATACAAATAATATGAAATCGAAGGGCTCAGTTATAAATCAAGCAAATACGTGTATTTTAGATACGACGGGAATGAACTAAAACCAGAATCCTGGCGTCCCGAAGTAACCAAATGACTATGTTTACTTTTTGGTAGCCATAGGGGTAAGAAGCAGAAAAGTTTTGTCTTCTGCAGTAGGAGAGACAGAGGGAGACTGGTAGTTTTTGCAAGTCGATAAAGCCTTACTAGGCGTTAGCCTCTTGAAAATTATTGTGACTAGCGGGGAGTGTAGGTCAAGGCTGGTGTCTTGGTTGATTGTAGATTCTCCATTCCTTTTGACTTCCTGCGTTGCTGCTGTAGAGACCCATGTTGGGGTGACCCAGACTAATCTAGGAAGGTCTGTTTTTCTCTTAGCACTTTTCTGCAGCCTAGGTAAGCCCTGACTGGACTGGGTGTCAGGATACCTAACTTCCGGTCATGCTTCATGTACCCCATAGTTACGTGGCATAACCTTGACAAAGATCTCTGTGCCTAAGCTTTCTGTTAGCAAAACGGTTCCTTCTCTCTCTCTTTTTATGTTAAAGGTTAGTGGCTTTCATTATGTTTAAAGCAGTGAATACTTCTCTACAGAGAAGCCCGATGTATTACTGTATCAAACCCATGGAAGTGGACTTCTCTGTTGAAGGGATGGGGGTGGCCTATGTCCCTTTATCTGCCTTCCTGTTTCCTGTGAGCCCTTAGGGTACTTGAAGGAACCCCTAGGTGACAAGGGATACCCTCTGAAGACCATACGGTCAGATGATCTATATCCTGCTGCATTCCAATTATAAGACACAGTCCTAACCTGCAGTTACTTTATGATCCAGAAAACCCTATGGCTCTTTTCGTATTCATAACAAAAGTCATTTGTAACTATAACACTTAAAGTATTCAATATCAACCCACGATGGAAAAAATCACTATATATTTTATCTGGATTCACTGGTGTAAAATTATTTTTAGAAATATATATGTACACCTATATCGTCAGATATGTGTCTATAACTACAGTGGGATAGAAAGGTGAAAATACGATCATATGAAACAGTTCCGAATCTGACAACACAATTCAGTTCAGTTCCATTCAACGAGCATTTATAGAGCACCTACTGTGTGGAGGCCACAGTGCCCAACCGTCTATAAGGCTCCCAAAGGTTACAAAGATGAATGCCAGAGTCTTTCCTCCATTTACTTTTAAAGCGTTCCCTGTCAGAGACTGTAACTTTTTAATACATTTTAAGTATAAGAAGTGTAAGCCACCTAGGGAAAAATTCGCTTGAAGCACAGAGAATAAATAAATCAATAAACAAATGTCACCGAACAGGGCAAACATCTTGCAGCTGTGTGTGGGCAGTGTGGACCAAGCGTCACGTAGAACTGTCCCTGAAGGGACAGCTATTTGGTCCTTCTTGTTTATTAATGCCGACCCATCTCCACTAATGGATTTAGCGTGAAAGGAAGTAGGGAGGCAGTCGGCAAGTGCAAGCCGTCAGATCTCAGACTTCCATCCTTCGCTGATAGTAATGCTATCTTCTACCAGCGCAAGTTGGTACGACATGGTCTGGAAGCTTAATACAAGAGAAAGAGTTCGGATGCTTTATTTTCAGTTATTCATTGACATCAAGCACCAGACGATCTCATATGACATCACGTGCCTTCATTTTTATCCAATGAAGAGGAATTTCCCTTCGGAGTTGGTCACAGTCTTGATTTTGGGTGTTTCCCCCCAAAAGTGTATTATTATTTTTCTTGTCATGAAAACTTAAATTTATTTATTTTTTCCAGCTATATTGAGATATACATGAATATTAACATTGTGTAAGTTGAAGGTGTACAACATGTTGATGTGATATACTTAATACTGAAAAATGATTACCACCCTACTGTTAGCTAATACCTGCATTATGTCGGTTGTTTCCATTTCTTCTTTGTGGTGAGAGCATTTAAGATCTACTCTCACAGCAACTTGTGAGGATATAATACAGTATTAAAAGTGTATTATTTTGGGCTTCCCTGGTGGTGCAGTGGTTGAGAGTCCGCCTGCCGATGCAGGGAACATGGGTTCGCGCCCCGGTCCGGGAAGATCCCACGTGCCGCGGGGCGGCTGGGCCCGTGAGCCACGGCCGCCGAGCCTGCACAGCTGGAGCCTGTGCTCTGCAACGGGAGAGGCCACAACAGGGAGAGGCCCGCGTACCGCAAAAAAGAAAGAAAGAAAAAAAAAGTGTATTATTTTAAACATTTTTTCACTTCTACGGACCTGCAACAACCCTGAATGAAAACAGACTTAGCTTGTAGGAATGAACCTATTGTGTAAATCTGCATCAAATAAGCATTTCTTTTAATTAGTACATTTTCTTTTGTAGTCTCTGAATTCAATCATGGGAACCCTAAGCCTGTAGCCCCTGAGCCCTGGGCAGCCCATGGACTTGAGGAAGTTCAGGATGCGTTTGCGTGATCAGCTGACAGGTTTTGTGACTATATCTATGATGGGTTAGCAACTCTGCTCTGGATTTCTTTTTTTTTTGCGGTACGCGGGCCTCTCACTGTTGTGGCCTCTCCCGCCGGAGCACAGGCTCCGGACGCGCAGGCCCAGCGGCCATGGCTCACGGGCCCAGCCGCTCCGCGGCATGTGGGATCTTCCCGGACCGGGGCGCGAACCCGTGTCCCCTGCATCGGCGGGTGGACTCTCAACCACTGCGCCACCAGGGAAGCCCTGGATTTCTTTGTGAAACACAAGTTAAAGAAAAAAAAAATGTGTTATATTTCTTCTTTGCACCAAATACACTTTGGGAGAATTCAAAATATTCATTTACAATGTTAGAATAATCTTAGAAATAAGAAATCGAGGCCCACCGAGGTTATACGACTTGTTCAAAACTACGCAGTGAATAACTGCAACGTTGGTACTTTCCAAGGCCTTCTGCGTCCCAGGGTAGGCTTCTCTATATTTAGTCAATGTGTTTTCAATTCCCCAGAGCCATAATCTGTGATTTAGAGACCCATTTTTATCTCTGAGAGTACTCAACCCCAAAACAAAACAAAAGAAGATTTTTGCAACTATAACCTAATTCTACCGCAGTTTACTGCTGCATCTTACCTTTAATCTAGTGTTCAACCTTTCTTACTCAAAAGCAAACTCCAGCACAATTGATGCCAGAAATAGAGCAAAAAAAAAACGAGAAAACACCTTCCTGTAAAAAGCCCATAAAATGAACTTGAAAGAAAACTAATGAATATATTTCAAATCTCTCTCCCCTTTTCTTCCTCAGCCATAGCTCGCTTCCCCGTTTCTCATGTAACATTCAAGGGTCTGTGCTCCACGGCAGGTAGACAGATGCGTCAAGAAGCAGACATGTGGAAGGTAAAAAAGTTGTTTTTTTTTTTTTAATATCAACAGATTTTTAGAATTCACAAACGCTAATCCTTGTGCAATGGTGTCTTCACTAGCCTCCTGCAGGATCAGGGCTATAACGATAGTGTTAGCTTCTGCCACATCTGGGAGATGCCCATCTGGTGTGTCACAATTTGTTCGTGACTCCAGAGTGGGCTGCTCTGAAAGGCCTGAGCCAGTCAGGCCAGTAGCTGGGAGGCAAAAGACAATTCTTGCTCTAAGTCCCACTGTAATGGTTTAATATTTACATCTGAACATTTCCCAAAAAATAAACAAAGCCCTCCAACTGCCCTAACATTAATGCCAACACATTTCAAAGGAAGAGCAACTATTGCTACTCTACTTATGCTATTAAAATTTACAAGCTGTGATTGAGATTACACATTTCAACTTAGAGTAGTCCCTCAGAGTTAAAGGGAAAAGCTTGCTGAAAATGACAGAGGTTAGAAAGAGTTGGTGGTTTTCAAGATTCATATTTCTTTTTACATTTAGGGGATAGAAGCAAGAAAAACATTATAAGAGGAATGGTTTTTAATATTCAGTAGAAAAATGCAATATATATGTACAAAATAGATGCTTCATTTGAGTCAGTATTTACATGTTTCGTGAGGCCAAATAATATATGTTTTTCATTATTTTAGTAAAATTAAAGAATGGGCATTCAGCTTTCTTTAAATTTTCATATTGCATGCCAGATCACTTTGGTATAATAAATTCCTCCGTGAGTGTTGCACGGATACTAAAAGACACTGTAATATTTTTCTTTTAAGTGTGAATTGGAGAAAAAACTATTAACAGATAGCTACATTTTTTTATGTTAGCCATTATTCGAATTTACTAATGAGAAATCTGACATGCTATTTCTTATTGCTTTAATATGGTTTATACTATAAAATGGTTTTCTACATTCTAGGCATTAATTGCATAATGTGAAAAACAATTCTTTGCAACTTCGTGTGATTTATGGGCCTGTCAGTGGTGACTAGGTGTGGGAGAACTTTGGCTTTTGTGGACTTGCGGGGGAAAGGCTGTGTGAAAAGTCGAGGAGGCCCAATTAGAGACAGGCGCTAAGAACAATTTTTAAAAATCTACCCTGCTGAGAGGCAGGCATTTTTTCTGGATGACAAATGTCTGGAGTTCTCAGTTTTACAAAAAAAAAAGTGCTCACCCCTGGCCTCTCCCCCTTTTGTCATGTAGGTAACCTAAGCTGTGGGAAAAAAAGAGACCATCTGGAACGAATGCTGTGGCTTCACAGAGACAACATTATTCTCTGCCCCTTCCTCTTCCTCTCTCTTTATGGATGGCAAACAGTGTTCAGATGACAGATTTTGGAAAATTGTCTTAGGAGATAAATCCTCAGGCAGTTCCAGTGTGCTGGTATTTTGGAGGTTTCTGTGCATTTTGTCAAACGGTTAAGGAAGCTGATAGGCTTTTTGTGAACTGTGGAGCATGAAGGAGGCTTTTACATTGCACTCAGTTTTTTGTTTTATAAATTTATTTATTTTTGGCTGCGTTGGGTCTTCGTTGCTGCGTGTGGGTTTTCTCTAGTTGTGGCGGGTGGGGGCTACTCTTCGTTGCGGTGCGCGGGCTTCTCACTGCGGTGGCTTCTCTTGTTGCGGAGCGCGGGCTCTAGGTGCACGGGCTTCAGTAGTTGTGGCTCGTGGGCTCAGTAGTTGTGGCTCGTGGGCTCAGTAGTTGTGGCTCACGGGCTCTAGAGCACAGGCTCAGTAGCTGTGGCACATGGGTTCAGTAGTTGTGGCTCGCAGGCTCTAGAGCACAGGCTCAGTAGTTGTGGTGCACGGGCTTAGCTTCTCTGAGGCATGTGGGATCCTCCTGGGCCAGGGCTTGAACCCGTGTCCCCTGCACTGGCAGGCAGACTCTTAACCACTGCGCCACCAGGGAAGCCCCTTCCACCCAGTTTTAATTGAGCAACTGATGGAATTTTGCTATCTTGTGAGGTTAAGTTAGACATACACGCCTTGCGATTTATATGTGAATGGTTTTTCATTGTAGATTGACATGAATCTCATGAGTACACTACACTTTTCAGCTATCATGGTCAACTGAAGAAAGTCTGCACCAGTTTTCCTTCTAAGGGAGAAATGAAGTGCGTCCTTCACATTTTCCATGATACTATATACTTATACTTTTATCGTGCTATCCCTTCACTAGAATGGACACCTTATATGGCATCCTGTTCCTTGTTCAGGTGAAAGAACAAGGTTTAATATGGAGAAACAGAGAAAATTTGCAGCTTACGTTATCCTAAAAGAGGTACAATATTTCAGCCAGCTAATGGGTGTGGAAAAACCATCCTGAGAAAGAAATCTACAAGTGAAAGCTACTGATTTAAAAAGGCATCTTCTTGGCGAGAACCAGATGAACGCTATCTCTAAAAATCGAATCCGACGGCAAAACAGATTTGTTAGTGTGATTATTAAAACAAGTGCCACCTTCTGGTGTAAAGTGATGTCAGCAGGAAACTATCAAGGGAAGTCTCTCGCTTGGGGACAGTCAAGCCCTCAAAGCTACCGTGAAATAGGATTGGACGGGACCTTTCATTTCATATGAGAATTAATTCTCTAAAGGCAGTGAAGAGGAGGCAGCTTTCTCTTTCCCCCCAGGCAAGCAGCTGGAAACAAGTCTGCAGGAGGCCATATTTTTTCTTATTCATTTCTTAGTGTGTGCACGTCTATGTTACCAAGTATTCTGCCAATTAATTTATTCTTTACGTGTAGTTCCATCAGAAAAGAAAAGAAATGGCAGAACTTCTCCAAAGGTTTTATGACTTAAAAAGAAAATTACAGCTCTACATCTAAATTGTATATGAAGGACTGAATTAACAGGTTCCGTTTCTTTCACTGCACACAAACTTCCCAGTTGCTTTGGCACTTTAAGGGAGCACAGATTCATTTGGGGCTGACCCCAGAAAGAGCCATCCACATGTAATTTGTGGCAAACCTCAGTTATGAAGACTTTCTACTCTTCTCAACGAAGTTAAGTTGGTAAACTTACGAGAAAGAAGTGCCACATATATTCAATTATCGAATATCCTGCACTGCGTATTACAAGTATTTTGAAAGTAATAATTCCACCGCATGGCACCTTGGATTTAAGAACTCACTGACCTTACATGAATTCAAAGTAGATAAACAAACATTATTTATGTGACTTTATATCTAAAATTGTCTTTTGCATCTCATGAAATTGTCCTTTGTGGAAAATCTGTTAACGATGCCTTTACTTTTAAAAGTTCTGTACGTTTATCACTTCTTGAGCTTCTACAGTTGATAAAACAAATATAAGAGTTCAAAAAATCAAAGATTAGGTGATCAATAATACATTTCTTCTCCATCAGATTATTTTTTTGTGTACAGAATTCCTATTTGATTTTTCAATGATTCAAAATGTCAGAATGATAGATATAAGAGAGTAACCAACTAACCAGGGAAAGCTCTGCCTAGTGGTGTTCAGTCTAAAGATTCAGAATGACGCTTCATGATGGATTAGCTTTTCGCCTGTTCTGCCTCATTAGGGTTCTCCCAATTTGACCCAATCCAAACCTATTACTTAATATATATCTAAAAGTAAAATTGCAAAAATGTTCACTAGTACAGTAGAAGCTAGATGAGCAGCTTCAGATAATTTAATTAAGTTGTAGGTCTTCTAATATAATTCCGTAAGTATGTGAACTTTTAACTTGTGTTAAGTCAATTTCCTTACGCTTTCATTTACCATTTCTTGGGGACATTACAGTGATTAGCCAAAGTCCTTCCAGCGCCTCATGTTCGCCATAAATTCTTATTTAAATTGACTGTCACTGTCTCATTATAATAAAGTAGGTATTTGACATCTCAAAAAAGACAGCTGGTCTAGTAGAGTACGTTGTGAAAAAGTGGAACTTTTTTTTTTCTCTATCACACAAAATCCACATAAAATACACCTTAAAAAAGGCCGTCAAGGTTACACAGAATGAAGTGGGTTGAGTACTGAATATTCATAGGCATGTTTATGCTGTAGAATCTCTTGAGAAAATGGGCTTCTGTGTGCCCTTGGTATTGAAAACAGGCATGATGCCTCGTTCCCATCTAACTGTTGTACATTTGGTGGCTGTTCATGTGTAGCTGTTGAGTCTGTCAGCATTTGGGAACACTCAGTAGTAAGATAGGAAAGTAACTGCTGCTATACTTCAAAGAGGTCAAAGATAAGCCTTAGCCAAATGGGCTAAACCCAGATGAGTCTCCCATACTTTCTCAACTCTGATAACTAAAGGGGTAAGTTGTATAATTGTGCTTCGAAAATTTTCAGTGAATATATTTGTTGTTGAACACAGCCCTAAAAACAAGTGAAATTATCTTCCCGGGAATATATATTTACCCCAAATTCTCTTTAGTTCCCATAAAATGGCATGGTCAAAAAGGTTTTGTTATTGCCAATGACTGTCCTTGAAGTTCTCTAGACAGTCCAAAAATAGAGGCCTCAGTTCGGTGTCTGGAGTGACCTAAAAAACCCAGGAATGGTATCAGGTATGTTTCCCAGGTTTAGTGCTGGAATTTCTGCACTGGATAGACCAAGAATCCACAGGCAGCCAGAGCTACTTAAAAGTATCAGGAAGGCTGCAAGATAATTGCACGGCAAAGGACAAGGAATGTCAGTCCCTCTGGCTAACGGCTTCACGTAAACCACCGCTTTTACAATCTGTGTGGCATCGGTCACTGGAGGCAGCCTCTTTCAAGCGCTTTTTGTCCACAAAATGTAACACTCCACTGCGGAACCTCCCTGGCTCCTATTCAAGATGAATGTAAGGATAAATACAGTGGTAGGAAAAGTAACTAATGTCTATTGGAAGCTCACTGTATGCTAAGCAACCTGTAAATATGTTTTTCATCTATTTGTACGACTCTAGAATTAGCAACTATTAGGACCCCCGTTTTATAAATAGGACCCTGAGGCACAGTGAGATTAATTCATCTTTGCCAAAGGTGGCAAAGCAAGGCTGCCCAATTTTGGAGTCAGTGTTCTCGGCCATTACGCCAAATTGGCCTTGTTGTTATAGCCCTGTTTCACCTACTGGATGGCCTTACAGTGAGACTCCCATGCATACTGATGAATATCGAATGCTACATCTTAAGATATACGTTTTCTTGTAATATAAGTAGTGGACGATTGTAAGAAATTTAGATGATACAGGTAATCCAAAAGAAGAAAAGAAAACTTGTGACTAATTTATATATAGTGGTGTGTATATGTTAATCCCAAACTCCTAATTTCTCTCCCCCTGCCCAGACCCCCCGCCCCGCGATCCCCTTTGGTAACCATAAGTTTGTTTTCTGTGTCTGTGAGTCTATTTCTGCTTTGTAAATAAATTCATCTGCATCATTTTTTAAGATTCCATGTATAAGTGATATCATATGATGTTTGTCTTTCTCTGTCTCACTTCACTTAATATAACATAGGTAAACAACAAAAGCCTACTGTATAGCACAGGGAACTATACTCAATATCTTGTGATAACCTATAATGGAAAAGAATCTGAAAAAGAATACATATATATGTACATACATGCACGTATAACTGAATCATTTTGCTGTACACTTGAAACTAACACAACATGGTAAGCTACCTGTAGGTCAATAAAAAAAGAATAACAGTAAAAAGAAAGTTGTTACTAATTTCACTACATAGTGATGACGACTTTTAGGATTTTACTTTATATTCTTCAAGTTGTTTTTTTATACCTGTTTGAAGAATAAGAATTCAGTTCTACTGAGCACTATCTTTTATGATCGAACATTTGATCCAACAATTTCTCATGAACATCTTCCAGCGTCCTGAAATACATTTCTATAACATCTCTTTGAATGACTGCATACTTGACTATTCTGATTTTGAGAGAAATCAAGGTACAACATTTCACAGCCCTGAGTCTCAACCTGGATTTCACAACTGGACTCAGGTGGAACTACTGCCACAGTTTTATTTCTAGAGGGTTTTAAATGGGGGCTATGCAGAGGGCAGAGGTGATCGGGATTATGTACAATGTCAGGAACAAGGGCGGCTCGTGCACACATTTGGAGACTCACTCTTCAAGCTGTCTTGTTTTTCTTCTTCAGTATCTCTGGGTGGTCAAGACAAGTGAATATTTTACATACAACAGTTTTGTAAATAGGTACCCCCAAGTAAAGGGGTAAAATAACTGGCTAACAATGAGGTTAGTGTGAAGCCTTGGAAGCAAGGGAAAAAGGATTCTTGACCTTTAGCGGAGAGCCCTGGGCACCCAAGTTTCTTTTGTTTTCCTTGCTAACTTGCCTGAGGGTACGGGGTGAAGTGTCATCTCTACCGAGCCCTCCCAGTCAGATGCAATCAGATTGACTGATAGCTTTCCGAGAACTACACAAAACTCTCCTACCTGGGCCGCCCATGCTGGCCAGAGAAATGACTGATGAAGAGTCACTCTGAGCTGGAACTAGACGACCCTTTCAACATCTCATTTAAAACTGCATCGAGTTAAGGTGGTTTTTGAATTATGTATTAAACTCAGCTTCCAAATATAGCTTGGGTTGTCTCTGAAACATCAACGTCCACAAATCACGGCTCTTGTTCTCTTATTTGTTAGTCTGGTTGTCACTTCCTATTACGTTTTACCCTGGACTCAGCTGTGTGGCGTCCAACACTGAACCGTCAATAGTAAACCACCCTCCGCCTCCTTGGTCTTCCTTCTTCGTCTTGAGCCATGAAAGCTGCCGACACCACCAGTCTTCCTAAAACTGCATGAACTCTGCCTGCAATTTTGATGGAAGCCCAAACTAGCACTTATTTTCCAGTGGGGAACACTTAGCTCTGCCATCCTTTCTCCAGGATCAAAGCCGCAGTTATACTCTCACTGATAATCACTAGTGGAAGTGTAATGCTCAGGGCAGCCTTGAGATTCATCAGGACCAGCGTTCAAAATACTCCCCGGGGACTTAGCTGCTGGTGCCAAGAGTCGGTCTTGGCGTCTGAACCTCTTTTTAAACTCTACCCTCCTCCCGCACTCCCTTCCCATTCCTCCCCACCCCCCCTTTCTTCCATTCATTTCTAGAACAAAAAATATCAACCAAGTCCTGTTAAAGCTGCCTCCTCAATACCTACAGCGTCTATTTCTCTCTCTCCATTTCCACTGCTACTCACCAACTAGCTTAGGACACACTCATCTATTACTTGGATTTCTGCAATAGCATAGCCACTGGTCTCCTCACCTTGACACAGCGTCTCCCCAGATCAGTTATCTGCAGTGATCCAAGTGATCTTTCTAAAAAATGTAGTCATGTTAAAAGTTTACGTGACCTACGAGTAGGCTATCCATGCGTCCCAGGTTTCTGGAACAGTACCAGTTTCTGCTTGCTGTCATGATTAATAACGCCTCTTTCACTCTCAAGAGCGCTCTGTTTCAGAGAAAGAAATTATACGGTCGCACTACCTTCTCTCAGGCGGCCTCTGTTTACCTCTGAGCTGGACGTTTCCTGCCCCTGCAGTTGCTGAGTTGTGCCGCGTTCCCTCTACCCAGGATCTTTGTTTGCGCTTCCCCTCTTTCCTGAACATCTTTTCAGATCCTCTTTGCGTTCTACGAAGGCAGGAACTTCTGTCTGTTTGGATCACGACTCTATTCCAAGTGCTCAGAATCGTGTCTGACACATAATAGGCGCTAAATAAATACTGGCTGAATAGGTGAATCTTTTTTTCTTTTTTTTTTTACCATTAAAAAAAATGAAGTATAGTTGATGTACCATATTATATAAGTTACAGGTGTACTATATAGTGATTCGCAATTTTAAACGTTATACTCCATCTGTAGTTATTACAAGATATTGACTCTAGTCCCGGTATTGTACAAGATCCTTACGGCTTATTATATACGTAATAGTTTGAGTTAGTGAATCTTGACTCAAGCCTCACTTCCTCCGGGAAGTCACCCCTGCCTTTTCCCCCTACTCTTCCCCAGGATTTGTTTAGAAAACCATGAATCTCTTTCGGAGCATTTTGGATCACACAATCACTGGTTTGCTAGACTTTGTCGTCAATGGGAGCAAGAAGCCTTCCCTTCTGCTTACCGTTTTGAGTCTGCATCACACACCATGCTGATCTAAAAATAGGCTTGGGATAGGTGTACGATGCCAGTAACATCATAGTAGGCGTTTTAGCAAAATTCTGAAGAAAAATTATGCATGGTCTTATTCTCTAGAAGATTATACTTTATCAGAGGGAAAGAAAAGGCTAAAATGTACAAGCAGGTGGCAGTACAAGATGACAGATTACTCAGAATTTGAGAACAAAGCAGCCTAGAAATTACATAGATCAACCCTAACTCATGACAGTGGCATTAAGTGATTGTTACACAGTGATTGTGACAGTCCCATGAGGTGTCTGGATAACAGGCACTTATAGAGGCTCCGAAGTGCAAAATACTGCTGTGTCCTTGAGTGTCAAGGAAAGATTATGAAAGAAGTAAACTTGAATTGAGTTTTGAAGAAATCATTCTCTGACAAATATTTGTTAACTATCTATTATATACTAACAAGAATAAGACACCATCCTTGCCCATGGAGATTAAGGGTCGGCAAGCTACCGCCCTCAGGCCAAAGCTGGCCATGTGGTTTTGAAAATAAAGCTTTGTGGGAACACAGTCACCCCCATTTATTTACATCTTGTTTATAGCTGTGTTTTTTTTTTTCTTTACTACAATGGCAGAACTGAGTAGTTCTAACAGAGATAGTATGGAAACTATTTACTATTTGGCCCTTTACAGAAAAGGTTTGCTAATTGCTGAGTGAAACTCTCAGGCTTGAGTGGAGGAGACAGGCATAAAACACCAAAATTGCACGACATATGGGCTTCGAACACTGGAAGCTTCATGGACAAGGTGAGAAAGAGGAAGGGCTTAATTAGTCAGGAAAGGGAGCCCAGAAGAAAGGACATGTGAGTGATGTCTTGAAGGATCAGATGATCAGTAGGAAATTGATTATCAAGAAATAGAAGAAAGAAAAAGAGGATACACTAAGAACTAAGGTGAGAATGCAGGAATGAACAACTCTTCTTTGGGGCGAAATACATAGTACTTCCAGGTGGGACCAAAGATTCCCACTGGGAAGCACAGGGTGAAAATTTCATTGAATGAGGCCAAGGGAACGATACAGAGAATCTTGAGCATTAGCTGAAACATTCAAAATTCACCACGAAGGCGATGGGCAGACTTGGAAGGCTCTGATCCAGGACAAGGAAAATGAAAAAGGGAATAGATCTGTAGACTCTGAGTCTGATGACTTGAAATGGAAAGGAATTCTGGGGGACCACTAAAGCAGTCTACTGAAGAGGGTGGAAAAAATTGGAGCTCTGAGAGCAAACTTAGCCCACAGAGCAGTCTTTCTTTGTCTACATGGTACTTGAACGTTTCAAAAAATTAGTTGTCCGCGTTTATGAAAGGATATTTTGCATAAGAATCTAGATTTCTATGGGCTTTTATCAATTGGAGTATCTGGCAACACTGGGCCTGCGCTGTTGCTCGCCAGCAGTGGACTGGGGCTGAGCTGTGTGGTGTGGTCTCGGCCAGAGCAGGCTGAATTTAATCGTACGACATGACCCCTGTGGGCATTGCGATTTGTGGTCTATGTTGCCATCATCTGGACATAAAGTTTGAAAAAATCTTTAATTGGGGTGGAGCTAATACATTCACCTTTCTTTTCGTGCCCTGAACTCACATCTACTGACTGTCCTTTCTGAAGCTTTCTGAAGATCCACCTGTTTCATTTTTGAACGCTGGGGATTTTGTGTGTGTGTGTGTGTGTGTGTGTGTGTGTGTGTGTGTGTGTTTTAGACTCTTAATTAGAGTACGATAGATCGCGTACGTGAACATCTGCCTTGGGGTTAGGACCTCTGATTTAATTCTAGTGTGGCATATCTTTCTCTTTTCTCCCTCACTAATTTCTTAGAGCCCACACCTTACCTGCAGACCAAACATTCCGACCCCCTGGCCCCATTTCCTAACATTGTAGTTTCCATCTATTCCTTCTTTTGCTTAAAGAACCACAACAGCTTTTGTTGGTGCTTTTCAGTAGAGTTTTATTTTGAATTCTTCCTCAAACAAAAACTGTTCCTCCCAGGAAGTTTTTTTAAGAGAGTAACTTGAGTTACAGTCCCAAGAGGGTTCTTCAAAACCCTTCCTACGACATTTTCCTAGTGCTGCCTGGTTGCTAAAAATAGGCTACAATGCATTTCAATATAACTCCTGATGGATATGTGATTCCAAGGGAGGGAAATGCTATAAATGGCAGTTAATCTCCTTGCACTCCTGCTGAGTTGGGGTGCTTCCCCGTTACCCCTCCCTGGGACTCTGAACACACCGCTGAGGCACTGCTCCGTATGTGGGGAGCAGACCCCATCCTGGATTCTGCTGAGCAAGCATTAGAGATACACGTCCATGTCTAAAGCCTGGTTTTGATCTGGTTACATGTGTATTATGTTTTGAGAAAAATGATTTGGTCCTTGAAAAACAGGTTAGTCCAGAAATCTGTGTCAAAAGCGGGCTATAACAGCTGGGACCCTGCCAGAAGACTTAATAACTAATTTTTTTAGTATTTTATAAGAAATGCATAGGATAGCAGGTCTGTGCTATTGCAGACCAAAAATGTAAGGCAAGGTCTTATCCTAGTTGGAAAAGGCCAGCCACAAACCTAATTCCATGACCTTAACTTTCCCCTGCCTTGTCTGCAAAGGGAAGGGGTTAAAACAGATGATCCTAAGGCAATTCTGCGCTAGCTCTGTGAGTTAAGAGATGGATGGTGGAGCAGTTCCTGCCCATTGGGAATCTAGGTTTTCATGATGCTTGAGCCAAACTGCATGGACCAAGAAGCTGCTGAAAGCCCCTGTTCCTCCCTGGGGTAAGGACTGAGATGGGGCAAGACTGAGTGCTTCTACAGAAAGCCTGTGTGATGAAGGGGAAAATGTGGGCTTTGACTTCAGACAGACTAATGTCCCCATTCGGGTTCTTCAACCTCATGTTATTTACTCAATTCCTCTGCCTTTAGGTTTCCTCTTTTACTAAAGAGGCTGATGCCTATTGTATTTGTCTGCCTGCGCTGCCCAAACAAAATGCCACAGACTGGGAGGGCTTAAACAACCGAAGTCTACTTTCTCATGGTTCTGGAGGCTGGAAGTACAAGGTCAAGGTGCCATCAGGGTTGGTTTCTGGTGAGGCCTTCCTATCTGGCTTGGAGATGGCCACCTTCTCAATATGTCCTTCATGTGGCCTTTCCTCTGGGCATGTGTGGAGACAGAAACATCTCTGGTACCTCTTCATCTTCCTATAAGGTCACCAGTATTATGGGACGAGGGCCCCAGCCTTAGGAGTTCATTTAAACTTAATTACCTACGTAAAGGTTCTATTTCCAAATACAGTCGCATTGGGGGTTATGGCTTCAACGTACGAAGTTTGGAGAACACAATTCAGTCCGTAACACCTCCCTTAAACGGCTGTTGTGAAGAGGAGAGACAGTGAAATGAGATGACACAGCGAAACACCCGACAAAAACTTCCTGGCTCACTTCAGAGCCCTATCTGGAACCACATGCGCAACCCAAAGAATGGATTCCCTTCAGAAAGAGTCCTCACCTCACTATACGGTCCCTTCAGAAAACGGCTAAGCGGCAATTTTGATAAATTTTAAGTTTACTTTGCAGAAGGCTTGATTGTGCCTGCAGTATAGGGTGTATATTTCTTTAAATATTGTTTTGAATCATTTATTACTTTATTATCAATAAGGTGAACTTTAGTTGGTTTATAGACTTCCTGCAGTTTTCTAGGTCAAGCAAAATTGATTGGGTGGGGGTGAAACGGACCAGGACCCTATGGCCGCTGCCTCCTCCACCGCCATGTCCTCTGCCCACTTTTCATCTGTAGGAAATCTTTTGCCAAAGCATAAGTTTAATCAGAGAAGTGAGAAAATTCAGAAGTAAAGGAAGACAGTCAAATAGGACAAAATGATAATAGTTTAGTCATAAAGCAAAGTCAAGGACTTTTAGTTCTTCTTCAAGGGCTATAGATAATATTCTGAGCCACATCCTGTGAGCTGTCTTGTAGATACTGAAATCCCCACCAGGTGGAAGGAGTTAACTACATGATGACCAGGCTGTAGCCGTGACATAAGCTGCCACAATTCCGAGAACTGGCCCCAAGGAAATGGGAACAAACCGACCCTGGAACTGAAGACTAACGTACCTAAAACAATCAAGATGACGCTGGTCAGACCACTGCACGACCACCTTCAAGATGACGGTCGGAGCTGACTGGGCTGTTTCTGCAGGTAGTCCCTCCCTCCGCCTATACCCCCCTGAAACTCCCTTTTAAAAGCGCTTGCCCACTGACTGTCAGTGGGGAGCTGGCCTCTGGCCGCGAGTCCATCCCCAGCCCCCCACTGCTGGCCTCCAAAATAAAGCAACCTTTCCTTTCCATCGACCTTGCCTCTTGAGTATTGGCTTTCGAGTGGCGAGCAGCTGGATCCCACTTGTGGTAACAGAAGGATGCTGCCCAGCGCCTACCCCTTCCTGGTGGGCTTCGCCTGCCTGTACATCTAGTGCTCTACAAGCAGGTGCCGACCGACTGGAACGTGTAGCTGGATCAACAGCTCATCCGAGGCTGCTGCTTGATTTGACGAGCAACGTCTGTGCTATTGCTTCCCAGGAGAAATAACAGAAGTAATGGAAAGTATGTATATACATATACACACACACATATACATGTGTACACATACATATATATTGCAATATATTTATATTGTATATCAGCATATATCTATAGCTACATCTACACTTATACCTATACCTATATCTATATCTATATAAAGAGAACTAGAGAGACTGAAAGAGACAGACAGAGAGAGATCCTAGATGGACTTGATAGTTGAAAAGTACCCCAAAGGAATACCTTCATAGAAAGAAGACAAGACAACTGGGTGGCCAGAAATGTCTTCAAGCTGTTTATGGCTAATCAGACATCGATAGCATCATCTATCATTTTTGCTGAAATCAGCTCCTCATGAATAAGAAAAAATTTCTACGATTTGACACTGCCCCAAACATTAGTGTTCTTTTGGCTTCTAAATAATTTTTTTAAAAGTCTGAATGTGATTTTTAGGCTTCTGTAGCTATCAAACCACATTTACAAAGCCCTGAAATACAAGAATTGTCCAAAGAAGATAAGTGGTTAAGAAGAATCATCAGGGGTATTCACTATTTAAGTCCTGAATGACGGAAATGGACAGAGAGAAGATGTACGCACACTTTTGACTCTGCAATCTACACACACGATTAGGCAGGATCCAGGCGGTAGCTGAGTGGGTATTAGACCAAATACAATTGGTTCACATTTGGAGATGCCTTGAGCCTTTCCTGAGACAACTCAGAACCACCAATGTTCAGAGTAGATTTATTAGTGCCAATCAATATGTCAGGCACTGGATAACGTGAGAACATATTTTGAAGGTAGAACAGCCCTATATGTTAATACATCAAGATTATTTGAATAGAATGCTTTTCCTGAATTTATATTTGTACAGTTGTTTTTTTTTTTTTTTCTCTCAGGAGAAAGGAAACAATGCTTTGCCCAGTTGAAATGTCAGTAGCAGACTTTGAAAGTGGGTCCTGAGGTTTCTGGGTTCACCATCAAGGGGAAGTTAGAGCACGAGCTGGAATGAAAGGGAAAGGTCTGAGGTTCAAGTCCTTGGAAGAGGCAGAGAGCAAACCATTTCAACAGAAGCAAGGGTTGCGGGGATTGTCTCAAAGGAACCCAGAGCAGTTTCAGGAGGTGCCGAATAGAAAGAGTGGAAAGGTGCCCTCACGTCATAGAACGGGAGCTTATCGTGAGAGTATATTCTGAGTCTGTGATCACAGCTGATCTTTCAGAGAGTATGACTGGAATTAAGAGAAATAAGTACCATCTCTCAGGAAGTAGTTGATTGAATGCCAACCTTACTTTATTAATCTGGATTCCTCTCCATCTTCGGATCTTAGATTTCTGCATGACTGACTCATCTTTCACTGCTGGAAAGTATTTTCCTCATTCGACATTTCTATTCTGTATATGTGTATTCTTAATCTTCAATTCAATACCGCGTGTTTGTAAGGCTTTATCTGAGACTTCAGAACTGTGCAAGGACAAATAGGATGTCCTGCTTGTGCATGAAGCATTTGGGGTGAAGGGGCGAATGGCTATGAGCCTAACTAATAGCAGGACACTTTCCCCGCCCACAGGTGTGTGCGCTCCGCGACGCATTCACGCGGAATGCTTTTCGGTCCACGATATATTGGGTCACGTCATGCCTCTGTATCTCCACACAGTCTGAAGCTTCCACATGGAAACATTCCTAGCTTCCTTCTTGCCTTAACAAACTCTTATTTAACGCTCACCTCAAGTCTAACCTCTGGGAATGCTTCTCTGACATCCCAGTTTGAAGTCAACGCCCTTAACTCTCATGCTGTATTATTATAATGCCTTGCGTTATAATGGTCTGTTTAACTGGCTGTCTTTACCATAAAGAAGGGGCAGGAACTCCTTCTTTATCTGTAGTCCTAGTGTCTGGTATGCAGGGAGTTAGGAGGCCTTTCAAGATTTCCGAGCAGAAGGAGGGATGTCTGACCTGATTCTCTGATCTCTTAGGTGTCAGTGTCCGTGTGTGTGTGTATGTGTGTTGTGTGCGTGAATGCATGTGTGTATTTAACTGAGAGTGTCCCAGGTTTTGGAAATAGGAAGAAATAATTAACATTTACCTGGTGTATAACACACCTGGCAAAACTGAATATAAAGTTTGCACACTAGACTAAGTCTGGTAAAAGGGCAAATAAACAAATATGGGGTGTGTATTCAAGTTGAGAGCCCAAAAAGGAGGCATCAGTGAAATAAGACGGAACAGGAATGGGAGGAATTCCTAGGGATTTGGTTCCAATCGTGTCCTTCCTGTGAGTCTCCTTCAATTCTAATGAGCAGGGGAAAGGCCTGAGAAAGAGTGTACTGCAAGTGGCTGGATTCATTTTATGATGTTATGATACAAAGCAATGTAATATAATATCAAAGCCCTGTACGATGGAACACTGACATTTCAGCGCCACAATGTAATTGGAACATTCAGCTTCCGATGAGACAAATTATAGTTCTGCTGCCGTATTTATTATTCTCTTTTTTTCAGAGTTACCTCTACAAGTTCTTTAAATCCATTTTCTTTTTACTCTGCCGCCTATTACTGGGTCTACAAGCGACATGGAACTAGGTACTTTGCTTTATTACCTTTAACCCTACTCACGAAGCGTTTTGTTTCTTCCTCTTGCGGTGAATTAGGTTCAGAAGATTTTCTAACTCTGTACAATTTTATTTCATTTCACGATGTCTTTTTTCTCTCATAGTCTAATTTTTAAATCCATTTTCCATGCGGATTTAATCTTGTATAAAATCTAACACCTATTAATTTGTGCTGATTTACAACATTTATTTCAGTATACTAGAAAATGTTCATTTTTAACATTTGTACTCATAGATAATGCATATCATGAAGTTTTAATGTAAATCACTAATACATTTTTTCATCTTTAACTACCAAAGTTCTTCATGTTTATAGATCATTACTCAAATGTTTTGTAGGATTCATTAAAATACATCACCAGCAATGTGTTTTTCTTTGCAACATCTTTGTGCATGTGTGTGGGTAGGAAAGACCCTAGTACCAGAATATTTTAGGACAATTTAGAATAAAAAGAAAAGTAAGGTTCATACTCCTATTCAGAAGTTAATTAAATATTCTTTTGAGAATATAACATTTGAAGCTCTTTTCATCAAGTAGGGAATTATATTACTTTTCTGGGTTTCTTTTTTTTTACATTTATCAATTACATTTAGACAGTTTAATTGCTATAATGAAAAATTTCCTTAATTCCCATTCTAGGGGCCAAAAGATGTTTATTGCTTGGTATAAGCTATCTAGGTTTAAAAAAATTGTGAATGGTGATGAAACTCCACATAGAGGTAGCGTTTGTTTTTTAATGTTTAAAGTTAAAGGTTCTCTATTCTCATTATTCTCAAGAATGAGAAGCTTTTTGCCAAGTCCCACTGCTGTTCTCAACCCCTTAATTTGGTAGCCTTTACAAATCTGGTAGCCTTTAGGTGAAAACAAATATGGATGTCTTCGCCCAACTGACTCTCCCAGCAACAAGTCCTTTAGAAATGTGTTTCTGTTCTACCAGCAGAGAGTTTGGTGGAAAGAACGTAGGCTCGGGTTAGACACAGCTCCATTCAGATCCCCACTCTGCTACCCATCGACTACAGAACTATGGGAACTCTCTGAAACTTAGCATTCATGTAAAATGGGAATGATGTCACTGCCGGTCTCGGGAGTTGCCTCAGGAGTGATACACGCAGCATGGTGCGTCGTGCAGGAGGTGTTCCAGAAACTTCTAGCTCCGTTTCCTGGCAGACAGTGCAAGTCCACTAATGCGATGTACATAACAATGGCTAAAATCATGGTAACGTAACTGAACAGAAAAAAAAAAAATGACCCTCAAAAGCAGTCCTAGATAGAGAAATCAGACTGTCAGTTAACGGAAGCACAAACTTTTAAAACATAATTAAAACATGTTTGAAAGTAAGTAGATTAAACTCATCCTATACTGCAGAGACCAGGCACGGCTAGTCCCTGAGCAGAGAGAGGGAATCTCACTGCACCTGAAGGGCCTTGGAGAAATCACCAAGACTCCAGCAACGGAGTCACATCCATCTCAGGAGGCAGAACTGGGTTTCTCCAGGTAACTCAGAATACTTAAAAGCCCACTAGGGTTTTCCTGTCTCCTTTGCAACTGCTGGGATTTAATATAGACGGGAAGATTCTTTTTTAATTATTGCTTTGGGTCGTATCTTCCAAAGCTTTGGTCAGGCACATTATAAGTCGATGGTATTGCTACAGTGGCTTTTATTTTGGCCTCAAACTCACAGTAAATCCATGCAATATCATCTTTGTAGCCTTCACTGAGAGACACTGAACCCCGAGCAGGGGATGGGAAGCAATCGTTACGGCCATGGGCCATGAATAAGCTGCTTTAGTCTGAGGCAGCCCAGCCTCACCAGGCCCTTTCACGAACACTCCATTCATCTAAGATGGGTCCCTGCACCAGATATCGTATCTGGCTTCTGCAGTTGTATTTCAGCATCACTCAGCAGCGAGCAGATAAGGTAATATCTCTGAAAGCTCCTAGACGGAAGGCTGCCAGACTCTCCACACTGAAATCTTACTCTCCTTTCAGGTCTGAAGGGCTGCAGACGTGAAGGGAGGATGGAAGACAGAGGAAGGAAGACAGAAAGGACACTTGCATGGACTGAAGATAAGGAAGCTCCCAGGGCAGAGATACCCACAGTAGGTCCCAGCAGAGCCTAGATCCGTGAAAGGGGACGCTGAAGCGCCACTGGAAAATGTGGCTGGCTCTGCGAATGTGTCCTCCATATTCAAGCTTGTATTTTTAGTATAATCCCTATTTTCACATATGCAAAAAAATCAACAAAATTTAAAAGAGCCCAAGCCAGGGAGTCAGGACTCTCTCCGTCTCTGTTTTTAAATTTATTTCCTAATGGATTTGGCTAAAGACACAAACTTTGGCTGTGATGCAGCCCAGACCAGAATCCACATCTCTTTACTATTACTGTTGTTGTTACTGCTGTTAACTTCGCTATTTGTAGCTGCTGTTTATAGACTGCTTATCGTTTTCTTCGCAATATGTTTAGTACTTTGCATACATAATGACTTGAATAGCTATTTCTTGAATAGGTATTTCTCCGAAGAAGATACACAAATGGGCAACAAGCACATGGAGAGATGCTCACCATCAGTAGTTACGAAGGAAATGCAAATAAAAACCACAGTGAGGTGTCATCTGACACTCACTATAATGGCTATGATGCAAAAAATGGGGGAAAGATGTATTGGCTGGGATTTGGAAGAAGGGGACACTTGAGCATCACTACGCCCCTGTGGGAAACAGTTCAGCTGGTCCCCAACAGGTTAAACAGAGAATTACTCTATGACTCAGCAATTCCACTCCTAAATATATACCACCCCCAGCCCCGCAAATTGAAAACAGGTACTCAAACAGATGCTTGTACACAAATGTTCACAGCAGCATTATTCACGATAGTTAAAAGGCAGAGACAACCTGAATGTTCATTAACAGGTGATGGTTAATGGTACTGTATATACACTCAATGCAATACTATTGAGCCATAAAAGGAGTGAACTACTGACACATGCTACAATGTGGATGAACTTCAGAAACACTGTGCTAAGTGAACGAAGGCAGACACAAGGGTCACATAATGTGTGACTGCATTTCTATGAAACATGCGGAATAGCTAAATCCATAGAAACAGAAAACAGCCTAGTGGCTTCCAGGAGCTGCGGGAGGGAGGGACGGGGGAATGACGGCCAACCCGGGACTGAGTTCCTTTTGGGGTGATGAAAATGCTTTGGAACTAGACAGAAGTGGTGGTTGTGAATGTCCTAAATGACGCTGAACTGTTCACTTTACAATGGTTTTGTTACGTTAATATGAATTTCTCCTCAACTAAAAACCACTTGAAATCATTTAACCCTTATGATAAACCTGTGATGTGGGCATGATTTCCCCCGTTTTTCAGATGATTCAAGGCTTATTTCCACTGAGACACGTATTATTTTTAGCAGAAGAAAGGTGCCATTATCTTCAGGATGGGACTTTATAAATGATGGAAAATCTAGGCACGTACCTTTGGAGGAAGGCATAAAATGACCAATACACGCGGGTCAGGTTTAGCTGATGCTCTGCTACCAAGTCCCCTTTGCCCCTGGCACATTGGGTGGAATCAGTCCTAAGCAGTAGAGCCGGAGGCCACCTCCCTAGCAGTCTGCAATGAATTAGCCAGTAAGAAAAACGATTTGGTAACAGAGTAGGCAAAAAAGGCTAAGATATGTCTGTTGCATTCTCCTCTGCGCTATAGAATCTTCCACCCGTATTTCGTTTCAGAGGGGTGTTGGACGTGTGAGATGAAGGGAAAAAACCCAGGGAAGGAAGTTGGAGGGAAATTTCTGAACAAAGGGGTGTGAGAAGTTCAACTCCAGCTAGCTTTCCCCACCTCCCTTCAATTGCCAACATGTATCTCAAAAAAGACACACCACCAAGGTTCTGTTCCTATTTTTCTGCTGTGACTGTTACAGCAATAATATGCAGAGAGAGCCCTTAGTGAGTAGGTTTCTTCCTAGAGAGTCAGCTCTAACCAAATCCACAACGCACAATTTATTTTCCAAACACTCCTGTTCTAGCTCCGCTTCCATGCCCTATGGCAGACTCGTCTCACCTCGTGTCTAGTCAGCCAGGGGAATAGCTTCTCTTCTCTCGTCTCCCCCCTCTCCCTGCTCCGCAAGCCCGACTCCTCACTAGGGTTTCTAAGCACTGCTTCCATGATGTCTTCTCTCTATGCAAAAATTTTGAGTGAGTCCCCAACGAAATCAAATTTCTTAGTCTAGCTTTCCGAGTTGTCCTCTGCTTTTTAGACTTATATCCTGGGACTTCTCTATGTGAGGCCAAATTGGATCTTTTCTACTTAAAAAAAAATTAATACTATTAGCTAATAGCTAAGATTGATTGAAGGTTAATTACATATCTATTGGAGGCTCAACGCTAAGCGCTCTACATACATCATCTCATTTACATTTGACAATGGCCACCAAGCCAGCTATTGTACAAGTGAGGAGACTACAGTTAGAGAGACCCAATCAATTATATAACTAGTGCAACTCAGAAGTAGGATTTGAACCCAGGTCTGTTTGGTGTCCAAATTCATGGTTTTAGGCACTGGTCTTGACTTTACCTTCTACATTCCTGTTTTCATACCTTGGGTTCCCGCACTCAATTCCTAACACCAACTCCACACTCTTCTGCTTCTCTCCAACTACCATTCATGACCCTCAGGGCTGGAGTCTTCTCTTTATTTGAGTTCACATAGGTGAGCAAATGTTTTCTGTCTGTTGCTGGCATGTATCTTTTCATAGTTCTAATCATCACACCACTAGTTCAATGACAGGGCTAAGGAGGGCAGGAACCATGTCTAATACTTGTATCTCTGACTCTGTCTAGCACAATGCCTTGTTCACAATAGGTGTTCAATGACTATTTATTTGTTCAATAATTCTCATAGATTACCTGCCAGGGAAATATTTTTTTATAGAGCTGTTTGTTAAAAGTTCTTCATAAAATTGGATTTCACCTCTTCAATCTTTTACAAAAATGTAATTTTTTGAAATTTGGGGAGCATCAAATAAACAGAGTGAGCATTAGTAAAAATATTTCTAATTTTAACATGTGACTAAGGTGCTTAAAATGTTAAGTGTTAAAACTGATTTTTATCCAAGTGCTTACCTGAACCAACATTGAGACTAAAGGGAAAAGAAATTACTCTTTGTAAATCTGTTACTTTAAACCTCGTATTCTCCTGAGTTTCATGATGGGTCCATATAGAGAAATTAATTTATAGAAGTAGTCAGCATATCCGCTAAAAAATGCAAGCCTAAACTACTATGCACTTTTCCCTTTGTGAGACTCCTGCATATTTCAATATTTCGTTCATCACCTTTAAGGTGTTCAAATTCACCAGCTGTAAGAATACTTATCAGATTATAGTACAGCACTAAAAATAAGCTGGTGTTATTGAAAATAAATGAATCAGCACTTTCTTAGCTGAATTGTTTTCTCATGCGACTCGTACTACTTAACTAACGTTTTCTTTGTGATTGTTCATTTATCATATCAAACGTTTCTTTGGACATCTGCTTCTTTAAGTACAAATGCGCAGGCTTGATGAAAATGTTCAGTAGAAAAAGAAAATAACTCTCTGGTCTGGATTTATAAAAGCAAGACATTCATGGGGCCAGTTACCATGGCTTTAGCTAAAGATCTTTCTTCATTTTTTAGGCTATAAAGAATGCGATAGAATTTTCAATGTCGGTGCAGTCTGTTTACCAATAAAATTTCATATACGTGGAACTCATGGTACTAAACTTCAAAAAGCCCTTCTGTTTAGTTTGGACCAGAGGATATTCTTGATAGATCTCGTCTCAAAATCACTTGGACTCCCAAGTGTCCATGCAAAACCATTAATCTCAAAATGTGTCTAAATACCAACTTTGAGACAGGCTACAATTTACTGTTCTCTGTGACAGACAAATAGCTAGGGGAGTGCTGTCATTTAACCCCAATGCTTTCTTTGGTAGTCATGGAAAGAAAGGTTTTTTTATACTGCCTTGTCATAAAAAGACTACAAAATCCATCAACACTGTATAACTTTACATATAAAAGTAATGTATGCATAGATATTTCAGTCATCGTGTGAAAAATAAACAAGACAGCCTTTAAATCAACGTCATTCCCAAGGAATCAGCATGGACGTGTATTGACTCATTTTACAGCTAAAATAGAAAATACATGTAAATTTGACTGCTCTATTTTGACATGGAGGCTTTTGGCCATATCTCTACGGCCAAAAAACCTGTATAAACAAACACCAAATTGGGAAGGAGTTGCATTTGCAAAAGCTGGGCTTGTCCTCTTTATAGGTGCTCAGATAGGCTTCTGTTGGATGAAGTGCCTGACTATAGGATATGTATTTTGCAAAATGCAAGTTAGCCCAAAAGTCTGGCATATATTTGGACACGCAATCAAATGCATGCTGAGAGTCTCAGCGAAGTGGATTGAAAGGGCAGCCCCATAAACGGGTACCCAGGAATACGTTTGCTTTTTAGAAACTGGCTAAAAAATTAAAAGCTTCGACAATGCAAATTAAAAAATTATTTTACTGTGGTGAGAACACTTATCACGAGATCTACCTTCTTAACAAATTGTAAAATACAGTGTACGATACAGTACTGTATAGCGTTCAGTCTAGTGTACCATACAGTATTGTTGGCTGTAGGTACAATCAAGTATGTAATTTTTAAATTTACTTTTTACTTTAAAAGCACATATGAATGTAAGAGGAAAGACAGTTTCCACCGATTCTGCATAACCCTATGCCAATTACTAACTAAATACAAACATGGATATGTAGAGGAGCATTCCATGAAGTATTTGGACAAGGTAATAATCACATGAAGACTCTCTTCAGGTATGGCAATAGGACCTATTCGTACAGCACCGAGGGTAATGAAAACTGATGTGTGAAGTTCACACAAGGTCTAAAGTGACAGCCCAGGGAAAAAACCCCAACGACTTCGTCTTTTAAATAACTTTGCAGCTTTTTTGTTTTTTATTTTAATGTCAGATGACTGAAGGCAGACATGCACCAAGATGGAAAAGTGAGCAGCTATTAGGTGCCGTGCGGGTACCTGGCCCGACACTCCATCCGTGCCACCAAAGTCGCGCACGTCAGCCGAAGCGACTGCCTTTCACCCGCCGGTCATCGTTTTTCACGGGGAGCCCACTTCCCCATCAGTAGTGATTTGAAAGCTGTGCAAGGAACTAGAGGTGACCGAGGTAAGTCAAAGGACAACAGTCAGCTCCAACACCATCTGCAACTGCTTCCCTGCTCTTTCCATGAAAGAGTTCTGGTCCGCAACTCAGAGCAGCCCAAATGTAGGCATTTTGTAGAGAATGACTAATTTTTGAATCACGCAAGTGAAACCCTATTTGGTGAGTTTCACCTCATAAACAAAATTTGAACTAGATCCTGAACTTTCAGAGATGCGTGACATATTGAGATAGGGAACATGGACCCTTAACATGTATTTCAATGCCGTAAGTTGCAGGCACCACAATCGGAGTTACTGCCTATATGTGTCTAGGCAACAGATGCTTCTTAATTTCTAGGTATATGTGACCTATAATACTGCACGGTCATTTGTTTGAGATTTTAATTCCATAGCAAGTGAGAGCACCAGAAATATTCCCTTGACTGACGTCAGCAATTTTAAGCGTATTGTGTTATCTTAAAATTCATCTTCAGCTTTTGTGTGTGTGTGGCAAGTTGAACGTTTAAAACTTGGGATTTGCTATAGAAAATGTATTTAGCTGATGGCTCTAGGTAACCCATAGTCTACTCCTAAGAAGATACCATAGTACTGTACTGGGAATATTTTCCTCAAAACGAACGAGTGCATCTGTGTGTAGTAACTTATACTTTTAGTTGAACTTCCCTTCCACTAGGGTACCAAAACCTTTGTTCCTATTTTATGTAAAATTAACTCAATATCTGTTTTAGAAACGTTACTGAAATACAAAAGCAACCTCAGCAAAAAGAATCTGTGATTCCTCATATGCATTTTGGTAAAACTGGTTAAGAATTTTGACATTGATTTTCTTTAGGTGATAGGGTTCTTCTCAAATACTGTAAATTCAAAATTGTTTGGTAAGGGCAAAGCAAAGCTTAAAGAAATCAATACGATAAAAAGTGTAGTAAAGTTGATTGCTCTTGAAAATCAAGGGGATCATAAAGTTGAAGTCATACCGGTTAAAATCATGTCTGTAGCAAGAAAACTGCACTGAGTTGCTTATAAAATGGACCAAGTCTCCCATTTTCATCCTTTTTTCATCCTGCCTCTTCACAACTCTTTTCGCCTAATCCTGCCCCAGCCACTCGGCGTCTGATTTCTGGATACTATTTCTGATCTCTTTTCACTTAGCTGACTCTAGCTTCCAAGAAAAAAGCAAGGAAGAGCTTATGGTTTCTTCCTCAAAATTTTGGTTTTTGCTCCTTCAAAGATAAGAAAAAATGATTTCAAATTTCTATCATCTGCTTTTATCATACTCCAGAGAATCTTAACAATCATTCTGCTTCTTCAAAGATTAAAATGTTGTCCTTCATAAATAGAAAGGAAAATGTTAATAATCAAAGATTAGGAGCTCTAAGTAGTTTCTTAGAGAATGAAAAGAACAATTGAAAATCAGACTGATTTATTTCTCAGAGGTTTAGATATAATTGAAGAGTTGAATCACAGATATATCAAGAGATTAGAAGTAGGATATATTTATCATTTTTACTATAGACCTCTATAAAAAAGGTACAAGAGCACATTTGCTTGTGACCAATTTACTTAATGTTCAAAGTAAAGTGACCTTTCTTTTCTATATCTGGGGCCAGTTTTACTCTATTCCTGGCAAGACTCTCAAAGCCAAACCTGAATTTTATTAAATGTATTTAGTAAGTTGCTAAATTGGGTAAAATAAAGTAGGGTCTATATAAGACCTCAAGTCTTATTGGCTTTTTGACCTGTTTCTAACTAAGTTTTGCATTTCAAAAAATGCAGTTTGTATTTCACTAAGTACAGCAAATAGCTCTAGAGTAGAAATGTAGCTCTTGATTTTCACGTGCAATTAATTGGTAGCCATACAACTATCTACAGCCCTAGGACTCACCCTACTTGGAGATAAAATCAAATGTACTCCAGTGGAATTGTGTCCCTGCTTAAAAACAAAACCAAACCAAAAGCAAACAAGAAAACCCCATCTTATCATATGATTGAAAAGAGCCACGGAGGTAACTCTGGAGCTATTACTCTCCCACTAAATTAAGAATTTGCGAAGGCTGAAGTCCTTCTAACCCGTCCTCTGACTTTACTACGCATGCAGTGCATCCTGCACTTTAGTTAAGGTGGCTCTTTTAACATAGTCAGTGACATACATGTGTTTAAAAACGGATTTCAAAGGAACGATTAATCTGCCCTCTCCCGTAAAGCTTGAGGCCTTTATCTGGGATACAAAGGTGCCGAGTTTCTTGGCAGAAATCCTCCAAGAGGATTTCCAGCTTGCCTTGGAATCCTTTGAGGTGAAGAGTCCTTCTTACGACGTTGCCTTTTATGCCCAACCGTTTGATTACCTAACGATGCTAGTCGTGTGCGGGTAGGGAGAGGCCACGTGATCAACCAGGGGTCAAACGAGAGATGTGGGTCCAGGTAGAGAGAATCCATTGTCTTTCTTTCTGCAGCTCCTCTCATTATCTCCCTCCACCCCCTCCATCCCCCCCAGATACATTTCTCGACTTAAACCTTAAAATATTGGATTCCTTCGGTGTCCATTCACAGCCTCGGAGGTTCACGCTTTATTCTCCCTTGGGATCCATTCCTCTCTAAACACTTAGCAGCCAATGTATTGTGTAAAGAGAATTCCCAGCAGTAGATTTTAAAATGAAAGAGAAAGCGTTGAGCATCTGAGCGTTCTCAGGTGCTGGTGTCAGTACCGGATGCCTCCTGTTGACAAGGACGGGCTATCGCGGGGGGCTCCCGAGATCCCTCTATTCTGAGCAGTCTTCAGAAATCAGCCGTATCTGATTGTTCTTTCCGATCAAACAAAGTAGGAAGACAAAGTAAGCCGAGCATATTCTTTCACTCTGCACTTTGTTGTTAAAAGAGGGAGGAATCCCACTAGGGCCCCTAACTCAGTTTTAGATATTACCAAACTTTTGTAAGAATTCCTATTCTTCCTCCCAGCCCTTCCTCCCCCTGCCCCTCCCCTCTCCGTCAGTTCACTGATCGGGATGAATACAGTTTCTGGGCTCCTCTCAGACTTGTGCCATGCTGCTAAAAATTAACTGTGAGTAATGCCACGGCAGGGCACACACGAACGAAACGCAAGGGCATTTGCTGTTTTCAGAGGATGTGGCATGCAGCTACCTGTATTTAGCTCAGGGAAGGATCACGTCCCTCTCTTAAAAAGAATACTTGGGGGCTTCCCTAGTGGCACAGTGGTTGAGAGTCCGCCTGCCGATGTAGGGGACATGGGTTCGTGCCCCGGTCCGGGAAGATCCCACATGCTGCGGAGCGGCTGGGCCCGTGAGCCATGGCCGCTGAGCCTGCGCGTCCGGAGCCTGTGCTCCGCAACGGGAGAGGCCACAACAGTGAAGGGCCCGCGTACCGCAAAAAAAAAAAAAAAAAAAAAAGAATACTTGGAGACTTCCCAGTATCACTCTCGGAACTCATGTCGTGGGGCCTTTTTCAAGGTTGCTTATATAGTGCAAAATGCAAAACACTTTAGTTTGCAATCAGAGGTGGGCACGTGACAAGGGTGCCGGCCTAAGCCCGTCTGTTTTACCAGGAACAACCTCTGTTGCTGATAAATGGCCTTCTGAAGACAGACGCGGCCAAGCGCCTGCCATCGGAAACAGCAAGGAAAGTAAGTGTAGTTGGCATGCTTCCTAAAATATATTTCTTGTTGGACACAGGAAGTAATTTTCCATCAGATTGGGACGTGACATGACGTAATGTGTCAAAGACATTGTTAAAAAAACAAACAAGCTGGAATTGAGGTGCATTTGGTTAGTCTTAGCCCTCTCAGTCAGTTTTACACATTAAGACCGTCGAACATGGCAGAGCTTATAAATTTTCCTGTTGGAGAGGTTTTTGGAGAATTTCACAAAACTCAGTGGGATCTTGGTGGGGAGACTGACATTTACCACTGAGTTCTGTAATGACAGCTAAACCAAAGAACGCTGCTCCTAATTTACTCGAGTAGAATTCAATATCACAATTGCAGAACACTGTTCTTTTATGAGACCAATTTTTGTGCTGTGATTTTTAACTCTTTTAGTTACCAGCGACTTCAGATTGCTTCACGAAGCCTGCATTCTCGTCCTGTGCGTGAATTTTTTAATATAATGATTCTGTTTTTCTTCCTTCAATACCTTCTGCTGTCATTAATCATACATATCATATACACACATTTCAGGCCTTCCAACTTACATCATACGGCTTTATAGCTCCTGCCCACGCGCCCCTAGAACTATGTCCTTATGATCACCAGAGTGGCAAATAGCTTACCACTTTTCAGTTCTACAAGACATCCCAGTGTCATGCCATTTCCTACTCAGCCAAGACAGTTGACCAAATGATCAGGCAATTAGGACTGTTGGCTATGAAAGGAATAGAGTAAGGATCACGTTACCTGCCAGCCCCACGAGGAAAGGTCTCCTGCCTCTGCTGAGTATTGAGCTTCCACTCTACTGAGCCAGCTGGGGGAATGCCGATGGGTGTGGCAAAGTGGACAGAAAGAGGGGAGGGTCATCGTGGCTTTGCCGTGGGGGACTTCCAAAGTGAAGTTGACATGCACGCTGCCCTTAGGGGAGGTGAGATAAATGAAAGTAGACATAGCACAAGAGAGGAACAGACAAGGCACATGGGAATTCAAGGAAGTAACTGCTATTTCCAACTGAGGGCTAGAGTGGGCAGGTTGGTGGTGGGAAAAAGCATCATGGAAACAGCCTGAAAGGTGGAGTTGTCCTGCCTCAGAGTCGTGTGTGCTGCCCTTTGCTCTTCCCACAACTCTCAGCTTGAGTGGCATCTCCAAAGAGTTGCCCATGATTCTCCTTCTAAGAGTCTCCTGTTATACTCTGTCACAGGATCCTGTGAATGTCCCTACTAACGATACGGCCCACTTTGTAAGTATTTAATTAATTAATTTGTTTCATATAAGCTGCTGCTGAAGAACTTAAACTCCACAAGGGACCTTGACTCTCTTGATCACTTCTGTATGCCCAGCACTGTTCATACCGCCTGACACACAGAAGATACATAATAAATATTTGTCGAGCAGGAGAGTGAATGAATCAGACAGACCGGGTTATACAGGGATGGGTGGAGATGCGGGAAGGAGGAGAGGGAGGGAGAGAGAGAAAAAGGGAGGCCATTCCTGGCAGAGCAAATGGTACGAGTTTCTTACCTAGAGTCATGAAAATGCTTCAGCTTGGCTTGAAGCACACGGAAGATGAAGGAGTTGAGGAAAAAAATTGAAAAAAGGTAAATTAGGATCAGGATCCTGGGCTACAGACTTTGCACTTTACTCTTTAGGTAACAGCAGTTTTTGATCAGGAGACCAATATAACTGGCTCTAGATCATCTTATGTCTTCAACCTACAGACTTTGAAGGAAGAGCATGTCTTTGCTTTAACTGCCTCTAGTGTCAAAGCTATGATCTTTTGACCAGACCCGCAGACCTCAGAGACAGTTGCTTGGAGCTGTCAGGGGCCTTGGATTTAAACTGAAATGAGTTCCAGTGACCTGCTGACTCCTACAGTGTGAAGGTTCACATCGGGCCAAGCCCAGCATCCTAGATCAATTCAAGTCAACAGATTAAATGCCCCCAGGGTGTGCTCAGCCCTGTGGTGACATACAAAACAAATCCAAGGCAGGGTCCCCTGCCTTAAAGAGCAGAAGAGAGCCGTCTCTGATGGAATTGCTCTTAAATGAACTCCCCACTTGAAGGTGTGCGAGGGAATCAGGCACAGCTCAGGCACACAGGACCGCTTGCTAAACAGTGCTCCCTGCGAAGTGACCCAGCACGCTGGGGTCCAGGGAATAGTTTCATCCCGCCATAGACCCCTGTGACTGCGTGTCTGTCCTGGTCCAGACAAGCCCAGAGATGCAACATGAAAGAGCCTTGGATGGGGTGTCAGCTTCGCAGGGCTCTAGATCCATTACTAAGAAACCATGACTCATTGGGGAAGTCATCTTAATGATCAGAATGTTTTGTCATTTTCAAAAAATTGGGCATTTGTTAATTTATCGACTCCATTGTGCATCCATTCAATGCCAGGCTCTAAGGTGAAAAAGGCCCAACTGTCCTGGGCTCATACGAGAAACAAATGAACACACAGGAGATGTGTTCTCCGACTGTAAATCCCTTTACCACGTGAATCATTCTGAGTTGGTGGAGAGCCCGTAAAGCTGCCTGAAGCAGCCTGGGAGTGTTATGTATCGTGTGGTCATAGAAAATTCTGCTAAAATGCCATCTTTAAACCAGGTCTTTGAGACCTAAAATACAATGAAATTTACAAACATAAAAGCTCATTAGATTTTCAGGACATGTTATAAAAATCTATGTGTATTGTAATGTCCTAATGGAACCAGAGTCTGATTGCCATTCATACAAATAAGAATTTGGGAAAATATTCCCATCCTTGGTTTACAGAAGCACATAGCTCCCAATGCACCCCTGGCAATAAGGACAGGTCTTTCTGTGCCCATTTCCCAGCTGCTGTGACCCTATGGTGACTAAGTGGCCCAGAGTAGAGAAGCCGGCTGGGGGAAGGCTGAGCAGGGTGGAAAGTGTGGTGCATGGGGCCTTGGAGTCGGGGCCAATGAGGGGGACCTCAGGGCACGGGCTCTGAGGTGAAGGTCTGAATGAAATCACAGAGGGGCAAAGAAGCAAGGTTGGCAGTTTCGAAAAGAAGAAGAAATCTAAGTCCTCGATGCAGATGAATAGTCAGCAATGGGTGGTAAGCCATCAACAGCACAGCTGGCCCTTGAGAGGTGACGCCTCTTAATGGAGCTCTCACGCTGGTCACTGGCGTCTGGAAGCCCGTTTCCAGCCTGTTGACGAGGATCTCCGTTTGCCTACTTCTCGCCCAGTGAAGTCTGCATTCTGGTTTATCTCCTCCTCCTCTGCTCCAACTTTTGGACAATTTTCTCTTGCTTTCGATGACACGATCGATATCTAGCCAAGTTCTCTGACTGTCTAGCTGGGGTGTCTGTTCCTTCATAAGGGGTATATGAGTATCAGGCCTCTCCATGCAGAACCTTCGTTGTTTCTGGGGCTCACGGTTAGTGACTTGAGGAGGAATTAAGTCAAAAAGTTTCCCAACCTCGGTGGTATTGACATTTTAGGCTGGATAATTCTTGATTGTGTGTAGCTGTCCTGTGCATCGAAAGATCTTTTGCGGCATCCCTGGCCTCTACCCACTGGATGCCAATGGCACCCCGTCCCCAAGCTGCGACACCCAAAAAACGTCTCCTGAAATTACACCCAAATGTCTCCAGAGGGGCAAAACTGTCCCCACTTGGGACCACTGACCTAAGCAAATGAGTAGGAACAACACCTTAGGAAAACCCTTAGTGCTTTACCTCTCACGTGACTTTCTCATGAGGCAACTAAATTATTCCAGCGATCGTAGGTACTCAAAGTATTCAAACTTTAAAATCTTAAACCATCTAATTGTACTATTCAGGTTGGCCTTTACTGTAACTATAAATTATTTGTCCAGAAAACAGCACATTTGTTTGCCATACCTCAGAAGTAGGCCCTTAGGAAACACTTGTTAAGTGAATAAATGTTGCTTTTTAAGAACAGAAAAATGCTTCGTTTGCTTTCAGCTCTGGCCCCATGGGCCTCAAAAATACCTCTCTCTGCTACACCAATTGGCCTACCAAGAGCAGACATGAACTAAGCCCACAACAGAATGTGGGCATTTTATGTCCCCTACCAGCCATGTCCCTCTGCCAACCTCCAGTCGCTGAAGGTCATCTCTGGAGACCAGTGGAACATCCCTGTGGCAAATGCTTTCAACGGGAGGATCGTGTTTAAGAAAGCCTGCACTAATCTCCCCCTTCCTCTTAATTCCCACGTCATGTCATGGGGACCTCTGCTGCGTCGTGCATCCCTTTATTTGATGTGTTTTGCTTATGACTTATTTCCCTTAGCAGACTCAGAGCTCTTTGCGGGTCAGATACACGTTTGATGCATTTTCTGTATCCCTCCCAAGGACCCAGCACAATGCCACATGACAATAAATCAGCATGTTTTTAAGGGTGTGCCCTGGCCTTTGCGGGACTCAATTTCTCCTCTAAGCCAATTTTCTCAAATGCAGGCCAGACAAAACCTGCACTCTGGGGTGGGTGAGGGAAGGACTGGGAGTCTGGGATTAGCGGATGCAAACTATGATGGATAAACAACAAGGTCCTACTGTATAGTACAGGGAACTATATTCAAGATCCTGTGATAAACCATAATGGAAAAGAAGATGAAAAAGAATATATACATGTGTAACTGAGTCACTTTGCTGTACAGCAGAAATTAACAAAGCATTGCAAATCAACTGTAGTTCAGTTAAAAAAAAAAAAAAATACACTCTCCAATGTCTGAGTTCTAACACTTTTAGTCTGAAAGGACCAATACCATGCTCTTCATTGTTCCCTGAGCTACACTCTCTACTCCCCCGAGATATTTATATATACTAACAGAGCTGGTGCACACGGTAAAGATAAATAACATTTAAGCTAAGATGCCGTCACCTCTTACTGACACCCAAATCCTTCTTAGATTTTCCTTTTTCCTCTTCAGTAGTCATCAGATCTCTCTTTGAGTGCCACTTTACCTTGATTTTGAGATTTGGCAATTAATATAATTGTGATCTTAAAAATCCGTCAAGAACAGGGAAATGGCTCGCGTACGTGGGACACGGCATACGCTCACTCTGAGCGCTGAGCTTCCCGGCTGAATCTAACGGGCGGTGTTTGAGTCGGGGCGGAGGACGTGGGAGGCGATTCCCAGAAACACCGGCTCGCTGAGCACTTTGCTGAGGAGAAGAGCCAAAGCGCTGTCTCCGCCCACCTCCCGCGGGCCCTTTCCAGGCCAGAGGAAAGGAACTCTTCCAGCTGGCTACAGACTCTACTAAGGTCGGGCTCCAGGTCAAAATCTGACACAGCAGAGGGAGCGCTCATCCAGGCTTCTCTCTGCACACCTCGTTCTTTGGATAAAGGGCGATCGCACTTTGTCTAAACCTAGTCTAAGATCACACGCGCACCAAGGAACTTTTGTTCGCCGAGTGTGTCAATGGTAAGTAACTGAACAGAGAGAGTGGGTGACGCGTGGGTCTACAGCTGGACTTTTAACTAGGCGCACACAGAACTGTCGAAGTCTCCTTGGGGAACTGGGAGAGATGATGGCTGACTCCCCCATGCTAAGTAGGTCAGGAGGAATGAGAACCCAACTAGAAAAAAAATCACAGCAAAACGTCCCCTCAGTTGGTCCTAAGGAGTTACAAAAAGCTCCCCTAACTGACCACATCAGAGGAGGGTTTGAAGTTCTTGCATGAAAACAACTTACCATTCCTGGTGACAACACCGTTTACGATGAGGTTTTACGCAAAGTGTTCAAGGGTAATAGAAACGGTATTTTTAAATAAATGTGCTGCAACGTGCAGGCAGTATTTTCAAAAGCATCACCTGCTCCCCTTTTAGAAAGGTAGGCTGCTGCCCTGCTGCAAAAGTGAGATTGGCTCTCATGAAATTTTTTTCAATAAACAGTGTCTGAGAGGGATTTTTTTCAGCGCTTAAATGACATACGTGTGAAAAGAGAAAGTTCCCTTTATAGAGGCACAAAAAATATCTTTTACCCTGAACGTGCTATTCAACTGAAGTCACCTTTGTTAATTCAACTGAGTTTTATTATGTTCACAAGTCGGATTTTTTTTTTTTTGGCCTTTGACTCTTCTAGAAAATTGCTGTAGTGAAACAATCCGTCACTATTAGCATCATTTAGATGTTACAAATCAACAAGGACGGTGATTATCTGGTGAACCTATGAATTTGGATAAAGCAAACATCAAACAGCAAAGTCTGGAACTAAGGAAATACTATTCTCAAGGGAATGAGCAAAAAGAAGGAAAGATATAGAAGTAGGTAGAAATCTATGACATCAGTACTGCACTTTGATATTCACCTAAAGCTGTGATATTTACTAATTAAAAATACTTTGTGATTAGGTAACAATCCCTTTCTAGACAATCGTATTTTATCACCGTTTAATAGCCATTATCATTTAAACTCCAGAGTATCTAAATTTGTGCACTAAAATACTTTGCTAAAATTGGGGGGATTCTATGAGAAGTTACTTTGAGCTTATAACATTCAAAGTGATTAAATAAATTCTTATATGAGAAACTTCTGGTGCATTATAAGGGAATTTGAAGAAGCTTATTTAGGTAATATCTGAGTGGCAACCACAATCTCATATAGAATATTCCTTGGGGCCACTGCTGGCTTCATGGATCATTGGGCTCATTTGCTATGACATTTCTTATACGGTCAGGCTCACAAAATAAGAAATACATTAGCTAAACATCATAAACAACTTCACAGTTGTAAAGAATGTTTATCAAAAGATCTCAAAGCACCTTTCTTCTAATTAGGCTCAGGCTAGAGACATACACAGCAGAAAGGTGAGGCGAAGAAGCACTGCTGTGATGCCGAAATCCAAAATGCTCAAAGCCAAAGAGCGCTGAGTGGCCACCTCCACACAGGGCTGGCAATGTCTGCTGTGATTATTACAAGCCATCTCTGAGCTCCTAGAACAGAGACCACCTAGCATATTATTTCCCAGGAAAATGGTTCATTTACTCATGCATTCAGCACATACTTCGGGAACTTTCACTATGTACTTGACACAGAGTATTTGGCCAGGGCCAGGGACAGAGAAGCAAATAGATTGATGTCTGCCCTTTCTGTACTGGAGTTCTCTGGAGCGAGCCATGGAAGCTTAGGTTTTTTGCTAGCCATTCTAACCCTCCTATTTGTCAGGCTTATTTACTTCTGGTAATCTTCCATAAAGCAGAGTCTTCCATTCAGAAGCTAACAAGAAAGATGGCTTGCAGAGAACACAGGCAATTGGCTACATTTCCTAGAGGTAAACCCTTCAACGTTCATTGCACCTCCCTAAATCTTCCCATCACGGTCTGATCCGAGAGGTGGAATGGGGCTTGCTTGAGTTGTGGCTGCGCCACTAAAAAAAAATTCTCGGCATTGCCTGTTTCTATTCCTTCTTCTACTGATCAAGTTTAAATTTCATCCCTTCTCTGTCAATAAATATCTTATAAATATGATAAAATATAAGACGGTTGAAAATATCTGCACTCTGTCGCTTACCTAATGGGTCTTAGAAAAGGAAGTTCAAAATAGAGACCTGTTGTAGAACGTGGTGCTCTTGTAAAATAATTACCTTCAATAATAATAGTTATAACTTATTGAGCATTATATATATAGGAACCTTGGTATATTAACCACATTTTCTCTTCATAAAAGAACGGTAGGGAGGCTTATTATTCCCATTTTACAGATTAAGAAACTGAGAAGTGAATTAACCTTGCTAAGTTTTTAAGGCAATGAGGTTTTACGCGAAGTGTTCAAGAATAATAGAGGACTTCCCTGGTGGCGCAGTGGTTGAGAGTCCGCCTGCCGATGCAGGGGACACGGGTTCGTGCCCCGGTCCGGGAAGATCCCACATGCCGCGGAGCGGCTTGGCCCATGAGCCATGGCCACTGAGCCTGCGCGTCCGGAGCCTGTGCTCCGCAACGGCAGAGGCCACAACTGTGAGAGGCCCGCGTACCGCAAAAAAAAAAAAAAAAAGAATAATAGAGGCAGTATTACCACGCTACCATCATTACTTCAAACGACATCTGCCGTAGCATTGCATTTATTTGTTTATTTTTACTGATTGGAAAACTGAAGGCAAACTGGTACCACCTATTAGCAAAACACTGTCCATATAATCCCTGAGGAAATCTTTTCTGATTCCTGAGTTAATAAACAGAAGATTTGTTCCTCTGCCTTTTTTTCATCTTGCCTGGCCTCCCTCCTAATTGCTCTCTGTTGATAGTGTTTTAAAGACTAGTTTCTTACACGGTTCCCTGTGGGCTGGGCCACAAGCTGTGAAGTGAGTGGTCTGGTCTCAGCTGATGGGAAGCGTTAGAGGGGTACCACTTTATTCCAGGCCACGCATTTCCACAGCCTTGGCTCTCGGTGTAAGACAGAGGACACTCAGAATCCCGTGGGGCCAGGACTTTGGTGGCAGAAGACATTAGGACATGAAGAAGCCCCTTGGGGCTGGAGGACACGTCTCAGCATGGGTACAGCCACCCCATGGTGTTCTTCAAGCATCTCGTTTTCCGTCTGTGCAAATCCATGCAAATGGCAACTCATGACCAATGACCAAGCCGCGCACTTGTGCAGAAAGCAATTTGTCACATCAGTTTACAGTACGGCTCCTATCCAGGTCCCAGAATAACTACACTGTGGTTTTTTAGGGGCCTTGGAATATCTACCAACCTTAACTTAGTGAGAGCAATGCTTTATAGCTGACAGAAGACAAAACTGAAATAATCAAATTAAGAGTGGTGCTTTCTAGCACGTGAGTCTGCCAATGCCTCTTCTTCATTAATTAGTTATTTCTGCCATTTCTTCACTAGCCCTGGGACAGCCCTAACAAATCCACTTTGCTCATTCTCTAACTTCCTAATATAGAGTAAATTAGTGTTCAATTTTAATTCACGATTTAAGAAAAGCAGTGACCTAATAAAAGGAAATCTTTTGTAACCACCTTGTCCTTTGTTCCTATTCCCCCACAGGTTATATATTTTAACAGGAAAATCTGTTTATGCCCCTTCAAATTTTTTTTTTCAATTGAGGCTGAGGGTCACGCTGGCTCAATGACAGAAGACAGACATGGGCATTGTACTTAGCGAACCCCTCCTGTAAAGTCACATGCAAACACGAACAGTCAAAGCACTCAGTCAGGCTGAATGCTCCCTTGGGTACAGACTTCCCCAAATTTTGAAATCAGACTGGCATCTTCAGAAAGCTCAGACATTCTTTCCCAAGTCTCAGGCCAAACAGGACTCCTTGAACCACACTGCTGGGGCCCAGGCTCCAGGATAATCCTTCTTACCCAGGAGGAAGGGACCAAGAAGCACAGTGAAAAATTACCACAGTATCTCACAGATTTTAAACTCTAACATTTCCCTTGCACCAAATGCTGTGTCTGCAAAATACCAAAGCGTCCAGATGAAAAGTAAAACCTGTAGTCAGCCGTTCTGACTTTTGTTCCGCACGACAGCAAACATAGAGATACTTATAATCGTTGGAATGGCTTATGATTTTTTTGGACATATTGTTAATTTATGCTGTTTCTTTCATTTCATTGAATTCTTTGATTATCCACCAAATAGTGACATAATCGGTGCCCCATCCCAGTCAAGGCAGGGAGGGAATATTCAGTTTGAGTATTATTGGGTTCTTTGCTTTTCTCTTTCTCTTTTGGCCAATGTCGATCAAAGGGAAAAAAAAAAATTATACAATCAAAGGTTTTATAATTTTGAGTTCAATTTTATAAAGCCCTGGGAAAGGGTGGCACTTACTGACTGAAAATGATAAGCTTTGGCTTATCTGTGGATTTCAATTATTTATGACATTCCTTGTCTCCACTTCTAAAATGGACCACATTTTACACGTTTCCCATTCTTCCTACCAACTTTTAAACAATAGCAAGATTCTGTGCCATGGAAACTGTGTGATATTTAGTTCTAGGTGCAATTTTTTGCAAAACATCATTTTGTAATTTTTTTAATTGAGGAAATGTTTCTGCATCTTTGTTGGGCTTAGTTAAAAATATCTGGCTAACCTTAGGACATTTAAAGTACGTTTACAATCACACTGAGAAATATTACCTAAAGCCTATACCCTAAAGGATATTCACAAAATCAACTCTAAATCGTAACAGGCAAACTCTGAAATCTTCCTAGAGAATAGAGTTTGGAAAGACTCTTTTAGCATTGTTTTGTTTTGTTTTGGTTTGGTGTCTTTCCCAGGCTAGAAAATAGGCAGTTGATTTGCCTGATTTAGGAAGAGTTTGGGGGTATGTGGAAGGTAACCTTTTGTTTCTTCACCAAGATATATGCTTATACGTGTGTTTTTAAGGCAGCAGCCTACCTACATAGCAGCAACTGTCTCATATGAAAAGTTATCATTCAATGTGAATCTCAGAGGAGCACTAAAGCATTTGAGTTTATATGTTAGCTATTAAAGACTAAATGCTTGTTGTCGAGAACCTCCGGGTATGGGAAGAGTGCTTTTCGTGAACTGACAAGAGAAGGGTTTGAAGAGAGGGTACTTAGAAAACAAGGGGAGGTCGACATGTTTTATGATCACGGCATTTATAGAAAGACCTCTTGCTAGGGTGAAATGCTGGAGATCCGAAGGAATCTCATCAACAATGGATTTCAGAGAACCAAGTACTGCTTTTGCACTGAATATCGCCTTATCTTTTTCTAGGAGAAAACACAGGTGATTACATTTCAGGTTACGGTGTTTGAAATTAGGTGCGTAGCTCCCATTCATAATAAGAAGAGCTACGTACCTAATTCCAGAATACTTCAGTGACAATGTATCCTAAAAATGGAATTTATTTGAAGTCTATTAGCAAACTATATGGGTAGGTTTTTCACAGCCTTGGTCATGATTCACATTTGAATGAAAAGTCAGGAGGAGAATTTGAGGAAAGTATCAGCAAAGCCACTTGGGTAAATCACTTCTTATCTCAGATATCTATCTATCCATATTGCACATACATTCCCAGGGTCTTTGTTCCCATGGACTGCGTGCAAAATATAATGCTAAAATTCTTAGAAAGAATCTTAACAGCTACTGAGGAAAATATAGATGGTAAGTTATAAGTCTATTTTGTATTAACTGTTTTATCTTAACAGAGGAGTCTCCCCATTACCTAAACCGAGATCAAGGGGAAAAAATTACCCTGCATGCAGGAGGTGGCACATAACAGCCATTCACACCAGAGCTTTATTTTAGTTTTGGTTAATTACTGAGCATGTAAGGATGTGTGTGTGTGTCTGCAAGAACTTTTATTAAAGGATTCTCCTATTGCTTTTCTCTGAGACACGCTTACCTGAAAAGTAAAAAAATAAGTGCCGGAAAGGAATATTGAAAGAAAACAACAGTGGTTGCTACTATTGTGTGTAGCAATTAAACCACGACTTTATTGTTAAAAAAAATCCCTTCTATTTTCTCTTTGCCCTTCTCTAAGTTGAAAAGCCAAAAAACTCTTCCGCAAGTATAAATTTATGTCAACTTCAAAGGAGAAAAAAAATAAAAGATTACTTATTTTGGATATAAAGTTAATTCAAATCTAGTAACCTGAATAGAAAATTATATCAGCAACGCGACCGTAGCTATTGTCATAGACTCAAGATGTGGACACTTAACCTCTAAACTTCTGCAATGATTTATTTTTCATCTGAAAAAAGAACAGTATATTGTCTTTGAACGAAGAGCATCAGAAAGAAATATGTACCAGTAACTCAATTTTTCTGACGTAAAAATGTTGTCATTCTTACATATTTGTATTTCATAATTATTTCACAATCTAGAAAACCCTTTCTCCAAGGGGAAATTTTACTGAATTATGTATTAAAAGAGGAAACAAGCCATCGATAAAGCGAAGTCAAAGAACTCAAAGAATTCAACCCATTAAGCCGAAGAGTCAGGCGCTTTCTGAATGATTTACTCTAGGAAACTGGATCTTCTAGGCGAACCACCATATATACACATCCTGGGCAGGACATTTATCAGATTTTCTGTTGTAAATTCTTTTATAGCTTTCTAGTAGAAAACGCTTTTCATTTTGAGGAAACCCCTCAGAATACGGTTTTAAATGAACCTGTTCCCAAGGTTCAAAAGCTTTAAATTACTAGACCGTGGTTACCATTGAGAAAACGCACTGAGCTATATCAAGGAGAGAACAAAAATAACCAGGTACAAGTTCAATTCTCTAAGGTTGCCATGTAAGTGCTGCTTAGAAAGAATTAAGACTCCCTGGGAAGAAAAGAGCTTCCAAACAAATCACTTACAAAGTGGGGAAACACACATGCTCTATAATCCATTGTTTGGTCTACTCCATCCTAGTAGAAAATTCTCTCTAGCTACAAAGCAGAGATTCCGTATTTTAGGATGTTCTCATTCAGCTAATTTTTCAGAAATAAAAAAGCTGTAGAAATGCCATTGCTTTCATATTATCAGAAAGAATAAGAAAATCAGCTTAATTACACTTTTTGGAATCATTTACCTACAGCTAATTCACAGGGGTTAACAGCATTAGTAATGAGCTACAAAGTACACAGCAGCTTAGCGCAAGTGTCTTATTTTGTCAAGACAAACAAGTTGTGTATTTTAAGAAGACTTTTTTTGTCTTATTTGGTAGGTCTGGAGACATTTTTGTCCCCGGGACTTACCTTCTCTTCTTCTTTAAAGACGCCTTGAGTTTTCTTGCTTGTACAGAAATTCGAAATCACTTTGTCTTAGAAGAGTAGGAAATCTAAAACAAAATAAATGAAATATATAAACTGGAAAAAAGCTTGATCTGATGTTTTACATGCATAATTTCAGTTCCGAAACTCTTAAAAAACTGAGATGCATGGTAACGAGAGATTACTGCTGACTTAAAACAAATGGAACAATTCTTTTTTTTTTTGAATTTTATTTATTTTTTATACAGCAGGTTCTTATTAGTTACTTATTTGATACATATTAGTGTATAGATGTCAATCCCAATCTCCCAATTCATGAATGGAAAAAATTCTTAATAATCATAAAAAGTCTACCGTAGCAGTGTGTCAAGCTAACCTTGATTTCATGAGTCCATCTAGAGCCTTTTTGCTTTTTTCTTCTAGTAGTAAAAGTAAGAAATTTATATGCTTATTTATCTTTGCGAAAAGTGAAATGTTTGTGAATTTATCTAGACCTGCCACCTCTTTGTCTTGTTTAAAGCCCCTCCCACTCAGTCCCTGTTGCTAATTCCGATTATACAGGATGATAATTAGATTAAGGGTAGGACAAACTTTAGGCCACACTGTATTCCCAGAGCCCAAGATTATGTTTACTACTGTGTGAATTTACAAATACTTGTTTCTGGTTCTGTTGAAGGGAAAAAATGCACGTGTTCCTCATTTTTGCATTTTACTTAGTCATTTTAAACAGCAATCACAGCTAAAATGAATCCATTCCTTGAGTTTTAACATTTAGTTTTCATTTTAGCATCATTATCCTTTGGAATAACTTCCAAGTGTCAAACAATGAGTCTTACTCTCTCTGTTCCTCCCTTTCCTTCTTTCTCAACTATACCAAGAAACAAAAAATGAAAATAACAACAAAGAAACAAAAATACAGGGAGGATATAAGATAGGCAAAGATAGGTCAGAAATTACTTTTAGGTTTTGAACATTGTTGACTAAGAGATAATTGATGTAATTATTAGAAAAAGGGAAGTGAAGAGAAAGAGCTAATTTTTCAGAAAGCCGTTGTATTTGTTTTCAAGGGGCCACATCGATATCTAGTTAATACATTCGCTGAAAGTATTGAGTTGCAGTGTGGGGAGTCATGGAATGGATGCCATTCTCCAAGAGATGCAGAGAAGCTGGTCTACACTTGAGGAAATATCTACGTACAGTGTTGGGGAAGGAAGAGTCAGGAAAGGAGACAGGAGGAAAAGAATCTGGTCAAGGAGTCACACTGGAGGCCGTGGAGAGTGTTTTGTGAAGAGCTAATTGGTAAACAGTTGTGGATGAAGAATGTCACCTGCCACATGAGTAAACAAAGGATGCTCTGGCCATCAAGCTTTCAGACTCTGCAGCCACCTCCAACTGGGCTCCCTGCTTACCTCTTTGGAGCAGTCCCTCAGAGCTAACTGAGAGGCTGTCTCCCCGATCTAAGTCCTCAGCAAGTCCACTGAAATAACATAATTCTCAGCCTTTACGTTGTGCTTTTTTTTTTCAGGTACCACAGTGTTAAACGCTACTGGTAGATTTGAAAGGACGAGAACTGTCTGAAAATCATAGATTTGATTTTGGAAAACATTTGTGTCTTCTGACACAGATATTTTGGTCACATAGAGGGTACAAAAGCTGACTTACAGGAGGAGGAAAGCTGGATCATGACAAGAAGAGGGGGAAAAAAAGTATGACAGAGTTGAGGACAACGTCTTCTTGGAGGTCATTTTGCTTTTGGTGACTTAAGGATGAATCAGCTTGAGCACGTGACTATGACGGAAGTAGAGCCAGTGACGAGAGGAGGGTAATTAAGGTCAAGGGTAGGTCAAGGGTAGGTGGAAGGCTTGGCTGTAAAGGAGGAGAGATGCCATTTTACCTGAGGCAGGAAGGAGAAAGTCATTTAAGAGGGACATGGGTGGAGCTGATGACTTGAGAAACTGTGAAACATGAAAGTGACTGGAGAGGATGCTTGGGCAACGTGATTAGGTGTTAAACGTAAATGAACACACAAGGTCCGATAGGGATCCAGTGAGACTGGGTAGGACAGGTTTATCCTGGATTCTCATGATTTTCTCAAGAAACTCTTCATGAGTCTCCAGCTAAGAAAATGAAAGGTGAAGCTAACCAAGCTTGGGGATCTTGGGTTGGCCAAAAACTGGATAGTCAAGGAGACGTACAAGAGTCAAGGAATGGGTGATTTTGGAGACAGGGCTGGATGTTTCAATTGGCTGACGAAGCCCTTTCCCTCCTTCCCTCCCTTCCTTCCTCTAATTCCTCACTTATTTATTTATTAAACAGATACTTACCGAGAACTTTCTTTCCTCTAAGCTTTGTGCTAGGCATCAGAGAGATAAGTGGCTCTTAGATCAAGAATTTGTGGAGGAGGTGAGGTTACTTCCTAGTACTTTTTCTAACCATAATCATGTCAGCCACATTCATCAATCCTAGGCACACTATCTCTCTGTGTAATACGTGTATATTCGTACGGTAGATCTTTCTCTCTCTATATATATATATGGCCTCATTCATGCTTGTCTTACCTCTCACATGAATTCATCTGATCTTTGTACAGTGGGTACTTGATATATGACACAGATACAACACATATGTCCTCTGTGTTTTCATTTTTTATCGAGTTAGAATTAACATGCACTATTAGAGTAGTGTCAGGTGTACAACATAGTGATTCAGTAAAAATCTCGTGCTCCTTCAGGCTGAGTGCTGGGGGTCTAAGAATGCCGCTCGGCCACAGTGCTACTGTTGCACAGCCAATAACGGCTATAGATGAGTCCAAATGAAGGGAGATTTCTACCAAATATCAAGGGGGAGGGGGGAGTGATGAGGCATCCTGAAATTGGAAATGGTTTCTTGAGCAGAGAAAAGCAATTCAACTCTGGTATGTGGTGATCTATGCCCACGGATCAGTATTCCTTTATTGAAAGAAAAAATAAAATAAAATCATCTTTTAACCAAGAAAACGGGATTCTAACATCTCATGGAATCTGTGTGGGAGCCGCTGTGCACTGGAGAGCAAACGAGCAGTGAAGTAAAGGCTCTGGCTCTGTAGTACAGGGGATTTCAACTACAGTCCTCTGCTCTACCAGCTGAGCTACCGGAGGGACCAGGGGATTTGGAATGGCTCCTGGAGACCCAAGGTTTGAGGGAGTGTTCCAGGGTTCCTCGAAAGTTGGATTTGAATTTCATCTTTTAAAATGTATACTGCAGTTTCTTGCAGATATTCAAGAAGTTTATAGCTCTGCTTTGGTCTTGAACGCTAGACTCTGTGGATCTTTCCATATGTGACTGTTGATGGGTGAGCCCCACTAGAGCACCTATGCTTCAGGTTCAGGGAAGGCCCAGGCTGGGCTTGGGCCTCTGGCTCTGACACTAACCCTCCACGATCTCACAGCACCATTAGGGTTGTTACGTTTGGTGTTACTTGTCCTATTCACATTTGTAAGATTCTGAAAGGGCAGGTTCTGAAACCCAATTCCTGTGGATGAACCCCAGCTTTGCTACGAAACTGCCATGACTGTGTAACCTTGAGTGAGACACTCAATCTCTCTGTGCCTTAATTACTTCATCTTTAAAATGGGGAGAAAATGAAATCTTCCATGCATTTACCGAGATAGAGTTAATATTCGTAAGCACTTAGAGTGCTAGCTAATATTTTAAAATGCTGTTTAATTCTAATTATTATTAATATTTATACATTAAAATAGTTTTTTCCTAGTCAGCTGCAATCATTGTTTTTAAGAGTAGGTACAGAATCTTCATGGGTAGTGGGATATTTTAAATGGACATTTTTCAAGGGATGTTTAGATTGATTGGATTCATAATGAAAAGTCACATTCTTCTAGAACTAACTTTTCAATTCGTATCAACCATCCTGAACAACAAACTGAAGGAGGAGGGAACAACTGTTGAAAATGCTCATGTAAAATCAGGTAAAGCAGAGAAAGTATAGTGATAATTGTCCTTAGGTTTCATCTTTTAGGGTGATTAATATGATCGTAAATCCTCAGTGTCTTTCTGTAGTGAATATATCCTCTACTCACCACCAAGTTTCAATTTTATCTCGAAACAAAGCATAGTGAGCAAAACAATAAGATGCAGATTCTGTCTGTATAAACTGACTGATTTGGAGGAGAGACCTCCAAGACAGTGGAGGAGTAAGACGCGGAGATCACCTTCCTCCCCACAGATACACCAGAAACACATCTACACGTGGAACAACTCCTACAGAACACCTACTGAACGCTGGCAGAAGACCTCAGACCTCCCAAAAGGCAAGAAACCCCCCACGTACCTCGGTAGGACAAAAGAAAAAAGAATAAACAGAGACAAAGAATAGGGACGGTACCTGCACCAGTGGGAGGGAGCCGTGAAGGAGGAAAGGTGTCCACACTAGGAGCCCCTTCGCGGGCGGAGACTGTGGGCGGCGGAGGTGGGAGCTTCGGGGCCGCAGAGGAGAGCGCAGCCACAGGGGTGCGGAGGCCAAAGCGGACCGATTCCAGCGCAGAGGGTCGGTGCCGACCGGCACTCACCAGCCGAGAGGCTCGTCTGCTCCCCCGCCGGGGCGGGCGGGCCGGGAGCCGAGGCTCGGGCTTCGGTCGGAGCGCACGGAGAGGACTGGGGTTGGCGGCGTGAACACAGCCTGAAGGGGTTAGTGCGCCACGGCTGGCCGGGAGGGAGTCCGGGGAAAAGTCTGGAGCTGCCGAAGAGGCAAGAGACTTTTTCCTCCCTCTTTGTTTCCTGGTGCGCGAGGAGAGGGGATTCAGAGCGCTGCTTAAAGGAGCTCCAGAGACGGGCACGAGCCGCGGCTAAAAGCGCGGACCCCAGAGACGGGCGGGAGACGCTAAGGCTGCTGCTGCCGCCACCAAGGGGCCTGTGTGCGAGCACAGGTCACCATCCACACCCCCTTCCGGAGGGCCTGTGCAGCCCGCCACCGCCAGGGTCCCGGGATCCAGGGACAACCTCCCCGGGAGAACGCACGGCGCGCCTCAGGCTGGTGCAACGTCACGCCGCCTCTGACGCCGCAGGCCCGCCCCGCACGCAGCGCCCCGCCCTCCCCCCCAGCCTGAGTGAGCCGGAGCCCCCGAATCAGCGGCTCCTTTAACCCCGTCCTGTCTGAGCGAAGAACACACGCCCTCCGGCCACCTACATGCAGAGGCAGGGCCAAATCCAAAGCTGAGCCCCGGGAGCTGTGCGAACAAAGAAGAGAAAGGGAAATCTCTCCCAGCAGCCTCAGGAGCAGCGGATTAAATCTCCACCATCAACCTGATCTACCTGCATCTGTGGAATACCTGAACAGACAACGAATCCTCCCGAATTGAGGAGGTGGGGGGGTTTGCTTTCTGCTTCTAATTTGTTTCTGGTTTTATGTTTACCTTAGTTTAGTATTCATAGTTTATTATCACTGGTAGATTTGTTTATTGATTTGGTTGTTCTCTTCCTCCTTTTTTTCTTTTATATAGAGAAATACATTTTTTTGCTTTTTCTCTTTTTTGTGAGTGTGTATGTGTATCCTTCTTTGTGTGATTCTGTCTGTATAGCTTTGCTTTTACCATTTGCCCTAGGGTTCTGTCTTTTTTTTTTTTTTTTAGTACAGTTTTTAGCACTTATTATAATTGGAGGATTTGTTTGTTGGTTTGGTTGCTCTCTTCTTTCTTTCTTTTATTTTTAATAACTTTTTAATTTTATTTTTCATTCTTTCATTTTTTCCCCTCCCTTTTCTTCTGAGCCGTGTGGCTGACAGGGTCTTGGTGCTCCGACCCTGTGTCAGGCCTGTCCTTCTGAGGTGGGAGAGCCAAGTTCAGGACACTGGTCCACCACAGAACTCCTGGCTGCACATAATATCAAATGGCAAAAGCTCTCCCAGAGATCTCCATCTCAACACTATACCCAGCTCCACTCGACGACCAGCAAACTCCACTGCAGGACACCCCATGTCAAACAACTAGCAAGACAGGAACACAATCCCACCCATTAGCAGAGAGGCTGACTAAAATAATAATAAGTTCACAGACACCCCAAAACATACCACCAGACGTGGTCCTGCCCACCAGAAAGACAAGATCCAGCCTCATCCACCAGAACACAGGCACTAGTCCCCGCCACCAGGAAGCCTACACAACCCACGGAACCAACCTTACCCACTGGGGGCAGACACCAAAAACAACGGGAACTACGAACCTGCAGCCTGCCAAAAGGAGACCCCAAACACAGAAAGTTAAGCAAAATGAGAAGACAAAGAAATACACACCAGATGAAGGAGCAAGGCAAAACCCCACCAGACCAAACAAATGAGGAGGAAATAGGCAGTCTACCTGAAAAAGAATTCAGAGTAATGATAGTAAACAGGATCCCAAATCTTGGAAATATAATGGAGAAAATACAAGAAACGTTTAACAAGGACCGAGAAGAACTAAAGAGTAAACAGATAATGATGAACAACACAATAAATGAAATTAAAAATTCTCTAGAAGGAATCAATAGCAGAATAACTGAGGCAGAAGAAGGGATAAGTGACCTGGAAGATAAAGTAGGGGAAATAACTACTGCAGAGCAGAATAAAGAAAAAAGAATGAAAAGAATTGAGAACAGTTTCGGGGACCTCTGGGATAACATTAAATGCACCAACATTCAAATTATAGGGGTTCCAGAAGAAGAGAAAAAGAAAGGGACTGAGAAAATATTTGAAGAGATTATAGTTGAAAACTTCCCTAATATGGGAAAGGAAATAGTCAATCAAGTCCAGGAAGCACAGAGAGGCCCATACAGGATAAATCCAAGGAGAAACATGCCAAGACACATATTAATCGAAGTGTCAAAATTAAATATGAAGAAAATATATTAAAAGCAGCAAGGGAAAAACAACAAATAACACACAAGGGAATCCCCATAAGGTTAACAGCTGATCTTTCCGTAGAAACTGCAAGCCAGAAGGGAGTGGCAGGACATATTTAAAGTGATGAAAGGGAAAAACATAAAACCAAGATTACTCTATCCAGCAAGCATCTCATTAAGATTTGACAGAGAAATTAAAACCTTTACAGACAAGCAAAAGCTAAGAGAATTCAGCACCACCAAACCAGCTCTACAAGAAATTCTAAAGGAACTTCTCTAGGCAGGAAACACAAGAAAAGGAAAAGACCTACAAAAACAAATGCAAAACAATTAAGAAAATGGTAATAGGAACATACATATCGATATCTACCTTAAGTGTAAATGGATTAAGTACTCCAACCAAAAGACACAGACTGGCTGAATGGATACAAAAACAGGACCCATATATATGCTGTCTGCAAGAGAACTACTTAAGACCTAGGGACACAAACAGCCTGAAAGTGAGGGGATGGAAAAAGATATTCCATGCAAATGGACATCAAAAGAAAGCTGGAATAGCAATCCTCATATCAGACAAAAGGGACTTTAAGATAAAGAGTATTACAAGAGACAAAGAAGGACACTACACAGTGATCAAGGGATCAATCCAAGAAAAAGATATAACAATTGTAACTATTTATGCACCCAACAAAGGAACACCTCAATACATAAAGCAAATGCTAACAGCCATAAAAGGGGAAATCGACAGTAACACAATCATAGTAGGGGACTTTAACACCCCACTTTCACCAATGGACAGATCATCCAAAATGAAAATAAATAAGGAAATACAAGCTTTAAATGATACATTAAACAAGAGGGACTTAATTGATACTTATAGGACATTCCATCCAAAAACAAGAGAATACACTTTCTTTGCAAGTGCTCATGGAACATTCTCCAGGATACATCATACCTTGGGTCACAAGTCAAGCCTTAGTAAATTTAAGAAAATTGGAATCGTATCAAGTATCTTTTCCAACCACAATGCTATGAGACTAGATATCAATTACAGGAAAAAATCTGTAAAAAATTCAAACACATGGAGGCTAAACAATGCACCACTAAATAACCAAGGAAACACTGAAGAAATTGAAGAGGAAATCAAAAAATACCTAGAAACAAATGAAAATGAAAACACGACGACCCAAAACCTATGGGATGCAGCAAAAGCAGTTCTAAGACGGAAGTTTATAGCAATACAATCCTGCCTCAAGAAACAAGAAACATCTCAAATAAACAAGCTAACCTTACACCTAAAGCAATTAGAGAAAGAAGAACAAAAAAAAACCCCCTAAAGTTAGCAGAAGGAAAGAAATCATAAAGATCAGATCAGAAATAAATGAAAAAGAAATGAAGGAAACTGGAGCAAAGATCAATAAATCTAAAAGCTGGTTCTTTGAGAAGATAAACAAAATTGATAAACCATTAGCCAGACTCATCAAGAAAAAAAGGGAGAAGTCTAAAATCAATAGAATTAGAAATGAAAAAGGAGAAGTAACAACTGACACTGCAGAAATACAAAGGACCATGAGAGATTACTACAAGCAACTCTATGCCAATAAAATGGACAATCTGGAAGAAATGGAGAAATTCTTAGAAAAGCACAACCTTCTGAGAATGAACCAGGAAGAAACAGAAAATATAAACAGACCGATCACAAGTACTGAAATTGAGACTGTGATTAAAAATCTCCCAAGAAACAAAAGCCCAGGGCCGGATGGCTTCACAGGTGAATTCTATCAAACATTCAGAGAAGAGCTAACACCTGTTCTTCTCAAACTTTTCCAAAATACAGCAGAGGGAGGAACACTCCCAAACTCATGCTACGAGGCCACCATCACCCTGATACCAAAACCAGACAAAGACGTCACAAAGAAAGAAAACTACAGGCCAATATCACTGATGAACATAGATGCAAAAATCCTCAACAAAATACTAGCAAACAGAATCCAACAGCACATTAAAAGGATCATACACCATGATCAAGTGGGATTTATCGCAGGAATGCAAGGATTCTTCAATATACGCAAATCTATCAATGTGATAAACCATATTAACAAATTGAAGGAGAACACCCATACGATCATCTCAATAGATGCAGAAAAAGCTTTTGACAAAATCCAACACCCATTTATGATAAAAACCCTCCAGAAAGTAGGCATAGAGGGAAATTATCTCAACATAATAAAGGCCATATATGACTAACCCACAGCCAACATCATTCTTCTTCTTCTTCTTCTTCTTCTTATTATTATTATTATTTTTTTTTTTTTTTTTGCGGTACGCGGTTCTCTCACTGTTGTGGCCTCTCCCGTTGTGGAGCACAGGCTCCGGACACGTAGGCTCAGGGTCCATGGCTCACGGGCCCAGCCGCTCCGCAGCATGTGGGATCTTCCCAGCTGGGGCACGAACCCGTGTCCCCTGCATCGGCAGGCAGACTCTCAACCACTGCGCCACCAGGGAAGCCCCCAACATCATTCTTAATGGTGAAAAACTGAAACCATTTCCTCTAAGATCAGGAACAAGACAAGGTTGCCCACTCTCACCACTATTAGTCAACATAGTTTTGGAAGTTTTAGCCACAGCAATCAGAGAAGATAAAGAAATAAAAGGAATCCAAATCCGAAAAGAAGAAGTAAAGCTGTCACTGTTTGCAGATGACACGGTACTATATAGAGAGAATCCTAAAGACGCTACCAGAAAACTACTAGAGCTTATCAATGATTTTGGTAAAGTAGCAGGATACAAAATTAATGCACAGAAGTCTCTTGCATTCCTATACACTAATGATGAAAAATCTGAAAGAGAAATTAAGGAAACACTCCCATTTACCATTGCAACAAAAATAACTAAATACCTAGGAATAAACCTACCTAAGGAGACAAAAGACCTGTATGCAGAAAATTATAAGACACTGATGAAAGAAATTAAAGATTATACAAACAGATGGAGAGATATACCATGTTCTTGGATTGGAAGAATCAACATTGTGAACATGACTATACTACGCAAAGCAATCTACAAATTCAATGCCATCCCTATCAAACTAGCAATGGCATTTTTCACAGAACTAGAACAAAAAATTTCACAATTCGTATGGAAACACAAAAGACCCTGAATAGCCAAAACAATGTTGACAAAGAAAAACGGAGCTGGAGGAATCAGGCTCCCGGACTTCTGACTATACTACAAAGGTACAGTAATCAAGACAGTATGGTACTGGCACAAAAAGAGTAATATAGATCAATGGAACAGGATAGAAAGCCCAGAGATAAACCCATGCACATATGGTCACCATATTTTTGATAAAGGAGGCAAGAATATACAATGGAGAAAAAACACCCTCTTCAATAAGTGGTGCTGGGAAAACTGATCAGCTATATGTAAAAGAATGAAATTAGAACACTCCCTAACACCATACACAAAAATAGACTCAAAATTGATTAAAGACCTAAATGCAAGGCCAGACACTATAAAACTCTTAGAGAAAAACATAGGCAGAACACTCTATGACATAAATAACAGCAAGATCCTTTTTGACCCACCTCCCAGAGAAATGGAAACAAAACCAAAAACAAAAAAATGGGACCTAATGAAACTTAAAAGCTTTTGCACAGCAAAGGAAAATATAAAGAAGCTGAAAATACAGCCCTCAGAATAGGAGAAAATATTTGCAAATGAAGCCACTGACACAGGATTAATCTCCAAAATTTACAGACAGCTCATGCAGCTCAATATCAAAACAACAAACAACCCAATCCAAATATGGGAAGAAGACCTAAATAGACATTTCTCCAAAGAAGATATACAGATTGCCGACAAATACATGAAAGGATGCTCAACATCACTGATCATTAGAGAAATGCAAGTCAAAACTACAATAAGGTATCACTTCACACCAGTCAGAATGGCTGTCATTAAAACATCTACAAACAATAAATGCTGGAGAGGGTGTGGAGAAAAGGGAACCCTCTTGCACTGTTGGTGGGAATGTAAATTGATACAGCCTCTATGGAGAACGGTATGGAGGTTCCTTAAAAACAAAAATAGAACTACCATATGACCCAGCAATCCCACTACTGGGCATATACCCTGAGAAAACCAAAATTCAAAAAGAGTCAAGTAACACAATGTTCACTGCAGCTCTTTTTACAATAGCCGGGACATGGAAGCAACCTAAGTGTCCACTGACAGATGAATTCATAAAGAAGATGTAGCATATATATACAATGGAATATTACTCAGCCATAAAAAGAAACGAAATTGAATTATTTGTAGTGAGGTGGAGGGACCTAGAGTCTGTCATACAGAGTGAAGTAAGTCAGAAAGAGAAAAATAAATACCATATGCTAACACATATATATGGAATTTTAAAAATTGGTTCTGAAGAACTTAAGGGCAGGACAGGAATAAAGACGCAGATGTAGAGTATGGACTTGAGGACACAGGGAGGGGGAAGGGTAAGATGGGACGAAGTGCGAGAGTGGCATGGACATATATACACTACCAAATGTAAAACAGCTAGCTAGTGGGAAGCAGCCGCATAGCACAGGGAGGTCAGCTCGGTGCTTTGTGACCACCTAGAGGGGTGGGATGGGCAGGGTGGGAGGGAGACGCAAGAGGGAGCAGTGTGGGGGTACGTATATACATATTGCTGCCTCACTTTGTTATACGGCAGAAACTAACACAACATTGTAGAGCAATTACACTCCAGTAAAGGTGTTAAGAAAAACTGATCAGCTTAACATCGTAGGAAAAAAAATGTACACCAACAAATTTAAATATGCCAATGAAAACAGAGAAATAACATCATTCAAGGAAAGTTACTGTCTCACTCTCGAGGTGGCAGCTGACTCTTGCAGAAAAATTATTAAACCCAGTTCTGCTGATACCAGGCAATTACCTACTTTGAAAATACAAGTGGTATAAACGTTTGGTAATATAGTCTGGAGAAGAATCTAAAGCTGTATTTTAAAGTTTGGAGATGAAGACGATTTGAATTATTTACAATTCAAGAGAATCAGAGTATAGACAGATAGAACCCTGTTATCCTTAATTTTGTTTTTTATAGCCTTGTATTACACATAAATATTAGAAAGATTCTTTATGAAAATACATAACATTCAAGAGGAGGAGACACTTTAGGAGATGAGGGTGGTTTTAACACGAAATAAGCTGACAACAATACAGTCAGGTCTGCGGACTGTCAAAACCATTTCAAAAAGCAAACTGAACTTGTTATAGAGAATCTCAGCAAGAAAAATGAGTTCAGTAAAGTTATGGCTGAGAAATATCTAAGTAATTTTGTTCTAATCGGCAAAATTAATAGCATGTTTTTGGTGTCTCACTTTCCATTTTAATATGAGAAACACATGAAAAAAGCAAGAGTGGTGGCTTCTATACACAGTACTTTGAAAATTCATTCAAGTGGTCTTTGCATTATGGGAAGATAAAACTAGCTAACTGGAACAGCTTCTTAGTTATATGTATATTGGTTTGTTCAGCAAATACGATTGGGCATGTATTATGTGTCAGGCACTGTTTTAGGTTTTACGGATAAAGGTGAGCAAAGGCAGAATCAGCCTCTGTCCTCATGTAGCTGGGGGCAGTTATTAAACAAATTATCACACAAACATAGCTGTATACATAGCACAATGGTGAGTAGTGCAAGACCACACAGCAGGAAGACCTGAGAGGCCTAGAAAAGGCTCTCTGAGGAAGATGGTAGGATTCACCCGGGCCCAATGGAGGAGGCTTGAGAAATGGGAGTGGAGAATCTTGCAGACTGAGGGAATAGCTTATCCAGAGGCCCTGTGATAGAAGGGAGAATGGTGAGCTTGAAGACCTGAGAGAGACCAGTTTTGGGGGCTCAGGGCCCTGGGCGTGGGCTCTGCTGGTGCAGAGGAGGTTGGGTGGTCAAGAAGGGGCCAGCCTTGACAGTGCGTGGTGGGGTGCATTAAGGATTTTAATTGTTATTGTGAGGCCAGTGGAAAGCTTCAAAGGGATTCAAGCAGGAGACATGTGGTCACGTTTGCATGTTGAGTACTGTGACCACAGCTTGGACTCACTGGGAACTATGTCAATAGCCACAGCAGAAGCAAGAGAAAAGTCACAATGAGAGACACCCATGCAGCTGAAGAACAAAGGATTTGGGTGAGGTTTACGAGGTGAGATAACAGTACCAGTCAATAGAAAATGTCACACTCGTGTTCAATAAACAGAATGTTTCAGAGCTCTGCAAATTCTACTGCCTGTGAGTTCCAGAATTCCTGTTCTCATAAATTCTAAAGTTTCAAAGATTCAAGTTTGCTGCCTGTCCTGAGGGCCTTTTAGTATTAAAATGGCAAGCGAGACCAAAATATGCTATTGATTTTGCTGATCAGAGTAACATGACTTACATACTTCTCAGTCACGACTTCATTAAACTAATTTATTTATCTTGCTGTTATTTTTTTTATTTTTTCGGTACGCGGGCCTCTCACTGCTGTGGCCTTTCCCGTTGCGGAGCACAGGCTCCGGACACGCAGGCTCAGCGGCCATGGCTCACGGGCCCAGCCGCTCCACGGCATGTGGGATCTTCCCGGACCGGGGCACGAACCCTTGTCCCCTGCACCGGCAGGCGGACTCTCAACCACTGCGCCACCAGGGAAGCCCTTGCTGTTATTTTTGATAACAAGCTCTAACTGCTCATTTGAGTTGTTGTTACCACACTTTCAATTTTATGTAAAGCAGCAATAATGCAATTTAAACTTTGGAAGTCGACGTGCAAAATGAAACAATTTAAATAACACACTTTGAGTTATTTCTGATAGAAACAAATCTTAAGGTCTTGCGATAGATGAGACTTCGGAAAATGTCACTGTAGGATGTCTCATGATGTCACAAGATGTATCTGAAAGGTGTTTTCTGCCAAATGATGACGTTAAAATTCAAACTGTGTGGGGAGCCTGTGAACAAACTTCCTCCAACCTGAATATTTACCCAATGGTAAGGATGTGAGCAGTTGAATATTATGGATGATCCAACTAAAATCTCAGTATTCTATGGCTCATCTTTGCAATGCTCTTAGTTTATTTGAATTTAAAAAGTTGAAAATATCCAAGTCCAATATATTTTCTTTATACATCTCTCCTTTTCATATCAATATAAGGATAATAGGGACTTCCCTGGTGGCGCAGTGGTTAAGAATCCACCAGCCAATGCAGGGGACGCGGGTTCAAGCCCCGGTCCTGGAAGATCCCACATGCCGCAGGGCAACGAAGCCCGTGCGTCACAACTACTGAGCCTGCGCTCTACAACCCACGAGCCACAGCTACTGAAGCCCACGTGCTGCAACTACTGAAGCCCACGCGCCTAGAGCCCGTGCTCCGCAGCAAGAGAAGCCACTACAATGAGAAGCCCGCGCACCGCAACGAAGACCCAACACAGCCAAAAATAAATAAATAAATTTATTTTAAAATAAATAAATAAATAATCAGGATAATGTGAAGACTGTTTAAATGTTTCGTATGCATCTTACAGTTTTAGTAATATAAATGACAGTTCATTTTATACATTAGTTACCTCAAGATTTAGCTGCCTTAAATCCTTTTTGAAAGAAGGCAGAGTGTCAATAAATACTACACGCATAAATATCTCATGAGCAAACCACCGTCAAGATCCACCTCACTTCCCCACCAGGTAGTAAACATTCTATACTTGTGTGATTTACTTAAAGTGCTACAGCGTCGTAGTTTTACTTTCCTCCCCTCTACCCGCACTGTTCAACTCCTGATGGATGGATGTATTTAGTACAGACTTTTTGAGAAATCCACTTTCTTGTAAGCAAAACAAATACAAGATACAACAATGCCCGCCTTATTTATTTACTTATCTTTGTAAAGAAGTGTTTCGGCTTTTTGAAGGAAAAATATTACTCTTAGAATCCTGACTCTGAGTTTTCTTTCTGACCAATAGTTAATCTTTTGAAGGCTGCTCTCCCCCCGCCATCCACAGTTTACCTTCAATATTTTTTCTTCGTTAGCAACAACACATTTAAAAAATGAAATGTATAATTGTGAGTGCATTATTGTAATGTGCTCTTACAGGGGAATAAAATAACTTAACAGTGCAAGAGCAGTAAAGAATTGGTCCCCTCTACAGAAAGTGCCGAAAATATAGACTCATGTAGCTCCATGACCTCTACAGGGTCGGGAATGCTTCTAAACTATTTTTTTGTCTGATATCAGGGTAGGTCTATATCTTTTTTGACAAAAAACCCAAATGTGTCTGTGTCCGGGAGGGAAAGAGAAACCTATTATAATAACTCTGAGACAAACTCAAAAGCTATTGAGTTCGTATTTCCCCTCTACATGTATTCTCAGATTCATCAGGCTTTAACAAATATTAAAGGTCTAAAAATAAATAGTAGCAACCCCAAACCCCAAGTTTTTAAAATAGCCAAGCTGGCCAGTATCTTCAAATGCCTTCATGACGTGTGGAGTGGATCACTGTTATTGGTAAGTGGAAAGGAGGGGAAAAAAGTTTAAAAGAGGACTGTTTTCATAAATAAATGAACGTCAAGAAGAACTTTTGGGCCGTGCTTTCAGAGCCATTTCAAAGCGACAAATAAGCGAAAACAAATAAACCAGCCCCTCATTTTGGCCTAGATTACTGTTTAAACAAAGGTACATGCTCTTAATTTACATGAAAAGCAATTAGACCTGCCGCTGACAGCACTGTGAAAAATGCATCTGCTTAGGACAAGCTTTTACATTTGAGAAGAAAAAGAGCTGGAAGAGGTTTTTATATTTGAGAAAAAAAAAAAAAAAGAGCTGGACGAGGTCCCCCGACCCCCCGCCAAACCTTACCCACTTATCCACTTTGGGCCAGAAATGTTATTAAAAGTTTTAAACTGGTTGAAACAAGAGTTACTATTGTTACACGTGTTTAAAGGGTGTTTAAAATTCTGTTCTGATTCAGACTTCGAGCCCAAATTTTGACATTTTATGATGATGTTTGATATTTAAGAAATGGCTAGAAAGTGATATGATTTTTTTCCTTCTCTGGAATGCTTTGTGAACAAGCTAGACTTTGAAATACAAAGGTAAAAAATGAATTGAGAAAACCGTAGCAGGAATAATATTCATATTTACATTTATTCATATTATTAAAATACGAATTCGTAGTTTATATTTTTAGAGTATGTTTATTTTTCTGTAGAGTCAAGATTTTATCAATTCAGTAAATGCCTCTTTCCTTTTTTCTTTCTTTTCTTTTGGAACTTTTTTTTTTTTTTCCAGTGAGAAAGATGGTACATGTTCTTTTCAAGAAGTAAACATTTAAAGGAGAAAGTAAGAGATTGACTACTCTTGACATTTTGAAATTACATTTTCCCACTTACATTTATTTATTCAGCAAATATTCATTGTTCAACTGTTGTCTAGTTGAATATTCCTAGGCGATAAGGGACACAGTGGTTACCAAGGCAAGCTCCACTCTTGCCCTCACAGGGTAAGAAGTCTAGAAGACCATTATACCAATGGATAAATGCATTATAATTACAAAGTTGACAAATCTTTAAAAAATATTTTTAGGGGCTTCCCTGGTGGCGCAGTGGTTGAGAGTCTGCCTGTCGATGCAGGGGACACGGGTTCGAGCCCCGGTCCGGGAAGACCCCACATACCGTGGAGTGGCTGGGCCCGTGAGCCATGGCCTCTGAGCCTGAGCGTCCGGAGCCTGTGCTCCGCAGCGGGATAGGCCACAGCAGTGAGAGGCCCGCGTACCGGAAAAAAAAAAAAAAAAAAAAAAATATACATATATATATAAAAAATAATTTTTTTAAATTGAATTATAGTTGATCTACAATGTTGTATTCGTTTCTGGTGTACAGCAAAGTGATTCAGTTATATATACACATATGTATATGAATATATATGTATTCTTTTTAATATTCTTTTCCATTACAGTTTATTATCAGATATTGAGTAGAGTTCCCTGTGCTATACAGTAGGACCCTGTTGTTTATCTATTTTATATATAGTAGTTTGTACCTGCTAATCCCACACTCCTAATTTATCCCTCCCCCAGCCCTCCTCTCCCTTTTGGTAACCATACATTTGTTTCCTACATCTGTGAGTCTGTTTCCGCTTTTGAAAAGTTCTTTTAGTGAAAAAATAAATGATGGTGTATGGAAGAATACAACAGAGGGTCAATTCCAGTCTTGGGTGTATGTTAAAGCTTTCCTGTGGGAGTTTGAGCGGGATGTGACAAATAAGTAGAAGTATTAGGTGGAGTGGGAAAGAGAGGAAGAAGGAAGAGGGAAGGATGTGCCAAGGCTGGGAAGCGAGGCTGCTGGTCAGTCAGCACGCGGCAGGACTGGTGAGGAGGGCGTGGTGCCGGGTCCGGCTGCAGAGGAGGGCGGCAGCCTGATCTCACCGAGCCTGAAGCCCACTGTGAAGACTGTTTGTGTTTGTTATCCCTGAAGTGATGGAAAACCACTAGAGGATTTTTAAGTTGGGAAGTGACATGATTCAATTCAAATAGTCACTTTGAATGATTGCTTTTAAAACACAGTAAGTATACTGAAGATATTCCCAGAGCTTCACGAGTCATGAGTTTCAGGGCCAGGGGAAGCGACGGATACTTCTAAAATGGAGCTGGCCAGAGATTCTTGGCTCCATGCAATGATAAAAACAGAGCAATTTGTTGGCTTCCCTCAGGCCTCTGAGTCTCATGCAACAAAGCAGAAAAACCCAACTAAATCTTTTTTCTACCATAACATTTCCGAGAGAAATGAGGTCAAGGCTACAGGTCAATTTTGGTCTGGAGGTAAAACGTCTAGTCTGTTTAAAGTCTTACTTTGTTTTTATCCTTTCATACCAGGACTGGTACATACAGGCAAGACCATTCAGTGAAAAATATTGTGCACACTAATTGGGTAGTTGACTTGGGGGTGTTGGCAATAAAACTGAGGGACGTTCAGACATTATGTGTACAGGGAGGGTGGAAATGTCCACATGAGGGACTGTAGCTAGTCTGCAACACCTCAGCTCATCCCTGAGGTAGGACACTGGACCAGAGGGAGCTTCGCCAGAGGCGCTGGAACCAGCCCAAGTGACACGGGCAGGATCTGGCTTACATGACTCAGGGCATTTGCAGTTTTCGCTTCAGTTCCACACAAATCTGGAGAGAGGGAGGGCAGATCTCCAAGCTGGGAGGGGCAGTTGCTCCCAGGGCGCTGGGCAGCCGAGAAACACCAAACATCCACTGAAGGGATCAGATGCTGAGAGCAGCAAAGGGAAATAACGACGCTGTCATTAACCAGGTGATCGGCTGAGGCAAGAGGGCAACTGAATCCGACTCAGGCGTTTCCGCGAGTTTGTTTCACGTGTACGTCCATGAGATACAACTTTCGCGTGGTTTGCTTTTCGTTATCCTGGGAGGTTACAGATGTTGTACAAGGGTCTGGACACTGCCACTTATGCTATGGATGATCCTGGGAAGATTTCTTAGTCTTTTACCATGAAAATAAGAAGAAAATCCTGCACAGGATTGTTCTAGAATTAAATGAGATGATGTACGATGTCTGACGCAAAGTGATTGTTTAGCAAATATTAGCTCTTATTATATTTCAAAATCTGTGGTAAAATGCAATTTCTCTGGGTTTTTTGGTTTATACATCTATGTAATAGGAAGCGCCCAACCGTTAAATGGCTTGCATTTGTAAAGCATGCAGAGTCTTAGAGGGAATACCACTTTATCAGTGTGAAGGATTCTGAAAAATGCAATGGAAGATTTCATCTAAGCTAGGTAAATATTATTATCCTCATTATATAAAGGTCAGAGTGATGCAGGGAACTAAAGTAACTTGTCAAAGAATGTCAGCGTTTGAGACTACGATTCTGTCTTTCCTAGGTCCTGCAAATGCTGTTAGACAAAGGCTCTCTGAAGCAAAACATCCTCCATTGAAATCATTTCAAACGTGCCAAATGATGACAGCTCAGCCACTTGTTTTGTTGTTGTCGTTTTTCTCCATTCAGCTCACATCTCCGAATTAAGCAAATAGTTAAGGAAAAAGGAAATACAAGTTTGTGCCATTATGGCATTGGCTAATCAGGGAGGATGGCTACAGAGAATGAAAGGCTCAGGAGAAAGTTAGCGATTCAATCTCAATGAATTAACATTGAAAACCAAAAGACTCATTCATTACCAGCATAGAAATAAGCAGTAATTTATCTGGGGCTACAAACCAAATAACTACTCACTCAGAATTAGCTGTTCCCTAACTCCAAACATTCACAACACCATTTCCAGCTCTAGGCAAACACGCAATGTATTTTCCTGCCTCACCATAGCTTCTCGTGGTTTGCATTATCATTTGATATAATATAATAAGCTCCTTACCTTGCGCAAAAGCTTTAAGATCTCTATTCTCTTTACTCTTCCCCTGAAGACATCACAAATAAATCATAAGGTGTGCCCTTAGCTTGTAAAAGAGCAAGGGAAAACCACCTTAGTCAATCTCTCTGAACATGTTCATGGGCTCATGACAAGTTCCAGCTGGGGTACTGATGTAAGTTTGCCATGCAAATTGATGCTGTGACAATTTATAGGATTCTATCACTCCTATCATATGGGCCTCACGTAAAGCATGCAATAACTAGAAGAAAAAACTGCTTAAAAAGCCTGCATCATTGTTTTAACCCATGGGACTACATTTCTTAGGTTCGTATCCAAATAAGTTGCATGTGTGTGTGTATCTGGATATCATAATGTTGGCACAATTAAACTTATTAATAAAGAGTTTATAGTGAAGAAATGCTTCTCAAAAATCATATTCACCTTTCAAAGAACGGGCTAAATACCGCATATAAGAATGAACAGCGCTGTCTCTTTCACTATTAACACTAATCTTAATGACTGTTCGAAACTCAATGCAGGAAGAAGTCCATTTCATTATACACACTAGGTGTGGTAGAAGATCAAAGACAAACCAACCAACCAACCTCTCCATCAACCTACGTTCCTAAACCACAAAACTTCTTGCTCTTCTCATACCTGTATTTTGGGGGGGCAGGGTGAAGCAGAGCTTCAGCAGGGGGCTGGGGGAACAGCCATGGCCGGGGGTCAGGGGACTGGATGAGGGTGGCAGCCATAGGGAACACTGGCAAGGGAGCAATAACTAGGGGGGCAGGACTGGCCTTGAGAGGCTAAAGGCAGCTAAGCCCACAGCCCGCTCTGTGGCCTCTAAGATCCAGAGATGGCCTAAATTTGTGTATCATCTTGCCCATGTTTGGAATACGTATTAATTACAAGGCAAACAATGAGGGGTGATTTGGAGGATTTTATGACTTTTGGAAGATGAATTCTTGATCAAATCTAGGAAAAAAATGTAATGGCCCAAATCACAAATGCTGTGTTTTATGTTTTAAATTGTTTTGTATTGTCAGTTAATTCGTATGACAATATTAAAAATGATTGTCACTTTAGTATTTTGTGCGTAAAACTAATCAACACTGGAAAAAATCTAAATAGTATACTAATAACAAATTTCAAGAAATTACAAAGAGAACACATCTGATGTGTATATACTAATGGCCTATGTTCACTGGCAAAGAAGTAATTTTTAGTTCATGATGTGACTATTTAATGATATTATGGGTATATTTTGAACCCAAGCACACAATTTTTTTTTTTTTTTTTTTGCGGTACGCGGGCCTCTCACTGTTGCGGCCCCTCCCGTTGCGGAGCACAGGCTCCGGACGCACAGGCTCAGCGGCCATGGCTCACGGGTCCAGCCGCTCCGCGGCATGTGGGATCTTCCCGGACCGGGGCACGAACCCGTGTCCCCTGCATCGGCAGGCGGACTCTCAACCACTGCACCACCAGGGAAGCCCCAAGCACACATATTTTTAATACTCTGTTAAGCAAATACATTTTGCCTGTGGAGAATGTTACAGACATTAGTTTGGCCGATGGATGTCACCACATCTTCTAGTTACAACTCAGTCCTGTAATTACTCTGCGCTCAGAGGTCCCGCTGAAGCCCAGGGTTTTCTCAAAGAACTTCATGGGGGACATCAGTGAGGAAGAGGACAAAGCAGCTGTGAAACCTGCTTTTATAAACATGGTGTTAGGTAAAAAATCTAAAACCCAAAACAGGTCATGCTAATAAGGAAGTGAAAGCAAACTGTGTTCCTACTTGAGAATTCAGAATTAAGTATATTTTCATAAATGGGGTAAGAAGTTTCACTGTCTGGAAAACAGATCTGGATCAGACAACCTCAAGTGCCTTGATTATAACACCAAGAACTGGAGAAATTCAAGGTTATGAAGAAACAAAAATAGAAAAATGGATATAATACTATTTTGCTTTATGGAGCACATTTCTGCACAGTGTTTATTTACCTCAGTCAATGCTGCTTCGAGGGATAAATGTCTCTGAAACAGGAAAAAGAACAACTCACCCCACATTAAACTAAGGCATCGGAGTCGGATCTTTAATCACTCAGGTATTTTAAGTGGCTGAAACTATCAGGTTCCCAAAATAATCAATAAAGATTATGAATCGGTTCATTGATACAAGCCTAAAAATTTCCAAGATCTTTAAAGAACAAACTCTATGCTTCTAAGGTAATGAAGTTTATCTCTATGACACTGCAAAGTGTGATTAAAATGGTCACCTTAAAACTGGAAGATTATGAATTAAAAAAAAATGTAAAACGATGAAATTTCTGGGGTTTCTGAACACCTGCACCAGAAATGACTGTGCTTGGTGATAGCTGCCATTTTATGAGCTCTAGTAGGAAGTCCAAATGGAGAAAAACAAAGATGCTCAGGACGCTACATTTTCAGCTTGCCTTTTCTCTTTTCCCCTGCTATGGAGGTTCTAACAAGAGGGAAGGGGATTTACGGACTACAAGACCACCTGGCTGCCATTATGTAGAGCTGAGGCCTCAGCCACCGTAACAACTAAATGGTCTTTGCAGGAGGGTGCGGGCAGTCGTGGTGGTCCCAGGGGAGGCCTGGGCTCACACAGAAGCACCCCAGACAGCACCTGGCACAAGCTAACTCTGTAAAGGTGGCTCTGAACACTGGTTGTTGTGAATAAGTAGAGAGAAACAGTAGAGTAGAGTTTAATTCCCCTTAAATTCCCTTCGAAAAGTGGGGTATGTCTTGTGTCCCTTAATTTAAAATCCTAAGTCTCATTTTGATCATTTGTAAGAATATGCATTTCCACTCATACTGGACTTGGCTCTTATAGCCAATACAGCCAGGATTGGTGTAATTGGCTTAATGAACTTTACCATTAATTATATATTCTGTTAATCTCTCTGCACGTGAGTTGGAAAGGTTGACCCCTTCGAGCTAGGTCTCTGGTCCCAGGGTCTGCTCTCAGGAGCTCAGAGATTTCTGCTAGGACTACCACCCCAGTGCACCTCATTAGGACTGGCTGCCTGGGGTTCTCTGAGGCTGAATACTTCCCTGGTGCCCCGTCCGTCCTGCTGCAACTTATTTGTTTTGTTTCTCATCTCAGGATCAGCTTGCCTGTGCCTTCCAACGTGACAATTAACTAATTTCGTCAATCTAATTTAACCTCGTGCTGCAGTGAGCAGACTCTAGGAGGGGCCCTGGGGTCACCTCTAGGTTCCTTCTTCCCCTGCTGGCGTCCTCTGTTCCTCATGAAATCCCAGTTTTCATCATAGATTTCTGGAGAAAATGCGCTCCCCTCTCTTACTGAAATGGCAAGTAAATTCTATTTTCTGAGCCAACTTAGATGGACAGGTGGTGGCTGCCTCCACGGCTGTGGTGAGGATGGTGAAGTGTGCTCTAGGCTTTGTGGGAAAGGGTTTTAGGATTGATTAGTGATGTCTCCCCCGGGTCAAAAATGGCCCCATATTTGCTGACTTTGCCACTATTTCATAGAGCGGGAGGTTAATAGTAGGTAGCTGCCTAGTGTGTCTGCATATCAGCTCACAATTTTACTACTTTTAGGGTAACCAAAATTGTCAAAATTACATATAGAATACTCACAGAGAAAGGTTATGTCTTTCATTAAAATGAAAATGTAATTTTGGGCAAAATTTGACTTTTCCTGGTCAAATTCAGAGCGCTCAGTTGATTGTATCCATGGCATTCTTAGATGCTGATTCAACAGATTCTCCCCGAGCCATAGCTTTTCTTCCCAGAGGCATTTCCCTCAGTTCTAGACTGGTCCCTACAAGTCCTTGAGCTGCTGACTTTAGTGTCAGAGGAGAAAGAGAGGCACAGAGTAAAGTGGGAACAAGGGACATGAGTAGGAAAAGAAAAATATGCTGGAACAGGAAAAGTGGTCAGTGAACCCGAAGTAATGAAACTAATGTTCTGCAAATGGAAGGTCCTCTCCGATGGCAACTGCAACTCACACTGAACCAGGGTAATGGGGCTGAGAAAACACGGGCCTCCCGAGAAGACTAGTTCGGAGGAGGACACATTTGCTTGTATAATATAAGCTCTAGCGTATCTACTAGGGAGAAAAATCAGTGTTATTATCACAGCCATAAATTGGATCCTTACCTGTAATTTTAAAAAGAAATGAAAAATTGCAAATTGTATACCTGATAAGGGGTTAATATCCAAAACACATAATCAGCTCATACAACTCAATGGCAAAAAAAAAAAAAAATCTGATTTAAAAATGAGCAGATGATCTGAATAGCCATTTTTCCAAAGAAGACATATAGATCATGGCCAAAAGATAACATGAAAATGCTCAACATCATCAGTGAAATACACGCCCAAACTGCAATGAGGTAGCACCTCACACTTGTCAGAACGGCTACCATAAAAAAGACAAGAGATAACGAGGGTTGACGAGGGTTTGGAGAAAAGGGAAGCCCTGTGCCCTGTTGCTGGGAATGTAAATTGGTGCACCCACTATGGAAACCAGCATGGAGGTCCCTCAAAAAATTAAAAATAGAACTACCAGATGATCCAGCGTTTCCACTTCTGGGTGTTTATGTGAAGAAAACGAAACGCTAACTCAAAAAAATATATGCACCCTAATGTTCATTGCAGCATTGTTTATAATAGCAAAGGTGTGGAAACAACCTAAGTACCCACTGATGGACGAATGGGCTGATTTAGGCAGAGAGTATTATAGAGCATTTGGTGTGAATGCTTGAACAAGGATGCTCTCTCTTCCTTGTTGGATGTAACCAAAGAAGCATACACCCCAGGAACAGCTGTAGCCCTTTTGGACCCCTAGAGGCGGAAGGGTTAGGGTGAGGCCAACCCCATAGGTGGCAGAATAGAGAGATAAAAAGAATTCAGACCCTCGATCATATGGTTGGTTGGGCTGTTGGATCAAGGCTCTCCAGAACATAACGTTACCTCTGGCCTTTATGAATTTGTAAGCATATACATTTCCTTTGTTATGTAAGTACTACGAGGTAGGGTTTCTGTTACTTGAAACAGAAAAAATCTGGGACAGAGGCAAACACCCACCCCTGTCCAAACTGGTGTTCCTCTGCAGTGAAGAGAACCATCCCAAAAGCTGTCATGATATCAACTCATCCGTCTTGCTCACAGGGATACGTCCAATGTCTACCAAAGTAAGTGGTACGTGATAGACATTCAATAAAGTTTTCCTAATGAAAAAAAAAAGATGCTGTGTATTTATACAATGGAATATTACTCAGCCACAAAAAAGAATGAACTCTTGCCATTTGTAACAACATGGATGGACCTTGAAGGCATTATGCTAAATGAAATAAGTTGGACAGAGAAAGACAATTGCCGTATGATCTCATTTACTGTAGAATCCAAAAAAACAAAAATCCCAAACTCTGAGATACACAGACCAGATTGGTGGTTTGCCAGAGGCGGGAGGTGGGCAGGTGGGCACAATGGGTGAAGGAGTCAAAAGATGATACAAACTTCCAGTTATAAAATACATGTGTCATGGGGATATAACGTATAGCTCTGTGACTGAAGTTAATAATACTATGTTGTACATTTGAAAGTTGCTAAGAGAGTAGATCTCAAAAGTCTCATGACAAGGACAAAAATCTGTAACCATATGTGGTGACGAATGTTAACTAGATTTATTGAGGTGATCATTTCACAATACATACAAATATCGAATCATGGTGTCATACACCTGAAATTGATATAATGCTCTATGTCAATTATACCTCAATAAAAAAAGAAATAAAAACTAAACAAACCCCAAAGCTTCGCTTTCGTAACAGCAATAATCTGGTATAAGACAAAGTACTGGGCTCAAGACTGAGATAGAGTCTTTGGATGCAGTTTCAGAATCAAACATATCCACCTGTCTCTTTGCATGCCCACCATTCATTCATTCATTCATTCAAAGAAAATGTGGAGAGCTTTGATATAATGAACCAGTAAATTGGTGGGAGGGTTATTTGAGAGGCTGGAATGCTTAAAATATAATGAAGGTGCAAGGGGAAACTGCTCTGATGAATTACTGGCTCTAAAAGAAGAAATTGTGCATGCTTATGGGAAACTCTGTGAAAGTGAAACATAAACGTAAAACAGACTATCTGGACCTTTCACAAAAAATGTCTCAAGTGGTCCTGTGTGTCCTCACAGTTATTCTCAGTTTTCCCTGATCTAATGCAGCTCTGCCATTTTTTATCACCCTTGTAAGAATATTCCCCAGACTGTGGTGAGACAACCACAGTTGTAGATGCTTTGACAGTGGTTATTCTAACCTTGACCTGAAGTGAGTAAGAACTTCTTACCAGGAGGTAAGAAATTACTAAAAACTTAAAAATGATCCAAAAAGTGTTATCCAGCACATAATACTGGGCATGAAATATGGGTTGATTTCCTTCTTGTTTTTCTCAGATTTTAGTAAAGTTTTTAGCTTCCAGGATGCCTGAGGCCATATGTCTGATGTCCATGGCAAATCAGACAATTCCACCGTTCTTTCCATCCATTCCTCTGGTACAGGATATGTGGGCTTCTGGTCATGCATTCTTTATAACTATATTGTCCTTTGCTGAAATACGAGCTAATTTCTGAAGGATAAGAAAAAATTAATCATTGAGTGGTTACTGAGGATTTGTGTAGAGAAGTTCAGGAGAGGAAAAGTGCTAAAACAGGAGATGGTGTCTCAGAGCAAGGGACTGAAAGAGGCCAGGGTGATTGTTTGGATCATCTAATGCTGCATATAGCAAATCACCCCATTAAGTGGCATAAAACAACCATTGGGTCTGGTCACAGATTCTAAGGGTCAAGAATTTGGACACGACACAGTGGGGATGGCTGGTCTCTGCTCCACGATCTCTGGGGACTTAACTGGTAGACCTAAAGGCTGGAGACTGGAATGATCTGAAGGCTGGTCCTTCATATGCTGTTGGCTGAGGGCCTCAGCTGCTCTTTATGAGGTCTCTTTGAATGGGCTAGGTTTGGACTTCCTCACAACTTAGTGGTTCATTTCCCAAACGATGAATCCCCAAAAGAGAAGCCAGGTGGGAGCTGTATTCCTTTAAAATGACCTGGCATCAAAAGTCACACAGCGTCACTTCTGCCCCAATCTATTGTTTGCAGCAGTCATCAACCTGCTTGAGTTCAAAGGGAAGGTGAATAGAGTCCACCTCTTGATGGAGAATGGTAAACGGGAATGTTCTAGAACAGCATGAGTCTAGAGATAGTATTGTGGCTCCTTCTGGAAAGTACAATGCAGCAGTAATTGAAGTACAGGAGCCAGTGGGAAAGTGGCTCAAAATGAAGCTGGTGAGGTAGGCAGGGATCAGAGTATTCAGAATATTGTATGCTACGTTAAGACTGCTGGTCTTTTTTCTAAAGCACATGGAAAGTCATTGAGAAGTTTACGCACAGGAATATCAAACTAAGGTTTGCTATAGCACAGATAATAGACTGGAAAGTAGTAAAATTGGATATGAAGAGCCCAGTTAAGAAATTAGGGTGCTAAATAAGGCGAGATGTAGGTGAGTTTGGACCAGGGATATGGCAAGAGATAGAGAGCAGTGAACAGATTTAAGGAATATATGAGGGAAAATCTAGCGGGTCTGGATATGAGGAATGAGAGACAGGGTGCTACGAAAAATGACTCCCAATGTCTGGGTTGTGCAACTGTGAGTGTGGTGGTGTCTATCACCAAGGTAGGGAGAACTGGAAGATCATCAGGGTTTGAGGGGAAGATCCTGAACTCAATTTTGAGCATCGGAGAGATATGATTGCACATGTTCAAGTGTGCGGTGGGAATCAAGGGCTGGATGCCCAAGGAGAGGCCAGGGCTGGAGGTCTGGATTTGAGTCATCCAAGTATAGGTAGTAGTTGTAGCTGCTAACATAGATAAGGTTTTCTTGAGAGTGTGAACATTCGATACAGAATGTTGGCTGAATATAGAAAGGCAATTCTGCAAAGTGGCTAGGGAAGGTGCTGCAGAGAAATTAGAGGGAAACTGAAGACAGAAGCCAAGAGAAAAGGCCCATAACTCCTGATCGTGTAGAACGCATCTAAGGCTTTACAACAGATGAGGTCTAAACGTGTTCATTCCGGGATAAGACAACTTCTTAGCATGAGATACAGGAACTTGCTTAATGAACTAAAAGGTTTTGTTGCTGTTATAATTTTCTAATATTTCACACTAAAAATAAAATAAACTGATAAAAGTGGTATGCATTTCATAAAGCATAATATAATACTGTGCTATATGAAGCACGGTATTATTTTTTCCACTAAAGGCACCAGAAAATAAGAGAGAGGATGTTTCAATGTCGAGCTGAATATCAGGCCTTTTCAGGAACATAGTTCATACTATCTTTTTCTTTGAAAAGTCAAATTTTAATTACTTTATTTTCATCTACAGCACTTTTTAGAACACATCAGCTGATAATTATTTATTTCTAAACTAGAAAATCCTGTATGTATTGGAATATGCATAATTATGTATGTAACATACATGAAAATGTTCTTCAACCATATTCCGATAATTTCTCTAAAGCACATTTCCATGACCAGATGGTCAATTTTTAAGACATTTACATATATATGTATATGCATGTATTTTGTGTGCATGCAGGGATACTATTAAGCATAATGTGAATATCTTTTCCAGAATGAAATTCAATTCAGTGACTCTAAATTAAAGAGAAGAGAAAAGTAATGCTTCATTATACTTTTACAAAGAGCTATATTGTTTATCAAGACTAGCCTATTTTTAACGTAAGCCAAGCACAATATGGTTACAGATCCAAAATTCCTCATATCTGTTGACTTACAAAAATAAATGTACTTTTCCACCGGCCTTAAAATAATGAGAATAAGAAAAAAGGTTAAGTTTTAAAAGGTCTGATTTCTTTTTTTCAGTATTCATAAATGGATTAACTAAATAAAACCATATGTTATGTTTAAAATGCTTAATGGAACAGCAAACACATGCACTGAGAAATATTTTTCAAAGTCAAATACCTATAAGGTTAAAAGTAGTTTCAAGAGAATTGCACATGGCCAAAAAAAAGGTGTAGGATTGTAAAGCTAATCACTGCTTTATAAAAAGTTGGAGCCGTTGACAAATGCAGTGACTGATAAACTTTAGTGGGAAATAATTGCCCCAGTCAACCTCAAGAATACAGTGACTAAGTAACAAGAAAACACAGTCAGTATGTCATTATGCACGTAACAGTGGTGTGTCAACTCCCAAAGAAAAATTTAAAAACTCAAATCATTATGGGAAAACCAAATTTCACTTAATTTTAAATGTATTCTTATAATTAATTATAAGATATTTTATCAAAATGATTAACATGCATATACGTTTAGTGAGTTTTAAGCTGGTGTCCCATCATGGGTATAATATATTCGGTCTAATTTTATTTCCCAACTTTTATACTGAGTTGTCTAACTTCAGGGGAATTGGGAAGAAGCACAGGCTGTATGCTTAGATCACAGTGTTCTAAACTGCAAGAAAACGCTGGTAGCCCACCTGCTTACACTACTGTATACATAGTGTTCTCTTCTAAGAACCCTGATAAGATGGACTTGAAACGTAACTGTAATTAGAGAGGCTGAACTGTCAGGAAGTAGGTGGGTACTTAGTCATCAAGAATACCTGCTAGGGCTTCCCTGGTGGCGCAGTGGTCGGGAGTCCGCCTGCCGATGCAGGGGACACGGGTTCGTGCCCCGGTCCGGGAAGCTCCCACATGCCACGGAGCAGCTGAACCCGTGAGCCATGGCCGCTGAGCCTGCGCGTCCGGAGCCTGTGTTCCGCAACGGGAGAGGCCACAACAGTGAGAGGTCCGCGTACCGCAAAAAAAAAGAATACCTGCTGACCCCCAGGCAGGGCTAGTACTTAACTTACCCGCATGCTGTGCTTCTCCTACTTGTATTTCTGAAAATAACTATTATTCAAACCGCTAGTAGCCATCCAATTAAAAAAATAACCAATGTATCCCACTGGAACAAGTATAATATGTCAATTGATCCAGTGACACAGTTTATGTTAAAAGAATGGCCTACTGGTGTCAGGCTCAATATAATGGTCTAGGACACAAGACAGGAAAAGTCGAGGGTCAAGGCCAATAAGAGCTTTGGGAAGAAGGCCGAGTATTAGGAGATGACAGTAAAGCCGAGTTTTGGTTGCTTTAAGGAAAAGCATGTAAGAGCACGGATGTGAGGGTAGGCCCTCGGGAGGAACAGGTGGCCTGTGACCTACGGGTATGAAGAGCAAAACGCCTCAATTCAAGGACCGTTACGGATGGTCAGTGACGTCAATACGCCCAAAACCAAGACAGGCAAGACGACACGTTCAACTGAAACTTGGGAAGACATTAATGACATTTAAAGCCTATGCAGAAAGTTCCTTTACTGGTATATGGAGTTAATTCAGGGTTCTGTCCTGAATGATCTACGGAATTTACAAAGTTACAATCACTGAGCCAATCAGCTTGATCTAACTAGCTCCTCTTTTCCCTTCATTTGAGAAACACTCCAGGTCTTGCATATAGAATAAAATCCACCTAAATGGTCTTTTCAAAAAGGCTGTTTGTCCCTCTCTGAATTTTGACATGTGGCTTCTCTCTCTGAATTTTTAACGAATATCAATATATATGCTAACATTATTTTAAGGGACTCAACGCACTTCAGAGACATACAACGGGATTCTCTAAGTGCACAGGGAGTGCTATGAGGAATACACTTTTTTACAAAAGAGGCAAGTGGCAAAAGTTGTAGTTGAGGGACTTCTAATTTACTGTCGTTTTCCACTGGTTTGAAAGAGTCATTGTAGCTCCTAAAAGAAACAACCTTCATACAGGAAGTGTTGGTTTGCTATCCTGTTTGGTTAGTTCCTGAGCAGTAACTTGGTGTGATACACTACATTCAAGCCAAGGCAGTTTCTGGGTAATGGACGGAAAAACAGAAGCCCGGAGAAGTTCACTTCCCTTCAGAGTCTGGGCATATATAGAGCAAGAAACAGAGACCACTTCTTTTTATGCCAAAACAAATGATAGTTTCAAAAGACCACCCATACTTGCTATGTTATTCTGTTTCTTCTGTGTGCAGACAATTTAATAGTTTAAAATATATATATATATATATATATATATATATATATATTTAAATACACAAAGACCCATTAAGCTAGGAAAAACATCTTATATTTGAACTACCTAATGCCAAACTGCTTGGCCACAAATAGGTTATATAACAGGATGAAAGCGAGACATTTCAGACAGAGGTTTAAATTCAAATAACTTGGTGGGTGGTGGTGGTGAGGGTAGTTCTGAAGCTTTAGAACAAACAAGATTTTCTGGTTTGTTCTATTGCAGGAATTATTTTAAAAAATAAAAAGGAAGGAAGAGAGAAAACTACCTTCCTGTGGTTTGGTCAGTCCTCAGACTACTTTTAATTAATTCTTCAAAACATTTCCGACATTGCTCTTGTTTTCAACTTGTTGGAACTTTCATGTTCAAAATTATTATTTTAGGCTTTCTTGTTATACAGTCACCCTTCAACCTCTTCTCCCTAACTGACTCAAGATAGTGGTCTTTTGGATTTAATAGATAGCTCTAACAAAATCTAAGTTTTCACTGATTTTCCTTTATTTTTTTTTCCCCAATCCAGCAAATGATAACCCTTCTACTCTTCCCAGGTTGACTGTAGACTCTCATTGTCTTAGATGAAGCAAGAAATACTTCAGACTTTTAGAATATATTGTTTTTTATGTATTTCTTCTAATGCCACATTTGTACTGGTTTAAACATTTTAAGGGTGGCCTACAACCAAGCAGGCAGGGATGCCCAGACCTTGTGGGTTCATAATAAATAACGCACTGAGCTCAGTATTTCTGATGGCAGCGACGCTGCAAAGCAAGAGTAAATACTTGATAATGTGACTTAGGGAGACCTGATTTTCGGCCAGACAAGGGCTGTGATGATCGAGGCAGTCCCGGTGGTATAATTTTAGCTTTTGCAGAATTTTCCATTGCTTATTTTCAGCGCTACTGCTATTTCATCATCTCCATGATTGCTCCCCCAGCACTGACGGACGGTTTTATTGGATGCGGAAGGGGCTGAGTTGGATTATATTTCACTGAACAGCTACGCCGCCTGTGTAAAAACAGTCTTTGGAAATGAAATAATCCCATCTAATTGACTGAAGAGAAACAAAAAAGCCAGTTGGTGTGAGGTAGACAACCCAAATCCAGAGCACAGACTAAGTTTTCACCAAATTAAGATCTCTGACATTTATAGATGATAATTTCCATCAGATGGATGAAACTAACTACGGGTTAAACGTTTTGCCACTTTGTAAGGTACAGTGTTTCTTAGTATTTTATATTTAACATAAAGGTTAAACTCATTAAATACTTAATAAGCATAAAGTTTCTAGGAGTTTATGAACTGCTGCTCTTTTTCATAACGAATTTATATCAAACTGGAGGACCCAGTTTGAGGTTGAAAATGAATCCCTCCTCATGTCCTATCCCGAACAGAGCACTGTGCTGTTAGCGTTTCCGTAATAACAAAACATCTTTCTGGACTGTGTTGTCACCTAGACGAACGGATGGCTTGTAATCTGAAGAGGGATAGAGGCTATTTTTATACTGAAGAACACTGGAGGTTTTTCCTCATCCTTCTGAGGTTTTGTATGACAGGTGAGAGCTCACGCCACACTGTTATTTCACACGCTAATAATGCAAACTCACGCTGACGCTATTCCACGGGAGCACGGCGTGCTCATTGCTTCACAAGTTTTGTGTACGTGTAACATTCTTTCTCATCTCTGCAAAGTCACCTGAAGAGCCACTGGTAAAGCAGCCTCTCCTGCAATAGCTGGGAAGTGGATGGTGCAAGTGAATCAGAGCAGGTAATACGTCAGGCCAACCTCAGAACTCTGCTCGTCGGTCCTGGTTCCTTTGTACCATCTACTTATTGGATATTCCAGGACGAACTGCCGTGCCCTGGAGTACCTCCCTAGCCTTTAAATCCTGACTTTTTTTCTTTATTTTTTCTGCAGTACGCGGGCCTCTCACTGCTGTGGCCTCTCCCGTTGCGGAGCACAGGCTCCAGATGCGCAGGCTCAGCGGCCATGGCTCACGGGCCCAGCCGCTCCGCGGCATGTGGGATCTTCCCGGACCGGGGCGCGAACCCGTGTTCCCCTGCATCGGCAGGCGGACTCCCAACCACTGCGCCACCAGGGAAGTCCCTGACTGTTTTTCTTTTCATGCTCATCTCAGCATTCACAAAGTCTCTTTTCAGTAGAAGGGAACTACGGAACAATGAAATCAAGCCTATCCTGTAACAAGAGGATGAGAAACAGGACTGTTGGCGCTATAGGAAAACCTGGCAATTGTCACAGGGGCTCAAAATCTTGGGCTAAAGGGAAGGACTCAGGAAACGAAAACCAAGTCCTCAGAACGGAAATAGCAGCTCGCAATTAACTGTGAGCAAGAGGTCTGGTAGCTGCTTTCCACGGAGTATTTCTAACTCTTCCAGAAGTGGATAAAGGATAGTTTACTGTGACCATTTTACATTTGAATACAACTGAAGTTCAGAGAGGTTCAGCATCTTTCCCAAGCTCACAGAACTAGTAATTGTTGGAGCTGGGAATCTAACCAAGTCAATCTGATTAAAAAGCCTACGTTCTAAGTAGTATGTCATGCTGCTTCTAGATAACTCTAGTGGGCCCAAGGCTTTTGCACAATAAAGAAGGCAAAAATAGTTACTGGAACTAGGATGCGAAGTCCTAACAAGAGTGGGTTAATGATGAGCGAGGGCCTGGTAAGTTTTGAGCGATTCCCCTGAGGTCACGAGGAGGGGGGGAATGGGTCTCACATCTGAGGTGGAGTTGCGTTGGCAGGTCTGGCTTAAATGGTCTCCCAGAATCTTGGCAAATGGAGGAATTACTGAGCAGGGAACCAGGCAGCTAATTACACATCATAAATAGGAGAAGGGTTGTCCAGTCAGGCTATTTAGGTGTGGTTTGGTCTTGGTGCCTGGCTACGATATGGGGGAAACAATGTTTCTCTCTTGAATATCTTGGGGTCAGGGACGGATTCAGGTACAGGAGAGAACAAAGCCTAATTTCGCATTTTTTTGAGCTTCCTACTCTTTTTCTTTCAGTTTGTTCAATATTGGCTTCTGCAGGTGACGTTAGTATAAGTACTACTTGTAAGAGTGACCCCTCTTACATTGGCAAAGTCATTGCCAGTAGAGCGCAAATCACTTCCGATTAACACAAGGGTCGGTAGGCAATGATCAGCTAACGAAAACGTTTGCATTCTGTGCACAATTTTAAAAAGGACCATACATTTAGAAATGACAATGACTCTCATCAGATGTTCGTGAGAAAAGAGAACCACTTATACATTCCTCAGCACTTCAGTGATTTAAAGAATTTTACTGGCAAATAGCAATACTGCTTGAAGAACTGTTGAAGCAGTGGTGGAAACTAGTTGTCTATTACTTTGGCTACCAATTCCTTTAACTATGAGAATCTGTACAGATCTTCTGGCCCTGATGAGATTGTGAAATCTTCCGTAACTTTTCAAGTAAAAGGTAAAGCAGAATTTCTATGTAAATTAATATAATTGTTTAAGCAAGACTATAAATCTTATTCTTGCAGCAATAAAAGTGGTTTGGCTTTAATTTTTTTTTTTTTTTTTTTTGCGGTACGCGGTCCTCTTACCGCTGTGGCCTCTCCCGCTGCGGAGCACAGGCTCCGGACGCGCAGGCTCAGCGGCCATGGCTCACGGGCCCAGCCGCTCCGCGGCACGTGGGATCCTCCCAGACCGGGGCACGAACCCGCGTCCCCTGCATCGGCAGGCGGACTCTCAACCACTGCGCCACCAGGGAAGCCCTGGCTTTAATTTTTTTGTACACTTGAAATACCTTAGTTTCTCCTTATTAGCTAGTCTTAAAAATTAATTCCTATTGAATTAGGGGAATCTTACTCTCTCTCTTTTACAGGTAAAAAATCCGATGAACTTGCAGGTCATGATTTACGTTGTATTACGCGCTACATCTCTGCCACGGCCTGTACCCAAATTCCCAGCAAGGCATCCTTTGGGCTGTGGATTATCTCAGTGGGATGCTCCATCGCTGATTTCACCTCCATGCTCTTGGCAAACATGCATCGATTCTATTTATCTCCTGCCTGGCATTTTGATATGGCCTTTCATGAAATGAAAGAGATCTTCAACAGAGAGCCCTAGGCACCCGTGCTCCCCTTGAGAGGACAGGAGGACAGGGCTAACCTCATGAGATTAGACAGAAACCTTCATCTTGATGACACTGCACGGACATTAAGCAAGTGTCCATATGCACACACTCGCCAACCTCAGTTGGGTGGTCCACGTTTTTCATCTCACTTGAAAGGCATCCCCCTTGCACAGGCAGCCTCCAACTCACCTACCAAGGTCTGAATTGCAAAATAACCCATCAAGGTAAAATGGCCACTGCCACCTTTGCTCCACATGACACAAATAAAGACCGGCTATTTAGAAATCAGACGGAGATGCTGGACAATTCATGATGTTTGAAGGGGACCAAGTGAAAACAATTTGAAAAGTATGGTAAGGTTGATGTACGCAGCAAGTGTGACTCACCTCTAACATTATCCTCAGCCTCTCCCCTAAATCTGTATCTATCCTTATGCTATATTTTTTATTTTGCTACCAAAATGGCTAAAATTCTATCACAAATTATTTCTGTGCATCAAAATTTACTGGTTGCAAAGGAGACTTACAGGACCATCAGTCATCCATTCACTGTATGTTATCCCACCAAAATCCAGTCCTCAGAAGAGCTAGTCCAAACTGGCCCGGCCCCAAGTCTTCCCTCTGAGTCAACACCACCACCAGAAACCTGCTTTTCAGACTACAAAATCTGGTGGCCATGTTTGACCCTATATCCAAGGCATCTCCAAGTACGGCCGATCCCTGTTCATCCTTCCCCCACATACACCCAAACGTGAACACTTCTCTGAAGTACCACTGGAATAACCTTGACCTAAGTCACAGTTGTCTCCCAGCCTGACTTTCGACTTTTCCACCCTTCCGAGCCACCTTCCCTTAGAGTCCATTCTCCACTCAGCAGACAGAATGATGGGGAAGAAAAGGGAATCGAATCAAGTCAGCATCTCTTCCCTAAAAACACTCCCATGGCGACCAGGGCTCCTCTCCCCACCGGGCTGCCACCACTTTCCCCCTTTCACTCGCTGCTCCAGCTGTACTGGCTTTTCTTTTTTCTTGTCTTAAAACTGATAAGCTCTTCCGCCTCTCAGAGTCTCTGTGCTTGATGTGTCCTGCTTGTAAGCCCCTCCCCCAAGTCTTAGACGATGTCTCCCTTCATCACTCAGTCTCAGCTCAAGTCCACCTCTTTGGGAAGTTTTCCTAACTCTACCAGTTAAAGTGGATTCCCCCGTTCCCCTGTGACTCTCCCTACCCCCACCAGTCACCTCGCCCTTTCCTTTTCTTCATGGCTCTGACCACTCACTATTGGCTTATCTGTTTCTATGCGTGTCTTTCTTCCCACGGGAGAAGGTAAACTTGAAGGCAGGAATCTTGTGTTTTCATTACAGTGGTTTCTTCAGTGGAAGCTGGCACATAGTAGGTGCTCAATAAACAGTGCTCATCCACCAGCACAATGCGTTCGTCTGAACACCCAGCTGTGGTCAGCTGCTCTGGGTGATGGAGTTCTCGCCTGAGGAAGAACGGAGCCCACTTTTGGGTGTGGAGCTCTTAAGGGAGGAGAGGAAGGTCAGTGAGGTGTCACCGTAGGGACTAAACACTATTCATCTACAGAGCCATTTGGGACCTGCCAGAAGAGACAGCAGCTTCCTCCTGTAATCCTACTTATTTTAAAACCTGGGCAATATCTGAGCTAAGGATGGCGGATCTGGTTTTGAATCCTGAAATAGATGACTATTTCTTCATCTATAAAGTGGGCATAATTATGCTATCTATCTCATAGGATTGTAAATGGTATAAAACACTCAACACAGAGGCTAATTTATAGCAAGTGCTCAATGAAGAAAACTCCCTCCTATACCCTTCCCCCCTCCCCCCCCCCACACAGAGATGATTACTTTTAGAATTCAATTATATTCGGGGTTAATTAAGCTTAGAACCACCATTTGAAGTAGTTTCTATGGGAAATTATATACGTAAACAACCAGCTCCCGTACAAATGCCTTTTGGAACACAACCTAGTTGCACTTTGAGAATTACTTGTCATGAAAAATCTCTGTGCTTGTATTTTGTTACCAAGATGCTTCTATGTATACATCTTCTCAGGGTCCTATTTTTCCAGCACTCATTCCATTCTTTTTTTTTTTTTTTTTTTTTTTTTTTTTTGCGGTAGGCGGGCCTCTCACTGTTGTGGCCTCTCCCGCCGTGGAGCACAGGCTCCGGACGCGCAGGCTCAGTGGCCATGGCTCACGGGCCCAGCCGCTCCGCGGCATGTGGATCTTCCCGGACCGGGGCACGAACCCGTGTCCCCTGCATCGGCAGGCGGACTCTCAACCACTGCGCCACCAGGGAAGCCCACTCATTCCATTCTTAATGAACAACTGACTTAAAGCGAGTGTTCACTGTACAAATGGGACAAACGCAGATGTGTAATTCATTCTATTTTTCTTAGAAACAACAAACTAAATATAAACAAGAGTAATTCAAGCCTGATGAAGAGTAATCACTATGCTTTATAATACAACGGAAACAAAAGGAATACAGAAGAACTTGTTACATCCGAATTGTATCTGAAAGGCTTATGTGATAGGCTGTGAAGGACCATTACATCCTAATTTATCCTAGTTTCTGTTATTTACTCTGCTTTTCGTTAGTGAAATATTCTTGCCTGTGAAAGCCGCTTTAATCTTGGAGATGAACAGTTAAGTAGGATGAAGCATGCAATTAAGTTTTTCCTTTTTACGATTTTGATTTCTTAATTATTTCTGTTACAAGAAAATGCTCAATGTGTAGGTCTAATCAATACAACTATTGGCTGCCTCAAGAAAACAATTCAAGCTATACAGAGTGTAAACTGAGTTTACCAAAACACAAAGCAAAAACAAAAACACAAAACCCGACAGAAGCTGTTTTCTCAGGAAGCTTCTAAACTATTCTGTAATACCATTCAGAGAGCATGTCTTCTTGTTGACAGACACATGCTTGAAGAAATATGTTTCTTTATGTTGAGAATAAAATAATATATGTATACCACATGACATTTAAAATAATTACGTTCTAACAAAATTCTTATTGTAGTTCCTTCCTATTCAGAGGTATCTGAAGAATTTAACTTCTTCCTTGATTATCTCTTCCACCACCCAACTTGCACTCTTTACATGGGAAGTTTCCTGAAAGAAACGAATGTGAACTAAGCTAATAATTATCTTATCGCTTACTGTAACACAGTGTACTTTTTTTTTTTTTTGCGGTACGTGGGCCTCTCACTGCTGTGGCCTCTCCCGTTGCAGAGCACAGGCTCCGGACGCGCAGGCTCAGTGGCCATGGCTCACGGGCCCAGCCGCTCCGCGGCATGTGGGATCCTCCCAGACCGGGGCACGAACCCGTGTCCCCTGCATTGGCAGGCGGACTCTCAACCACTGTGCCACCAGGGAAGCCCAACACAGTGTACTTTTGATTTGAAGGAGGTCCTATGATTTTATTACAATCCTACAATTGCAGGGTTTTACGTAGTTTATTTCACGATGACAGCATAAACATATTAAAACATCGAAACATAAACGAAGAACAGAAGATGATTGTGTGAATAGAACGAATACCTTTCATGATATAAAGACATATAAATCTTGGAGCTAAATCTATTTGTCAAAGGGAGAAAAAAAGCAAACCCACTCTTAATATTTCTCCTAAGTTCTCTAAGTTTCATCTGGGGACTCTGCTGAACCTTCTAAATTACTTATATATATAAAAAAATTCAGTCCTCAGAGAGCCAACAGGGAAAATTTTTAATTATATGTTTTGCTCTTTGCATATACGTAATTAGTTTTCTTTATAGCAGTTCAGTTCGAAAATTTTACAGATAAGTGATAACAATAACATTACTGTACTAGATCAACTCTAAATAAATGTCTTTCAAATTTGTGGCATGAGACATGGCGAGGTATAGGAAATAAAAGAGTTTCCTATTTTGAATGCCTCCTATAGCTTAAATGCAAAACACGGGTATAGATTCATGGTAATTCTCACGACTGCTTTGAGGAGTCACAAATGACTGTTTCTGAAATCAGTTCATTAATTTATCTAATTTATTATGTCCATCCAGAAATGCCTTCCACAGCAGAAACAGCAAAGCTGCTCTTTCATATTTAACTACTAATTAATTAGCAAGACTTCAAGTTGCTCACTATTACTAGAACAGCAATATAGTTTTTATGTTCAATAAGCTACATCATCTAATATTTCGAAGAAGGATGCTATTTAAGTGGGTAAGTCCAAGATCATCACAAAGTATACTGACCCTTTAATAGCAACAACATAATGAGCGAAGCTAGCATCTGTACCTCCAAAATAAAAACGTAACATCAACATGCCTATTAACAAAATGGAAAAAAACTAATTAAAGCAAATTGGCCTAATGTGCACAGGCTGGATAAGACAGATTACTTCTAAAAATCGAAGAAGTTAATGGTACCCATATGGGATATGTTTTTGGCATTTTTCATATAAATTGGACAGTTTTAGAGGATAAATATGGTACAGAAGTCCTTACAGGCAATTATGTCTTTACAATGCTGGTGTCTGACATCATAAAAGTATAATTTTAATTGCTATTAATTGCATTAAGTCTAGTCTTATTGAATACTTAATGCCATCTCTGACAGTAGTACTAATTTATATACTTTAATGAAGCTTCATGGTAGAATCTTGGAATTATAGAGCTACTAAAACTATGTCTTAAACAGTACATTTTATCTTTCAAGAAGTACTAGATACAAAGGCACTTCATTGGATATTTTTTCTTTAAAAACATGTTTGCATTTCCCCTGCTTTTTCTGTGTGTGATAAAGCGATGTTGCCAGGGTTTTTTTTTTTTTTTCTTTTTTCTGTAAGATAATTTTTGGAAAATGCTTCTAGTAATGTTTACTACACATTTAAAACAGCTGCTGACTCTCCGACGTGTCAGGTCTTGAAATATATCTGATAAAATACCCAAAATTATTAACTTGCAAAATTTAGCCGCCAGAATTCCAGGCATCTGATCTTCAGAAGAAAGAAGTCATTTATAACATAAAAGGTGAAGACACACAGAGTAAATAACAAACATCATGAAAGGCAGAAACATTTTCGAATAAAGCAACAAGATGGATAGCTCTATCAACATTTATCAGTTGGCATTCGTAGTAATTCTAGTGCCACTCGTTACTGGAGGGCTCTACTGTTAGTGTGATTTGCATTATTAAATTATGAGAAATTCGTTCACTCACCCAGTGCTAGTCTCAATATTTGTGAATTAGTAACCTGCCTGGTTGCACTAATGGGAGAATGCATCCATTATTGCCTTTTCAATTTGTTTTCATGTTCATTGACTAAAAACATGCTATTTGAAATGGTAAAGACACCATACATGAGAGAAATTGAGGGCAAGGGAAATCTTTGCTCTCAGATACTGAGACTTTTGGTAAACTCTAGCCTGTTATTTCTGCTTGGAAAGGCACGGTTAATAAAGTGAAGAGCACAAGTGTCAGGTGAGATATGTCATGTGCTTTCAGATGCCCTACCAATTCTTCCTATAATTAAAGGGATGAACACACACTCTTTAGTAATAATGAAGCTAGATCTCCTTTTGAGAAGTTTTTAAAGGTTTAGCAAAGTCAGTTCCAGCCTGTTGCCTTTTGGTAAAATATCTTTGCTCAAATTTCCCTAGGGATATCTAAGTAAAAGGCAGGATTGTGAGGGGCGGAAGGCTGAGAATTTTAGAAGTCTCCAGAAGTTTCAGTTTCCTTAAGTTCAGCATCCAGTGCCTGTGGAAAAGGGGTTGGGCTAAGACCTCTGGAGATAGACATCTGCCTTTCCACTACAGCATCGTGGCTGGCAACAGCAGTAACCCCTTCAGTGCTGTGCTGTCCTTCGCCATCTTAGCCTAACTTCGAAGGCTATTTTAGTCTCTTTATTCACTCTTTCACGCTGAGAGTATCAACCGATTAGTGCTACTTTATGTAATGAGACTGACACTGGTCCATAAGGAATTAGACTGAGACCACCAACCCGTTCTGCATGGGCCAATGAGTAGCCATGGGTTGGTGACAACTTTTGATCACACCTGCATTTGGGTTCAAACCAATTACTTAACGGCGAGAGCTTCCATACTACCTGATTAGGCCTGTGTGTCATTCGGAGACCCAGGTTAATTAAAACAACAACTAGGTGGAAAACTTTTTTTTTTTTTCTTTGCGGTACGCGGGCCTCTCACTGCTGTGGCCTCTCCCGTTGCGGAGCACAGGCTCCGGACGCGCAGGCTCAGCGGCCATGGCTCACGGGCCCAGCCGCTCCGCGGCACGCGGGATCTTCCCGGACCGGGGCACGAACCCGTGTCCCCTGCATCGGCAGGCTGACTCTCAACCGCTGCGCCACCAGGGAAGCCCTAGGTGGAAAACTTTTACGTAACTTATTTCCACTGCTGAAATGGAAAAGGCAAGCTAGTGCGAATCAATATTGACGCGGGGAGGGAAGGCTGCTGTTTGCTAGAAAAAGAGGAAAAGGATCGGTCTACACCGAAAGATGGGGAGAAAGTAGCGTCCTGATATTTTTGAGAAGAAATTAGAGGAGGAGTTTTTCTTTTTCTTATGGGAATAAATATTCTGTAGAATAGTTCATTTAATGTGTATGTCCTTTTGCCTTAAAATTATTTCCTAATTATGAAAGCAATTCATGCTAAAGGCTGCATTCTTAAGAATACAGAAAAGCCTCCCCTAATCACTTATAATCCCACCACAGAGGTAACAAATTATTGTTAATAGTTAGCTGAATATCCTTTCGTTTATTTTATTTGCATGTGCTTTTACCTCATGGAATCGGTCTGTTGTCTGCTTAGAAAATATTTTGGGAAGCTTTTTTTTTTTTTTTTAATCAATAATGCAATCCCATGATTCGGGCATTTTGCTTTTCTTCTTCTCTTCCTTTCTTTCTTTCAAATTGTCTGATTGGCTCTCTAAGGCAAGGAGGCAAGGAGTACTGCGGTTGAATATTGATGTTTATCTACTACTATTAGTTTTGAATTTTCGGTTGCCTCTACTTGTAAACTTCAGGGAGTAGGCTGTGCGTGGGCTTCTGTCAGCAGTAGCAATGTACTGGCAATGGCTCCTCGCCAGCTGGCTTATGATTATACAAAGGGAAAATCCAGTTCAGTGGGATTTTATACGCAATTCTCCCCTGTGGCTTTAGAGTGGCTCTATGTCACTCCTGTAGAATCAAATATCTTGACTTTAGGACAGTAATCTTTTCAGGTTCAAAGACATATGGCTCTGGTTTCTGTAATCTGTTGGCTGGAATGTGGTATTCGTCTATGAGATCTGATTGAGGATACCGGATTGCTATTCAAGGAATTAAAAAAAAATAACTTAAGTCAGGGGAACTCAGAATGAGATACAAATTCTAAGACTATTTCTAAGATTTCTAAGAATATATAAGTATATTTACTTGTATGCGTGTGGTTTATTCATGGTCACTCTGAACTTGCTTATTTGTATTGTTTCAGTGGGTCCAGGCTGTACATCCAAGAATCCTTAGATTTCCTTATTATTTATAATGTATGATGAGCTTGGATGAAGCTTAAAGAACACACTTTAAAAGTATCTTTAATAGAATATGCACTTTTACGGAGGAAATATGTACCAGCTTAAAAGAACCAGCCTTCTTGTAGCTGTTTACCACTATGCATTGCATACTAAGGAAGATACTTGCATGTGTAATAAGCCGAGGTTAGCCCTGATTAGACTCTGAAAATGCTGATAATTTGGCAATGAATTATTTTTATATGTACCGTAAAGCAGAAACACTCTTACGTATGACTCAGCTTACTTTTAGCAAGTATATTGCTGTCTGAAACTAATACTACTATATTTCTTGTAAATACTATTTATCTGTGCATCACATTATATGTAATTAAGTCTGACCTGTTTGTCAATTTTTCCAATCGCTTATTTGTCGATTTTTTTCAGAGGTAAGCCTCACAAGGTAGCTCTTGTTGGGACAGATCTATTCTCTCAGAACATTTTGCCAGGTTAACGCCAACAGCTGCACGCAAGAGACTGAGAATTGCTGATGATCTAGATAGCTAACGTAAGGTGGCTTGTGATGTCGTAATTCTCTCATTTTACGGGCACAGACAGCCAGTTTGACTTAACATTAATTGTTTCACGTCAACAGTCATCTAAAACTTAGTGAGGAAAAACTAAAAGAAAGCAAGATGATTAAACGGAGATGTCATAAGTGATTTTAAGATGCAACCATATTACTGGGATTTTGGCATCATCCTCTTGAAAACTCTTAGTTTGTTTATCTCTTTATCTATTGTGTGGCACGTGGGACCTCAGTTCCCTGGCCAGGGATCAAACCCGACCCCCCCCCCCCACCAGGAGGGGAAGCATGGAGTCTTAACCACTAGGCCACCAGGAAAGTCCTGAAAACTCTTAGTTTAGGTAGCTTTATAGATATGCTAAAGAAAATTTCTAAAGATTTCTCAGCAGCTTGTAAACCAGTATTTATAAACCAGCTTGAAAAGCAATCCATACTTCCTAATAGGTACTTTATTCTTACTATTTCACTCTTCATACCTCGGCTGAGAGATACACCGTTTGGCCAACAGCTGAAGCGAGCTCTCCTCCAAACACAGTTTCCAGGAAAACACCGTCGGCACTCTTCTTCCCTTTCTTTTTGTGCCTCAGGACGCAGAGCCGTTCCCTTTGGGTTTCAGGACAGGTGCGTTTCCTTGGAAATTGTATTCTTGGCGCAGAGCCCAGCACTTCTCAATGAGCCTTTTCACTCTGATCTCCTTGAGCACATAAAGAGTTCCCCATAAATGCTACTAAATTAATAAACAAATGAATGGGACGTGTGGGTCTTAACGTCAGGACTTGGGATTTAGAATCTCAGAAAAGAAGGTGAGGCAAAGATGTCCTAATCACTAAAGGGGCGCTCCATTGGGCAGGAAGTGAGAAAACACGAAGTGCCCGGTCACAGGGTGCTGATAGATTTGGGGCAGGGAGAGGTGTCTCTGGTACTTCGATTCAGTACTGATCAACTCATCCCAAGTTCCTCAAGAGAGGGCACTATAAAAAACATGAGCAGACTGCCTTTCGGGGGTCTAATAAGTAACTATATCCACGGCAGTGAAAGCAGAGCTGTGTGACCTTGGGCAAGTTAGTTAACACATCTGTATTTCGGTTCCTTCGTAAGCCGGGAGTAGTTAGGGTACCATTTTAGAAGGAGATTGTGAGATTTAAGTGAATAATTTCATGCAAAATATCTAGAAGAGTGCTTGGTACATAATCTGATTCAATTAATGTTAGATATTATTATTATTATTCCATCCTCATCGTCATCTACCACGAGAGAAACGGTGGCAATAAAGACAACTGTACTGTTCCTGGTTGCATTCTCACCAACTGGTCTTTGCAGACAGCATTAGGCAAAGGCAGAGGAAGCGGAAAGAGCTGTTGCCACTGAAGTAAGGCCCCAAATGGGTGAACAACCACAGCTTAGTGGAAGATGAGCAGAAGTGACAGGTGAGGGGATGCTAGGAGAGGATGATGATTAAAAATGGAGGGATTTAAGGTGATATATTATATTATACGGAGAGAACTAGGCTATGATCATGATGGCACAGCAGGAGATACGATACGGGCAAAATAAAGCAAAAGGAATTAGAGAACATTAGGAAGTTCAAGAAGTAAAAAGATACGATAGTGAAGGAAGGCGTTCGATGAAATGAGATAGGGAGGCTGCAGAGATACCCAGGGCGTGAGGATGAGAAGCAAGGGAGAGATCCTGTTTCTTTTGGAAACTGGGCCGGGAGTTTTCATTTCTTTTGACTCTCATTTTTTAAAAATCCATTTCCTTGTTGAACCCCCTACCCCATTTAATTACCAAGCTACCCATGTTTCCACTTCTAGCTCGCCCCGTCTTCCTCCAGCTCGTCATGCTTCTCTGTGTCTCTCCAGTGACATCACTGTGCTTTCCTCCCACGTCTGTGCATCAGCGTCTCACCCTGCGAGCTCGTCCTTCTGCCCTTATGACATTTGCTGGAACGCTGTCACTCATCCAGAGAAGAAAGATTTTTTTTTTTTTTTTTGCTCATCACCATTAAGCCAAAGGAAACTGGAAATGTGTACTTCAGCTATGACATTTTCCTTATGCTGTTGTCTGACAGAAATTCAGAAAAATAACTAAACCAAAAGGTGATTCCGTCGGAGTTCTGCACTTTAAATGGCACGCTGAAGGACTGCTGTGTATGCGTACGTACAGAGCGGGTTTCTCGTTCTGTAGGTTTCCATTGTAACCGGCGGCCAAGTGGATCCAGCGAATAATGGTCAAGGCTGTGTGAAAGGACTGTCAACCAGAGAAACTGGGAAGCACAACTTCTTTGAATTTGTATCAAACTGAGAGAAGGATTGTTCAGCCCAACGGTCAGGTGGAGTGCATGTTGCCGAGGGGGAGCAGCCTTTTATGCCTCCCTCAGGGGCTCCGGCTGGTCGTGTTTCCCATCGGATTCCCCTTACACAACTGTAAAGGTAGCTTTGTTCACGTTTCCTGATGGCCAGGGGCTTGGGACGATGCAAAGAGCGGGACATTTGGAGTCAGACAGCCTAGATTCCAATCCCATCTTTGCCACTTACTAACTCTGTGACCTTGGGAAGAGAACAGATGGCCAGAGGAGTAGATTGAGGTCAAGAGCAAAACAGAAAATACTAGAAGGGAGCCAGGTTTAGGCCAGAATTTGATGAGTTTCGTTTTGAGGTGAGTTGGTTTTGAAATTCTGTTGTGACTTCAAGGAAGATACGTTATAAACGGAGATACAAATTTAGGGGATTTATGAGCATTGTAAAAACTCTGGAAGAAAAGAACATATATTCATTCTCCCATCACTACACTGTAACTGCGATTCATATGTTGGTGAATTTCTTTATAGATCTATTCAATTTTTCCCACTAAATGCTATGCAATAAACACATGCCTGTGTCTATAGATGTATGTTATCATTTAATGGCTGCATATAATTTCCTATGTTCCCTATTAAAACAGACGAGGTTGGGGTTAGGAACAAATGAGCTCCTAGAGATGTTGACAGCCAGAGAACAGAGCTGCAACCCTTGGAAGAGGCCAAACTTGCTGGAGAAGTGGGATACAGATGAGGCAACAAAGTGGGGGATGCAGGATGGAGAAGGTCAAAGATGCACAAAGCAAAGTTGGCCTCTGAAAGCACTGGGGACATTGTGTCCTTCAAGAGAGAAAGGAAGGAGAAGTGAGCTGAAATGAAGATTTCTGAAGTGCAGAAGAGGAAAGATGAAGAAAATGCGCTGCCTTATCTTGTCAGTGGACGGAAGAGGCTGACAGAGATTAGGTGAGTGGAAGAGCCGCTCTGGAACATGCTTGAGGCAGTCAACAGAAATCCACACCAGTGATCATCCAGCCAATCAGCGTCCTAATAGGATAATGGGAATTTGTAGCCCACTGAGTCGGTGCATTTTGACCCTGGCTAGTGGGTCTTGCCAAGTATTTGGGTGGAGCCAGAACCCTGGGCTCTGTCCTAGATTGAGGCATGTGAAAAACGCATAAAGGAGGAAAGCAGGTAATTAGAGGCAGGTGAAGAAAGAGAAGAGGGGACCTTAACTAGAAGAGCAATGGAAAAGTATTGAATTATAGGCTGTACTTGCTTTAAAAACAACCACGATATCACACTCAAAAGCTGTGAAGTAGATAAAGTGTTAGTCACATTATAAAAAGATTCTTTATGTTACGAAAAAACCCACCCCGGCTTCTCTCTGACGCTTATTGTTTATTTAAAATACAATTTACCTGAAAAATATCAATTTGCAAGCATTTTTCTGAGACACACTTATCCAAAGTGAGGTTTACTCCCATTGTTCTGTTTATGCAGAAATTAAAGCAAGGGTGGCTCGTGCAAAGATGTAGGACTTAGTACATCATCAGTTTCCTCACAGGCTCTGTGGATGTGGTTTTTCCTTGAGCTGTTTAAGCCCTGATCTGTTCCCTTCATTCACGAAACCAAGAGAATAATCTCTGCTTATGTCAGAGATGGAGATTATTTTACCTAGTGAGGATTAATGACCTGATTATCAGAAAAGTAGTCTCAGCTACTTGCAGATTAAAAAGTACGTGTCCCGAGATCCCTATATTAGTTCATTGTTTTTCCTCCATGGGAACCTTAGCCGATTTGCTCCAATAAAGGCTTGGGATGTTTCCAGCGGGTATGTGATGTACTAGGGGTACAGAATTTTATAACATGTTGGATTTCTTTTCTTTTATGAATGCTACCATGTCAAATGATGCAATTATAAAAATTCTTTTACTATAATGAAAAATTTTCAAAGCAGCAAAGTACATATTTTATGTATTAAGATATTGCTACACTTGTGAGAGAAATGAGCTACAATATGGGTGAAAAATCAAGACACATAAGAATGAATGAGCATTTCCCTTTTCTTTTTTTTTTTTTTAAAGATTGTATCTGATGTCTTCCCATTAGCAGCAGTCACTATTGGCTAGTGCAACAACTGTAGAGTGATCTTTTCTCCCCCCCAGCATAATTCCATTTCTCTGTTCTGTTTATAAGGCTTCTCCCTAATCGTCTCTCCAGTGAATTATTTTTACTTTCACACAGCAGTGTACACATTTAGAGTCAAAATTCTTTCTTTCTTTTAAAGGCACCCACACACCGCTTTTTTTGTTTTTTTTAAACAGAAAGCAAGCCATAAAAAGCCTTTGAGATTCTAGCGTTTCTTATAAAATATATACTTTAGTGCATTAATGTCACAGTAATGCCAAATATTGTTACTCCATAATTTACTAGAGATTACTTAGCTTTAGAACATGCTACTCTGAGCCTTTTGTCTTTGGCTTAATGGGCAAATAATATACAGTTTATAATCCTTTGCAAAAGGTTTTTTCAAATACACAGTAAACTGGAACACATATACACACATAATGTGAGTAAATAATGCTGAATTCACGATTCAAAGCAAGCTAGAACAACTGTCAAGAATTCTAGAAAGGAAAAAGAAAGTCACTTTTCTTTCTTTATGCAAATTTCTAAAAATCCATAAAACAGAAAATCCCAACATTCCTGCCCTTATTTACTTTAAGGGGTTATTATAGGCATACATTTTCTATAAATTGCTTTGGATTTCATGGTCAAAGGAACATGCAGATATGATACATGCTCCAATAATTTTGGTGCATACATTTATTTACTTGTGTGTGTATTAAATACAACATGTGAGCAGTAGAAATGAGTCCAAAGGAGAGAATGGTGGCCCAAGGGCTGTCAGGACTGAAGTGGTGCTGTGTAACTGCTCTGAGATCAGAGGAAAATGCAAAGAACCGAGGAGGATTAAAGACACTCCAGGCAGCTTTACGAGTCCCTTAGCGAAGGGACGGAGAGAGAAGTGGGAGAGGGAAGAACGAAAGCAACGGGGCGTTATTCCATCACCAAAAAGGCAGAGTCACACTTAAAATATATGTGAGAATTCATACTCATAAACACTGTGATAATCAGAGTGCAAAAATTATTTCTCTTTTCAAGAAGGGAAGGTCAAGGGCGCATCTTATCAGGTTTTAAAAACACTTTGTTGTTGTTTTATGACTGCACAGATACAGAGTACAAAGATTTAGGATTTTGAGAAGAGCTCATTATATTAAAACTGAATTCAGCTGTGTTGTATTTCTGTGTCACTGTTTTTCTCAAGTAGATATAAAGAATACACATTATTTTAGCCGGGAAAAAATCAATCCCAGTGGATACAGACTAGCATGTGGAAACAGAATATTATGTAGGAAATATAGTTGATACATAACAGAAAACGGTTGAAAAAACGGAATCTTCTAACATTACCTCTGCTTATGTTCGTAACTGTACTTAGTAACTCTTTTGAAAAGGTCGAGTAAACTTTGACCTAAAGGGGGGGGGCAAAATTTAATAAGGAACTATATGACTTAGCAACCCCAGAGGTTCTAAGCAAATGGATACAATATTAATAAAAATGACCACATATTTCTGTTGCTGAGATAGAAGATGTTGATTGTGGACATAACCACTTGAGATGTATAAGCAATTATATACTAAGCCTCAGAGTTCAGTCATTCTGGGAAAGGATACGATGATGTTGGCAGGTAAAAGCTATCTCGCATGTGTGTCCTATTCAATCTTGAATTCTACGCGTAATTGTTTTATCGGTATCCCTACCTTAGGTCACAAGTTCTTTTTGTGTAAGATCTCCGTCTCTTCCTATAACGTACTGTCCCCGGTGCTGAGCATATAACATGCAGAAGGAATTAAAAGAAAATTTAATACCTACTCAGGTGCTTCTGTAGACATTTGAGTACTCCTGAACATGTATACTGATACACCAGCTGAGAATAATTTGGCATTGATTCATGTGCTAATGTCTTCCTATTCTTCTATTCTTTATTAAACAGCATTGTGCTAAAGTGTTCTGGCATGCTGAGAGGTAAAATACAAACATTTGTACAAATCTACAGAACGACCTCTTCCAGAGCGGAAATAAAGACTGTTCCCAAATCTACCAGTTTCTCGGTATCCCTCCCACCCTATAAACCCCAAATCTTCGGGTAACAAAGGTAAAATTAAAATAAAGTAGTTTGCTTCGGCATATCAAAGACTCTCAGTTTATTTTCTGCAACAATCTTTCCTTTCAGGACTCGGAAAATAGATTACCAAAGGAAAATGTGGCAGTAGGTGCATAGTTTTTAAATGCAAGAAATTGTTCCCCAGGACTTTTCAATAAGAGAAAGCATGTGACCTCCTTTCTGGGAGACGCACAGTACAGTAAACAATTGAATCCATATTCAGCCAGACGCTTCCAGTGTGTAAATTACTCCCAGGGTAAATGTTAGGCACTTCTGGAGCCGCGTTAACTCTTTCGGGCTTCGCGTAGGCAATTTAGTAAATTACCGCTGCCTGCACTTAATGGTGCTCCAGGGACCGAAAAAGATTAATGTAGCTACAGAAGTGCCTAAGCTACTCTCGGGGAGAGCATCTGACTGAATGGAAGGGGCTTGTGTCTAATCATTCTGTGTAAAAGGAGGTATTCTTTAAAGCTACCTTCATTTTCAATACTGCACACTCCCTCCCCAAAATGTATAGTATGCTAAGAAACCTGGGATTTCTTTTTTCCTATTGGAGACAAGGTTTATTTTTGGAAAAGTTTTCACTGACCCTTTTCTCTGTAAAAAAAAAAAAATCACAGTAGCTATTATTTCTTGTTCAAAGAGGTCTTTTTGTCATTTTGGTGCAGTTGATTTCATTCTGCTTAATGGCTTCTCTGAAATTCCCTCCCCTGAAATCATCCCTTACTGCTTTTCCTATCACTTCTTTGATAGCCATCGTCTTTCTTTCCTATTGTTTTCCCTTCTAGCCCCACTGATATTTATTACGGACCCCAGCTTGGCTTCCTCCCGCCATCCATACCCACAGGGCTTGTTCGATCTCTTCCAGGTTCACAGTCTCGTGTGGGTGGGACCTGCTCCTTCAGACAAATGTCCACTTCCCCCTTTACACCTACCACCTCAAATTCGAGTCTATGGGTTATCTGAAATGGGGCGTCACACCACCAGTTAGGGACGTAATGAAAACATATGGAGCCCATCTCTTGGATCAACTCATTACATCTTTTATTCTCTAGCCACAGGGCATCTGTCAGCAGCCTGGAGCAGTTACCACCCTGATAATAATACTAAACCTTTCCTTTCCCTGTAAGGCCAGCTGGTCTAGGATGTGCTACCTTTTTTCACTATGTTTTTTTTTTTTTATCCTTGTAATAGTCTCTTATGAACGCTCCCATTCCTTTTTATTCTGTGTCATTTTGGACTATTTTTATTAACTCCCTTTTTATGCCTGATGATAAATTCTCATTTTGCTTACCCATTTTTCCAAAAACCTACCAAAGTCCCAACTTCCACCTGACTAAATGGAAGTACTTTAGTACTCTTCTTTTCTATTGTATTTTGACGAAAAACTGAAATAACCATCTAACGCTTAGTTCAGTAGATTTATTTTGAGTATACGTAATTCCTTAGAGGAGAAACAGTTTCGAAATTAAAAAACATAGGCATAAGTTTCAGGATTGTACAAAGATGAGAGCCCAAATCCAACACTGTCTTATATCGCAGTGAAGGAGCTACCATACCTAATTCAATGTCAACCTTTTCATTTGTATTCTAGTTATTGTTAAATAGCTAGTGGGTACTTTGGATTTAAAAATTAGAAATTAGATATCTGGAGCTGTGATTTTTAAGATTACAAGACAGTGTAAGTAAGCTTATTTGGCCCAACTTGACCACACTTATTAAACATCCCAAATGGGATTATGGTACACGTATTATTAGGTCGAACATATGAAACTGTCACAATTCAACCATTTTTGACTTCCTCCAAACGGGCACTTTCATGTGGCTCAATGCAGACACTATAAATAAACACGTGTGGATATTAAACTATTTTACAGATGTAACTTTCTTCCAGCCCTAGCCTGGCTCTCCTTCCAGACCCTGATTTCCCAGGTGATACAGGACCCTGGAGGAGAGGTTTCAATGTGGGAGAGATGAGTTAACGTGAAGACAACCACGGCTTTCAAGGAGGCATGTGGGCTCCCAGGGGAGGGCACCATCTATCTGAGAGAGAACTTCACCAACATACACAGATACCGAGTTACCCTGAGGATTGAAATATTGCCTTTGACGTTGGGAAACTGAAGATCCCCCCACCACCCCCATTTTTAAATACAGGACTTGGCCACCTTTGAGTGAAGCTGGTAAGACAGACCTGGGACCCCCAGGGAAAATGCCTTCTAGTTTGTTTGTGCCCTAGGCAACTTTCTTCAAGAAGAAGCTTTCAATCTGCCTGGCTTTTTTAAGTCCATTCTGGATCCCAGGTGGTAACTAGTGGACCAGCTATCCCCAGAGAACCCCAGCCATGGCTATCAGTAAACCCATCATGAGGTCTGTGTTGAAAATGGAAAAAGAAAAGAGGAGAAAGAGAGAGAGAGAACCATTTCAGCTTGAATTCTAGACCTGTCATGTTTAGCTGTGTGCTATGGAGCAGGTCAGTTGACATCTCTGAGCTACTTTTCTTAGAAGGTCCCACCCGCCATGTCTGCCTCACAGCGTAGGGCTGAGTGAGAGGAAAGGTGTGAGAGTGCTGTGTACACTGTACGTTGTTCGGGGGCTTTGCCAATGCTGAGCATCATTACTTGGCCAAAAGCCTGACAGACAGCACTGGTCCTCACACAAGCAGCTCTGGTCCCTCCAAACCCACACGTAAGCCCCAAGTTCTCCCTGCCTCAAGTCCTCTGTGTGCGAGAGAACTGCGGGGTTAGGGCAAAGCTCTTACCACCCCGCTCAGCTTTTCACTCTTTATACACTTTACTTTTTCCTTTCCACGAAGTGTTTTACTTCAGCCATATTTTTTTTCTACTTTAGAAAGCCAATAAGAATTAATCAATCAGTAATTGCATTGATGGGGAAAAACTAATAAAAGTAGAACCATAACAGGACTTGAACTTAATAACTTTGAAATATAAAGGGGAGACTTTATCCATGGGAATTTACAGATATTATTTGGTCGCCAGACAGCTTCCATATTTCTTCATTACTGCAATACAAACATAAGAAAGACGGAGGAAAACACTCCATATAAGTGCTATAAATTTTGAGCTGAATTCCCTAGCCCATAACATGGTAGTCATCCAAGGAATTTTTTTTTTATAAAATCAGGCTTAATTTAGTGTATATTTTGCTTCTTCAACAAAAAATGTGGAATAGCTAAGTTTAAGAAAATATTTGTGCTATCTCCCCTTTTACAAATAAGATAACTGTCAAATGTCTTTTTTTCTTTTAACTTGCTAAAGTAGGGTACAGTTTTCAAAGTCTCCCTACACCCAAATATTAACTTTTGTAACCCTTCGTTCATTGTGTTACTTCTCAAAGGTCTTCTTATGTCCTATTAAACAGAAAGAAGGACCAGGATTCAGGTTTCCCTCCTCTATTTCTGGTCCTTTATTTCTTACTTTCCTAGGTTTAGATATGAAGTGTCCTTTTGCTGCTTAATTCCCACCTGACCCCTCCGTACAGGCTTTCTATTCTTCCTTCCCTTTTAAAAAAACAAATCGGTCAGTAAATTCCCTTTCTGTCTTTAAGAAAACCTGTCAAAATTGACCCTTCACTTCTGATCTAGCTCTTTCAAATCCTGGTTCTGCGAGAACTTGGGCATGTCGCTGGATTTCTCTAAACCTGGTTCCCTTCTTGTATGAAACAGTTCAAGGAGATGATGCCACAGGCCCCTTCTAGCCCTAAAAGTTTATGAGTCTATTTTCATTGGTTTCATTTTCTCTATCAGCTGCTTTAAAAGGATTCATTCCCTCCACTACCACTCCCCGTGATTATTCTTCCAGCCTTCACCTCTGTCATCCACGCTTACACATTCTGTGAAAACTACTTTATTCCCGTTGCTTTACTGCAGCTTCTTTTGGAATAACTGGGCTTCTTCATCGTCACTGGGAAAGGGCTCTCCCGCACGGTCACTCGCTGTCCTTGACTCTCCTGGTGTCTTTCATGCTGAGCATTCTCAGTTTCAATCCTCTTCAACCAGGACCTTGTGAACATTATCCTGTCCTAATTCTCTCTGATCACTTTTTTCAGCGTGAACTTTAAACAGATATTCCTGGGCATCCCACCCCGGATGGTAAGTCCAGAAGAAAAGGATCAGCTCTAGGAGAGACAGGTGAGAAACAAAACTCTCTCTCTTTTAGCCACCCTGAAAAACCTACACCAGGTGCTCTATTTTCTGAGAAAGAGACCCTTTAGAGATGGCCTTTCCCACACTAGACCCAGGTACCTCGGGCCCACTGATGATTCTCTTTTATTGTTTTCACATTCATATGACACCTTATCCTCTCTAAACTTCATTTCCTACTTAGTAAAACAGCTTTAATGCAGCCTTTCAAAACTGTCTCTCCATTTTCTCCAAATGATCAATTCCCCTAATTAGATTAGTTAATCGACGCTAATGATCAGGAAAGAGTCACATTCACTGATCTGATAGAAATAGGATAGGCTTTGAAGACAGAACTTCTTAGGTTCAAATCCTCTCTCTGCTTCTTTGGAGATGTGTGACTTGTAGCCAGTTTACTGAATTAACAGGTAAGGTTACAGGCCTTTTAAGGAACTTGAAAAAGAGTTCATTAGTTTTTTGAGAGTCTGAATTTCTCTAAGCCTTATAAAAATCCCAGCGGTAGATACTGCTTCCATTTAACAGTTGAGGAATCTGAGGAACAGAGAGGCAGAGCACCCTGCAGGAGATTTCAGAGCCAGTGATGGAGCAGAGCGGGAATTCGAAGCCCAGCCATCGGGCTCACGCTCTACAGCAGAATTCCACTCTACCTCTAAGTAAATCTCTCCCTCTCAGCTTGAACTGGCTCACCTGCACAGCTGACGATGCCATTTTCTTCGTGGTGCTGTTGGAGGGATTGGGGATAACGTGTCCACAACATGGAGCACAGCGTCTGCCCCATAACCGGCTTCCAGTCCCTTGTTTCCCGCTTTCGGCTCACCCCTTCTCAGTCATCTTTGCTAATTCCTTCTCTTCTCTCCTCTTTTAGCTTTGAACAGGGCTTGGTCCTCGGCCCGGTCTTCATCTCATCCAGGATCACGACTTTAAATCCTATCCATCTGTAGAATGACGGCTCCAAAATTCATCTTAGCCCAGACTCATCTCCTGAGCTTTTTTCATATTGATATAATTGCCTCCTTGACATTACCACTTGATTTCTAATAAACATCTCAAAATGACTATATCCAAATCTGTTCTACCTACAGCCTTCCACTTCTCAATTGGTGGCAATTCCATCTTTTCAGTTGTTTAGTGCAAAACTCTTGAATTTATCCTCAGTTACAGGTAGAACTGTGTCTCCCCTCCACCCCGCCCATCCGCCCACGATGTTGAAGTCCTAAATTCCTAGTACATGTCATTGTGACCTTATTTGGATGTAATGTCTCTGCAGATGATCAAGCTAAAATGAGGTCATTGGGCTTCCCTGGTGGCGCAGTGGTTGAGGGTCCGCCTGCCGATTCAGGGGACACGGGTTCGTGCCCCGGTCCGGGAAGATCCCACATGCCGCGGAGCGGCTGGGCCCGTGAGCCACGGCCGCTGAGCCTGCGCGTCTGGAGCCTGTGCTCCGCAACGGGAGAGGCCACGGCAGTGAGAGGCCCGCGTACCGCAAAAAAAAAAAAAAAAAAAAAAAGAGGCCATTGGAGTGAGTCCTAATCCAATATCCTTATGCAAAGGCAGATTTGGACACAGAGAGACATGAGCAGACGGAAGACAGTGTGAAGACACAGGTCCACAGGTAGGATGCCATCTACAAGCCAAGGAATGCCTGAGGCCACCGGAAGCTCGGGGAGTCACGGGGAGCAGATTCTCCCTCACAGCCAGCAGAAGGGACCATCCCGGCCGACATCTCGCTTTCAGACTTGCAGCCTCCAGAGCTGTTGTTCACGGTACCCAGTTTGCGACACTGTGACGGCAGCTAGGAAACGAGCACCGTCTCCTGCTTCCCTCTGTCTTAACGCCACATACAGTCTTACAGCACATCTCCTCGGCTCTGCCCTCCACACGTATCCACAACCGGGTCCCTCACCCCGTCTTTGCTACCACGGTGGCTGAATGCCCTCGCCTCTCCCTGGGTCCCTGCAACCCTCCTACCTCATCTCCCTGCTTTCACCTTGGTCCTCTCCCTACGCATCTTCTCCAGAGGAGTCAGTGATCCTCTTAAAACACAGGTGAGCTCGGGTCACTTGCCTGTGCTCAAAACCACCGGTGTTTTCCACTGATATTCATTTATTCCACTCAGAGTAAAGTGCCGAAGCCCTGACACGGGCTCATGAAGCCCTAGACGATCTGACCCCTGCCCCTTACGCTGCTGCAGCCCCAGCAACCCCTGTCCATGCGTGAACATACCACGCACGCTCCTGCTTCCCGCCCCTCAAGAGAACCTGACTCCGGGCTCCCAGCCGTGCCCACGCTCCCAGGGCCAAGCACTGAGCAAAAGGCAGGCGTGTTTGAGCCAGGCCGCTCCTTCTGCGTCTTGACCCCTCTCGTGAGAGGTTTTGCTCACGGGCTTTCCACGGGTCTGTCTGAAACCTGCTCAGAGCTGCAGGACAGTCTGAGGCTCTTGTGAGCCAATCCCTCCCTGTCTCCTTTCCCAGGAATGAGATCAGCACTGCGGCCCGAAGGTTCTCTCTCCTCCTCCTGTCTAGCCTCACTTCCATGCTTCACAGGCATCTCCCCCTTTGTTCTTCTGCTCTTTCCTCTTCCCGGAATGGTCATCCAGTTACCTGCCAGGCGGACTACATCCTCTCTTCAAGCCTTAGCTTACACATTACCTTCTTAGCGAGGCACCCCTGACCTCCACGGAAACAGCATTCCACCTCTGTCTTCCTTGCTCTGACGCTGTGGTTTCGTTCTACTTTTATGTTTTTTTTCAACTTGTCACTTTCTAACTTGCTATGATTTATTTATTATGTTTACGGTTTGTTTTCCATACCCTCCCGGAGAATGTGGGAATTTTCTCTTTCTTTTTCTTTTCCACTGATGAATCCCAGTACCTAGACCAGTGCTGGCAAATTAAAAACATTTTAAAATTGATACATTCCAGTGATTTGCACATATGTTTACAACTCTACTGCATATGTTGCAGGAGGAGGGATCTAAAGGTAGCTATTCTATCAGTTATGTCAGGCTCTTAATTTTGATGTAGTGCCATTACTGTTGATACGATCGTGTACCACAGCCCAGATTGCCTTTCTCACAGTCCATTTACAGGTTTTGATTCCAGTTTGGTCCGTAAAAATGTTACTCCACCTTGGTTACTAATGGACTGGATTTGTACCTCTAGGTCTACTTAACACATCCCCTCCAGTCAGAGAGGCCTTTCGGCAAAACTTCTCTTCTTTGTAGAGAGCAGGCGAACCAGTGAATGTGTACAATGAGCCATGAATCTGAACCTCAATCCACAGGCTCAGTAAAGCACAGAAAACTGCATTTCCCTGTTTTCTGTATATCAGCTTAGTTCTGAATGCAACACACGATATCCCTGCGGTCCGCAGGTTCAACCTCCGCCAAGACCGTGTGGAGGCCCTGGGTCTTACGATCGCAATAAGACGCTGGAGAGGTCCCTGCCATCACTGGGTACCCGTCTACGATATCACCCCAGCCGCCTGGTCTTACGTTTCAGGTCTTTGTGACCTGGAATTTGAGAATTTTTAGGGAGACTGGAGTTCACTGTTAGAAATTCAGCCTCCTTAAAAGGTCCAATCCAATCATTCTCTCTGGGATCTTTCTGGGGAACACAAACTAACATTTCAATGTTGACACTTCAATAATTTATTCGACTTCTAATGATGGAGTAATGAGTTTGCGTTCTTTATTTAGTTTAAAAACCAGTACAGTTTCTCTACAGCAGGTACTTGAAGGAAAGGTGGAAGGCATCACAGACCTGGTTGGGGAAGCAGAGGCAGAGAAAGGATTCTCAGTAAGAAAGGCTCAGAAGTCTCCCCATGGTTCCTGGTTCACAGGAAATGGCTCGACGAGAGCGATGGAAGAAGAGGTGAGAAGGGGAAACTGGCAGGGGGTGAGTGACCTTGAGCGCCAGTCAGAAGAGGTTGGGTTGATTCATAGGCAATAAGAAAGCCCTGTAAATGCCGGGTGAGGAAGAGGGGACATGAGTGTCCTTGTGCTTTAGAAAGACCGACCCTGCACTGGGTGTGCTGTGCTGCTGTTGGCGAACCCAGCAGTGACCGTGATAATCCAGATGGAGGTGAGCACACCTCGAAGATAAAGGGCAGATGGGAGATACATGAGCAGACTGAAACAGGAAGGAGAAGGAAGGAGATTAGCACGAGTAACAAGGAGGCCGTGACCCTGGAAGGCCAGGGAAAGAGCGTTCCCAGATCCAGGCGTGGAGAGTGACATGTGGTGATGGCTTTGTCAGAGAATTGGTCCCTAAAGATGTGCACGTAGTACTTGTTACTATTATTACTGGTCTATGACCAAAGATTTTCTGATTTAAGCCAAGGAACTTATAAGCCACACATATTTGTAAAAAGTGAAACAACTACACTGGTGGGAGTGACAGCAGGGCCCCTGCCCACACCCCTTCGGGCACTCGCTGTCCTGTACGGGCTCCTCACTGCACCTGCCCTCCCCGTCTGCCCGAGGGTGGTGCGTGGCTGCAGGGGTGCGGCAGGAGAATGGCAGGATAGGCCGGGTGCCATGCAGTTGAGGCGCCTGGGGGAACCTGAGCCAGCGGCACAAGGGAAACGGTGGACAAAACACCATAGCTTCCTTGCCCTCGGGTGGGGCAACTCTGGAATGCTCCATGCAGTCCCTTAGAGGTCCCCAGCAGGGTTCCTCGGAAGCCTCTTAAGGTCCCCAAGTTATCACCTCTTGATTGAACCTTCTGTTTCCCTCTTCCTTCCACCTCACTTTTCCATTTCCCTCCAAGGGCTTCCTGACATCCCTTTCCAATTAAACCACTCAACTCTTGCCTCAGGGACTGTTTCTAGGGAAACCTAAAACAAAAGACATCAGACAGTTTCAAACATTACACACAGTACTTGTGACAACCAGGTTCCATGAGCCCAGAGCCCGGCTCGCCGCACCTCTCCTGGCCAGGCCCCATGCCCTCTGCTTTCCAAGACATTCGCCCCAGAATGTCTTAAGCCAGTTCCCCCCAAACCGTCTCGTGTTTATATCTGATAGCTCACTTTTCTTAGTACCGATGGCTTCTGTTACTGGTAGCAGCGTCCAAAGGAGGCCCTAACCCCCAAATAACTTTTATTTCCGGTTTAAAAATGGAGGAAGCCTGGTAACCACTGGTTTGTTCTCTGTATCTGTGAGTCTGTTTCTGTTTCGTTATTTTCATTCCTGCATTTTTTTATATTCCACATATAAGTGAAAACATATGGTATTTGTTTCTGTCTGACGTATTTCACCAAGTACAAGAGGATTAAGAGGTACAAACTACTCGGCGTTAAAATACTACTACTGTTAGGGTGTGTTCCCAGACACCCACTGCTTCCTGTGACTTTCACAGTGGAATTGTATAATTGGGTTCCACCAGGTAAGTCACGGCTTCCTTCCTGGCTTTAGGATTTCTGCCCTGAGCTTTGCCCGGTGGGGATGGGTGGGAGTAAAGGTACAATGGTAGGCTTGGCTGGAAAGAGTAAAGAATGTAATAGGTGGACGTGGGGAAGATGCAATTATTACTTTGAAAGCAACCCTACCTGCTGTTTTTGTTAACCTTCCTAAGTCCATCAGATATTTATGACCACAATTGCATGCAAACAGCCAGGAATTCTTCCAGGTTGGCCGCCTCAGGGCTTTGGATGAGGATGCCACTTCCTGACTTTCTTGCTCTTTTTCACTCTCTCCCCCCACCCCCACATCCTTGTTTATTTCTTTAATCAATATATTTTGAGCGCCTCCTGCATGTCAGGCACCGTGCTAGGTGCAGGGGATAAAGCAGGAAACAGAACAGACCTAATTCCTGTGCTTCTGGGGCTTGACCTGTTCTTTGCAATTCCATTCCTGGTCTAAAAACACTACCTGTTGTATTGCATAATAAACACTCACTCTATGATAATTATTTTAGCCTCCTGAATATCACTTACAAATCACCAAGAAGGAAGCTGTGGCATAGAAAACTTTAACCTCCCACCACCCCAGTTTTGGGGGCATTTGTTGTAGGGTACGCATTTGTAGCTAACAAAAAATGGAGTTTATTTCTATTTATTTTAAATTCTCCAAATACATGGTACGGAGCAAACCCAGAGTTATTCTTTTGGTCAAAGGCAGGCTGGCAAACCATGATTTGAGCGGCCAGCAGCAGACAAGGCCGAGAAATGCTGAGACAAAATGCACGTGGGGGAACAGATAAAGGAAACCCACGGGGCCTCTGTAACTCTGAGGTGATTAAGTGGGCCCCTGAAATAACTTTAAAATGTAGACTTTAAAAGATATATCCTATGGTCACATAAAGGAGGTGGTTATGAATCTGATGGGGAGAAAGATTCTCAAGGAGAGTTCTGAAAACTGATGTTAAGTAGATGCATTGCCTTTTGGATTGAACCCTAGGAAGTGAAAGGTTTAAGATGACAAACAAAAGAGTATTTTTTTTTCTTTTATCTTGATCGTTGGGATAAAGTTTCTATCAAAAACTTCTAAGGTGAGCAATGATGAAAATAATTTTAGGTAGGTCAAAAAGCTTCATTATACGCTGTGTAGCCTTTTAATAAATATGCCACAGAAATTGACATGAATTATAATTCGGTTTTACATATATTGGAAATTTCACGTATAACGATAATTTGTACACACATTTTAATGCTCACTGTTATTTAAATGACTTCTGGTAATTTAGATTTAGGAATCAATGAAAGTCATATAAAACATATGCCTAGAAGAATACGATTTAGCTTTTATACTAAGCAAGTGTTTGAGATAAGGGTGTTAACTGGAAGCTATCAGTTATAGCTCAGAGGGTTGCTTTCTGAAATTATTCTAAGTGGAGCAAATGAGGAGCTGGTTTTGAAAGTTATTTTATAATTAAAATCAGGCACAAAGTAACAATTCTATTTATTTCTCTAAACCTCGTTTACTTGAATCTTGTTAATAAATAAAAAACACAGCTTAATGTATCTTTCATTTAAATCAGGTAACAAATTAAGTTCTGAGTTTCCTAATTGTTACTTGTCAGGTAGTAGCCAAACTTGCAAAATGTTTACCTACCTGGATGAGATTTCTGCAAAGTGAGAAACAGACCTTCCATTTTAATATAGTTACTGAAATCATAGCACCTTATTTGGTTTGGCACCTACAAATTCGTTGTGTATTTTAACGCGATAGATCCCAGTATCTTTGTCGTGAAACACTGGTAGACTTCATTTAGAAAATTTTACTTATCTTACAGATTTAGGTCTCCTAAATTCATCTGCATCCTAAAGTCTTTCCTTATGTAGATGGACAAGACAGGAATTACAGCTAATGCTCATGATATGTGTCGTACGTGAAAAATATGTCCTGTGTCATGCATTTCACGGAGGCAGAAAGTTGAGAAAGACTGATGAAAGCACCATATCCTACCATGTTTAATGGTCACTATATATCGATATTCCAATTTTAAAGAGCAACTCAGAAACATTAAATAACTTGACTCAGGTCATATGATAGGGAAAGGGGTTAAATTCGAATTTTCCAGTCTTAACTATAAGAGCTTTCAAAGAACCAAAATATTTGCAAGAATTGTTAGAAAACATAAAGGACTTTGCTAATTTTTAATAATTGGGGTAAAGTTTCCAAGCAATTATCAGTAGATATCAATTTTAGTCAATACTTACAACATTAGCAGTGGGATAATACGCTTAAATTGGATTTTCTGGATCTCCAACTTCTCATTCCTTGTTTTGAAGTTAAAAAAATATAAGCTAATATCAAGTTTTAAAAAGAAATATATACACATATATATATATGTGCACGTGTGTGATGTGTGTGTATATGTAATGATTCCAATTTTATTTTTAAAGGCAGCAACAACACTTATCAGGAGGTCTACTCTCCTAATAAATTTTTAACTGTATAATATACAATAATTTTGACTATAGGTACAATGTTGTACAGTAGATCTCCAGGACTTATAATCCTATATATCTGAAATTTTATACCTGTTGAATGGAAAAAAATACTCTGAAATAGTAACAATGATTACCTGTGGGTGGCATGATCATTAGCCATTTTTCCTCTCATTAAAAAATAATTCTGTATTATATGTGGTTTTCTTTTTGGTCGACTGCACTACTACCATTCTAGATGCTTTTCATCAGTGGGCTTTTGTTTCATGAGCCAAGATAAAAATGCTTAAAGTGAAACAAAGAAGCAAGCAAAGAGATAGGCTCTGTCTTTGCTTCTCGCCATTGACAGAGGCACCATCTCGGATTAAGTGATTCCTAACCCAGAGGTCCCCAACATACCTCAATGGCACATGACCTTCACCTGGCAACAGCCAACAACAAACCCCAGTATGGCTGGACAGGACCTACTGGGGACGGCCAAGCCTGGTACTTGCCAGCCGAGAAGGGAGGCACAGGCTCTGGGCACAAGCCTGGTACTTGCCAGCCAAGAAGGGAGGCACAGGCTCTGGGCAACCACTTTCAACTGTAGATGCCGAAGGACATGTTAGTCCAGGATAGATCTCTCCAAAGTGTGGCATCTAGAGGTCTCCATCCAGGTTCAGAGAATGAAGTGGCTGGATAACTTCCATCCATCCTTACGGACTGAGAGGCAGAAGGACCAAAGTGGTTCTCTGGTACCCAGAATACTGGGACCTGAAGGTAACCTGTCAGCTCACAGCAAGGCGCAAACCAGGGAACTAGAGCTTAGGAGCAGAGCCCCAGTCTTTGTGAGGGGGCTGGAGAGGATAAGGCACCATCCCTATCTTTGGAGAGGTTGAGTTTGGGCCTTAAAACGAGGCAAAAGCCCACTTATGTCAAGTGAAGCGCTGGGACTCGCTCAGGCTGGCAGCCTGAACGGGTTTAATCACGTTGTCCTCAGTCCGGAATTGGGCCGGCTCAGCCTTTTCAGTGGCTCTGAGCAGGCAGAATCCTACCTCCCCTTATTTACTGAACAGCAATGAAACATTTCTCAGGTTTGAGTTTGTGCTGTACCACAGGGAAAATTTAACCGGGCTCTCTTCTTCCTCCTAGGGAGAAACGGTAAGCCTGTGGCAAAGCCCACGGCAGCAGGAAAAGGGATGAGGACCCAGGCGAATGCCCTTTATCCCATGGAACGCAAGTGTGGAAAAGGCAGACGATCCTGTTTAAAGACTAGATTTGCTTTATGGTGAAGGGAAGCTTGACAGATTTGAAACTGGTTCTAGAAATTGAACACTCTCTAAAAATAATAGTAGTAACTAACATCTATTGGGTCATTTATTGCGTGTCCTCCACATTCTAGGCACTGCTCTAGGCATAGCACATGCAGAACTCAGGGCACCACAAAAATCCTGAAAAGCAAATCTTATCACCTCAGTCTTACAGAAGAGGAAACTAGGTAAGATCCACGAGACAGGCGGCCGGCTGGACCAATACTAAACCCCATTCTTCCTGTTTCCAAAGCTTGTGCTGCCTGTTACGATGCTTTGAGCATCTCAAATGAGACGGAAAAGTCGAGGAGAAGCGTGGTATGCCCAAATATCCAAATCACCTCTGTAATTAGAGCTACTGGACAGGCCAGGAGTGGAAAGCCTTTCATCCAAAGCGTCTGCTACTGAGACAGCGGCATTAAAGATATTTTAAAAGGGTCGGTGTGGCAAGGGAAGAGCTAGCTGGAGAGGGAGAGGGGGGAGGGCGGCAGGGAGAGGGAGAGGGAGAGAGGGAGAGAGGGGAAGAGAGGGAGAGAGAGGGGGGGAGATGGAGAGGGAGAGGGGAGAGAGGGAGAGGGAGGGGGAAAGAGAGTGGGGAAAGAGAGAGAGGGAGAGAGAGAGAGGGAGAGAGAGGGAGAGGGAGAGAGGGAGAGAGAGGGAGAGGGAGAGAGGGAGAGAGAGGGAGAGGGAGAGAGGGAGAGAGAGGGAGAGGGAGATTATTTAGCACCACCTGCATGGAATTTCTTGCCCTTAAAAAAAAGTTTTGAGGGCTTCCCTGGTGGCGCAGCGGTTGAGAGTCCGCCTGCCGATGCAGGGGACACGGGTTCGTGCCCCGGTCCGGGAGGATCCCACGTGCCGCGGAGCGGCTGGGCCCGTGAGCCACGGCCGCTGAGCCTGCGTGTCCGGAGCCTGTGCTCCGCAACGGGAGAGGCCACAACAGTGAGAGGCCCGCGTACAGGGTGGGGGGGGGGGGGGAGTTTTGCATCTCATCAACAAAGAGAAGGAGATTATTATAGATCCTAAAGATATGGAACAAAATGCACTGCTTAACTCTTGTTTGGGTCCTGCCTTAACCTATAAAAAGACATTTTTCAGACTATCAGATACATTTCACTGTGGACTGAATGTTAGCTGATATCAGCCACTTATTTTGTGATAATGGCAAGGTGGTATTATAAAAACAAGTGATAACGAAGTGTCCTTATCAACACTTTCTTTTAAAGTATTTGTGGTTGAAATTAGTTGCTTTAAGGTTCTTTAGCAATAAATACATAACAAATAATGTAGAGGGAATAAATGAAACAAGGTTGGCAAAATGCACTCACTACTTTTGTATATACTTGACAATGTCCTTATTAAACTTTAAAACATTCAGGGCTTTTATCATCTTGTTCAAAGTACCCACCCCTCTAAGTAAGATGTCCTGGGGCATCTTATCCATGGAGAGAAGCAGGAGTACAAAGGATCAAGTGCTCTGAATGTGACTTCTGTGATCGCTCTTTTCCCTTTTTTTCAGTAAGAAGTAACATTTCACTTTTTCCTCGGACTCCAAAGACTGATTACGACCTGTTTTTACCTATGTAAATGAACTTATTTTCATACTTCGGTAATTAAATTTTTACAACAGCAAACTTGTATCAGGAAATATTTAACAGAAGATGTAAGCTTTTTAAGGTTGAGAATTTTATTTTTAACTTTATGTTCTGACTATAAATCTTCTAAGAACTGTTCATAGGTTTCATTGGCTTAGGGACTTCCGGTTGTCAAGAAAAATCCCGAAGGTCATTTATACAATCACCATATTGAACTTTTTCATGAAAGAGGGCTTGCTTTCCAAACAGAGACTCCTCAAATTCAACCAATCAAAGTAAATCTTTCTCCACGCTCTCCTTCCCTTTCCATTTTAATTTTCATGTTGCTTTCCGGAATGTTTGCCCCTCTATCTATGTTTACACTCTCACCTGTGGCAAATGCATGCTTTCTAGTTGAGTTCCTGCCGGCACTTGTTACGTGTTGACAATATTCAGCGCATGCAGTAAACAAATAACATCACAGAGACGAGAAGGAGAAACTAACCCCACCAACATACAATAGCATGACGAGTTTTTTCTATTTATATTAAGAAACTTACTAGAGTGTTGAGGGGGTGATGAAAGGGAGAACAGAATCGAGGAGGGATGGCTGGGTTGGGAGAAAGCAATGCTACAGTCCTATACAGACACACGAATGACAAAAGGAAAGAACACAGCAAGACTTTTCTTCAAACAGAACGTGTATGAAAAAGCTCATTCAAGCTAGAGTCATCTGACACACACAAACAAAAGTAGCTGCCTCGAGACAGATACAGTAGCTTACCAGAGATGGAGGTTCTGAAAGCTCTGTAAAATTACCCCTCATCTTTCTTACCCCCTAAGTCCATATCTTACTTTGTTGGTGGCTCAACCATTTCCAGAGAGACTGTGGCCAGGAGCGATGGAGCAAATGTCTCTGCGGCCACCAACTAAGGCAAGAGAGACTTCTATTTCCTGAAACCATCTTGTCAGAGGCCCTAATCAGTCTATTTCCGCCCCCCCCCCCCCAAGGTACATATCCTACCCTTCAATCTTTGGAGGCCTTTTAGGAGAGACATCATAAAATCAAAAGGTCATTGCTTTAATCTGAATCAACTCAATACAAAATTTAAGAAGAGGTCAGGGCTCTTGGATTTTTTTGGGCTGTCTCAGACGTAGTGTTTTTTTCTTACATTGAGTGTAAAACACCCCATAAAACGTAACAGAAGAGTGAGTAGGGCATTCAGCCTTGACCTGTATCTTTTAGGGCTTATCTTCCTAGTGTTACGATCCAAAATGAATTACTCGTAACACACAGAGCTCTGTTTTATAAATTCCTTGTGAATACCTAAAGTGATTATTTCTCTTTGCACCTACTCATACAACAAGCATCCATGAAGTTTTAATTATCTCTTCTCACCAAGCCTTTCATCTTTGTGTTCTGTCTACTGCCAGTGGCCTTGGAAGACAGAGACTTAGATTTACTATACACAGTGGACTGAAGGACTTACTTTGAGCCATACAGGTTCAGACCTTGTTGACTGAAGCTCTGAGGCCAACACACTCCTACACGCAAAAATTCCAATTCTCCCTGAATTCAAATGACTATATTTTCCTTCGGGGATCAGAGTCAAATTTGGCCTGCAGTGTCTGTATCCCTTCTAGAATGTAAACTCAATGATATCAAACTTTAAAGACAGCTTTCTTTGTTCTTCGGGACAAATTCAGCTTTGAAATTTAACAAAAAATATTGCCTTATGCAGGCACTGGCTCTAAAGGATTATACAAAGACTAAGAGAGAGGGAGAATGAGAGCAAAGAGTGAAGGTTAGAAAACAAAACATGTGCAATTAGAATCTTCTTTCTATTCACCTAGTCATTGACTTATTTTAATGTATTACTTGTCTTACTGAAACAGCATTGCTTTGAGTTTTGTTTGTTTATAGCTCCTGAAGGATTGAGCTCCCCATCTGTTTGACACAGCTCTTGTACAAGTGGTACGGCCAAATCTAGTTATTTCTCTTGCTACAGTGGTATATGCTGTGTCTTCAGAGGAAATCGATTCTAAAATGTATTCAAAGAAACCTGTTCACCATCCATGTCAAAGCATTCAATAAAATAAACTTCCCTGTCTGGAAAGTCTTGAGATATATTCGAAATTGAGGGTTGGAATAAAACGGTAAGAACTGCTCTCACTGGAGTAGCCGCAACAGTTCAGTATCAAAGAAAATCACTAATCACTCCATAGATAGATGCAGATTCATTTAAAAACCTTTATGTACCACTTATTTAGTTTTATTTCATTTCCTTCAGTCTACAGTTTGATCAGGAAATTGGTATTTGAGTACTGGCATTTGAATTTTGAGATGCTAAAAACCTGGCAAGAAAAAAGTGCCTCTTATTTTAAGCATCACTTGAGTATCTTGTATACAGTTAGCTGTGACTGTAAGCTTTACTTTGGAGGCAGAGAGCAAGCAGCTAGTGTGTGTGTGTGTGTGTGTGTGTGTGTGTGTGTGTGTGTGTGTGTGTGTGTGTTTGCGGGCGTGTTTAAACGCGGTCATCACGCTATACAACTTAGGCTGGTTTGTTTTTTCACATGTAAGATAATGGGCTTTTAAGCTGTACAGCTAGATATTGTTTGGCTTCGATACAACCTGTTTTATCCAAACAAAATTCCTTTCCTTAATCCCTTCAGCTGGGGAGCAAACTTTCCTACGTGACGTCCACTACAAGGAACAGAGACAACAATCCCCCAGCAATCCCCCAGCAATCCCCCAACAATCCCCCAACAGGCTGGCACGTATTGCGTTTGACTGTATGACGTAGAGAAGACAGATGCTAAGTCACAGTATAAAAAGTGGAGGGATCGGATCTGCCGACCCATCTTACAAGTATTTTACTGAACTATGTGCTATTAATAAGATTCTGGAATTTGGATTTTGGCTGACATTTTCAAACTTCATTTATGTGATAAAAATGATTTGGATGCATTAAAATTAGAGTGGAAGAGGCAATTAGGATAACTTAAAATACAGTACGAGTATTCTAGGTGCCTGCTTAGGTCTAATTTATGTTAGCTATATATACATATAGATTGGGGTACTACCTCAATAGAGTTTAACCTGCCTCTAAACTGTCTTCTTCCAAGTGGTAATGTAGTTATTGTGAAAATTATAATCTGACCATGTCAGTAAACTAGTGTCTTTCTTCCTTTCTTCTTTTTTCTTTACTTTTTGTGTTGAAGTACAGTTAATTAACAACATTGTGTTAGTTCAAGTGTACAGCAAGGCGAGTCAGCTATACATATATATATATATTCTTTTTCAGATTCTTTTCCATTATAGGTTATTACAAGATATTGAATATAGTTCCCTGTGCTCTACAGTAGGGCCTTGTTGTTTACCTATTTTATATATACTGTGTGTTTCTGTTAACCCCAATCTCCTCATTTCTCTCTACTCCACCCCGACTGCTATCTCCTATTTCTTCCTTCTTTTTTTTTTTTCTTCCTTCTTTTTTTTTTCTTCTTCCCTCTATCTCTCAATCTGCTCTGGGTTTTAATTTAACATCTTCTTACACTGAATAAGGATTTTGGCTTAAAATTTAAATTTTATCTTTCCAACACCAATATTAATAGGTCACCATTAATATACCATCAGGAGGTCGAGAATGGAGCCAGCAAGATTTTTACTCTTTCAAAGGATATGTCTAGAAGTTGTATGAACCAACCTTTTGAAGTATCCCAAATAACAGAGTTTTTCTTTTTTTAGAAAATCCTGGAGAAAATAATAGGGTTTTTTTTTTTTGTTTTTTTTTTTTTTATAAAATCACTGTTCAGATATCTTGAAAAACATTAAAAATTTAAAAAAATTATGTTTGGTAACTTGAAAAATAAATTTTTTTTTCTCCATCCAAATTAGACTGCAATGATCCCACTCAATTTTAAATGGTAGAAATGCACCGTATAAACAACTGAAAATAGTTGCATACTCCCACTGAAGCCTGGCTTACGCACGTGGTGGTGCTTTAGTTTTTTCCTTTATTTTGCTCAGTGCCAGCATAGAAGGGAGGATATAAGTTGCTAGCAGGCATCAGGCAGCTTTAAGCAATGGGCACAGTGGTTCCAATTATTTTAAGGTCGTACGTACCCATGGAAAATTGCTAACACATCTACTTATTCCTAATTTGGGTCTCACTGTTCCTAAGTAGCTTCATCATACCCCTCTGAGCAGGCCCTTTGCACCCCTGGGCTAAATCAGACATCCAAAGTCATCTATTCACTCGTGCGGTGTCACCATTAGCAATCTGCAGTGGCTGTCACAGAGCTCTGTGATCAGCAGGGAGTATTCTGCACGACCAGGGTTGCTGGAGAGAGAATGCAAAAATAACCTTCTGGGAGAAATAAAATATGGAATGAAATCAGTACTTTAAAAAAATACATGTTCAAGTAAGCTTAAAAGCCCGTTTATTATACTTCTGTACTAAAAAGTATATATAATCATTTTATGAGCAGTTGATGGCTTGAAACCGAGGCCGTCTGTTCCAGTTACAGTATACACAAAATTACAGATGTTGGGAGATTTCTCCATTGTTCTTTCAGAGAATATCAACCCTCTTTATTTAAAGGCCAGTATATCCCTAGGCAGATTGAGTTTCCATGCTGTTGATTCAGGGCCTATTTCAAGCAAGGGCTGCCGATATGTCAAAATGTATAGGGACTTTGTGATATACAGAGTTTTCCAAAGGACAGAGTGAGATCACCAGTCTTAATCCATTTGTGACTTGATTTAGATTTAAAGTTGCCCTCGAGAAATAGCTAGCTGGTACATAAGTGTGCTGAAATATTTTCCATTGAGATAGCTTTCTCCTTAACCTTCAGTTTTTTGATCATGAGTCACTAAAATTATCTTGAAAAACTGGGAAAACATAAGTCCTATTATTAACAGAACTCATTACGTTAGAATAAGGCAAAACAGCCTACTTACGATGAACAGTACCATTTTGAGTAATTTGTTCTTTTTGACATTTTCTAAAAGAATAGCTCTCCCTACATTAATGCTAAATAGATGGGAAAATATGACGTACAAGAATATATACAAATTGCATTTTAATTCCTATTTTTCTTTAAAAAATATGTCAAAGATAAATTTAACAGTGGTTTAAATATACATTTTGCTTCAAATGTTTAGGAAATGATGCCTAACACAGAGAAAAATAAAGCCATTAGTTTTCCATTTGCATAACTTGTCCTTGAACTTTACTTGACATTTCTCATTTGCTTTTGCAATATAAAGTCCAAGATTCCAGTTTAAAGGATATAAACATTAGGCTTTGTTTTTGCATTTTTAGGAGCTAGGCATTCATTTTTCTTAATGTTCTTTTTTTTTCTTTTTTTTTTTTTTTGCGGTACACGGGCCTCTCCCTGTTGTGGCCTCTCCCGTCGCGGAGCACAGGCTCCGGACGCAGGCTCAGCGGCCATGGCTCATCGGCAGGCAGACTCTCAACCACTGCACCACCAGGGAAGCCCTGTCCATTTTATATGGATAGTTTAAGTGCCAATTTAAGGTATATGGGTCTCACATCTACTACCTACACAAATTCCGTATATTCTTAATTCTGAAGCCTTTTAAGCAATTCTATTTGGATTATTTTACATGAGAATATGTCACCAAAGATACAAAATTTGTAATATGAATTAAAAATTTTTTTTCAACGTTTTCTTGGTATGTAAGTCACCCACCCCAGCACATGAAAAGAGAGAAAAAGAAGAAAAAAAATCATCGCAGGAGGCTGTTATGCAGGTGATGTACTAACAAAGCTGGATACCCTTTGTTGCTTTAATGGAACCCTGGATTTATTAAATTTATTAACTGAGTTTAGAATTAAGCATTTAATTTTATTCCCTTCTGTCTCCCTTTTGCCCCTCCCTTACTTTCACCTTCTCCCCTTCCTTCTTTTTTCAAAGGTATTGAGCAGTTCCTGTTGTAACAGGGATTATCTCAGAAGCTGGACGACAAGGTTATTAAAACAGAGGCCTGCCCCTGCCTTCTGGGAACTTAGTCATTCAGGGAGAGAGATGGACGGTCGACAGATACTCACAGATTCCTGTAATTACAAAGTGTGACAAGGGCCAGGGCAAAACCTACTGGGACCAGGAGTGAGTATACCGGGACACCCAATTTAGATGAAGAGTCGAGGAAAGTCTTCTTTGAAGAAGTGACTTTTGCATTTAGTTTAGTGTATGATTACCAAACAACAATAACAACAATATTGGGGGAGATATAATAGGTGTAGGGTTTCATACTTGGTTCTGAAATTAAAATTGATAACAATAACCAAAAAATAAAACCTAAATTCCGAAAACAAAACATCTGAAGGTATGACTCCTGTCCCAAAGGATCTTTATACTTGTATATCATATTTGTACTTGTTATACTTGTATATTATAATGCGGTTAATGAATTGAAGGCACTGGTCCTATAAGCACAGTTTCTCGAAACACCTACATATATATTCTCCCACTTAATCGTACATTAACTTTGTGCCCTGACTAGGTAATTCCTTCGTTTAATAAATATTGATTGATTTTCTACTGTGTTAACAATGTGTATTCTGCTAGTTTCTAGGAATATGATATTGAAGGAGCATCTGTTGCTGGCTTCTGTAACATACAATCTAGTAGACACACAAGGGGGATGAATATCTCTGTGCTAAATTTTCTCTTGGGGATAAACTCAGGGCGGTTTGGCACACATGGGAGGGCCATGCATCCTTGGCCTGAGGTCAAGGGAGGTATACGGTGAGACAGTTACCAGCACACTCATTCCACAGGAGCAGAAACTGAAGCCCATAAATGCTACACGACTTTCCCAACTTCCAACACCTCGAGAATTTTCCCAAATTATTTAAAAATCATATTGAGGCAGAAGAGAACAAGGTTATTTACTTAGATCATTATTGTATTATTGATAGTTAATTCAATCTTAATTTAGAATGATATTTATATTCAAAACAGTTTACATAGTTTTACAAACCACCCACCAGCTAGAAAGGCTAACTCATTGCTTGATGATAGAGCCCTAAAAAATAAAAACAGACAGAAAGACCTGTAAACCGGTCATTTACCTTTGAACTTTTTCCACACTCAACTTTCTCGGCAGGGGTACTTAATCATCCCTGCAGCTACCCATATTGGGAAAGACAGAATCAGAGCAGGAAAGATTATGCGACCATATTCAGGAATGAAAGAAGACAACTTTCATCTTAAAGTTCTTATTTTAAGTGTAGTCTTTAAGTAGAACTTACCTTCCCTGACAGCCTAAAAGAAAGCTTGAAATATACAAAGGACTTTAGCTCAACGGAGCTTACTTATGAGTTCTAACAAAGAAAGTTAATTTCTTCTAAAGGACTTCATAATATGATAGGAAAAATTATCAGGAGGTAATTAGGAAAAAAGGCACTACAATCTGGAAAGAAAAGCACATCTCATAAGAGATCCAGAAATTCAGCACAATCTTATCTTGAGTTAGAATCCCAGTTGGGATTAGTATTTTTGCAGTGCATTAAAACTGGAATGTTTAGTGCACTGAGCCACAAGGCTGCCTTCCTTGATCATTCCCTATCAAAATCCACATTTTAAAATAACAGTACACCACTGGACACAAATTCAGTGGTTTCCCAGAGACCAATTTTTAGTGTCAGATGTTAATAAACTAGTGTCAGTATAGTTGGATGATTTAGATGTGCTTGGACTGTTAGGATGTTCAGAGTGGTTCATCACCATTTTAAACGACAGTAGTTCACAGCAATGATAAATGTTTCCCGTCTGCTGATCTATGGGCACATTTAAATTATGTTGCATTACTATTCCGTCTCTTTAAACAAGAAGGAAATTAAGCTTCAAGTTTAATTAAGCATTATTTTAAAAATTGGGTTTTGGTATATAAAATTCACCACGTGATTCTTCCAAGTTCTTTCCTTGAGAAAATAGATTGCACGTTTCACTGGGATTTGACCTTAATTAATCCTGTACTTTGTTATCCACCCCCTTGCTGAAATAGTCTTATCGAAAGGAATGCAAGCTATGGGCTAAGATAACAATCGGTCATTAACTCCTGTGTGCAATGCTGGCTGTGGTCCATGGGCATGGAATCCAAAGCCTACTGTACACAGTAATGTCCAGCTTAGTGCTCCAGGGCTGAGAGACAAAATAAACTATGCAGAACAGCATCTTTACACAGTCTACATGGATTTACACTAGAGCAAACGATCTGAGACATCCATAATGCAGCACGGATGTTGGCATCCAGTCCTGCCGTGTCAGATTACACAGGAGGTCGGTCATTCCAGCAATGCCAACTGAAGTCGATAAGCAAAAAAATCACTTTCCAAATACCATTATTTTAGTAAGAATGATTTACAAAGTTATGCTATCACTTAACATTTAAAAGAAACTCACCATTTCTTTCTGCTGTTTTAGATATTACCCTAGAGCAGTAGGTCGCTTTACTGACATAACTTGATTGCCTTCTTTAATAAGAAAATGCTTAAATTAATAAATATTTGTGGCTTATTGATCTGAAATGTCCGTGGTCCAGATAAATATGACACATCTGTGGGACTATTCGTAAAGCAAATGCCTGGAGCATCTGAATCTATTATGCAGTGTGGCTTTTCGTTTGTTTGGGTTTTTTTTTTTTTCCCCCCTGGACATTAAGCACCTCCTCAATATGTTTTTTTTTTTTTTTCTTTTTTTTTTGCGGTATGCTGGCCTCTCACTGCTGTGGCCTCTCCCGTTGCGGAGCACAGGCTCCAGACGCGCAGGCTCAACGGCCATGGCTCACAGGCCCAGCCGCTCCACGGCATGTGGGATCTTCCCGGACCGGGGCACGAACCCGTGTCCCCTGCATCAGCAGGCGGGCTCTCAACCACTGCGCCACCAGGGAAGCCCCTCAATATGTTTTTAACTTTGGGAATCTGAGGAATGCCAAATGCTGATTTCTTTGCATTTGTGAATCAACCAAAGAAACATCCTGTAACCCCCTGACACAGTGATGACGATCCTACAGTTTTTCGTATCCTTTTTAGATTCAAGAAGACTTTTCTGATCTTTGAATACTTTTCATTCATCTAACATTTACTGCATACCTACTATATGCTTTGTATTCTTCTAGCTACTTGGAATACAGCAGTGAACCAAATAAGGAAAAAGAAAAAAAACAAAAAACACCTGACTTCAAGGACCATACATTACAGAGGTGTAGATACACATGAGAGATGCGCACGCAACCTCTGTCACGGGTGGCCATTGAAAACTGAAGACACGTGGGATATTATGATAATATGAATTGCTTTTATATTTTAGATATCAAGTGATACAGGTGCTTAAGGTATTATATATAATACCACTTGGTTTGATTCCTTTCATTTTGTCTCCATGGAAATAATTTTAGCCTGCATCCTTGTAATAGCCTCCTGACCTTGTACCACCTAACTCTTTCTTGACTCAAATTCACTTTGAAAATCAATTTAATTAAAAAATTAATTGTTCAGTGGTGACCATACATAAGAGAGCTCTGAATTACTCTTCTTAAAACACCCTGGTTCTCAAGGCCAACCAATTCAAGCTAGTCTGCTAAATCTAGTAGTCAAACTCCTTCATTATCTGCCCCCATGTGGCCTTTCCAAACACTTGTCCTGTCACTCCCCATGTCCTGTTTTATACACAGGCAAACTATCCTTTATATCATCAGATTCCTTCCCTCAGGCTTAGTTCCACCTCTGTTAATTGTATGGCACAAGCCCTCTCAGGCTGAAAGGACCTGAGTCTTCGTACTTGCTGTCCTTCTACCTGGGACAGGGTCTTCCAGGTATTTTCCTGGCTCAGTCCCTCCTTTTAAGTGTGGACCCAAATGCCACTTGTTCAGAGAGGCCTGGGCGTCAATCAGTTCAATTAGCTACAACCTCTGTGATGGGGAAGCAAAGAAGAAAGTGAGAAGAGAAACTAGAAATGTTTGCCCCAAACCCCTAAATTCTGCCCTCCCCTCCCCAATGGGATAATCAGTGGGAATCTCCTTATCTGGAAATGTGTGTAATAAGAATCCCTCCTAATCTTGTACTTATCAGTGTCCTAGGATAAGAAAACTGTGGTTTTTGAGTTTAGCCTACTCAAAACCTGAGATAAAATTCTCAGTTAATGATTAAAGAGATTAAAAAGTCCCATCCAGTATTTATCTGCAATGTTAAACTAAAAATATCAACCTAAGAAATAAGGCCATACCTAAGGGGTCAATTGATTTTTGACAAAGGTGCCAAGGTAATTCAATGGGGAAAGAACACTCTTTTTAATAGGGTACTGGGAAAACTATACATCCACATGGAAAATAAAATATATCTAGAGGCTTGCCATGAACTATAAAGGAAAATTAACTCAAAATAGATTATATAATAAATACAAAAATTCAAATGATAAAACTTCTGGACGAAAACATAGAAAATCTTCATGACTCTGGCATAGGTAAATGTTTTTTAGGACAGAAAAAGAAGAAAGCATAGGATAAAAGAAATTGAACTTTATCAAAATTAACATTTGTCAAAATTCACCATTAAGAAAATGAAAGTGAAGCCACTGGCCAAGGATTAGTATTCAGGATATTAACAAATGCTTTCAACTCACTAATAAAAGATAAACAACAAAAGAGGGCAAAAAAATGTGAACAGACACTGGCAAGTAAAGATAAACAGCCAACAAGCACATGAAAATAAGCTCTGTATCATTAGTCATCAGTGCAGAGCAAATTAAAGCCATAATGAGACATCACTGCAAACTCATTGCAGTGTCTAAATTAAAAAGGTTAACCACACCAAGTGTTGGTGAGGGAGTGGGACAGTTGGACTTCTCATCAACTGCTAGTGGAAAGGTATAGTGGTGCCACCACTTCAAGAAACAGCTTTCCAGTTCTTTAAATAAAATTAACATATGCTTACAGTATGACTCAATAATTCCCTCTCTAGGCATTTGCCCCAAAGAAATGAAAACAGATGTCCTTACAAGGACTTCTGTTCACAGTAGTTTAAATTAGAAGTAACTGAAATACCCATTCACAAGTAAAAGGATAAACAAATTGTGTTATATGTATTCAGTGGAGTAATACACAGCAATGAAAAGTTACATGCTCCTGACACATGCAACCACACAGTCACAAAAGTGCATACACAGTATAAGTCTATTCACATGATATTCTAGAAAAGACGAATCCATGGTGACAGAAGGTAGATCACTGGTCGCCTGGGAGGATGGTCGCGTAGGATTGACTGGGAAGGGTCACAAGAAAACCTTCTGGGGGATGAAAATGTTCTCCACCTTGATTGTAATAGTGGTTAACCGATGTGTAAATTGTCAAAATTCACTGAAATATGCACTTAAATGAGTGAATTTATTGTATGTAAATGACGCCTCAATAACCTTGAATGAAACCAAAAAATACAAACTTGAGTTTATATTGCCATTCATGGCTTATAAAATTCCTTCACATACATTATTTTCTACCTTATGACTCAGATCTAAGCATGAAGAGGTACGGTTCCGTTAGCTATTTTGCTATATCCATGGTCCTGGGAGGACAGCCTGGACTATAAGATATAACAGCAGTGGGGAAGGGGTGTGTGTGTGTGTGTGTGTGTGTGTGTGTGTGTGTGTGTGTGTGTGTGTTTGCACGTGCATGCACGCTCACAGATGCATATAAGGAACGTGGGTATCAAATGTCTTCTGGGTTCAGGTCTTATGTGTGGTGCCTGGACCTTTGCAAAGGTAATCATCCAAACCACACACAATGATAATAGCATCCAGTACTTGTGGTTGGATCCAGGATGAAATTGGAGAGCAGACAGAGCGTGATTAGGGCAGTACCTACCAATTAGCAAATACACAATACGTGGGAACTACCATTATTGATCCAATGTCACCCATCATACTTCAGTATCTTCACAGGTAAAAGGAAGATAAAAATAAAATCTGCCCTTCAAGGTTGCTGTGTGAATCAGAGGAGCTCGCGTGAGCTACTTCTGTGAAATCACTAGCAATAGGAGAGAGCCATCAAGCCACGGCCAGTCTGACTGTTGAACATACGTAACTGTAGCCCAGGACAAAAAGACCTAGTCAGGAAGGCTCTAGAGTGCTGACGAGGTCTCTCCCCTAGCTGAGAGGTCTAAGTTAAGACAGCAAGAACTCTGCTCTGGAATCCCCTGGCTGATTGCTCACTTTTTGCAAACTCTTGAGTCCAAACTTGAGGTCCTCCTTTAGGAAAACCTACGAAGCCTCATCCACACACGTACATCTGGATCTCAGATCTCCTTTGTACTATGTGTTGGCTGAGCTGGAAGTACCCCAAAGTGAAAACACCTTACGTCATGTTTGAGTCACTATTTCTTTTTAGTCCTTTGTAGGATGGCCGAGCTCAAGACCTAACGAAAGGTCTGCTTTCTTCCCTTCCTGGTATCAGTGCCCATCATTTTATACCATTTTTTCTCCTCCTTCTCTGTCTGTAAGGAGCCTCCTCTCTGGAACATAAGAACATAATTTAATTGCTGCTGCTCTGAATATACTTTGCTTAATGTGTTGTACAGTAATTCAATTACCAGTGTCAGACAGGTAGAGGACTTCCTCAGTCTATTCACTCAATTAGAAGAGAAAGAAGAAAGCGAATTTCCACGTCTACCTAAAATAGAGGGTGGCTTATGCAACAATTTCCAGATAAGGCTCTTATTCATCACACAAACAAAGAAAGCACAACCTCTATGATTTAGAAGAAGAGGAAGTAGAAGAAAAAGACCCCAATTTAGAATCACAAAGCAATTCAGTTCCCAAAGAAAGGCAACACAAATAGCGTTATAACAATATACAAGTATTTCCACAGATCACATCCCTAATTACTTTTATGAATTTAAAAGCTTGCTTGACTCACGACAGGCATTATGAGAAGGATGGAATAAACTACAGTTTTTTAATAAAGTCCAATTCTGTGAATATAACACCATGCACTGTAATAGGGTAATATTGTAGACTTTTAAATACCTATCTTTAAAAACACAAAATAGAACCTACTAGACAAGCAGCAAGCATTAAAAAAAATAAAACCTAAATAATATAAAGACAAATTTCCCACTCCTTGAACTCTTTTACCATAGGTTTACAGATTTCTGTTAACATTTCTCTGAACTGCTGAAATCATAAGAAGTATATCCTCCCTTGATCTGGCTATACCTTCTTTCTCTGATTTCCTCTCTTGCTTATTTTCTGTTATATATGATTGTAATTAACTTAAAAAAGTACATGAAAGTTGGATGATAAAATGTATTTTTTATTACCACCATGAACCGAATGCAGTTAGGTGTGACTAGTTAATAGATAACCTGCTTAAGCTTAAACGTGTCCGTGCCTGTGCTCTGCAAAGCAGAGGGACACTGGGTTCGGCGGCGCAATCAGCAGTGCTTTAGGCTGCCACGGCGCTGGAGTGTAGATTTCAAATATGGATTTTGTCACTCCTCCTTTATTTTGACTGGAGAATGCACTGCACGTGTTAATGCCAGCTGACAACCATATGGTACTTACCCACTAAGTGTCAACCTCTGTCAACATGTCACATGCAAAACCTCGTAGGTTGCGTAAGTCAGGTCTGTATACTCCTGCTAAAGATCCTGTTTCCAGCACTTCTGATTATGCTGTATGAGATACTGGTTCTTTTCTCTTTGCAGCTCTGATTTTGAGCAGGTCCAGGGTTAACAAAAGCAGACAAACAAAAAAAGCCATCACCTATATGTCGTTTTCCGTTCAGTGAACTCGGAATGGAAACAAAAAACGAGTGTGGGCTTCAAGTAAGATATTTAAGAATAAAAGGCATTGAGCACGAATGATATTTTTTAGCATCCAATGTGGATCTGAAATCCGAAGTCTGAAAAAGGAGTGTTACCCAAATTAGGAAATCCGAAGCTGACCTATGGCTCTCTCTTCTTATACGATCTCTCATGTAGCGTGGAGAAATTTTCGGATACTTGAGAAAATGAGTTCACTGTCTGCTGGTAACTGAGAATGAATACAATGTATTTTCAGTTACCACAGTAATAGCCTTATTTCTTCAAGAAATTTTTGTTGAGTGTCTACTATGTTTGGGGCACTGTCCAGGGTTCTGGGTCAACAGCAGAAACCTAAAATCCCCTCATGGAGCTTACATTCAACTGGGGGCAGATAGTGGCAGACAGACGCATTAAGAAATATATACATATTATAGTGATATGTCCTTTGGAGCAAAATAAGACACAGAAAGGAAGAGGGAGTACAGGAGATGGGGAGGGAGGTTGCTACTTCATTCAGGATGGTTAGGGAGACAGCAAGTAGGAAGGCCTTGAGTCCTGAGAAGACTTGGCATGTCTACAGAACCCCAAGGAGGCAGTGCGACTTGAGAGAGGTGATTAAGAAAGAACTTTGAAGGGTGTGAGTTCAGAGAGGGATGGATGAGGGTAGAGCCCACCTTCAGGACCACGGTAAGGCTTTCACTCTGAATGAGATAGTCAGCCATTGAAGGGAATAAGCAGAGAATGACAACCTTTGACTTTCATATTAAAAGGGATGTTCTGGCCTGTATGCGACGGTACAGGGTCCAAGTCATGGCTATTACCATAATCAGGGTGAGACACATGTTGACCTGGACCAACGTGGTGGAGGCAAAGGTGAAGAAAAGTGGTCTGATTTTAAGGAAAATATTGGGATTTGCCAATGGATTGGAAATGGGCTATGTAACAAGAAGACAAAGACATCCCTAGGTTTTTGGTCTTAATCGTAAGCCAAATCTTCAACAGCAGTTCGTCCTTTGACGCCTCGTCTTCTACCTTAAAGGCAAGCATGAGTAAAAGGGCTATAAAGCCTAAACCTCTTGCAGTTGTTCTATTAAGAAGATGATGGACAGGGTACATCTACTGCGTAGAAACAAATCCAGTTTGTATTTGATTCATTTGAGAAATTGTCCATGAACAGTTACCTTTATACACCTTCTGCCTGTAATGCTGACAAGTTCAATTTCTGCTTGGGTTAACGGCCACATGAATGTCTTTTACACAAGCTAAGGTTGCTTGGAGGCAGGAATGATTTCTAATTTTCTTCCTTGTGTTTTGCATTGCTAGATAGGTTTTTTTCAAGCTTGCTGTTTAAGGTCTAGCCTCCCCTTCGTACTGGTGGGTAAATCTAATTAACATTAATGAGAGTTCTGCGCACACATTGACAGGATAATAGACCTTCCAGGATGGCTCCTCCCCTCTTGCACTACCTCTCCCCCACTGCATACTGGCTGATTATTTCATTAGGCAGCAATATACACCCAGGCAGGAGAACACACACTTTGTGGAAATTAAGTGGAAAAATCTACATGCATCCACACTTTCAGTTACATTAGGGTGAGGAGAGTTCGGGGGTTGGGGGGAAGGGTTACATCACAGCCACTGGAGAATCCGGTTCTCTTCAGAGAAAAGCTTTCATAAAGATAGTTTCCCAGCCCGTTCAGTTATGTGCTTACCTACTGTTGTTTAGAAAAATTGACGGTGTTCGTTACATCTCATTCTAGGTTTTTTTTTTTTTTTTTTTTTTTTTTTTTTTTTTTTGCGGTACGCGGGCCTCTCACTGTTGTGGCCTCTCCCATTACGGAGCACAGGCTCCGGATATGCAGGCTCAGCGGCCATGGCTCACGGGCCCAGCCGCTCCGCGGCACGTGGGATCTTCCCGGACCGGGGCACGAACCCGCGTCCCCTGCATCGGCAGGCGGACTCTCAACCACTGCGCCACCAGGGAAGCCCTCATTCTAGTTTTTATTGTAAGCAAATCAGTAGAGATTTGAGGGGAATATCAATAAGATCAGGGGGACTTCTTAGGCTTTGCACTTACAATTAACAGAGGAGCGAGATGGATGGCAAATCTGTGCAACAGCTACTGGAATTAAACAGGCAGTCGTGTAAGCTCTAGAAATAAAGTCTGAGACTTGCTTTTTTAAGATAACCACTTACTAGCTGCCTACATCAGCTGGTAAATGTGTCTAAGCGTTTCTTTAGTCTTAAGGCTGCAAGAAATTGAATTCACTCTACACGTGTTTATCCTATTAAAATGTTCTGCATATGATTAATAGAGGCACTATGGTCTCCACTTTTTCCTCCCCTGCGAATCAAATTTGGCAAATGAAGAATCTCGCGTTCTCCTTATGAGTTAAGCATGTGTTGGGGCATTCCTACAAGTTGGAATAAATGATTGCATGGTCGAAGGCAGGTTAGTGGTACTGGTTATATCTTTCCAACTTCAGTGACCCGATAAAACTGTGCCTCCCTGAGCTGGTCGGTGTTTTGAGGTTCAGTGCTCACTTTCCGCTAACAAGTCTGGCTCCAAAAAGAAGTTGCGAGTGTGAATTTATTTATTTATTTTTCTTCCCCAAACTTGAGAGGTTGTGAGTCTTGTGGGGAAAGTGTGATAGAGTAGAAATACTGAAAGCTGGCAGGTTTGTCTGAATCTAAACTTCTCGTCTTTTGGGTGGCATCAGTTAAATCCATCAGTTAAGAGAGCTTGACCCATTTACCCACGCAACAGCTAAACCCTCAATCCTCACAGATCATTTCACAGTTCAGATTTTGCCACTGATACTGTACTAATTCAGACTCAAAGGTCAACACGTTAGAGTGAAAAGGGCATTTTTCCTTCCCTTGAGAACTTTAGGAGCAGACTTCCCTAATAAAATGGGTACAAACAGCTCTAAGATCTTCTTTTCTGTTTTATTTATTGACTTCATATTGCTGTCACTTTATAAATAACATTTCCCAAATATACATGGAGATGCTTAGTATGTAAAGAAGGAAATCGTAGTACAGCTCAGCCTTTTCATTGTTTTATCAACAATCTTTAAAAATATGGATGAGTTCATAAAAAAAGTAAACGGCAGTGATGGAAACAGACTGTAGAAGTACCAGCGCCCACACTGGTCTTTGAACCAAAAACACTCATGGAAAATATCTAGTTTGTGTATTACAAAACTTGGCTAGTAAAACGAAAAAAAGTTTATCTTTTCTAGTGGAATACAGCTTTTCAATAAAAGACATATATTCAATTCTTTATTTTTTTTTAAGGTGGACAGACTCTCACAAGTGTACAAGGATACTTCTCTATGTGTATACATCAATTTATTTTTCTATCTGAAAAAGAAAACACATAACTGAATCGCACTGCTGAACACCAGAAACTAACACATTGTAAATTAACTATACTTTTAATAAAAAATTAAAGCTATTATTCTAAAAGTGTGGTCACATACGCTGTCTCATGTAATTCCCACAATGTGTTCATATTTATTGCCTCTGTGTCTGACTCACTAGGTGTAAACACCTAGTACAAAAATTGTGAAAATAAATGATCATCTTGCAGGTGGCACAGCTATGATTAAGCCCATTTCAGAGATGAAGCAATTGGAAGCTCAGAACCCCTGAATGAATCTACTCTCACAGGGAGTAAGTGATGTGCACAGGATTTGAACTCGGTGTTTCTGTTGCCGCCCACATTACTGATTACACTTAACATACAATAAAGGAATTACGATTAGACTCAAATATTTACTTCCACGTAAATTAACATCTGGATATAGTCAGACACATGAATCATCGGATGGATTTCATATGAGATTTCTTCTGACTCAATGATCCTTTTTAATACCTACTGTTTTCTCAGTGTCTTCTCAGAATAAATCATAAATGTATGTAACAAAATTTCCTTATAAAACGTTATTCATTTAGAATAGAGGTCCACTCATTCCTTTTTTTTTTTTTTTTTTGCGGTACGTGGGCCTCTCAGTGTTGTGGCCTCTCCCGTTGAGGAGCATAGGCTCCGGACGCGCAGGCCCAGCGGACATGGCTCACGGGCCCAGCGGCTCCGCGGCATGTGGGATCCTCCCGGACCGGGGCACGAACCCGCGTCCCCTAGCATCGGCAGGCGGACTCTCAACCACTGCGCCACCAGGGAAGCCCTCCTTTTTTCTTCTTGTATTTGTGTACATTAAAAATTGTCTCCCAACTATGTACAGGCCACTAAAACAAGGGCCTAAGGAAGATATACATTGAACATCGTCTTTGGCCTTGATTTCAACCCAGAGCCTGAGTTAAGAGTACACACTAATGATAACTACAGTATAAAGTAGAATGTGATATGTGATGAGAAAGGTTTGGCTAAATCACTGTGCTAATTCAGAGGCGTGTGGAGCGAGTTTCAGATGCTCAGCGGTTGAAGGCATTCAAGACAGGTCATGAATGATGAGTCGACTTGATAAACAGAAATGTGGGACTATTCATCTATCCTATTGCCAAAAGGTAAAAAGAAAGATAATTTTTGGCACGGTTGTACTTTCATACGGGAACTTTTATACACAGTTGATGTGAGTGTAAACTGATACAGTGTTTTGGAGAGAAATTTGGTAGTAGCCGATAAAAATTAAAATGCATATAACCTTTGGCTTAATTTATTTCTTGGAATATATTCTAGAGGCATACTCATATGTGTGTGTGGGGGTGTTTGCCACATTGCCATTTGTCATGGTGAAAAATAAAAGTGACCTAACTTTCCCTCAGTAGGTGACAGATGAGCAAAGTTGAATTATTACAAAGAATGAATGTATACAATAGGGAATTATCTTTAAAATAAATAGGAAAGAGCCCAAGTTACAGAATAGGGACCCATTAGTATATAGAAAATAAAAAGCTATTGCATACACAAAGCAAAATGAAAATCTGTATATATAATCTAAACTGTGTAGGCATGTGTACGTGCGTGTCTGAATGTATACATAGGTATTGGAAAAACATCTCAATGTTTACCAACTCAGCTTATTACGTTGGTTAGCTTTGAGAAGAGAACTTCTCTTTTGTGTGTACTGAGATTTTTTTAAACAGGCATTATGTATGTATTTTGTAGGTAAATAAAAACATATAAAAGTAAAAAAATCAGTGCTCTGTCAACTTAAGAGTGGAACTGTGCCTTCTTTCATCGACCTGGTTGATTTCACTCTGCCCCACTTCCCTGCTCCTATTTCCATATATAAGCGGTTCTGACTATGTTACCTGATTGTGGAAACTGTACAGGGGAAGTCTCAATGGGGAAATCTGAGCTAAAATTGAAGATAGCAGAACCAGACTATGGACAGAGGACTTAGTTACATTTGTAGTTTAGGCTTTTATCCTTTAAGTATTCCTATGCCAATTCACGGTGTTGATGTGGAAAGAAAAACCTCTTCAACCATTTCTATGTCCCCAAGTGCTCCAAGCAGCCATGTTGCTCTTCAGACGAAACCAGAAATCTTCCCTGTTTACTTACTGCTCTACATGCTGTTCTAACTTATCTTAATTCTCTTTTCCAGTGACCCTCAGACAGTTCTGCCCAGTTTTCTAGGAATATTTCCTGCATATTGAGGTTAGCTCATTGGCCCTCTCATAACCCTTAACCTTAAGCTGAGCTGCCTTTTCTACCTTAAACAACCTTCCGAAGAACTGAGTTGTTTATCTTTCACTCTTCAAACAAGTCATCCAATTTCTGTGCCTCAAAATTATTTCCTTCCAAAACTGGAAGCGAAATGGTAATTTCCCTTTAAGTTAATCACACTGAAGTTGCTATCATGGGGAGAAATACTGTGAAAATTCTCTTAACAGCAATATATTACATCCAATCAACGACAGTGTCTTCCCTGTGATGCAAATATATTTCAGTCATCTAACAAATAAGTGGGTAGCTTATATAGAGGATTCCATGAGGTATTTTGCAATGAGACTTCTGTTTTGGACGGAAGAGGAAGGAAAGAAGCCCACTTTTGTATGTCGGCACTGGAAAGGGATGGCGGTGGACAGGATGGCATCTGTACTGGGACCCAGGTTCTATCTGCAGACCCGTAGGCACGTGGGCTGTTGGCATTAAGTCAAGGACTGGTAATGTGAAGGTCACCCTGAGCCATGGGGGCACCAAGTGACACAGTGTGGTACAGAGGGGGGGTCACACATTGTCCCCACTTCAGAAAGAAACATGGCAGTCTAGGAACTCATTAACCATCAGCTTGGCCCTTCCTAGGGCAGAACTGATGAGCAACTTGATACCCCCTATGCCTAGAGACAAATGGGGCACAGCCTGTGTACAGAACCTGGACCAAGTTCTGTGGAATGGGGTTTATTGGTGGGCATAAGAGAGGCACAACTTGGGACTCTCAGAAACGTAGGCAGCGTCTTATAGGAGGTTGAGGTTTTGTGTGTTGAGAATGAGGAAAGAGCTATAATCTGAGTCATCATGGCTGTCATTATACTATCCACAGCCACAGGCCGTGGGCCCTGGAGAAACTTGTTACATCAAATAATTGAATAAGTGGGGTGACGGTTCTTGCAGAGCGTTGGCTGATCAGCCTATGACGAAGTTCCACCACAGCTGACTATCGATGATAAAGCCCTTACATATTCATTCAGTTGTTTCTACAGTCTGTGAAACAGCAGTTTTCAACATCTGACTCCAGATCCTGGAAGGAAAAGCGTTAATGCGAGGAACCCCCAGAATCTGTTTATGTGCCAAACTATAAATAGATTAAATTAAGAATGGCTTGCAAACACCACTACTTTTCAAATATATATTGCATTTGAGCTGAAGTAGAAAATCACCTACCATAATTACTGACTTCATAGTAAATTTCTGTCCCTAAGTGTTTTTTTTTTTTTTTTTTTTTTTTTTCCAGTACGCGGGCCTCTCCCTCTTGTGGCCTCTCCCCTTGCGGAGCACAGGCTCCGGACGCGCAGGCTCAGCGGCCACGGCTCACGGGCCCAGCCGCTCCGCGGCATGTGGGATCTTCCCGGACCGGGGCACGAACCCGCGTTCCCTGCATCGGCAGGCAGACTCTCAACCACTGCGCCACCAGGGAAGCCCCCCTAAGTGTTTTTACATACAGTTAATGCTAGAAGAATAAGCTATGGAGTCAGGCAATTTCTGACAACGTTTTGGAAATCTCTGAATGAACCCAACCTTCTGGTCTAATCTTCGCTTGCAGCCTGGTTGGCTAAGGGCTGGAAATAACTGAAGAGTAGGGACAACCAGGACAAATTAAAACTAATTACCCACTTTCTTGAGGTTTGATTGACAAATAAAATTGTAATATATTTAAAGTGTACAATGTTTTGATATACACATACATTGTGAAAAGATTTTCACAATTAAAGTTAAGTAACACATCCATCACCTTTTTTGTGTGTGTGTCTGAGAATGCTTAAAGATCTACTCTCAGCAAAATTCAAGTACACAGTATAGATTACTAACTATAATCACCACGCTATACATTAGAGCCTCCGAACTTGTAACTGAAAGTTTGTACAGGACAGGTCTTTTAAAGTGGTTTCCAAGGCAAGGCAAACACAATGCCCATCTCTGGGTATCACTGAGAACAGTGGCATTCATCTTTAAATCCTCTATGCTTAAATGCACGAGGCCTTACAAATTCCTCAGGATCCAGGGACTACACAACTTTCAGGATGTAGAAGAGCTGCACACCAAAAACCGTACGTTGCCCTACAAATTATATTTGTTGACGTCAAACAGAAATTTATCTAAGAGAGGTTTTTCTCCCAAACTGTCTGAATGATAATCCTTACAGATATAATCCATCTGACTCTTTGAACATGCCAAGATTGCCTTCATAATTTCTAGAAAATAAGCACCACTATCAACCCTATTTTCAAAAGTCTGGACGTAATGGATTTTTTTATTGTGACTAAATTTTGAAGGGCCTGGAACTAATTAAAATGTAAGCAACTGGGCTTCCCTGGTGGCGCAGTGGTTGAGAGTCCACCTGCCGATGCAGGGGACAAGGGTTCGTGCCCCGGTCTGGGAAGATCCCACATGCCGCGGAGCGGCTGGGCCCGTGAGCCATGGCCGCTGAGCCTGCGCGTCCAGAGCCTGTGCTCCGCAGTGGGAGAGGCCACAGAGGTGAGAGGCCCGCGTACCGCAAAAAAAAAAAAAAAAAATGTAAGCAACTATAATCGTAAATACCTTTATAATTGTGTATTTTATTTTGCATCAGAATGAGTCCATGAAAGTGACTTTCAGACTTAAAAATAGTATTTTTTCCATTCTATCTTATTTCAAGAAACGAAACAGTCAAAACAGACTTTAAGATAGTGGCGTGAAGTTTTGAATAATTGAATGACCATTATTTTTCCAAGTCTTTTATCCCCTGGAGTAGTGTTTTTTCCTTTGAGTTCACTATCTAATTGCTATAAATGACAATATGAATTATGTATAGACAACAATAAAAACATTCAATTATATCCTCTGATATCTGGCTGATACACATCTACGTAGCTGTACTGGTGATTGAAATATAGTAAGTTTGGGCTATCAGTTGGTAAATAACCACCACCCTGGTCCCTTCCCCAGGATCCCAGACTTCCCCACAATCCAGAAAATTAAGGGCTGTGTTACACACTAATGCCTGACTCATTCAGGAGTCCTGAAGGACCTTATGTGCACTACAGTCTGTTAAATTTATCACCACTGACTGCCTGAGTCCTATTTAGCGACTTCTAACTCCAAACAGATAGGAATTTTGGAGAAAAGCTAAGCAAAAATTTTAGAAAGAAACTACAACAACACAGAGCTCAAAAGAAAGAATGGGAAATCCTTAGATAAAAGAAACAAAAAAGGACCAACACCAAAGTCCCCTGGGGAGTACCAAACACAGATTGGCACCTAGGGATGAAGACGTGACTGCCCATTGAAGGAGACATCTACGTGGTCTGTGTCCTCTCACTGGACGGGGAAGGGCACCCAGGCCATGGCCTAACACAGGCCACTGGAAGGACTGCCCCTTTGTGAAGAAGAGTCCAGAAAGATGTTGCCCCCTCTCCAGGGAAGAGGCGAGGAAGTCTGGTGTCTTTCTGGTACTCTGGTGGAAAAGTCTCCTGGGAGAAAGTGGAACTCTCAGCTCCTCAAAGTGCAGGTGTGGAGGTTTAAAATACTTACCCAGGGTATGGGGACTGCAATACTCATCTCAGACCTGTGAAGCCACCAGAGCTTTCAGTGAAACAAAGGCAAAACCAAATCTGTAGAATCACTTCCACAACGCAGGCACCAGGGATATCCGTACTCTGGATAACCCCACGACAACAGCAACAAACTTTAAAGGACCAAAGGCAATCAATCACAGTGTGGTAGGAGCGGGCAGATATAAGGAGAAGACACAGCAGCTCAAGTAACCGGGAGAAAAGAACACCAAGAAAGAAACTAGAAAATGATTTTCATTAAAGTAACTAAAGTTATAACAAATAATAGAAAGAACACACCAGAACATGAAAGAACGGGTGGATCTAAAACACCATATAAAACCTAAGTGAAAATTTCAGTCATGGAAATCAAAAGTAAATGAGTTTAATAGCAGATCAGGCAACAGGTAGAGAAAACTGTAATTTAAAAGATATATTTAAGGAAATTATTCAGAATGCAGCACAGAGAAATAAAAAAGTGATAAAAGATGAAAGAGAGCTTAACAGAGATAGAAACTTCCAATAAAATTTCTGGAAGGAAAGAACAGAGAATGGGGACGAGGTGGTATTTGAGGGATAATGGCTACGGATATATTCTGGAATTTAAAGGTAATGAGGTCTCAGATTACAGGCGTTAACAGTGATGTAGGGATATACATAATGCATCGTCTCACACATGCCTGGTGGGCATGTACAATTTTTCAAATTCCTTTGAGAGATTATTCGTGATGTCTAAATTTCTGATTCTGCCTCATGTTCCCAATCGGTGTCGTCTTTTGAATCTTGGGCAATGGTAACCGCATTTTTCTAGCTTTAGTCCAATAACTATGAAGTCATACCTGATTTCTCTCTTTCTCAAACCCCATATCCAATCCATGTGGAAATTTGGATGGGTCTGTTTTCAAAATACATCCAGAGTTTGACCACTTCCGAAAACCAACACTGCTACCTCCCCAGTTTTAAGACCCCATCAACTCTTGCCTGGGTTATGCTAATGCCCTCCTCATACACAAGCAGCTCAAGTGAATTTTTTATAATAACAGTTATATCATGTCCTCTGCACAAAAACTTCCAGTGTCTCCCCTTTCCCCTCGGACTGAACACAAAGATGTATGATGACCTACAAGGCAGTTTTTTCTCTGATCTCCTCTCTGATACACCCTCACTTTCTCTGTTCCTGACAAACTAGACTGGCCTTGGAGGCTGGCTACCACAGGGCCTTTGCACTTGCTTCTCTGAAATCCACAGTTTACTCCTTCACCATCTTTGCACAAAAGTCACCTTTTCTGTGAGGCCACCCTACATAAAATGGAAGCCTAGGCCCAGGTCCTGCCATGGTACCCCCAATTTCCTATAATTGGCCTTATTTTTCTATAGTACTTACCATTTTTTAAAATACTATATAGTTTATTATGATTATTACTTATTATTTGTCTTCCCCTATCAGAATATATGCTGTACTGGACAGAAATTTTTTTGTTCAGGAAAGCAGGATTCACTATATAATAAACACTCAATAGATAACTGATTGAATTAATAATTCTAGAAAAGCTAACTAAGTGCTCATGGAGTGACCTAGTTGAGAGGACATCTGTATTTTCCCATATGCTTGAAAGAGTTCATTAAGAAAGCTAATTTAAATTTCATAAGTTAAAAAAAATTAATGAACAGATTATGGGTAAAAGGGGGACTGACACCATTTATTTTATGTTCTTATAAGGAACAGACCAAAGTCTACATCATAAAATAACAAACAACCTGTATGTTCAGGGACATTATATTTTAACTGACTGTATTTCAAAATTACTATAATCATTATTATTTTATTGAGGGCTTCTTTTCAAAATAGTGCAACAAAAGTCTTTAAGCAATCTAAGCTAGAACATAAAGAACATCTGCGTAAGATGTAGCACTCTGCTTAAATTCCTACGATAATCTATGCTCAGCCACCTGGTCAATTGCTTGCTATTTTATTTTGAAAGTTTTTATTACTGAGGTCAAGGCAAAATGAAGGAATATTTACCATATAACTTAGAGCACTGAGATGACATAATGGTTGTTGAAGAACACTAGATTAATAAAGTAAAACAAAGACCCTCCAAGAGTCACCACGGAGGAAGCAGCAGGTACCTCTCTGCCTTCCAGTTCTCTAATTAAAGCTGAGCTCATGATTCACGCCAGACCCAGCCCGCATATATCTGGCCCAAGAATAGACACTAGCCCCCTCCTCTTAGCTCAGGTGAGATGGCTGGAGCTCTTACATGCTAACGAAAGAAAAGGAAGAAATAAACAGAACACGTAACAAGTACAAACTGATTTTGCTTCTAGAGTGTTAGCTTCCAATCTTTCCATTTTTACTCTCTCCTTGGCTTATAGGCAGCCCTGACTATACTCAGGGCTGAAAGATCACTCTGGGGTTCTTACTTACATCTTCCTGGCTTGTTCTCCATGGAGGATATCACTCCAAAACCTCCAAGAGCTTTTCCTAGAATCCTGCTACCTTTTTGGTGAACAGACCTGCTTCAAGCCTATTCTAGAGCACACTCAAGTGGCTCATACCAGAAATGAGCTCCCTGGACCCCCATCCAGAGAGACATGACTTCACTCCTGAAAGACTAGGACTGTAACCATATCTTAGTATAATAAAACACCATAAAGTTCACAAAGCAATAAGAAGAAGAAGAGGGTTTTTCTTTCATGGGCAGAAACACAGATTTTTTTTTTTTGTATTTTAAGTGTGTCAATGTGTAAGATTGTTAATATAATTACTACCATTATCTTCATTTGCTCCACGCCATCTCTCTTTCTGATGCCATCTATTAACCCCTAGAAAATGGAGTTGTCTGTAGAGCTTATTCCAAAAATGCAGGCTGAGGCAGAAGAAATTTTGTTCTCTAGCACTAACATACAATTTTCAGCAAAAAACTAGGACAATGTACCATTTATGCTTTCTATTGCAGTAGGACTTTGAGCGTTTTCCAACAGCCCTTTCACAAAATTGATAGATTATTCTTCCTATTAAAAGAGTCTTTTATTCTGAGTGCCAGACCTGGTTCTTAGAGTTGAAATATTGCTTTAGCTTTTTTTTTTTTGGTTACCACACTGGCATTTCACTGCTGAATAAAATCACAAATTGTGTACCTGATTCTCCGGGGCACAGAAAAGTCTCAAAGGGCTTGAAGTGGGAGTGAAGGGGATATGTTTGTTTGTTATTCCCAAACAGACCTGATGAGAATCCCATGAACCCATGAAGATTTTTACCAGGTTGTACATTGCACAGAGAAAGATCATTACGTAGGGGAACATGAGTTCTAAGCTTGCATCAGCTACAAAGAGGCCCTGTCACTTTAGCAATGGACAAGGGAAAGTGCATATGTAAAAATAGTTACCATTTATCAAGTGTTTATAGGTATTTTATGTACACTGGTTTTAACCTGCAAAGTAGGAATTATTATCCCTTTTAAAGAACGAGGACATTGAAAGAAGATCCAGAGTTGAGTTAATTTGCCCAGCTAAGAAATGTGGTTACAATTAGAGTTCAGATTTTTCCGGGTCCAAAGGTTATGATTTTCCAGTGTAGCAGAGTATACTCCCAATGGCTTTAATTTTCTACATCTTTGTTTCCCTATCTATATAATGAAGGCATTAGATAACATGACCTCTAAGGCTCCTTCTAGCTATAAAATGTTAGGGAGTCTAGAATACAAGCATAGCCTCATGTAGCAGCAAACAATGAAAGCTAGCTTAGTTCCACATCAGGAGTCACTTAGGTTCTCTTATTTATACAACCAGAGCCAAAGTATGGTAGGAACGAAAGTTAATAAGGCAACCGTGTTGTACGCGGCCCAGATGCTGTCCTTGGTGGTTGTGCAACACAGGAAGGGCCTGCAGGAGACCCGGATGGAATACAGAGGGGATAATTCAAAGGCACCCTTCACGCTCACCTGAGGACCACATCTTAAGTGGGGTCACGGTCTTTTCAATGGGATGGAGGCAGTTTGAAGAGGCTCCTTTATGTTTCCAGTTTGGGAGAAAGGGGACTCTGGGAAAACTGACAAGTCAGGTTCAAGACTGAAGGTCACACACATGGATCCATGTCCACATCCTTTTCCTTCAAGATTGTTTTCAGGTCTTAAGAACTAAGCATATAGTAAGGAATCCACGAAAGTTCTCTGCTCATGTAGCGGAGTCAGGATATAAGAGAAATAACTCCAGAGCCAAAGAAAAAGGCCCAGAAGCATGGAGTCGGCAAAAGGGACTTCACACAATAATGATCACTTCTGCCCTTATCTCTTTAACCCTCTTTCCGTAGTTTCCACATCCAACCCACACATCCCATTTGCCATTTTTCTAATACATTTGTAGAATGTTTCCACTCTCAAGTCACCATCATCGTGGATATCCTGCTTCTATGCTTCCCATCCTAGGAACCATCTTCCTGCAGAGAGCAAAGTCACTTTTCAGATATTAAATGGGTCCTGAGATTGGTTCAGGATGGTGGAGTAGAAGGACATGTGTTCACTCCCTCTAGTGAGAGCACCGGAATCACACGAAACTGCTGGACAGTCGTCGACAGGGAGACGCTGGGACTCCCCAGAAAAGATGCCCCACATCCAAAGACAAAGGAGACGCCACAAAGAGAGGCAGGAGGGGCGCAATCACAGTAAACTCAAATCCCATAAGCGCTGGGTGGGCGACTCACAAACTGGAGCACTTATACCACAGGAGTCCACCCACTGGAGTGAAGGTTCTGAGCCCCACGTCAGGCTTCCCAACCTGGGGGTCCGGCAACGAGAGGAGGAACTGCCAGAGAAACAGACTTTGAAGGTGACGGGATTTGACTGCAGGACTTCGATAGGACTGGGGGAAACAGACTCCACTCTTGGAGGGCACACACAAAGTAATGTGTGCATCGGGACCCAGGGGGAAGCAGTGACCCCATAGGAGACTGAACCAGACCTACCTGCTAGTGTTGGAGAGTCTCCTGCAGAGGTGGGGGTGGGGGCTGTGGCTCACCGTGGGAACAAAGACACTGGCAGCAGAACTTCTGGGAAGTACTCCTTGGTGTGAGCCCTCCCGGAGTCTGCCATTAGCCCCACCAAAGAGCCCAGGTAGGCTCCAGTGTTGGGTTGCCTCAGGCCAAACAACCAACAAGGAGGGAACCCAGCCCCACCCAGCAGCAGACAAGTGGATTAAAGTTTTACTGAGCTCTGCCCACCACAGCAGCACCCAGCTCTACCCACCACCAGTCCCTCCCATCAGGAAGCTTGCCCAAGCCTCTCAGATAGCCTCATCCATCAGAGGGCAGACAGCAGAAGCAAGAAGAACTACAATCCTGCAGCCTGTGGAACAAAAAACACATTCACAGAAAGACAGACAAGATGAAATGGCAGAGGGCTATGTACCAGATGAGGGAACAAGGTAAAACCCCAGAGAAACAACTAAATGAAGTGGAGATAGGCAACCTTCCAGAAAAAGAATTCAGAATAATGATACTGAAGATGATCCAGGACCTCAGAAAAAGAATGGAGGCAAAAATCAAGAAGATGCAAGAAATGTTTAACAAAGACCTAGAAGAATTAAAGAACAAACAAACAGAGATGAACAATACAATAACTGAAATGAAAAATACACTAGAAGGAATCAATAGCAGAATAACTGAGGCAGAAGAACGGATAAGTGACCTGGAAGACAGAATGGTGGAATTCACTGCTGTGGAACAGAATAAAAAGAAGGAAAAGAAATGAAGACAGCCTAAGAGATCTCTGGGACAACATTAAATGCACCAACATTCGCATTATAAAGGTCCCAGAAGGAGAAGAGAGAGAGAAAGCACCTGAGGAAATACCTGAAGTGATTACAGTCAAAAACTTCCCTAACATGGGAAAGGAAATAGCCACCCAAGTCCAGGAAGCACAGAGAGTCCCAGGCAGGAGAAACCCAAGGAGAAACACACAGAGACATTTAGTAATCAAACTGACAATAATTAAAGACAAAAATTATTAAAAGCAACAAGGGAAAAATGACAAATAACATACAAGGGAACTCCCATAAGGTTAACAGCTGATTTCTCAGCAGAAATTACTCGGCAGCTGATTTCTCTACAAGCCAGAAGGGAGAGGTATGATATATTTAAAGTGATGAAAGGGGAGAACCTACAACCAAGATTACTCTACCCGGCAAGGATCTCATTCAGATTTGACAGAGAAATCAAAAACTTTACAGACAAGCAAAAGCTAAGAGAATTCAGCACCACCAAACCAGCTCTACAACAAATGCTAAAGAAATTTCTCTAAGTGGGAAACACAAGAGAAGAACAGGACCTACAAAAACAAATCCAAAACAGTTAAGAAAATAGTCATAGGAACATACATATTGATATTTACCTTAAATGTGAATGGATTAAATGTTCCAACCAAAAGACACAGGCTCACTGAATGGATACAGAAGCATGACCCATATATATGCTGTTGACAAGAGACCCACTTCAGACCTAGGGACACATACAGACTGAAAGTGAGGGGATGGAAAAAGATATTCCATGTAAATGAAAATCGAAAGAAAGCTGGAGTAGCAATCCTCATACCAGATAAAACAGACTTTAAAATAAAGAATGTTACAAGAGACAAGGAAGGACCCTACATAATGATCAAGGGATCAATCCAAGAAGAAGATATAACACTTATAAATATATATACACCCAACATAGGAGTACCTCAATACATAAGGCAAATGCTAACAGCTATAAAAGAGGAAATTGACAGTAACACAATAACAGTGGGGAACTTTAACGCCTCACACCAGTGGATAGATCATCCAGACAGAAAATTTATAAAGAAACACAAGCTTTAAATGACACAACAGACCAGATAGATTTATTTGCTATTTATAGGACATTCCATCTGAAAACAGCAGATTACATTTTCTTCTCATGTGCACATGGAACATTCTCCAGGATAGATCACATGTTGGGTCACAAATCAAGCCTTGGTAAATTTAAGAAAATTGAAACCATATAAAGCATCTTTTCAGACTACAACGCTATGAGATTAGATATCAATTACAGGGGAAAAAAACGCAAAAAACACTAACACATGGAGGCTAAACAATACATTACTAAATAATCAAGAGAACACTGAAGAAATCAAAGAGGAAATCAAAAAATACCTAGAGAAAAATGACAACAGAAACACAATGACCCAAAACCTATGGGATACAGCAGAAGCAGTTCTAAGGGGGAAGTTTATAGCAACACAAGCCTACCTCAAGAAACAAGAAACATCTCAAATAAACAAGCTAACCTTACACCGAAAGGGACTAGAGAAACAAGAACAAAGAAAACCCAAAGTTAGCAGAAGGAAAGAAATCATAAAGATCAGATTAGAAATAAATGAAATAGAAACAAAGAAAACAATAGCAAAGATCAATAAAACTAAAAGCTGGTTCTTTGAGAAGATAAATAAAATTGATAAACTTTTAGCCAGATTCATCAAGAAAAGAAGAGAGAGGACCAAATTAGTAAAATTAGAAATGAAAAAGGAGAAATCACAGCTGACAGTGCAGAAATACAAAAGATTGTAAGAGACTACTACAAACAACTATATGCCAGTAAAAGGGACAACCATGAAGAAATGGACAAATTCTTAGAAAGGTATAACCTTCCACGACTGAACCAGGAAGAAACAGAAAACATGAACAGTCCAATCACAAGTAATGAAACAGAAACTGTGATTAAAAATTTTCCAGCAAACAAAAGTCCAGGACAAGACGACTTCACAGGTGAATTCTAACAAACATTTAGAGAAGAGCCAACATCCATCCTTCTCAAACTCTTCCAAAAAATTTCAGAGGACGGAATACTCCCAAACTCATTCTACGAGGCCACCATCACCCTGATACTAAAACCAGACAGAGTTACTACAAAAAAAGAAAATTACAGACCAATATCACTGACAAATATAGATGCAAAAATCCTCAACGAAATACTAGCAAATAGAATCCAACAACACATTAAAAGGATCATACACCATGATCAAGTGGGGTTCATCCCAGGGATGCAAGGATTCTTCAGTATACACAAATCAATGTGATACACCATATTAACAAATTGAAGGAGAAAAACCACACGATCATCTCAACAGATGCAGAAAAAGCTTCTGACAAAATTCAGCACCCATTTATGATAAAAACTCTCCAGAAAGCGGGAATAGAGGGAACCTACCTCAACATAATAAAGGCCATATATGACAAACCCACAGCAAACATCATTCTCAATGGTGAAAAATTGAAAAGAAAGCATTTCCTCTAAGATCAGGAACAAGACAAGGATGTCCACTCTCACCACTATTATTCAACATAGTGTTGGAAGTCCTACTCATGGCAATCAGAGAAGAAAAAGAATAAAATGAATACATATTGGAAAAGAAGAAGAAAACTGTCACTGTTTGCAGATGACATGACATTATACATAGAGAATCCTAAAGATGCCACCAGAAAACGACTAGAGCTAATCAGTGAAACTGTTAAAGTTTCAGGATACAAAGTTGATGCACAGAAATCTCTTGCATTCCTATACCCTAACAACAAAAGATCAGAATGAGAAATTAAGGAAACAATCCCACTCACCATTGCAACAAAAAGAATAAAATTCCTAGGAATAAAGGTACTTAAGGAGGTAGAAGATCTGTACTCAGAAAACTATAAGACACTGATGAAAGAAATCAAAGAAGACACAAACAGATGGAGAGCATTCCATGTTCTTGGATTGGAAGAATCAATATTGTGAAAATGACTATACTACCCAAAGCAATCTACAGATTCAATGCAATCCCTATCAAATTACCAATGGCATTTTTTACAGAACTAGAACAAAATATCTTGAAATTTGTACGAGACAGAAAAGACCCTGAATAGCCAAAGCAACCTTGAGGGAAAAAAGCAGAGGTGGAGGAATCAGGCTCCCTGACTTCAGACTACACTACAAAGATACAGTCACCAAGACAACATGGTACTGGCACAAAACCCGAAATATAGATCAATGGAACATGATAGAAAGCCCAGAGATAAAGCCACACACCTATGGTCAACTAAACTATGACAAAGGAGGCAAGTCTCTTCAATAAGTGGTGCTGGGAAAACTGGAGAGCTACATGTAAAAGAATGAAATGAGAACACTCCCTAACACCATACACAAAAATAAACTCAAAATGGATTAAAGACCTGAATGTAAGATCGGACGCTATAAAACTCTTAGAGGAAAACATAGGAAGAACACTCTTTGACATAAATCACAGCAAGATCTTTTTCAAACCACCTCCTAGAGTAATGGAAATAAAAACAAAAATAAACTAATGGGACCTAATGAAACTTAAAATCTTTCGCACAGCAAAGGAAACTATAAACAAGATGAAAAGACAACCCTCAGAATGGGACAAAATATTTGTAAACAAATCAGTGGACAAAGGATTAATCTCCAAAATATAACAGCTCATGCAGCTCAAGATGAAAAAAACAAACAACCCAATCAAAAAATGGGCAGAAGACCTAAATAGACATTTATCCAAAGAAGACATACAGACTGCCAAGAAACACATGAAAGGATGCTCAACATCACTAATCATTAGAGAAATGCAAATCAAAACTGCAGTGAGGGGATTCCCTGGTGGCGCAGTGGTTGAGAGTCCGCCTGCCAATGCAGGGGACACAGGTTCGTGCCCCGGTGCGGGAAGATCCCACATGCCACGGAGCGGTTGGGCCCGTGAGCCATGGCCGTTGAGCCTGCGCGTCCGGAGCCTGTACTTCGCAACGGGAGAGGCCACAACAGTGAGAGGCCCGCGTACCGCAAAAAAAAAAAAAAAAAAAAAAAAACTGCAGTGAGGTATCACCTCACACCAGTTAGAATGGGCATCATCAGAAAATCTACAGACAACAAATGCTGGAGAGGGTGTGGAGAAAAGGGAACCCTCCTGCACTGTTGGGAATGTAAACTGATACAGTCACTATGGAGAACAGTATGGAGGTTCCTTAAAAACTAAAAATAGAACTACCATACGACCCAGCAATCCCACTGCTGGGCATATACCCAGGGAAAACCATAATTCAAAAAGACACATGCAGGCTTCCCTGGTGGCGCAGTGGTTGAGAGTCCGCCTGTCAATGCAGAGGACGCGGGTCCGTGCCCCGGTCCGGGAATCTCCCACGTGCCGTGGAGCGGCTAGGCCCATGAGCCATGGCCGCTGAGCCTGCACGTCTGGAGCCTGTGCTCTGCAACAGGAGAGGCCACAACAGTGAGAGGCCCGCGTACCGCAAAAAAAAAAAAACACATGCACCCCAGTGTTCACTGCAGCACTATTTACAATAGCAAGGTCATGGAAGCAACCTAAATGCCCATCAACAGATGAATGGATAAAGAAGATGTGGTACATATATACAATGGAATATTATTCAGCCATAAAAAAGAATGCAATTGGGTCATTTGCAGAGATGTGGATGGACCTAGAGACTGTCATACAGAGTAAAGTAAGTCAGAAAGAGAAAAACAAATATCGTACATTAATGGATATATGTGGAATCTAGAAAAATGGTATAGATGAACCAGTTTGCAAGGCAGAAACAGAGACACAGATGTAGAGAACAGACGCATGGACACCAAAGTGGGAAACTGGGGTGGGGGTGGTGGTGGGATGAATTGGGAGATTGGGATTGACATATATACACTGATATGTATAAAATAGATAACTAGTAAGAACCTGGTGTATAAAAAAATTAAACTAAATTTAAAAAAAAGGTATAAATTGGGTCCTGCCATGCTCTTGTTTAAAGGCCATGAGTGGTTTCCCAATGCACCTAGAATGAAAAGCACACCCTTTCTCTTGGCTTATGAGGCTCCCCATGGTGTGGCAAGTCCACCTTGGTGACGTCATCTCAGGCCCTTCAGTTTCCCCGCTTCATTGCTCTTTCTTTCTGTTCGCTGGATAGTCGGATACTCAGAGTTCCTTCCACCGCCAGAGCTCTGCACAGCCTGGCCCCTGCTGCGAACGCTCTCATGTCTGCTTTCCCATGGGGGCGTCCTCCCGAGCCTACAGATCTCAGCTTAAGTGGCACCTGTTTGGAAAGGTATGTTCTGGCCACCCCATTTAATTAGATGCTATTTCCCCCGCATTTACCTTTTAATAACAACTGCTTGCTCGCTTCAAGGTACTAATTGCAAATTGTTTTATTATTTATGAGCTCTGTGAGGGCAGGAACAATTTTTTTTTCTCTTTTGCCTTTGTACCTGAAGCCTGGCATGGTACCCAGTAATGATACAAAAATGTCAACCTTCCCTTCTGCCGGGCTCACCCTGGGCTTTCCTTGGGTCTTGGTTTAAAATCACCTTCTCAGGGAGCTCTTCTGTGAGCCCCAGCCTAAATCAGATCCCTCGTTCTTTGTTTCCACAATCCCCTGGACAATCTCTGCTGTAACAGTAGCACGCCCCACCACCGTGATTGCTTGAGCTTGGCCGCCTTGCTATTCTCTAAGACTGTTATTGGTTGTTGCAGTCACCGTCTTGTTCACCCCCAGATCACTGGCATCAACATCATGCATGACACATAGTAAGAAATCAGGAAGTGATTAATAGAAAGCAGTGGTCACTGAGAGAGATGTGAGGGTGGGCAAAAGAGAGAAAGCGTTCACAATTTTTACAGAGCAATTAACTAACTGACTAATGAACGAACTAATTCACATGTCACCTGCTGATGGTCACATCACGGTCACGCCCTGATGCTCAGTCGTGCACTACATAGCACCCCGCGTGAGTGACATTCACTTAGTCATGCGAAACTATCCGCTTATACATATTCACTGAGTATCTACCACGTGCCAGGCCTGAGTTACATGCTGAGGATATGAACAAGCAAGTGATACAACAGAGGAGAAGACACAAGTTTATGAATGTTTATGCTCGGAGGCAAATAGCGCAAGTGGCATATGAATGGTATAAAACAAATGTATTTAGAACCCAGAGATGGGCAGAGCTGAGAAGAGACTGTCCTGGAAATGGCATTTGCCTCAGTCTTGAAGGATGGGGAAGAAAACGTAAAGGTACCTGGGCGGAGGAGGGAAAACTTGAGCTGAGCACTGGGGACCGGCTGAGATGCAGGATTCTGGCAGCCCCCTGGGAGATAAGAGTGGAGGGGAAGGTGGTGGCCCCAGAAGCTGGGGTACCTGACACAGAGGCGAGGTGAGCACATGGCATTGTATTCAATGGGGAGGAATCTCTTAGCAGGTTTGAGGTTGAGAGGTGGTCTGATTGTGGGTGCTTTAGGAGACAAATACAGGAAAGGAGCCCTGAAGCTGGGTGGGGAGAGACACTGCATTGCAATCAAGAGGCTTAATATTTAGGCATGAAGTCTCAAGGGCAAGCTCTAGAAAGAAGCAACCGAAATGGCGGAGAAAGAAAGAATAAGAGAGACTGTGCATAGGAAGAACTGGCAGACTACGGTGGCTTATAGCACCTTGGGACAGAGCTCAGAGCCAGAGGGAGTGAGACAATGAACAGGATCTGAGTACCTAACGTGTACACGGCAGCCTGCTCCACGCGCTTTCTTTTATTTCTCTATTGGACTCTCACGCTGACTTTACAAGGCAGGAAGTTATTATCCCCACTTCTACCGAGACGGAAGTTGAAGTACAAAAAGATTTCATGACTTGCCCACAGTCACGCCGCTTTCTTTTTCTTTTTTAAATTTTTGTTTATTTACTTAGTTTTTGGCCATGCCGCGCAGCATGCGGGATCTTAGTTCCCCGACCAGGGATGGAACGCATGGCCCCCCGCCGTGGAAGCTGGGAGTCTTAACCACCGGACCACCAAGGAAGTCCCCATGCTGCTTTCTAATTAAACATGTGCTAGTGAGAAAGCGTGGTATAAAATGTTATATCATTTTTTTACTTATAGACCATGGAGGGAAGTCATAATATTTCTGACCTTGTAATTTCATAGCGATAAACGTGTTATTAATGAATTGTTTTTTTGATTTAGACTTTATTTTGCATATCTTGAAAATCCCAATAAAACAAATAGGAAATGAAATGTCAACTAAATGACTGAAGTCTCTTAATTCCCTGAGTAAAACTCTCATGTAATTCAGAAGTTTTCCCAAAGATGAGGGAAGACCTTTCACAGATTTCAGAGAAAGGAAGCATTATCCAACCTTTTCTGGTTAATCAAAATGCAGAGTATAAGCAAATTACATTGATTTAAACTAGCATGACATCAACCTAAAACAAATGGGTTTTAACATTTAAGAAAAATCAACTTATTACTTCTGATGTTTATCTTTCTTCTTAGTAAATTTTTCTTTTTCTAAAGAAGACAGAAATCATTTTTCTTTACCATCTTAGTAAAATAAACATGAATTAAAATGTAAAATTTAGTCCCGTCTGTTCTGACCCTTGAACATTAAGATCTTCATAATTTTTGAAAATAAAAATCCCACTAACTTGATACCACTAGAGACTACCTTTCTTCTGTACCTTTAGAGTTTAAACAAAAAAGAAAGATAAAGGAAGAATTTGCTTTATGTAACCTCTTTCTGATAAATTCACTTAAAATTTCAAGTTATGTTAAAAATCATTTTTTAAAACCTTGGTCCATCTTTTAGTAACTGTATTTTGTAGTCGACAAATCATTTATTTTCTCGTTCAAGTGCCATCCATAACAATAATTTAAAACCAGCTAATAAACATTATGGCTTCTTAGAACTGCTACCAATTAAATCTTAAGTGTCTTGTACATACAAATATAAACAGAATATAATTAGAGCTATTTAAAGAACCCATTTTTAACTTAGATGAACCGTACTTTCCATTTGCTGAGGATAAACACTTGTAAATGAAACCCATTGCTGAGCAAAAGAAGCAATTACTTCAGTTTAAAATATGAACATGCACCACCTTTTAAAAAGCCATGGAAAGCCATTTACGGATTGCACTCTACAGACTCAAGTCACACCCAAAAGGAAGCATGCGGTAACATCCTGCATCCTAATCGAGAAGAAATCAGCTGAGGTATGGCGCGTCCTTACCTTTATGAGCCCATTAAACTCTTTGCTTCAATTAGCGTAGATTTCCGACATAATATTCCTTTATATGTTCAAGCGCGATTTAAAAACCACACATACACACACTCAGAAAGAAAGGGGTATTTTACTGTTGAAAAATCAACAACCTCTTTTTAGGAAAACTTGAGACCCATTTTATAATCTAAACTAATAACTGCTCTGAGCATATTGAATGTAGACAGTCTGGAAGAGAAGGAAACACAGACAGTCCACACATCATAACTGCACATTTCTTGCCTAAAGAATACACAAAAAATAGAGTGAGTCAATTGAATGCAACTAGCTAATCAATTCCACAGTATTTTTTTGGTGACATCAGTAGGCTGACTAAAAAGCTTGGTTTGGGCTAGAATTATACTGCCTGGTTAAATGCATGCTTTTTTACTTGCTGCTATGAGTTAACCACAGGTCAAACCCAGTTACAATGAACACCATTATCACAAAATGCTTCCAAGCTGGTCCTGAAAGTCCTCAGAATGGGCCTTTGTTGATTTCATCACAATGATACCACTAACGTAAGAGCCCAGACAGACCTCTTAACCCTTGGGTGTACGAAATGGCCACAGTCTTTGGGATCTTTGGTTACGTCCCCGCATATAAAATGATGGGTGGGGATGTGGGTATTTGCAATATCAGAAGACAAAATCCAGAGGCTAGACGTGGCCCACTAGCAGTTCATGTCTGCCTATGGCTGTGAGTATAAGCAGAGTAGTATTTTAAGAGGGGGCCCATTTTGTTCACGACAACCGGGTTGCAATGCAGGTGAATTTAGCTTACGATTGGCAGTTATGGTGATATGGCTTGAACGGTAAATGCAATTTATGATTATAGGACTTTATCTTTTGATTCAATTTACAAAGTTATATCAATTACTTTTATTCTGAATTATGGAAGGCTTCATTTCATTAAAGGTAAGGAAGGGCAACAGATCCGAGGGCTGGGATAAACAAAAATCTTAGCAGGGTGATTTCATGGTTGGCCTTAGGCAAAATTACCCAGCAAGGGACAGTTTGTCTTTGATGACAGTCCCAATTCTTTTCAATGATCTTCTATTCTATCCTGGTCCACAGAAGCTTCCCAGGGCCCTTCGGGTTCCTGGATATATATATAGCCCCCTCCCTACACCCCCATACGTACTCCTTTTATGTTACTTTGCCTAGGCTTCTGTCCTGAACAGAATTCACTACTATTACCATTCTCTTCTTTTTTCTGATTTAGTATTTCCTTTGTCCCTTTTACCTCTTCTGCCTGATACTATCTCATTTAAAAAATGAATTCCTATGAATTCAATAATAAGGACCAAAGATTAATGCTTCATCCATGCTACATAGTATACGTTCATTTACAGAAGCTTTCTGGATAAATGCCTAACCCAAAGTACTGTCTCTAATGGTAGAAATTTCAGGTCCATTTAGAGGAGATCTTGAAGTTTGAAGACCTTTCAAAACACTCTGTATATTGGGACTTCCCTGGTGGCGCAGTGGTTGGGAGTCTGCCTGCCAATACAGGGGACACGGGTTCGATCCCTGGTCTGGGGGGATCCCACATGCCGTGGAGCAACCAGGCCTGTGAACCACAACTGCTGAACCCGCGTGCCTGGAGCCCGTGCTTCCTCAACAAGAGAGGCCACTGCAGTGAGAGAAGCCCGCGCACCGCAGCGAGGAGTGGCCCCCACTCGCCGCAACAAGAGAGGGCCCGTGCAGTAGCGAAGATCCAATGCAACCAAAAAAAAAAAAAACAAAAAACAACACTCTGTATAGGTGGCTGCACATTCTATGGAACATTTGAAGCCAGTCATGCGTCTTCCATTAGCCATCTTGAAGACAAAGAGTCAGGTCATGTGACTTTGGCTTACAGTTACCTCATACCAAAACAAAGCTTTTAAAAAACTTTCAACAAAAATTCAAAACAGTGATTTTCCTAACCAGCCACATTATCTATCCCAAATCCTAGAAACACAAAAGATTCAACTGGATTTTTCACTCTTCAGCTTACTGAGTCTAGTAACTTGAAAGGTGTAACAAGAGAAAAGCTCACTTAGGAAGATGACGACAGGCGTGTATCCTGTCTACCTCTCCAGTGCCAGCCACCCTAACCCACAAGTGGATGATAGATGTGTCGCTTTGCTAAATACAGCGTGACCCAGAGTGCTACTGAGGTTAATTTGAAACACAGACTCATTACTCTTAGCGCCTCAAGGAGTGACTAAGTCATGCTCCATAACTTCATAAAATTTTATAACTCATCAGCTAAATAGCCGGAATTCGTTGACTTTATTGTTTGGTAAATGCTTGATAGCCAATAGATTTAACACACTGTTAATTATCCTATTCTCCTTAAAATAGTATTTTCATTTTTATAACCAAGAATATTTAGAGGCTAATTAGAAATCCGGTAATGTGAATTGTAAATTATGTGTAATTACAATAAAACGACTGAAGAATAACACACATTACTTATAAACTGTAACACTGTGATAAATTAAAGCAATTACAGGTAAACCAATAATGTTCTTTAATTAAGTAGTTATGAATGAGAATTTGTGCTTTGCATTTACGATAACCTATACGGTTGGGGATTGCGTTTATAGCTTGTGAAGAAATCGATCGCACTCTGCTATGATCCTCTGCTAAGAATAACGTCTAAGTTCATCACCGTCTTTACGCCATTATCATGTAAAAACACCCAAGACTGTTAAATGTAAAGTGTGCGGACAACCAATCAACCAAGCTTCTTAATATAATTATAATTATGTCACTATCTCCTCTTATGCCTTTATGAATCTGAAAAGAAGTTCATATTTCCACAAGTCTTCAATATTGGTTGCAAAGGAATAGAAGATGCTTTGTCACAAGTTTATTGAAAATACTATTGTATTTGACATTAATAAGACTATTCATCCTCATAATTATCTTACTGCAGCCTACCATTTATAAGATTATAACAAGAGTTTCTGTATTGCTACAGCTGTTTATTGCATTATACGTTGTTATAATGTTGAGGTAACTCTTTGACTTATCCAGGTTACAATCAATGTCACAAGATGGATATAGGAGAGACCAAAAGACCATCTTCCTGCCCTTAATTCAAATCATGTGTATTTGTGCGGGTGTGTGCAAAGAGGTCTCTGGAATAGAAAGAGAAGTAGCTAAAGTTGGTGAGATGGCAAAGAATTGGAAGGTTCAGATGACAAGAACTTGCTGACCTGAACTTAAAATCTCTTGAAGCTTATTGTAAAGATGAATATTTAAAGGTGAGTACTGAACAAACAAGTAAGAGGATTCTGACTTACCCAGGTATATACATGTTATTAATTTGTCTTGAGGCATTAACAATTAAAGTTCTCCAAAAATTAAGGAATGCCTAGTCTAGTTACATAAGAACATTTCAAATATAGTAACGTGAATACTCTAGAACAGTATATCCAAGCAGGGAAAGCTATGTACGTGGTAGAGGTCACACATACCACTGACGATTATCAGGTCAGAGATCTTATCCTACTTGTGAACTAATAAGTTAGCCTGTTAATTTTCATGGAAGCTGGAGAAGTAACCATACTCCTAGGTCAGGGACGGAAGACTTTGTTATTCAAAGCACAAGAAGCAGCATGAACACCACTGTGTTTGTGTTGGGTTTCCCTCGTCCCGGCACGAGGGTGATACAGAAGGGCCCAGATGGTTGCTGTACACACGGTGGGTTCGCATTACAGCTGAGGAACACTGAACTTGAGGAGTCTGTTGCTTTTACAGCAAGCAGTAAGCAAACCTGCTCTTTGTTTCAGAGGCAGCCATTACATCATCTCTCAAGGTTGCTTTCTGTCAACATGACCCTGAGGAATGGCCCCAGTAAAAGCAGTCAAGGCTCTGCACTGTCGACAGACTTCGCAAGGCACGGAGGAGCCCGAGAGACCTACGGAGGACTGTCTGTCCTGACACTGAATATCAACATCTTCAGGCGCCTGACGTACAACGAGGTAGAAAGACAGCCTTCGTCCACTGGCTTCAAGCTCAAAACTCTGTTTCCATGACCACGCTTACCTCCATGTGTTTAGTTAAATATTATTCAAAATGACATAGAAATGTCTTCTGGGGACAGCTACCTTTTGATGTCCCGATTCTCTGTACTGCTCTTCAAATGATCTGTTTCTAGCCTGTCGCTTCCACTGAACTCTCGACTCACGTCATTTCCCTTCCTGTGTTCTGAAGTGCAGCTCTCATTCATTTAACTTCAGAATCCCACTCTTACTAAAATGGCAGTTTAATCTGTTTCTTCACATCTCGATTTACTTGGTATAAGTATACTGTATTGTAGAGGGATTGGAGAGGCTCACAATGGTCACCTCCAGCTTTTCATCAGTCAGGCAGAGTGATCCATCGAAATATTTAGGCTATGGGACCACCATTTGATGTGGCCACAGACTTCATAATGTCCAAACTCTGAAGTCATCTGTAACCGGCGCCCAACTCTCTTCCAGTCCTTTCTCCTCCTTCATGAGAATTCTGTTGTCCTTCTGCAAGACACACTGATTTCTTTGCTGTGAACCGATTTTCTGTGCTCTACGATGAGCAGCCTTTGCAGTCCTTCGCGCCGAAGCTTATGTTGTGTAACTTCACTGAAGGAGCAGGATTGGTAAGGACCCCGGAATAAAACACCTTTATCATCTCCCTCTCCTGCCACCTTTCAACCTACTTTCAACAAGCTGTGCTTCCAGGCTGTGGGGTGGAATCTCAAGTCCTCTTGCATAATGACTCTCAGGTAAGAAAATAAGTCGTCCCTTAGGTATGGCTTTAAAAGGTGAACTCAGTGTAAAATCAAAACTTCAAGTTTAATTTATTCTTCCCAACACAGTCGTGTATATACTCGCACGTGCACGTACACACACACACACACACACACCCACACACACACACACACACACACACACCCCGCTAGGGACTATGTTAAATTGGAAAACCTACAATGGTGAAGGAGGATGATGGAAGATGATGAGGCCCCTTCCTTACTCAGCACCTGTCTTCCCAGCTCCCAGCTGGCTCCCTTCTGCTGAGAAGGCCCTCTTTGGTGGGTAGGCAGCTCATTCCCAACTCAGACCTTTTGTCCTTGGGTTGGCCCCCTGGCTGGTCACTCCTGCTGCCCTCAGCCTTTAGACTTCTGGAAAATTCAGACACCATTCTCTGGATTCCTCAAACGCCAGGGAGACACACACTAAATTTTGGGGTGATTCTTGAAGTTCTCCTCAGCTGGATGAAGGTTATGGGTAATAATCCCCTCCCCAGTATCGCGGTTACCACAGTTATCAACTTCAAAAGGAAATGCACCCTCTCTGAGCCAATCAACCTTCAATTTCTCTTTTATACCCTGGAGGTGGCTGGGCACCTATAGCACTGGTTTCAGTTTTTGTTTTGGGGGTTTTTATTTGGAGGGGAGGTGTCTTATCTGAAACTTTGATATAAACAGAAGAAACACATTTTTTAATCCTATTAAAATTGTCTTTTTGAATGTTTATTAATTTTTTCTTACTATGTTGCAAGCTTTTTGAGAAAAGTAGGGACCACTTCTTATACCTTTTTTTTTTTTTAATCAATGGATTGCAGTTGTCAATTTATATGCCCTCAGGACAGAGGGGTGATAGGATTATAGGAATGAATGAATCAGGCAGGAGGAAATAAGGAGTATTGAGGTTTCTTCTTCTTCTTTTTTTTTTTTTTAAAGAGAAGCCAGGAATCTAGAATTTTATGGAACTGATTGATTGATTAACTGAAAGCATATAGATACATTAAAGTCATGTCTGCACAAAACCAAAATAATCAATACATTTAATACGAAAACATCATTCCATTATTGGGAATGAGGGAAACAATAATTAGATGTTTCATTTTTAAATTGGTTGTGGTTAAGCTTTAATTGACTTAATTGGAATTTACTTAACAAACTGTATTTTTCCAGCTGAAAAAAGAGTCCTCTTGTGGACTACCTTAATGAAGGGGTTAATTTATGCTTTTCCTACTGTTTAAGTTATGAAAAACATTTTAAAAATATGTTTACCTTCTGTTTCAAGAAAGTCAGTTTCTAAGTAAACAGTGTCCAACAGTTTGAATTGTTCCAACTGTTCTCTAAAAGTTGAGGAAACGCTATTAAATATTTATCATCTTATATTGTGTTATTTACTGTATGATGAATATGCAAATTTTATTAATGTTACTCAGAAAGCCATGAAAAAATTATAATTCCTGAATGAAAAATTAAATGTAGATTTAATTAAATGTAGATTAAATGTAGATTTAATCTTTAAAATGAAGATTTTATCTCCAGGATATAGATGAAAAGAAGGGCAATTATAATTCATTGAATACCTACAGATGGAAAGCTTCTGAGTTTCATTAAAAGAAAAATAAAATACGGACTTCCCTGGTGGCGCAGTGGTTAAGAACCCGCCTGCCAATGCACGGGACACGGGTTCGAGCCCTAGTCTGGGAAGGTCCCACATGCCACGGAGCAACTAAGCTCACGTGCCACAACTACTGAAGCCCGCGCTCCAGAGCCCGCGAGCCACAACTACTGAAGCCCGCGTGCCTAGAGCCTGTGCTCCACAACGAATAGTAGCCGCCGCTCGCCGCAACTAGAGAAAACCTGTGTGCAGCACCGAAGACCCAACGCAGCCAAAAATAAATAAGATTGATTCTTAAAAAAAAAAGTAAAATAAAATAAAGTAAAGCTTTAAAAGTTAATACATGTTGTGTGCTATCGATAACTGGTCCAGTGTCAGTGGGCCATTTCTACTGATTTCCTCTTACCCTCATCTACTTTTCCATTTCCTGTACACACCACCTTTAAATATACGATATAACATACTGGTACATACTGTTAACTCTTTATTTTCTGCAAAATAATGTAGGCTCTACGAACATAGGGAATCTTTGCTTCCTTACGTGTTCATCAAACACCAGAACAGTGCCTGGAACATAGTAGGTTCTCAATAAATATCTGTAGCATGTTCTCTAAAGAATACGTAGGGAAAAAGTGACTGCAGTATTGAAAGATATTGTAGAAGACCTGAGAAAGGACTGCTTCAAAATCAGGGGAAATAATGGAATGGTTAAACATTTTTTATGAGACCTCTCAAATTACTTAGACATAAACCATCCAATACATCTCCAAGACCTGTTGCTTCTACTCTTCAAACACCTCTTACACATACCTCTCATTTTCTATTAGCATCACATCTCCAATAACCCTTTCCCTGGACATCTCAAAAACATCCTTGTCTTTTCACCTCTAGTCTTTACGTCAAATAAGTCATCTCCAATAATTCAGAGCCTCACACAGTTTCATGTATTACTTTTTGGTGTGTATTAGATCTGAGGGTTTACATGTTTCCTGCTTTCATGGAATTTATAATTTATGTTTGGGTACAGGTATTAAACAAGTAGTGATCCAAACATCTATAGAATTACAGTTGGAATTTAGTGTTGGAAAAGGTAACTTGCCACGAGTGTATAACTAGGGAACTAATGTTGCCTGGAATCACAGAGAAGAATCTCTTCCTGAGAAAGTGATGTATGCGATGAGATTGGAGAGACAGTGAGAGAGAGAAAGAGAGAGAGGGTCAGGCATTTCTCAAAGGAAGAGGTAGAGAGAGTCATTCAGAGGGAACAGAATATGCTAAAACCCTGAGGGAGGAGGCCTAGAGAGTCATAACTGGAGTGCTGGGTGGAAACCAGATGATGTATGACCAGAGGGTCCTGGTATGGATTTTAGACTTTATTCTAACACCAAGGAGAAACGCTCAAGAATTTTAATTGAGAAATAAACTTGATCCAGTCTGTAAAACCACTCTGGCTGCCTTGGAACTTTCTTCAAGCCTCAATGACACCCTATTGCTGAGCAGAGATCTTAGTAACATCTTAGCCTGTGATCCACAATTGTACACCCTAGTCCTTGTTTTGCATCCTAGCCTTTTCCCCGATACACGCTGGACTAGCTCCGGCTCCCAGAACCAACCGCCTGCCCCCACACTCCGTCTTCCATGTTTTCTTTCCTCTCCTCTCCTCTTTCTCTCCCTTTTCCTTCCTTCCTTCCTCTCCCCCCCTCCCCTCTTCCTCTCTTCCTTTCTTTCTGATGGAATGCCTATTCCACCCACGTGCTTTTCAATAGAACATGTCCCATCTATGTTTTCAGGTTCAGACCAATGATTGCCTTTCTTCATTTCTGTTTGAGTCACTCTTATACCACACACGTGCCACCTCGTGGCATAGTGATTTTGTTTCAACCTAAGCGCCGTTAAAATACCTTTTCCCAAAGGACGATGCCTCCTCGACACTTCACAGGAAATCCACAATACTGAGCGCTAATATCACGTGCTTCATGAATATTTGTCAAATATATTAACGAATACATTCTTCCTGAATCCAACGGAAAGAGCTGGAAACAGTCAGAAGACTATTGTAAACCTCAGAACATAACAGGGACCTTTTCCTTCGCAGCCCAAATTGGGGAATGCAGTAGAATCAAACATGGTTATATGCATAGAAGCAGCCTCTGCTCCAGCCCAGACTCACTACAGGCTATTTTAATTCTGTCTCCTAACAATCTAAAGTGCCTTGTTCTCCTCATATCATATGATGGATCCCAACTAATGCCATTTTTTTCCTGCATTTCTGTGGAAAGAGTTGAAGCCTTGGAGCAAACAGCCCTGGGTTCAAATTTAGCTCTGTGATTACAGTCAGGTCCTAAAACCCTTAGGTTTTGTCCTATTGTCTGCAAATAGAAAGATTATAAGCTTATCCTGAGCAAAGGTATGTAATGCACCTATCCCAGTACCTGATACATAAAAGGTGCTCAATGATTGTCATTTCACATAACGTGGTGTGACCATTTCACACCATGGTCTCCCATCTATGGTCCCCTGGCTTGGTTGAAAACCTGTCTCACTTTCTTTCTAAGACTATGTTATGTATATCACACATCCTGATTTCTTTAGGACACAGCTCTATTGATTATCTCCTCCTTCCTCTCTCATAGCATCACCAGTCTCTCCCCTTTACTGAGTCCTCTGCTCTGCCTTCCCCATCCCCAAACACCCCGCATTTTAGTAGCTGTTTCTGCATTTCTTCCCTCCTTCCTTCAGAAGCAATGAAAAGTAACTTATGGACAATGCTAGGTGCTGCAACTGCAAGAACGAGTATACTACTGCTTCTAATTTTGTACCACAGTAGGGCAGGCAAGATGTACAAACAAATCATTATCTAGTAGATGTGTTATAGTAATATGATAGCAACCCCTGAAAAGTTCTATGGAAGCACTGAAGTGAGGAATCCGTTCTCGCCGGAGGTAACTGAGGTAGGTCATGGGGTGATTGGAAGGTATAATAATGTGAACAATTAGCAAAGGTAAGAAGTCTAAAAACTTAGCACCTGCAAGAAGGGCAAAATCACAGAGTTCAGTAAACGATAACTACTGGGTATGCCCCCACTTGGGGGAGGCTTGAAGTCTGTAGACAATGAGAACCATGGAAAAAATTTAATGAGGGGAAGCGATATCATTACATTTGCATTCTGTAAAGATAACCTTGGGTAGAAAGAAGGATGGTAAAAAAAGGAAAGGTTACAAGTAGGAAGCCCAGTGGACAGGTTCTTGCCGTAGACCAGGTCAGGATGCTATCTGGCTTTTGCTACCATCATTCCCTTAAAGCGCTCCATCGAAGATCACCAAGCACAGCCTACAGACCAAGTTCAATGGTCTTTTCTCAGCCCTTGACCTCTCTTGTTTGCATAATACACTTTCACTCCTAGCCATCCAGCTCTCCTCACATCTCCTTCTGTCTTGACTCGTGTGTCATTACCTAAGGCTCGTGTGTCATTACCTAAGGCTCGTTACCCCTGCGGCTCTTTCCTTCCTTGATTCCCTGTGCTCTAATGAGACAAATGCTCACTCTGGTCAGTTTTCTAGGTCTGTTGGATATTTCTATGTCGAAGCCCCATCAACCCATTGACTTTGACAGACATGTAAATCTCCTTCAAACTCGTGTTTCCTAGTATCTTCTCTAACCATGCCAGCTTTCTTCTGATCTATCAAGGTTCAAAATTGTGCTTTCAGCTGTATCTCTTATTTTTCTTCTCTCTGTCTCTCGATCAATCTCAAAGTCTCCTGTTGCTTTTCCTGAGCAATAGTTCTTCAAACATTCCAGTCCTTTCCATCTCCACTGCTACAGTTCTAACTCAGGACTCTATCACCTGGATCACTGTAAAACACTCAGTTCAGAACTCTCTTTCCAAGCCACCTTATGAGTAATTATTGCAAGAGCACTCTTTCAAATGTACCATTATAATCATTGTTTCCCTGATCAAAATAGTGAAGAACTCTCACTGTTTTCTAAATAAAATGTGAACTCCTTAACCTGAGTCCCTAAATCCTTTTCACCTGATCTTTTACTGTATCTCTTACACTTGAGCCATTCTGGACTACTCCCTGTCTCCCGACTGTCTTGAGCTGCTTCTTCTTCTACAGCTTTGCTTGTGTTATTTCCTTTACCTTTTTCTTTTTTTAAACATCATTAATACCTGCCAAAAACTTTAACACTCTTCAGGGCTCATTTTGAGCATCTCATCAATAATATCATCCAGGACCACGTCAGTCGAAAAGTCTTTTCCCCTCATCTTTATATGCACAGCAATGCTTATTCCATTGATTCACACTACACTTTTTGAATATTTCCTTTTATTAGAGAAATGTATGTATGTATATCGTACCCTTTTCTAGATTTTAAGCAGTATGCAAATTCCTGGTGAAGCTTGGAGGCCCGTTATGTTAGAATCCTATCATGTAAATTTTTCCAGCAAAATGTTCTCTTTGCCTTGTCCTTTCTTCTTTGTACGCAACCCTGGAAGCTCTGATGTGGGACTTCACCAGATATCTTTGGTGTTGAGAATCACCATGGTTTATGTCAAGCTTTCCGAAAGATAGCTTTGTGGCTAGATGACCTTGACAATAGAGACGCCCACTGCCGTCTCTTTTGGCACTTACTGTACGAAGTTGCTTCATTTTGGTGACAGTATCTCTGGTGTGTGATCCTGAAACATAGTTGAGGTACAAAGACTGTCCTTTTTGGGTTTCAGCAAAATGCCTTACTCATGGTGGGCCTAAATGTTTGCTGGATGACTACCAATTTACCTAGTCTGATTGATTCCTGTGCCACTGGCACGTGGGTGCTTTAATATACACACAATTATTGAACCATTAGCCCTCTACCCATTTTAGTGGCTCATTACCTGTTATAGCATGTTATATCCTGGTTTATACAAGAACAGCTGTGTCTAATACATTCCTGCAAATCATCCTTGTTCATTTTCATACGGATATTAGACTCAGCAAATATGTCATGTGCCTCTGAACATCACAAAAACTTCCCAGAGCCAGAGATAACTGCCCTGAATCAGCTGTTCCCAAGTTTACTTTTAACCATTGCTCAAATTAGATATCTATGAGCTCCCCTCGGACTCCAATCCCAGGCTGCCAGCTGCTCCAGATGCAAGAAGCTTTTATAGCTTTCAAACACATTTTAGCTGTCATCATTTTCATCAACAGGAATATCCTCCCCTTTATGCTCTCTCATAGAACCTGGTAAACAAGGAAAGAGAAAAGCTTGGCTTTATTGTAACTCCAGAGTTACGATAACTCCAGACTCTGTAACTCCAGAGTCTGCGGGGGGGCGGGGGAAAAAAAAGCCCAGCATGTCTTTCTTTGCAACTTTCTATGTAGCTCTTCAAAGGTTTATCAACCGCCACCTTAATCTATTTGTTGAGGATGCCCAATTTTCCAAATGATCTTTTCTTTGGAATTCATAGAAAATTCAGCTCGAGGTGATAGAAAGAGATGAAGAATGCAAAGGAGGTATACATTCTAATTTTGTCCCTAGACGTATGAATCAAGTACTCTGACTGAATTCCCCACTTTTTCTCGTCTGTAAAATGGGCAGTGATTTTGAGAGGGTGAAAGATTAAAAATGATTATAAGAACATTTTTTAAATAAGCTGCAAATGAATTCACATAACTTTTGATCCCAATCACAGAGCTAGATGAAGTTTGTCAAGATAGAAATAAAACAATGTTCACTGCAGTACTGTTCTTAAAGACAAACAATTGGAAAAAACCAAAGGGGTCTATTAACAGGGTGTTGAAGTGTAAATTGTGAAATAGCCATATAATGGAATAATATGGAGTCACTTTTAAAAATTCGCACGGTTTTGCATGGCTTATACGAAAATATTTCCAAGAAGTAGCATTAAGAGTAAAAAGTGAGGTAGAGAGCCCTTATGCAGTACGTTACACGGTATAAATTAAAAAAGAAGACGTGTGCCCATAGCTGGTATACACACTGACATTCTGGACTGAAACACAAAGCTGATAAAATGACCAATTTGGGGTAAAATAACTGAGGAGAGGGAGGTGTCACCTCTATGTGTTACACGTTTCTATCCTTGTCCATGTTTTATTTTCTTTATAAAATAACAGCAAATGTTATGTGAATAGTATAATAATGGGACTTTTTGATTGTCTTTTGTATATATTCGTTAAAGAAACGACTGCTTATTATCTAAAAGTAAATGTAAGAAATTTAATAAAATTCCAGTGGGTTTATTGATATAAAATACTGTTTTATCACACAAAGGATATCAGAATTCAGTAGTAGGTGCAAAGAAGTTAAGTTTAGGAGATGTGCTGCTTTCAGGAACGTGGCATTGAGCAGGTTAATGCCATTAACTGTAAGGGGGAGAGTATCTGTTCAGTTACCTTTCACTGAGCACCTACTCTTCCCCTCTTTGCTCCCAAATGCCTAGATTTTAGCCACAAAAGGTTTAGAAGGCATCCCCCTGCTCACTGCATTACACTGCTTTTTAAAATCTGAAAGTCGTTCCTAGGTGATGTAGCATAACATGGGAACATTCTCCCCAGCTGTGCTGAAATGTACATGCAGAGCAGAATAACTGGAGGAGACACAGGAGTTTTGGAGCCTGAAAGAGGCCTCTGCCCCTGAGATGTCTGTTAAGGTGGCTGCATCCAGGGAAGTTTGATGATTTTTCCAAGGTGGCCTAGATGAACTGAATACTATGTTTCCTTCTCTTTTTTAAAAATTAATTAATTAATTTTTGGCTGCACTGGGTCTCCGTTGCTACGCGCGGGCTTTCTCTAGTTGCGGCAAGCGGGGGCTGCTCTTTGTTGCGGTGCGCGGGCTTCTCATTGCCGTGGCTTCTGTCATTGTGGAGCACGGGCTCTAGACACGTGGGTTTCAATAGTTGTGGCACGTGGGCTCAGTAGTTGTGGCGCACGGGCGTAGCTGCTCCGCGGCATGTGAGATCTTCCCGGACCAGGGCTCGAACCCACATCCCCTGCACTGGCAGGTGGATTCTTAACCACTGCGCCACCAGGGAAGTCCCTGACTATGTTTCTGACTGTCTCACTGCAGTGTGACACTCTTCTGTAGAAGCATATGTTCTGTGGCCAAGTGGAATCACTAGCAGGTTTTTGAAAAGTTAAGTTTTGAGTTGTATCATTAAAGAAGGGAGAATCACCCTTAATGGTCTATGATATGAATTATGTGTCTGCCATTGTGATAAGCTACCCACCTGATTCAGTCCCTGCAGTAACTATATATGGTATTACAAACAAGGTTACTGAAATTCAGAGATTAAATCATTTGCACAAAGACACAGTTTATATATAGCTGGGCTGGAATTTAGACTCATGCCTGCCTCACCCCATTGTTCATAATCTCAATAATGTGAGCAAAGATCCTTAAGTGGGAATTAATGAGGTGTGTAGAGGAAACGGCCAACTGAAAGCTCGTGAAGGTAGCTGGGGTCAAGTCTTCTAGGTATCAGTAGTAAGACAGTAAGAAATGAAAGGAAAGGCAGAAATCAAGCTGGAAAAACAATGAGATAAAAATTTCCCACATACTCTACTGAGCTAGCCTACACGCATTACGTTAAAATATTCTAATACTAAACCAAATAGTGGGAGCATTAATAACAACGTCTACACCTTGCTTGCACCTTCAAACGCATATCACATCTGTGATCTACCTTAAGGTTAATAGCTCTGTCTTTGAGGTGTATTTAGTTTACTCACCTTTTAAGGGTCATACACATAAATGTGATAACCTCATTTATCACCTATACTGGGTAACGCTCTCTTTTACTCTAACCTGAAAATTAAACTCTCTGCAAACCCCATAAAATGCATATTAAAACATCATGTGTGGGGTGCAAAACATTTTTGCATAATGACAGGTTTAATTTTGCTTATCCTGCTAGCATCTATTCTCGAAAACGAGGCCCTGAAATTTCCTATTTATGCTCCTAAATTCAGAATAGTTTAAAATGTCATTTTTATTATTCCTTATATCAGAGCCCTTAAAATTAAAAACATCCATCAGAAAATGGCTGCCTCCAAAATATATTGCCCAATATGGAATGTAAATATTAAATTTAAATATTTAAAAATTAAATTATTATTTAATTTATAATTGCATGAGCACAGTGTAGCTGGGTTATGTGGGTGAACAGAACTGTTCACAAGCAGAAATACGTGCTCTAACATCACTTTAAAAGCCACAAACCAAAAACCTTTAGCAATCAGACTGAGGATAGAAAAGTTACTGAAAGCCAGGGAGAAACTATCATTTCTGGACATTTCAAATCAGTTCCTAATCCCTGGAAGTAACTTTCAAAAATATAGGCACATTGAATTCTCAAAGCTGCCTCTATGTCACCAACAAAATGAGAATCAACTGAGATATATCTATACATCTCTATCGCTATCTATCTATCTATATAGTTAGATTGATAGATAGATATTTACTCACAAAACCTGTAAATGAATCAAAGGAAGGAAGGAATAAGGCAATTACAGTCTCTTTCACCCCCAGGCATAAAATATAAACATATGAAGATTTCTTTTAAAAATAGAACTTGCATGACTTAATGCCCTAGTCCTAAAATCCAGTTAAAATTAAGAACCTGAAAATACATGTTATCATTGTAAGATGGTCACAGAACCGTTCTGTGCAATAATTTGCTTTTATATAATCTGTTTTGTATAAGGTCAGTTCTAATTGTAGTGAAGAAAAAAATTATTTAAATCAGCGCAAAGCCGCATTCTCTGCAGAGCACTACATGGAATTCATTATTTATCTGAACTTCACAACACTGATGCAAGTTTCGTGTAGGAAGTATCTCTTTACACAAAGCTGCTTTCAGAGTCTGCTCAAATTCCATCTGTTCCATGATTCCTTCTCTGACTGCCCTGGATGGGAGTAATTCCCATTTCTCTGAAAGCTTATGGGGTTAATTATCTCAGATGCTGATGGCATCGCCTTGCTTGAGTTTTTCCTTCCTTAGCACGTAGCTCTGAGCTGGCTCCCACTTCATCCCCTGTCCCCTTCCCCGACCCACCCTGCACCCTTCAGCTACGATACCTGGCGCAGAACTTTGGCCAGGATTTACAACCAGGGTGGCTGTGGTCTGAACATTGCTTACAGATGTGCTTTGTACGGTCTCTAGTGCTTGACAGCTCTTAGCTAACATTTAAAACTTTGAAAAGTTTCACTGAAAAATGGGAATTTTTAGTTTCTTTTGAAGAAGTAGAAGATCTGATAACTCTGGGTCCATATTCCTTCAACAACTGGCTGGGGCTGCGTGGTGGCTTCTCTTTTTAGGATGTACACAGGTGCTCCAATGCGAGCTGCCCTCCCTGCTCCCCGATGAACCCCTACTTTGAAGCATCATCAGGAATTCATGACTGCCTTTTTTTTTTTTTTTATGGCGGAAGACTATCGGTACCCAGATCTCTATCAAAAGTGAGTTGACAAAAGAAAGCAAGGAGGCCATTGAATGGTTTCTAATCTGTAACCCTCATTCTCAATATGGATTGGCCTTTGCAGGCATTTGAATTTAGACTTTGAGGTGAAGTATGAAACTTAAGAGCACACAGTCTGTGCAGCTTTGGGTAGCCTTGAGATTTGATCTCTGCTTTGTCACTTATTAACTGTGAAGCCCGTACTTCTGGTCTCTTACCTCAAAAGTGGAAGTATTCCCAGATAGTTTTCTTTTGAAGATTAAGAAAGGTAAATAAATAATAAATACTTAGTACGTTATCTGCTACATAGTGAGCCCATAGTAAATGATAAATATTATTACTATCTTTCCCATGTTTAAAGTTAAGAAATTCTTTTGAACTGAGCTCTCACATAAGATCGCCTCAGCGGCTCAGGTTAGATTTGCCCAGTTGGTTGGAATGCATGAATGAATATTTCAAATCATGTACTTAAGATATATTTATTAGATGCCTACTACGTGCCTGGCACTATTCTCCATATTTGGTATTTATACTGTAAACAAAGCAGAACTGGTCCTTGCTGTAATGGAGCTTACATACAGGTGAAGGAAACAATAAATAAATACTTATATATATATATATATATATGATGTTATTCCAGGAACAATATATGTGATAAGGCAAGGCAAAGGGATCGAGAAAAATGGGGGCATGTACTATTTTACACATGGTGGATTAAAGAAGTGGTATTCAAGCAGAGACCTGAATGGAGAGACAGAGAGCTAAGAAAGCGCGTGGCGGGAGAGCACTGCTGGCAGCAGGGGTGTACCAGGCCGAGGAGCAAGCTGAGTGCTGTGATCAATGACAAGGAGGCCAATGAAGGGAGACGGAGAGGCGGAGACTTTACCAGGGGTTCATATCATGCTGGGCCTTGGAGGCCATGTGTGAACACTTAGGGTCCAAGTGTGATCAGAAAACCTTAGACTATTTTACTTGCATAGTTTACATGATCTGCTTTGTCCTAAAAGGCTGCTATGTGGATCAGAGGCTGTGTGGAAGCAGACAGCAGTCAGGAGGGTGTTGCCGTCAACCACGTGAGGGATTATGGTCACGCGGACTAGAGGTGGTGGCAGTGGAGGCTGCGAGATGGTCAGGTTTTCAGAGCAGCAGGCTTTGTGGGGTGTACGTCAAAGAAAAGAGCAGACGATGACTGTCAGGTGTTTGACCTAAGAAACTGGCTGGACAGTGGTAAGATAAATTCAGATTTAGAACACTGGATGAGTGTCAAGGGGTTGGCGTGTGGGTGCGAGTGGATATCAAGAGTTCAGTTCTAGGGACTCCCCTAGAGGGGGCACAGTGGTTAAGAGCCCGCCTGCCAATGCAGGGGACACGGGTTCGAGCCCTGGTCCGGGAAGCCCGTGCGCCACAACTGCTGAGCCTGCGTTCTAGAGCCCACGAGCCGCAACTACTGAGTCCACGTGCTGCAACTACTGAAGTCCAACACGCCTAGAGCCCGTGCTCCGCAACGAGAGAAGCCACTGCAGTGTGAAGCCCTTGCACTGTAATGAAGAGTAGCCCCCGCTCGCCACAACTAGAGAAAGCCTGTGCGCAGCAACGAAGACCCAATGCAGCCAAAAATAAATTGATTCTTAAAAAGAAACAGTTCAGTTCTAGACACGTTAAGTTTTAGATACTCAAAGAGCATCTGTGAGGAAATGTTGAACAGACAGTTATACGTACGTCTGGTGTTCAAGGGAGCGACTGAGGCTGGAGATAGAAATTTGGAAATCCTTATTGTATAGACATGGCAGTTAAGGCCATGGAATTTGTTGGAATGATCAAGCGCTTATGTATAGAATGAAAAAAAGAGGCATGGGGTTCTAGCCAGGGAAGAAAGAGTGGCAGGTGCAGAGGAAGAAAACCAAGAGTGTGGCCGTGAGGCCCAGGACTGTGTTCACATCCTTACAGGCGAAGAAGGCCCCTTGTTCTCCAAGGTTATACATTTTCAGACCAACAGTGTTTTAGGTGTGGAAAGACTTTAGCCTTAATATTTTGCAAGTTCTGCACTGAGACACAGGAAGATAATCCCCCAGTGTCATGCAGTGATTGGTTTTAGCTGATCGGGGATGATACCCTACTTGGAGAGATGACAGATGAGGCCTGAGGCAAGTGCCCTGTAATGAACTTGGAATTGTCATCAGCCGCTCTCATCTCTGGGCAGGAAAGGGAGGTACCAGGAACAGTCACGGGTATCAGATGCTGCTTCCTTCTCTCAGAAGCACTTCTCCCAGATGATCAGCCATTGGAAACGTTTATACAGCCCTTTCAGCATACATGATACAATCCTAGACACTGGTAAGCTGCAGAGTGAGAAGTTAAGTGGGCCCTCCTCCAAGATTTTTATGCTTCTAACTGGCAGAAGAGGTGAACAGTCCATAGCAAATGTGCATTTTCACGTAAAAACGAATTCAGAAGTTAGGTTTTTTAAAAAAAAACCAGAAATGAAGTAGGTCCTAAAGCAATGTAGATGCTTCCTTAAGAGAGTGCAGTGAATGAGAACCACTAGCACAGGGTTGGACATCTGATTAATATTTATTGAGTAAATTCACGCCTCTGCTTGTTCTCAGTGAGAGACCACTAATGGGATAAAGCAACCAAACTGAAAAGACATAGGACTTTTCCAAGAATTTCAAATTAAGAAGTTATTCACGCAGGTGATGCTGAGACTAACACCTATTATAAAACAGAATGCTCTTAAATATTCTATGATGAATGACTACTTTTAATTAATCTTTATTCTACCACACCTCATCCTGTGAAAACCCTCTGTCCTCCTGGAGCACATATTTTAAATATCTAAATGCAAGTGTACCTGAGTAACACAGCAAGGGTGCTGGAAGCCAGTGACATTGACAAAAACTGAGGATGACTACATTTGAGGATCACTTTTTACTACTTTAATAATTTTTTTCCTTTCTTTGTTCCTTTTCCTCCCTCCCTCCCTTCCTTCCTTCCTTCCTTTTTTTGGCCATAGTTTCTCTTTAAAGTCCATATTCAATTTTTAGTTACGACACACAGGGAACCCTTCTCTTTCACATTGGAGAGTGACCTGAAACATGTGGTCATAAAATCTACGTCAGTCCCTAAACATCAAGCAGATCTAAACTGTCAAAAATGAAAGAAGTGAGATATTTTGGACTTTAAGAAATGACAGCATATCCCAATTAAACATATATATGTGTGTGTGTGTGTGTGTGTGTGTATACACATACATACACTCACTCACACACACACACAAACATTTACCTCTTTATCTACAACATATGGACTTACAGATTTTTATGCCAAGCCATACGTTTCTGTCTGGCATCATACAGCTCAAGTTTGATGAAAACTAGCCAGTCCTGTGGTGTGCTTCTTTGTTACATGTTATCTAACTCCTATGAGTGAGAATTCCCATTGGATCAAGGAGAAAAACAAAGGAAGAGATATAATGATCCTCTTGCAGTTTGTTTTGAGGGAGTGAAGGATGTGAAAACTTGGTGGAAACACAAAAATTCACTTTATAATAATAATTGGATGTCTCTGATATAACCAGTATTTTTGGTGGTGGCTTACATTTTAATTCATGACTTTGCACTAAACAAGATCCCAAAGTGGGAAAACACTGTGATAAAATTCTATGATTTTAAATATAGCGGGCAGCTGGAAAGAGAGTGTAAATGTGTGTGCTGATGTGAGGGGTGTGTAAGGAGCGTTCAGCTGGGAGTATTTTTGGTAACTATCTGCAAATCCTATAGAGCACATACCATGGGACAGAGACCATAAATCTCGTAGGCTTTCACCACGTAATGGGTAAATTCCATGGGAAATCTCAAAAATAATTCTTGTAGACAGGATGAGCGGCTCATCTACAGTATTATTTTGGCTAACACTGATTCCTTTTCCTTTCATTTGGGAGATCAAATATTGTATTTAGCCTCAAAAGTGGATCACACTCCGGGTGGCCCCAGGGGAAAGGCTGAGGAGGTGGTTTTTCTTTTTCTCCTTCCTGGCAGCAAAGAAATTCTAAAATTCGTTCCCAGGTTCTTAGTAGCATGGCATCCGCTGCAGATGCGGTCACTCAATGAATAAACGCATCAGGTCACTTCGGCCATGGGATTCTGTCCTGTCTCATAATTTGGATTCATCATTACAGATAGATTTATATATTTTTGCCACAGAGGGAGAGTATATAGGCGACCCCTCACAACAGTACACGTTTCTTCGTTAGAGAAGGGCTGTGATTTGAGGGGGAAGCTTAGTGTCAAATTCTTCCTGTTCTTGTCATGTTTGGGAAGGTGTGCTTCAAAGTCAGCATCCCTGGCCTCCTTCTTGTGCTCGGATGAGAGCTGCTGCCCAGTTCTCCTGGCAGAGCATCCCTCCCTGAACCAGTGTCAGCGTGCAGTGGGCAACGCACTCACCATGAGCTACTTGCCCACCATTCGGAAGTATTATCGAATCAAACACTATGTACATTTCAAGTGAATGTCCACAGAGTTTCACTCTACTAAATGGAATATAAAAGATGCCGTTGGCACCGTGCATTTATAGATGCTAAACAGAAACATGGGCAAATACGATACCGTCATCGCGAACATTACTTGAATTGGTTTTCCACTACTTCACTGAGCAATAATGATAGATAGAAAACATCGTAATTATCAGGCTGTAAGAATGTCAACCCTAGTATTGCTTCGAGGGCATCTGATGCCTTTAATTTTTATTCTTCTTTCTTCCAACTTGTCATCATAGAGGGTTTGCGAGTTGTTTTTCCAAATTACTGAAAGTGACTTTTCATTGAGCTGATATGTTAGGAGAGTGTTTTGTTTTGTTTGATTAAAATTTTCTTTTATTGAAGTATAATTGATTTACAATGTCATGTTAGTTTCAGGTGTACGCCACAGTGACTGTTATATATATATAAAAGAATCTGAATATATAGTATATATATGAAAAAGAATATATATATATTCTTTTTCAGATTCTTTTCCCTTGTAGGTTACTGCAAAATATTGAGTAGAGTTCCCTGTGCTGTACAGTAGGTCCTTGTCGTTTATCTATTTTATATATAGTCGTGTGTATCTGTTAATCCCAACCTGTGAGGAGAGTGTTTTGAATGAATCTTCATGACCAGAGAAATGAGAAATACCTGGTGAACTACAAAAAGGGGACTATTTGAAAGAACATTAGGGAAAAGCCCACTTGCCTTGGAGCATCTGATGATACGAGAGAGAGAGAGAGAGAGAGAGAGAGAGAGAGAGAGAGAGAGAGAGAGAGTGTGTGTGTGTGTGTGTGTGTGTACGTACACGGGCAGGTGCACAAAAACTCAGGCAGAAATAGATGCCCACTTGGGGAGGTGATTTGCCACTTGAAAGAGAATTAAAAAAAACTAGCAACAACCAGATGTTATAATTCTGTTCCCAATGATACTACTGGCAGCTTTGGTTCTCCAGGGGAAAGGAAGGGAGTACATCTCTCCTGTGCTGAAGTATTGGAGGAAAAGGACTGAAGCTTATTCTTGGCTGTACTTCACACAGAGTGCTTTACACAGAGCAGAAGCCCAATTAATGCCTGTGGAATTCAATTTATTGAATCGCGCTGAACGGAAAAGAGGACTCAAGGGACTTGGAGCCCTCGAGAGTATATTGCAAGAGGGTCAGTTTCAAGCAGAGACTAAAATTTTAAATCTCTGGATTTGTCTGTTGGGAACTGGAGATATATGTCTCGAATGGGAAACAAATAACAAATTTACATATTGGAACTGCTGAATATTTGTTCTGGTCAGTGATACACCATTTTTATCTGATATTTGAAAGAAAATATTAATTTCTAACTGTGTCATTATTATAATACATCTTGAGTCAAACTTTATTTTCCTTTAGATTTTTATGAATTTTTGAAAGATGAAAGCCAGGTAAAGTGATAGAAAATGACGTATTTTTTAATCAGTTAATTATGACTTCTAATAGAAAAAGTTTATCCACTAAATTTAAATTTGAATTAATCTAAAATGCCAAAATATTTTTTGTATTGGCAAAATAGAGCCTTCTTTAAAATATTCTCATAAATCAATGATGATTAAAATCTTCCTCAAATTTTGAAGATAAACTCATATTTAGGTTGTGATAAAATGTGAAAAATTTCAGCATGAAAGTTGTTATTTTCAAAAAATTATGACTGTGTGAGAACATCTCTCAGCCAAATTTATAGCAATAAATACTATAACCAATATAAAATGAAATATTGGAAAATTTGTTCTAAAGATTTTTAAAAATAAGGTCAGTGGGGGAAAAATAAGGTTTTACCCCAACAATAAAATACGCAGGGCAGTTGATGAGATGCTATTAGAATCCTATATAAAAAGATAAAGAACTGGATAAAATTTGTTTAAAGAGTTTTGTTGGTTTTCTTTTATTTTTTGGATACACTATACCAAGTATTTTTCTTTATGCATTTCTCTAATTCTTATAGTTATTAAATACTCCTTTATTTTTTTGTATCTGTAAGAAAATAACTACTAAAAACAAAATAGAATTCCTCTACCTGTTTTAAGGACACAGAGATAATATGTTTCTCAATATTTAATTTCTCATTTCTCAGATATCATGCAGACCTAGGATTAGTCTTCTATTAAATCTAGTAATTTCAGTTTAAAATAGAAGAAAAATGGGAAAAGCACAAACACATGGATACTAAACAACATGCTATTTAAAAAAATGGGTCAGTGAAGAAATCAGAGAGGAAACCAGAAAATACCTGGAGACAAATGAAAATGGAAACGCAAGTCTCCAAAATCTATGGGATGCAGCAAAAGCACTTCTAAAAGGGAAGTTTATAGTGATACAGGCCTACCTTGAGAAACAAGAAAAACCTCAAATAAACAACCCAAACTATCACCTAAAGGAATTAGAAAAAGAAGAACAAACAAAGCCCAAAGCCAACAGAAGGAAGGGAACAATAAAAATCACAGAGGAAATAAATAAAATAGAGACACCCCCAAAAAAACAATAGAAAAAAGATCAATGAAACAAAGAGCTGGTTTTTGAAAAGATAAACAAAATTGATAAACATTTAGCCAGGCTCATCAAGAAGATAGAGGATCCAAATAAACAAAATACAATTTAAAATAGGAGGAATAGCAACCGATACCACAGAGATACAAAATATCATAAGAGAATATTATGAACAGTTATATGCCAGCAGATTGGACAACCCAGAAGAAATGGTCAAATTTATAGAAAGATAAAACCTACCAAGACTGAATCAAGAAGAAACAGACAATTTGAACAGACTGATTACTAGTAGTAAAACTGAATTTGTAATAAAAATACTCCTAGCAGACAAAAAAGTCTGGGACCAGATGCAATAACATGGATGGACCTAGATAGAGTATTATGCTTAGTGAAATAAGGCAGAAAGAGAAAAACAAGTAGTCTATGTTACCATTTATATGTAGAATTGAAAAAACAAAACAAAGGAATGTATACAACAAAACAAAAACAGACTCATAGATAAAGAGAAAAAAATAGTGTTTACCAGTAGGGAGAGGGAAGCAGGGAGGGGAAAAAGTCTAGGGGATTGAGACATACAAACTACTATGTATAAAATTAATAAGCTACAAGGATATATTGTACAGCACAGGGAAATATAGCCATTATTTTATAATAACTTTAAATGGAGAATAATCTCTAAAAATATTGAATCACTATGTTGGACAGCTGAAACTAATATAATATTGTAAATCAACTATATGTCAATTAAACAAAATGAATCAAAAGTTGTTATGAATAGGGACAGTATCAGAAGTAATTTCAGAAGATTTATTTTTTAAAATACATTTAGGCAGGGCTTCCCTGGTGGCGCAGGGGTTGAGAGTCCGCCTGCCGAAGCAGGGGACACGGGTTCGTGTCCCGGTCCGGGAAGATCCCACGTGTTGCGGAGCGGCCGGGCCCGTGAGCCATGGCCACTGAGCCCGTGCGTCCGGAACCTGTGCTCCGCAACGGGAGAGGCCACAACAGTGAGAGGCCCGCGTACCGCAAAAAAAAAAAAAAAAAAAAAAAAAATGTAGGCAGGTTTCTTTTTTTAAAAAATTAATTTATTTATTTTTGGCTGTGTTGGGGTTTCGTTGCTGAGCACAGGCTTTCTCTAGTTGCGGTGCGCGGGCTTCTCATTGCGGTGGCTTCTCCTGTTGCGGAGTATGGGCTCTAGGTGCACAGGCTTCAGTAGTTGTAGCTCTCCGGCTCAGTAGTTGTGTCGCACGGGCTTAGCTACTCCACAGCCTGTGGGATCTTCCCGGACCAGGGCTCAGAACCCCTGTCCCCTGCACTGGCAGGTGGATTCTGAACCACTGTGCCACCAGGGAAACCCTCACAAGATTTCTAATTATTTTCTTTGAAAACAACTAGCCCAATAACTTGCATTATTTTTATATCAAATCTTCGAAACTATTCAGTATAAATATTTAAACATGTAGAAAACCAAGTCTCACAATAAATAATACTGTGAAAATAATCAGTTGCTACATCACTTTTTTGGTAATATGTCCCCACCGAAGAGATTTCTTTTTGATTAAGAAATAAAACAAAAGTTAAATGACACATTAAAGATCATCTGATAATTTAGTGACTGCTTCATCTTTTCCACCGAATGTCCTTTCCTTTGAATCAGTAAACAACAAAATAAAAGAAGTCATTGCAATGTCTTCAAAACATTACTTGTACTGAAAAAATGTGAATGAAATATATTTAGTGGTGACTATATTAAAATATTATTACAACCTGAACGTTTGGGCACTTGGAAATGTATACACATGACAGAAGAAAAATATTAAAGGAGGATTACCACAAAGACTATTTCCCCAACAGAAATTTAGAAAGGGATCTGGTCTGATATCATTCGGGTTATACAAAAGCCTTTAGGGTTTTTGTATAACCTTTCGGGTTATACAAAAACCTTCATTAAGAAAGAAGAATGCCAGCAAGCTTAATGAGCTGGAAGAGTTTTGAGTTTACTCATTGGAACATATAACAAGACAGATTTTCAGTGGGACTAGAAAATATCTTACGGATTATGAAAACTTGCATAAACAATGATGTTACCGGGTGTTAGACTCTTCCCCTTCCTTTCTTTCACACTAATGCTAAGAGGAAGTTTAATGAGTGGAAAAGATAAAGTATCAACAGGCTTTGGATAAAATACAGCAGAGATGAGAAAAATGTAAAATAAAACAGTGAAAAACCTCGACTGAAACACTGGAATTGGGTAACTACTGTATTATCGGTTGATAAAACTACCACAAAGGTGCATGTATGTGTGTGTGTGCATGTGTGTGTTTAACCACGGACACATTGGTTTATCTACTACTGCTGTTTCAAAGATCATATTTAAAAACAAGTGATGCAGTATCACTAAACTATTTTCAGTATGAACTGGTCCACTTCCATTTTCTCTTTGGAGAAAGAGAAAGTGAAGTTGGATTGCATGAAGAGAATAAAGCTGCTTTACTTGATCTTATCAGCCAACAGCAGAGCAAGGAAGAATTTCTAATGGCACCTCCATCATCGACTGCACTTGTTAGAGAAACAGGATTGTTGGTGAGTCATAAGGCCACTAAGTTGCTCCAATGCAATGAGAGTTTTAGTGAGTATTTTGACAGTGGAAGTGTGAATAAGGGCAGAGAAAATCTTTTAAGCCCATTTTTGATGGAAGCATAGCCATATACTTACTGAATAAGGTTAAAAACAGGACAGAAGAGGGAGGAAAAGAATGAATACATTTCATGATCGGGATAATGCTGAAAGCATTAGAAGATGCCAATGTCAATACAGTTATTAAATATGCTCTTTACACACATGTAGCGGTATCTCTGGCTAGCATGGAAGGCTTCCTTCCCCAATAGTCCTTCTTCAAACACTTGAAGTTGAAAGAAGATAAAGCTCAGTATCTCCAGGGACCTCTACTGTTTCCAGATTTAGACGATCAGCTCTAAGAATCAAAGCCTTGATCAAAGTTATGACTTTTGCTCTTGAAGCACAAACAAAGCTGTGAGAAAACTAAGATGCTTCTAAATTTTAACATAGAATCAGTATCACGGGAATGTCAAGTTTAAAAATGGAAGTGTTCTACCTTTGGTTAGCATGAAATTAGCTTGGAAGAGACTAACTGGACATAGTTGCTTATAAATGTGTTCCTGGATACACTTAGCCAAGAAGAATGACGGAGGAGCTCTTCGTTTGACTAATAACACATTTCATGTTCTTTAGTATCTTTATGTGTAGAAGCTGAAATAAATGAGCTATGAGTAAAGAATGGGGAGAACATTGGGAGATGCCAGGAAGCACCATTCCACTTAAACATTTCATGTGTGCCAAAATAATTTGTTCGAAATGCTGAATTCTCTACATTGAAGTTCTAGGCCACAGATCTGGGGACAGAACTAGTAAAAAAAAATAGTCAGTGAGCTTCGATATTGGCAGGCTGAAAGAGAGAAGGAGCTGTCAGCCTAAAGTGAAACCCTCTGGAGGAGTGAGGACTTTTCAGCAAGGGGATAGCAGGGTGAAAAGAAGGGATCCTTTTTTAGGGCTGCGGAGAATAGCAAGCGCTGCCCAAGGTAACAGGAATTTGCATTTCTGAAAGATTACTTCCGGGAAGAGGGTTTCCCCCAGCGTGGACATGGACCGTGGGGTTTCTTATGCTGTTGTTTCGCAGCTGGAACACATCATCCAACAGGTCTGTGATGCTGCAAATGATTCCACCAGGCAGGGCACTTCGGGATTAATCAAAACCCAGCTGCATGGAGGAGAGTAGCTGTACCATACAGGCTGAAGCTAGCAAAGGGCCCGGTAAGCTGGTGTCTGTTCAGAGACTCCTCCAGAAAGCCTAACCCAGCTGCTGTGGCCACAAAGAAAAAGAGCTGGAAACCATAAGTCCTGGTCTTCCCACTCATGAACTACATCCCGGCATCCAATTAACTCGTCCACTTTTAAAGAGACAACCCTAGCATCCTTGCCCTTTGTAAGGACCTTCACTCTTCACATGTGTATTTAGCATGCTCCAAGGCTCCAAAACGTTCACGCAATTTTTTCCTATCTGGTTTTGAGATACGTCTGGGGAAAAGTTGGAACTTGCCATTTTGCAAGATGAAAAGCAGAAGCTAAATTTTAATTATCAGAAATATCAGGGTGTTCTGAAAACACTGTTCTCCGTGTCAGTAAAACTTTTCGGTTCTTTTAAAAATCCTTCACGTGGTAGTTCAGAAAGACAAATTTTAATTTTAAAAGGGAACACGATGAGCTTATTCAATACTTTCATTTTATAGGCAATGAAAGGAGGTCTAGAGGGATTAAGTGACTTGCCTTAGGTCATTTTCATAAAGATGAGAAAAAAAAAAGTCTTGAACTAATTCTCTAGATTTTAGATTGGGTGAAAAAAAAAAGACTTTTTTCTTAATTCACTTTCTAACAAATCACTCACTTCGTCTCCCCAAGTTCAAAGCTTGCTGTCTTTCAATGCTCAATATTCCCTTGATCCAGAATTTGGCCACAAGAGGAGGGGGGGAGGGGAGCGTATTGAAGAGTATACTTGTTTCCATGCTGCTTACATTTTCAACACAGCAGGAATAATAACAGAAATACAGTTTTGCAGGGGAAGGTCAAGGAGTGAGCTCATTAAGAAAAACAACTACCTTTAAACAAGCCGAAGAAAGCAGGGGTATGTAACAGATTTTGCTAATGGGGCTGTGATTAAATAAAATAAATGAGAGTTTGAGGTGGGCATAGAAAGACAGAGAGCCAGCCCACAAGAGTAAATATGAACAATACAGTCCGATAGAGAACGTCACATAGGTAGGAACAAAATATTGGGTGTCGCGGACAGTGAGTGTGTAGTAAGCGATGGTATTTAGATTTTGCTACAGAACTGTGTGTGCTGAGTCGATATTTCCAAATGGAATAGTTAATAATTAATTAATTGGGATCCTGTTTCTAGTTTGATTCAGAAAAACATTTATTATTTTCTTTAGCGAATAACGTAAGTCTTTTTAAATGTCGAAATTTGTAAAAATGCTAATTTTGTTCAGGCTCTCATTGAAGGTCACAGAGTAGCCAATCGACGTGCACTTGTAAAACGCAATCACCTTATTTCCACTGACTCCACTGACAGGGAATGAAATCTAACACAGTTAATAAGTATTTATTAATTTAACAGCTCATATTAACATGTGAAACCTAACCTCCCGCTTATCAGGATGAAATGAGTGTGTTATTAGAAATTACATTATAGGTCAAGCAGAAGAGAGCAGCACATAATCTTCTTGCTGAATAAATAAATATTTGTGGACTGATTTCTTAAAGGAGATATCAATTGAAACAAGTGATTAAAGTTGACAATGGAATTGTACAAATGACCCTAATGAATGACTTTTCTAATCATTTTCATGTGTGTGGACATTAGCCCTGTTTGCACAGAGTGAATAACTATGCATGCCTTAAACGACAGACACCCATAATTGGATGAAAATGATGCTCAGTTACCTATTCTGTGGCGTCGGTGAATTCTGACAAATAATTTTATCTTCAGCTGGGGAAAGTTCAAATTTTCCCAGTTACCTATTCTGTGGTGTCGGTGAATTCTCACAAATAATTTTATCTTGAGCCGGGGAAAGTTCAAATTTTCCTTTTTTTTTTTTTAAACTGCCACTGACTTGGCGACTTGACTTGGCAAAGCTCCTAACCAGATTCCAGACAAAACCGCCCATTTACAAAACATCAAAACTTCTTCTGCAGTTTTGGATTAAGGATTCGAAACTTAAAAAAAAAAAAAAGTTCTACTTCCCAACCCCCTTCTCTTTGTAAATATGATAAACGCATGGCTATTTGGTCCATACTCTGTGACAGTAGTAAGATAATGTCACTCTTCACATAAGTTCTTACTTATTGGCTACCTTTTGATGGATTTATCGGCTGCCAGCAAATAATGGATAACAATTTTGGTAAAGGTGGTCATGCCAGACCTGTACATGAGATCCTCCCTGTGAAGAGTCAGGGAGTCTCAATGGCACAGACACGTGACAGACTTAGAGCTACCCTAATGCTTCTGTCTGTCTCCTCAGCCCACACATATTTAGGGTCTAATGTGCTACTTCTCAATCTGATGACCAGTCCATTTATGGGCTTAAAGGGTGATGTTACTATGTCGTCAGGAACTTTGCAATTGGTAATAACGTCACTGCCTCATGGCTGATGAACTGAGATCAGCTCATTAGCCAAAAGTGTTAGAAATTTATACTTGGTGGCATTTTCTTTGCAGGGTTTCCGGTAAAAACGTTCTTCTAATCTGCTAAAACCCATTTTTTAAACTTCTCAAAGATGTATGAAGGATTAATGAGCCTGTTTCTTTTCTCCTACATTTAAAATATAACATGTTATGTTTGATGCTTCTTTACCGGTATTTTTATGAGCAATAAAAGGGCTTTCCTCCATGTATATTACATATTTTTAAAAGGGTGAAAAAATGATAAATTATTTCAAAAGTTTTAATGACACATCAAGGGGGTTTATACTACGTGGGACTGTCTTGGGTAGCTACAATATTTTAACCTATAGCCTGCTTCCTTGTTCTGATTAAGCATTTATCAAGCCTAATACAAATCAAATGTAGAATCAAGCCCAAACATGAACCAAAGCATTTTCCTTTTGTGTTCATGAGAACATTTCATGTGGGATTAGTATTTTCATAAAATCACAAATATAAATGTCAAAGAATTTTATACGACGTAGATGAAATTGCACTGGCAAAAATTTTCGCATGTATTGACACCTAATCTGGAACCCCCAAATAACTGATGGGTCCTAAGAGGAAGGAGAGGTGAATAATGTCTGCTTTCATATTTTTCCAAATGTGTCCTAGATGTCTAAAATTCATTAGCTATATTATTGTGGGATAATGTGCAGATCCGTTCTACAGGTATACAATTGTTGGGGGCAGAAAAACACAAAATGAGTTCAGAGTGTGATTTAATGGACAGGACTACAGTTGTTCTTTATATTTACTTAGAGTTACGTAAGAATGTAGACATTGATTCTTACATTTATAGAACATCTTTTTTTGTCATTTGAAATTCATTTTTATTCGGTCTTTTTCATTTAACCATGCTTCAATGTATTTATAATAAATGAAAGTACATATAAACCTTCCAGAACATCTCTGGGAATACGGAATTATATTAATAACACTCTTAATGTCATTTATTTGACATGGGATCTGATTATGCCATTAAAGACCTAGTTCCTCTGATACTCACACAGGGATTAGAAATAACTGAATTGGGGAAACATCCCAGAAGTGAGGAATAGTTATTTTTAAATTCAATGGTAGAATTCACACTTTTAAAATGGTACAATTCACAGTTCCTCCTCTTCAGGAATGTTAAATCTTGTTTGAGAGGAAATTCATATATTCATGATAAATTAGAAAACAATTTGGAAGCAATATATAAAATTTATACAGAGCTGCAGGCTGTAGGTACCATTCTGAGGCAATTCAGAACATGAAAAAAATCAGTGTGGGCTGGTGTTCGTTCAGGCAGACTTCACGGAGCGGGCAAATCTCGTGAATGTTAAAGATATGTCACATTGTTATTAGCAGAGGGACGATAAAGAAGACCAGACGCCGAGACAAATGAGAGCTTGTCAGGGGGCAAAACTGGCCATGAGTGTTGAACAGAGGAAAGAAGCTCTCAGCTGAACATTGTAAGACTGAAAATGTAAAATGCAGTCAGTTCATACAGGCCCTGGAGGCTGGGCAGAGGCTTTTAAATTTGTTCTATACGCAAAAAGTAGCCAACAGATTGTTAACAAAGAGAATACACGGTAAAAGTGGCTCTGTTGTGAACCTGACAACCATGAGATAAGCTGGTGACACTCAGAAACTAGGTGGTCAACTGTTAAAAAAGATGTGAAATGAGGTGTTGATGGCCCACATTTTTTTCTTTGTAGCAACTTCATTTTCAATAGTGAAAACCTAGACAGGACCCAAACACCCAGAAAAAGATGAATAAACTAAAAGTGGTACATCCAAAGATAAGAAAAGAGATGAGCTACTCCTATGTATCACTGATGAATCTTCATCATCAAATAATTATAAAACAAAAGAAAGCAGAAGAAAAAACAGTACATGGTTTAGGATGCCAATCAGATAAATTCAAGAAAATGCGAAGGTAGACTGGTGGTCATATAACACGGGAACAAAGAAACCAAGAGGAACTTTATGAAGAACGTATACTGTACTAGGTCTTAGTAGCTAAATGGGTGTGGGACGAGAAAAAGATGCAATATAGCTGACCGCAAACGATGTATCTCGGGGAAGCAGGGTAACACGGGAGCCATGGACAGAAAGGGGGAGCTGACCAGAGATTCATTTCTGATGATCACATACCCCCAGGCTTGACTTCACAAACCTGACCACCTTACTGGACATGTTCTGTGAACAACTGGAAATAAATTACAGATAAAAGTTTGAGCAGAAACTGCAGCTTTCATAACCAGCACATAGGCGACCATTGGGATGGCAAGAGTAGCTGAGCAATTGAAGGAATTGGATAAAGAAAGAAGAGAATGGAAACTTTGGGAATTCTACACAAGAGAACTAGTAGATACAGAATGGATAAGCAACAAGGTCCCACCGCAGAGCACAGAGAACTATATTCAATATCCTATGATAAACCATAACGGAAAAGAATATTAAAAAAGAATATATATGTATAAATGAATCACTCTGCTGTATAGCAGTGATTAACACAACATTGTAAATCAACTATACTTCAATAAAAAAATGAGAAAAAAAAAGAGAGAATTAGTAGAAAGACAAGCAAAATAGGAATTAAAGAAGGAGAAAATAAGAAAGATAGTCGAGGGACTTCCCTAGTGGTCCAGTGGTTAAGACTTTGCCTTCAGGATTCCCTGGTGGCCCAGTGGTTAAGAATCCACCCGCCAAGGCAGGGGACAGGGGTTCGAGCCCTGGTCCGGGAAGATCCCACATGCCATGGAGCAACTAAGCCCGTGCGCAACAACTACTGAGCCTGCGTTCTAGAGCCCACGAGCCACAACTACTGAGCCTGCACACCTAGGGCCCGTGCTCTGCGACAAGAGAAGGCACCTCAACAAGAGAAGCCCATGCACCGCAATGAAGAGTAGCCCCCATCTGCCGCAATTAGAGAAAGCCCGTGCACAGCAATGAAGACCCACACAGCCAAAAATAAATAACTTTATTAAAAAAGACTTTGCCTTCTAATGCAGGGTATGTGGGTTCGATCACTGGTCGGGGAGCTAAATCCCACGTGCCTTGTGGCCAAAAAAACAAAACATAAAACAGAAGCAATACTGTAACAAATTTAATAAAGACTTTAAAAATGGTCCACATCAAAAAAAAAATCTTTACAAGGAGCTTCAAGATAGCAGAAGAGTAAGACGTGGAGATCACCTTCTCCCCACAGATACATCAGAAATACATCTACACGTGGAACAACTCCTACAGAACACCTACTGAACGCTGGCAGAAGACCTCAGACCTCCCAAAAGACCAGAAACTCCCCACGTACCTGGGTAGGGCAAAAGAAAACAGAATAAACAGAGACAAAGTAATAGGGACGGTACCTGCACCAGTGGGAGGGAGCTGTGAAGCAGGAAAGGTGTCCACACTAGGAGCCCCTTCGTGGGTGGAGACTGTGGGCGGCGGAGGGGGAGCTTCGGGGCCGTGGAGGAGAGCGCAGCCACAGGGTTGCGGGGGGCAAAGTGGAGAGATTCCCGCACAGAGGATCAGTGCTGACCGGCACTCACCAGCCGAGAGGCTCGTCTGCTCCCCCGCCGGGGCGGGCGGGCCGGGAGCTGAGGCTCGGGCTTCGGTCGGAGCGCAGGGAGAGGACTGGGGTTGGCGGCGTGAACACAGCCTGAAGGGGTTAGTGCGCCACGGCTGGCCGGCAGGGAGTCCAGGGAAAAGTCTGGAGCTGCCGAAGAGGCAAGAAACTTTTTCTTCCCTCTTTGTTTCCTGGTGCGCGAGGAGAGGGGATTCAGAGCGCCGCTTAAAGGAGCTCCAGAGACGGGCACGAGCCGCGGCTACCAGTGCGGACCCCAGAGACGGGCGGGAGACGCTAAGGCTGCTGCTGCCGCCACCAAGGGGCCTGTGTGCGAGCACAGGTCACCATCCACACCCCCTTCCGGGGAGCCTACGCAGCCCGCCACCGCCAGGGTCCCGGGATCCAGCGACAACTTCCCCGGGAGAACGCACGGCGCCCTCAGGCTCGTGCAACGTCACGCCGCCTCTGCCGCAACGTCACGCCGCCTCTGCCGCCGCAGGCCCGCCCCGCACGCAGCGCCCCGCCCTCCCCCCCGGCCTGAGTGAGCCGGAGCCCCCGAATCAGCGGCTCCTTTAACTCCATCCTGTCTGAGTGGGAACAGACGCCCTCCGGTGACCTACACGCAGAGGCAGGGCCAAATCCAAAGCTGAGCCCCGGCAGCTGTGCGAACAAAGAAGAGAAAGGGAAATCTCTCCCAGTAGCCTCAGGAGCAGTGGATTAAATCTCGACAATCGACTTGATGTACCCGCATCTGTGGAATACCTGAATAGACAACAAATCATCCCAAACTGCGGAGGTGGACTTGGAGCAACTGTAGACTTGGGGTTTGCTTTCTGCGTCTAATTTGTTTCTGGTTTTATGTTTACCTTAGTTTAGTATTTAGAGTTTATTATCACTGGTAGATTTGTTTATTAATTTGGTTACTCTCTTCCTCCTTTTTTTCTTTTATATAGAGATATATATATATATATTTGCTTTTTCTCTTTTTTGTGAGTGTGTATGTGTATGCTTCGTGTGATTTTGTCTGTATAGCTTTTCTTTTACCATTTGTCCTAGGGTTCTGTCTGTCCTTTTTTTTTGTTTGTTTTTTGTATACTTTTCAGCCCTTGTTATCATTGGTGGTTTGTTTTTTGGTTTGGTTGCTCTCTTGTTTCATAATTTTTTTTTCTTTTATTACTTTTAATTTTTTATAATTTTTTTAATTTTAAAAACTTTATTTTATATACTCCTTTCTTTTCCTTTCTTCCTTCCTTCCTTTCCTCCCTCCCTCCCTCCTTCCTTCCTCCCTCCCTCCCTCCTTCCTTCCTTCCTTCCTTCCTTCCTTCCTTCCTTCCTTCCTTCCTTTCTTCCTTTCTTTCTTTCTCCCTTTTCTTCTGAGCAGTGCAGCTGACAGGGTCTTGGAGCTCCTGCCAGCTGTCACGCCTGAGCCTCTGAGGTGGGAGAGCTGAGCTCAGGACACTGGTCCACCAGAGATCTCCTGGCCCCCCGTAATATCAATAGGCAAGAGCTCTCCCAGAGATCTCTGTCTCAACACTAAGACCCAGCTCCATCCAATGGCCAGCAAGCTACAGTGCTGGACATGCTATGCCAAACAACTAGCAAGACAGGAACATAACCACACCCATTAGCAGAGAGGATGCCTAAAATCATAATAAACTCACAGACACCCAAAAACACACCACTGGACGCAGTCCTGCCCACCAGAAAGACAAGATCCAGCCTCATCCACCAGAACAAAGGCAACAGTCCCCTCCACCAAGAAGCGTACACAACCCACGGAACCAACCTTACCCACTGTGGACAGACACCAAAAACAACAGGAACTACGAACCTGCAGCCTGTGAAAAGGAGACCCCAAACATAGTAAGTTAAGCAAAATGAGAAGACAGAGAAACACACAGCAGATGAAGGAGCAAGGTAAAAACCCACCAGCCCTAACAAATGAAGAGGAAACAGGCAGTCTACCTGAAAAAGAATTGAGAGTAATGATAGTAAAGATGATCCAAAATCTTGGAAATAGAATAGAGAAAATATAAGAAACGTTTAACAAGGAGCTAGAAGAACTAAAGAGCAAACAAACAGTGATGAACAACACAATTAATGAAATTAAAAATTCTCTAGAAGGGCTCAATAGCAGAATAACTGAGGCAGAAAAACAGATAAGTGACCTGCAAGATAAAATAGTGGAAATAACTACTGCAGAGCAGAATAAAGAAAAAGGAATGAAAAGAACTGAGGACAGTCTCAGAGACCTCTGGGACAACGTTAAATGCACCAAAATTCAAATTATAGGGGTCCCAGAAGAAGAAGAGAAAAAGAAAGGGACTGAGAAAATATTTGAAGAGATTATCGTTGAAAACTTCCCTAATATGGGAAAGGAAATAATTAATCAAGTCCATGAAGCACAGAGAGTCCCATACAGGATAAATCCAAGGAGAAACACGCCAAGACACATATTAATCAAACTATCAAAAATTAAATACAAAAAAACAAATATTAAAAGCAGAAAGGGAGGGCTTCCCTGGTGGTGCAGTGGCTGCGAGTCTGCCTGATGATGCAGGGGACACAGGTTCGTGCCTCGGTCCGGGAGGATCCCACACGCCACAGAGTGGCTAGGCCTGTGAGCCATGGCTGCTGAGCCTGCGCGTCCGGAGACTGTGCTCCACAATGGGAGAGGCCACAACAGTGAGAGGCCCACATACCACAAAAAAAAAAAAAAAACAGTAAGGGAAAAACAACAAGTAACACATAAGGGAATCCCCATAAGGTTAACAGCTGGTCTTTCAGCAGAAACTCTGCAAGCCAGAAGGGAATGGCAGGACATATTTAAAGTGATGAAGGAGAAAAAACTACAACCAAGATTACTCTAACCAGCAAGGATCACATTCAGATTTGATGGAGAAATTAAAACCTTTACAGACAAGCAAAAGCTAAGAGAATTCAGCACCACCAAACCAGCTTTACAACAAATGCTAAAGGAACTTCTCTAGGCAGGAAACACAAGAGAAGGAAAAGACCTACAATAACAAACCCAGAAGAATTAAGAAAATTGTAATAGGAACATACATATTGATAATTACCTTAACTGTAAATGGATTAAATGCTCCAACCAAAAGACACAGACTGGCTGAATGGATACCAAAACAAGACCCATATATATGCCATCTACAAGAAACCCACTTCAGACCTAGTGACACATACAGACTGAAAGTGAGGGGATAGAAAAAGATATTCCATGCAAATGGAAATCAAAAGAAAGCTGGAGTAGCAATTCTCATATCAGACAAAATAGACTTTGAAACAAAGACTACTACAAGAGACAAAGAAGGACACTACATAATGATCAAGGGATCAATCCAAGAAGAAGATATAACAATTGTAAATATTTATGTACCCAACATAGGAGCTTCTCAATACATAAGACGAATACTAACATTCATAAAAGGGGAAAGTGACACAATCATAGTAGGGGACTTTAACACCCTACTTTCACCAATGGACAGATCATCCAAAATGAAAATAAATAAGGAAACACAAGCTTTAAATAATACACTAAACAAGAGGGACTTAACTGATATTTATAGGACATTCTATCCAAAAACAACAGAATACACATTCTTCTCAAGTGCTCATGGAACATTCTCCAGGGTAGATCATATCTTGGGTCACAAATCAAGCCTTGGTAAATTTAAGAACACTGAAATCGCATCAAGTATCTTTTCATACCACAACACTATGGGACTAGATATCAATTATAGGAAAAAATCTGTACAAAAAAAATACAAGCACATGGAGGCTAAACAATACACTACTTAATAACCAAGTGATCACTGAGGAAATCAAAAAATACATAGAAACAAATGGCAATGAAAACACGACGACCCAAAACCTATGGGATGCAGCAAAAACAGTTCTAAGAGCGAAGTTTATAGCAATACAATCCTACCTTAAGAAACAAGAAGCATCTCAAAAAAACAACCTAACCTTACACGTAAAGCAATTAGAGAAAAAAGAACAACAACAACAAAAAAACAATGTTAGCAGAAAGAAAGAAATCATGAAGATCAGATCAGAAATAAATGAAAAAGAAATGAAGGAAACAAAAGCAAAGATCAATAAAACTAAAAGCTGGTTCTTGGAGAAGATAAACAAAATTAATAAACCATTAGCCATACTCATCAAGAAAAAAAGGAAGAAGACCCAAATCAATAGAATTAGAAATGAAAAAGGAGAAGTAGCAACTGACACTGTAGAAATACAAAGGATCATGAGAGATTACTACAGGCAACTATATGCCAATAAAATGGACAACCTGGAAGAAATGGACAAATTCTTAGAAATGCACAACCTTCCAAGACTGAACGAGGAAGAAATAGAAAATATGAACAGACCAATCAAAAGCACTGAAATTGAAAGTGTGATTAAAAATCTTCCAAATTGGAAAAGAAGAAGTAAAGCTGTCACTGTTTACAGATGACATGATACTATACACAGAGAATCCTAAAGATGCTACCAGAAAACTACTAGAGCTAATCAATGAATTTGCTATAGTAGCAGGATACAAAATAAATGCACAGAAATCTCTTGCATTCCTATACACTAATGATGAAAAATCTGAAAGTGAAATTAAGAAACTGCTCCCATTTACCACTGCAACAGAAATAATAAAATATCTAGGAATAAACCTACCTAAAGAGACAAAAGACCTGTATGCAGAAACTTATAAGACACTGATGAAAGAAGTTAAAGATGACACAAATAGAAGGAGAGATATACCATGTTCTTGGATGGGAAGAATCAACATTGTGAAAATGACTCTACTACCCAAAGCAATCTACAGATTCAATGCAATCCCTAGCAAACTACCACTGGCATTTTTCACAGAACTAGAACAAAAAATTTCACAATTTGTATGGAAACACAAAATACCTTGAAGAGCCAAAGCAATCTTGAGAAATAAAAATGTAGCTGGAGGAATCAGGCTCCCTGACTTCAGACTATACTACAAAGCTACAGTAATCAAGACAGTATGGTACTGGCACAGAAACAGAAATATAGATCAATGGAACAGGATAGAAAGCACAGAGATAAACCCACGTACATATGGTCACCTTATCTTTGATAAAGGAGGCAAGAATATACAGTGGAGAAAAGACAGCCTCTTCAATAAGTGGTGCTGGTAAAACTGGACAGGTACATGTAAAATATGAAATTAGAACGCTCCCTAACACCATACACAAAAATAAACTCAAAATGGATTAAAGACCAAAATGTAAGGCAAGACACTATCAAATTCTTAGAGGAAGACATAGAACACTCTATGACACAAATCACAGCAAGATCCTTTTTGACCCACCTCCTAGAGAAATGGAAATAAAAAATAAATAAATAAACAAATGGGACCCAATGAAACTTAAAAGCTTTTGTACAGCAAAGGAAACCATAAACAAGATGAAAAGACAACCCTCAGAATGGGAGGAAATATTTGCAAATGAAGCAACTGACAAAGGATTAATCTCCAAAACATACAAGCAGCTCATGCAGCTCAATATCAAAAAAACAAACGACCCAATCCAAAAATGGGCAGAAGACCTAAATAGACATTTCTCCAAAGAAAATATACATATTGCCAACAAACACATGAAAGAAGGCTCAACGTCATTAATCATTAGAGAAATGCAAATCAAAACTACAATGAGATATCATCTCACACTCGTCAGAATGGCCATCATGAAAAAATCTGCAAACAATAAATGCTGGAGAGGGTGTGGAGAAAAGGGAACCCTCTTGCACTGTTGGTGGGAATATAAATTGATACAGCCACTATGGAGAACAGTATGGAGGTTCCTTAAAAAACTACAAATAGAACTACCATATGACCCAGCAATTCCACTGCTGGGCATATACCCTGAGAAAACCATAATTCAAAAAGAGTCATGGGGCTTCCCTGGTGGCACAGTGGTTGAGAGTCCGCCTGCCGATGCAGGGGATACGGGTTCGTGCCCCGGTCCGGGACGATCCCACATGCCGCAGAGAGGCTGGGCCCGTGAGCCAGGGGCACTGAGCCTGCCCATCCAGAGCCTCTGCTCCACAGCAGAAGAGGCCACAATGGCGAGAGGCCCGCATACCACAAAGAAAAAAAAAAAAAGTCATGTACTAAGATGTTCATTGCAGCTCTATTTACAATAGCCAGGACATGGAAGCACGCTAAGTGTCCATCAACAGATGAATGGATAAAGAAGATGTGGCACATATATACAACAGAATATTACTCAGCCATAAAATGGAATGAACCTGAGTTATTTGTAGTGAGGTGGATGGATCTAGAGTCTGTCATACAGTAAAGTAAGTCAAAAAGAGAAAAACAAATACCACATGCTAACACATATATATGGAATTTAGGGGGAAAAAAAAGGTCATGAAGAACCTAGGGGCAAGACAGGAATAAAGACACAGACCTACTAGAGAACGGACTTGAGGACACGGGGAGGGGGAAGGGTTAGCTGGGACAAAGTGAGAGAGTGGCATGGACATATATACACTACCAAATGTAAAATAGATAGCCAGTGGGAAGCAGCCACATAGCACAGGAAGATCAGCTCGGTGCTTTGTAACCACCTAGATGGGTGGGATAGGGAGGGTGGGATGGAGGGAGACGCAAGAGGGAAGAGATATGGGAACACATGTATATGTATAACTGATTCAGTTTGTTATAAAGCAGAAACTAACACACCATTGTAAAGCAATTATACTCCCATAAAGATGTTAAAAATCAAAAATCTTTAAAAGAATGATATTTGAAGAGCTAAGGGATGCCAAGGAAGAGAGTGCTAGGAAGGAGAGGGTCATTTTGTCAGAAGCAGCAAGGACGGGGAGTATAAAGAAAATCTGTCTGGATTTAAGGTTCCTTATTTGTTTTACAAGGATTGTAAAAAAAAAAAAGAAAAATTAGCTTAAAAGGGTTGACTGGGAAGGGGATCATTTAGCACAAATGTTAGTTTCTTAAGATGGTAAGGTTTCAATTTATATTTTATATGCATTTTCCTCGTATTAGGGAAATGAGCAAACCACTCACTTGTTCGTTCGTTTCTTCCTGGAATTTAGCAGTTCAGCTGAACTAATCGAAGTTTCTGAGCTTACGAGCAGCTGCAACTTCGTATTTAAATTTCACGTGCTGTCTGTCCTCCTCAATGCTCCACTAACAATCCATCTTACTTTCAAGTCTGACAATTTCCGAAGCGTACTGACCACCCACAGAGAGTATGCCTTCAGAAGGGAAAGCCCTTTAAGACCTGTGTTGAGCGAAGCAAAAATGCTTAGACTGTAGTCAATACTATTAGAACTGAACTGGGATAAGGGTACAGCGATTCAGAAGAATTAGTTCCATTATTTTTCCTGATGCTCCAGGAAAACAACAGAATGGAGAGACTTGTGATGTCATTGGACACTCTGCTCTGTAGTCGAGCATCCTCACTACAGAATTTCACGAAAATTGCAGTTAAACACTGCACGTAGAGCTGAAGACCGCACCAACTCTTCAGACACTGAAGATTTTCCAGATAGATGCTTCAGCTTCCTTTAGGTAAGAATAATGGGCAGGACTGTATTCTACTTGGTTTATAATAGAGACTTCTGAAGAGAACTGATTTTTTTCTAATAATAGAGTAGGACATGGGTTAGTCCTACACATTAGAATAAATGTGTGGACTTTAATAATCTTAAATTCAAAACTGCAGAAGTCACCCCACAGTGAATATTGACATTTAGAAGCCTCTCAGTATCAACATAAATCCTGTATATAAGAGACTGAGATTGCAACTGGTTTTTTTTTTCCTTATTCCCACTGAACAGTTTTGTATTTAAGTGGTCTTTCTTTTTTCTTTGAAAAATCTGATTCCCATCCATAAATATTTCTAAATCAGGGGAGTGTGCCTTTAAATTAAGTCTGTTCCTGAAGTGACCCATATCTGGCCATTGGGTAACCTGTATCAGGTAGTACCACATGTTCACAATCAACCCCAGCATGCACCCTTTGGGCTGATGACTAAAATGTGACAATTCTGATAATTAAACCACCTAAAGCCAGCAGCTGATGTCTTGCATTAATTCAAAACAGCATAAGGTGAAACTCAGCACACTATCCAATTACCAGCGACATGGTTATATACACTCTCAACCATGTGGTGTGGCTTTCCCCAGATACGCTAAACCTGATGTCTGACAAAAACTGTAATTTAAACAAATAAAGGGGGTAGTGGATGGATTGTAGCCTGTTTAACAGAGTCCCTCTGAAGCGTCTCTTGATTAGCAAGGCTGAGTAGAGGCCAGAGGATGACATTTTCCAATCAACCTGACATTCACTGAGAAATTATATTTTTCTGTATCATTCATTAAGAGATAGTGGAGTTCAGATTTTTCATTTATATGGAAAATCCCAATTAATTAAAATAATGAAGAAAAATAAAAGCAAATTACTTTTATACTGGGGTATAATTTTTTTTTGAATCTTCTAAACTGTATTTGCAACTGACAAAAACATCTGGAGCTGACAAAAATCTTCCTAGAGACGAGGCCCTCAGCAGAGTCTGTCCCCACCGTAAAATTTTACAGCAACTGTACAGGACAAAATTAGCAATGAGTGATCTTCGGCACTAGAATGGGTAATTCCTTAGCTGTTCATACAATATCCAAACTGCCCATCACGTGACATTAAGCTGCTGGTTAACAGGTAAATTTCACATTTAAGTTATCTTAAGAAGTCGGAAGTCCTAGCTAAGTTTTTCAGTATCGATATGCTAATCGTATCGAACACTTATGCCTGAGGTAGAGACTTCTGTCAGAGATTCATTGAAGAGAACACAATTGAGAGTACAACAAAGAAAAACACTTCCAATCTTGGAATCATGTAGCCAAATGTCTTTGCTGGTTCAACAAGCCAACCCTGAAATGCAGAACTCGTACTTCTTTTATTTCTGTAGAGATTTTGCACAGGAATAGGGCTTTCTTTTGTTTGGACATCTGAATTTTGGAATACGTGGATTGCATCTTTCAAAAGTATGATTGTTAACATGGAATGTGCATGAAGCAAACTCACTTAACATCATTATTAAAAAGAACAAAAACAACACAACCGCGTTAGAGACAACAACAAATAAAATCTTTTAAACTCTCCATGATATGTGGCCAGAATGAGTGACAAGTATGCAAGTCAACCTAATGATTCTAAGCTTTGATGGTGACTGTGAATTACTACAGATTTTTGATATACAGGTGAGTTGAAATTTTACTGCCGAACTCTGCACTGTGCAGGGGCTTTATTATTTTCAGGCGGTAAGACCCTTTGTGAAATTACACGATTTTATCTAATTTTATCTTTATGTAAAAAGATAAAAGTAACCTAATATCTGGAAACTTCCAATCAAAATGACCAGCAACTGTGTATCTCTGACTTCAGGTACTCTTCTTCACAGTTGGGAAAGAACTTTCCTTTATAAAAAGACATTTCCTGGGCTTCCCTGGTGGCGCAGTGGTTGGGAGTCCGCCTGCCGATGCAGGGGGCACGGGTTCGTGCCCCGGTCCGGGAGGATCCCACGTGCCGCGGAGCGGCTGGGCCCGTGGGCCATGGCCGCTGGGCCTGCGGCTCCGCAGCGGGAGAGGCCACAATGGTGAGAGGCCCGCGCACAGCAAAAAAAAAAAAAAAAAAAAAAAAAAGGCATTTCCTGAAGTAGGTTCAAGTATAACATACTTGCCTTTTACCAAAAACTGGATGGCCAAAAATTTATCCTAAACTATAGGTATTATTTTTAGAAGTGTACTGTCTCTTAAATGAGACAGAAAACGTAAGGCTTGGACATGTATAAGCTTAATGGGTAAAGCATAGGTATGACTAATAGGAAAAACATTTAGGTCCATTCTTGTGTACTGGGATATAATTTTAACATTTATACGCATAGATTCCATTAGCAGTAACGGAAGTGAAGGATTTCAGTGCTCTTCCAAAATGCAACCAGAAAATATGACAATGGGGATCACAGCTTCGAAGACTGTAGCTTTACGCATCTTTGTTGTGCAAAAACTGGTGCAGTCGAGGAACATCACTAATTTTAGGATAAATTTCCAATTATTACCTATTCAATTCAATTGCTCACATGTGTTCCCTGCCATCACTACCACCACGATTGCATGCCAGCGAATGCCCCAAATGCATAGCACATAAAGACAGTGAATTTGATCTGATCTGTATTTGTCCTTTTCACGCGCTGTCTATCTACATATCTGACAAGGCTGGGCTCTACCAGAGAACAAGGCTAAGAAATAACAACCTAAAGTTGAGCCTTAGCTGTTTAGGATTATTGCATGATTTTGATAGCTTGCCTTTTTCTCACGTGTACCTATGTAGTGTATGTATCATAGGCATGAAATAGCTTAAAGTCAAATCTCTGAGGTCCTCCAATCAATGGAGGAAGCTCAATAGTTTAAAAGAGAAAGAATGATTTGAATTCAAGATTTCTGTACCATTTGGTAGCTTATTCTAGGTAGTTGCCAATTTTCAAGCTGTGTCTGATCTTCAGAAAATCAAGGGGTTAAAATTGAGTGCACCCTGGAGTCTGAGGGGCTGATCAGAGAGTGGGTAGAACACAGACATTAATCTGGGTATCAAGCGCTGGACTTGGAATTTTGTAGTCAAGTACATTGGAGGAAAGCAAATGTCCTTAGAAATACTTGAAGCAGTTGGAGGCATGATTTAAAGCAGGATTCAAGGAAACAGCCTTTCGAGTGCAGATTAGATAGAAGGGCAAGGACAAGAAGCAGAAAGAAGAAAAGTAAAATGAAAAAGGAGAACCTGTATAGAACTAGGATAGATATGTATCCATCTAGATTAATGGACAGATTGGGGTAATGACGAGAAATTGGAAATATTCATTAGAAACACAATGTGTTTTGTTGAGTATATCACTATTCTTAGGTTAACAGCCTAGCAAGTCATATTTAGTTATTAATCCACCCTGTATATTTTAAGTTTTTTTCTGGCTGTAAAATGTCCTGTTTTTGTTTTGTTTGTGTGTTTTAAGTCACTTAGATACATGTAAAGACAGTTAAGTTGGGTAGACCTGACCGTAGCTGAAGCTTAGAGTCTGGCGTCCAGAACAGACAGTCTATAGTTTCACAGCATCCGTTATAATTGAGTCTACTGGACTGGGACTTAGGATAAATAAGGTAAGCAGAAAGAAAAACTTTTTAAAGTGTACTGTATAGGGACTGACAAAATAAAACAGGAAAGTATTTAAAGTGCTTGCTGGGTTCTTACGTGCCAAATTTCTTCAAGGTAGCTATTTTCTCTACCAACCAGATTTTATTTATGTTGGCTCAGTGTAAAACTTTCTTCATGATAAAGGACATTCAAGCAGGTGTCAGGCACTGAGAATAATGTCAGATATTAATTACCCCATTTAGAAATATCACTGAATTAAAATTGAATTAAATTGAATTAAAACTGATCATTAACCAAAAGCTTATTAGTAAGGTATAATATCAAAATTAAGCCAGTAACAATGTAAGATTTTTAAACCAGATTTCTTGATTACTCTGAAGATTTAGTCTGAATATGAAATTAAGGCATGCGAAATTTGATAAGATATCTAAGAGATTTTCCTGAATCATGGTAGCCTATGGCTAAATATTAAGTACATGTCCACGATGGACTTGATGTGTATCATATATATTAGCCAGATATATAGATTACATATAAACTTTTAAGTATTAATACTGTAAATTGAAAAATCCAAGAGTTTAAATAATTTAAATGCATTTAATCAATGCATTTTCATGTATTGGACTAGTATTTCTTTCAAAAGTTTCCTTCAGGATTAGAATACAGTTGTATTTAATTTAATATCTAGCTACTTCCAAAATTACTAGCAAACCACAATGAAGCAGAAGTTGCAGGAGAAAATACAGCAAGAGATTTCCCCAGCCGCTCTCTCTAGCTATTGAAGGGTTCATGTAAAAGAAGACTTGGCTCAAAATACATATGAAGAATTTCAAACCCCTATTTAGAACAATAAGCTTATTTTCATTAAGTTTGTTCTTCAAATATTTTATCTCTAAGAAGGTCTCAGTGAAAACATGTATCATGTCAGTATGTTAGCATGCTATAACAAATAAGTATACCCAAGAAGAAAAATATTTCACAGGCAGTATTTAATTTTTGAATTTGGATTCAATCTGCATTTTAGAGCTTCAACTTGGTTAAGACGTTGTTATTTGATATAACCCTTGGGTCCCTTATGCATTATTTTTACATGGTTCAAATAAAATGGAGGCATAGTTATAGGACTGATTTTATTTTTTTCATGCCCAAGTTGAGGTTATACCGCTTAAATTCTAGTCAATGGTTTAAAAATCTTGAACCTCCATGTTCTTTGTACTTTGCAGAGTTTCTTCTTAGACTGTAGGAATGAGACAGAAGCTTTCAATATCCAAAGCTAGCACATATTCTTGAGGGGCAACTAGCTATTCAGTTCAAGGGGAAACAAAGTACAACTTATAATACAATGCTTATAAGTCATACAAAGGGCAACATAAAAACTATGTCATAATTGTACTGACCAAAGTGGAGTCCTAAGAAAGATGTCACATAAAACACCTTTGACACAAAGATCTAGAAAGTTTGGAATTTTAAAAAATAAACAAAAATAGGATTCAAAATCTTTTCCATGAAAAACTACAGGGAGACTTGCTTGCAGTGGAACTTCCAAGTCTGTGATTTTGTGATATAACAAGAAATATGGATTTGGTCTTGGTCCCCAGTTCCAGGGCACAGAGCTCCTAAACCCTTGTAATTTCCTGAGTGAAAGGGGTGAGATGAACATCTTTTGTGATTCATAATAAGCCCATTCAACCCTCTGTAAGTTTATGTTAATGAGATGACTGGTGGCTGAAAGCCCCTAGGTAGCTTCAGGAGGTGGGCTGGTGGCCAGAGGAACCAACTATGTGATTAAAGGGTTGGAACTTTCAGGCACAACCCTTGACCTCTGGGGAGAGGAAAGGGGCTGGAGATTGAGTGAATCACCAACAGCCAGTGATTTTATCAATCACACCTACGTAACGGAACTTCCATAAATCCCCTGAGCAATGAAGTTCAGAGAACTTCCAGGTTGGTGAAGTATCCACGTGCTGGGAGGGTGGTGCACCCTACACTCCATAGGAACCAAAGTTCCTGCACTTGGGACTCTCCTGGATCTCACCTGATATACGCCTTCAACTGGCTGTTCATTTGTATCCTTTATAATAAACCAATAATAGTAAGTAAAGTGTTTCCCCAAGTTTTGCGAGTCATTATAGCAAATTATCAAATCTGAGGAGAGGGTCATGGGGAACCCTGATTTGTAGCCACCTTCGACAGAAGTGACTGACTACTTGTGGATGGCATCTGAAACCGCGGGAAGTCTTCTGGAACTGAGCCTTTAACCTGTGGGGCCTGTACTATAATTCTAGGTAGGTAGCAGCAGAATTGAATTAAACTGGAGGACGCCCCATTGGTGTCTGCAGAGAACTGCAGAATTGTTTGGTGTGGAAAATACACACATTGGTGTCAGAAGTGTTGTGAGTAGAGAAACAGTCTTTTCTTTTAGAGTCAAATTATGATAGATAAGGAATTAATATCAAATAAAAAACCTTGACATAAACAAAGTAATTGAGAAAATGACTTGGAAGTATTTAACAGATTAAATGATATTTTAGAATTGTTTGCTAGTATTTTGATAACTCAAAGAACAGGAAAAAACCCTTAAGACTGAAAAGGTAAAATTATATTTTTAAAAAGAAAAGATACAATGAAGTATTATTCAGCCATAAAAATAAATGAAATTCTAATATGTCCTACAACATAGTCGAACCTTGAAAAATTTATAAGTTAAATAAGCCAGACACAGAAGAACAAGTATAACATGATTCCATTTCTATGAGGTACACAGAATAGGGAATTCATAGAGACAGAAAGTAGAACACAGGTCAGTAGAGGGGAGAAGGGAAACGGGAAGTTACCGTTTCATGGGTACAGAGTTTCTGTTTGGGAGGAAAGAATTCTGGAAATAGACAGTAGTGATGATTATACAATGCTGTGAGTGTACTTACTGCCATTGCGTTGTACACGTAAAAACGGTTCAAATGGTACGTTTTACATTATGGATATTCTACCATAATAAGAAAGAAATTTTAAAAAAATTCAAAGAAAGGGAAAACAGTAATTATAGTCAGTAAATTTAACTTTGCTATTTCTATATTCAAGCCAGGAGACTTTGAACTCACTGGGCTAGCCCAATAACTAGTTTGTTATCTGGGAAGCAAAGTTCCATATGATGTCCTGTTGGTAGATAAACCTATCAGTGTGCCGTGAAAAATAATTCATCTGGAATTCAGTGTAAATAATGAGAAGAGTTCCACAGAAGTTTGTCAGGAGAACACAACTGTTTAATGTGTTTATCAGAATGTGTTATTTCCCCTGAGGGAGGCGCATGCTTCCTCCTATCCATTAATGAGACCCTGATAACTGAACATGTTTCTGTTTATTTCCTCTGGCTACCAGAAAGCTCAAACAAAATACGATGCTCAGCAACTAGACTCATCTTATGACGGGCATACTTATGTTCTCCGTGTCCCTGGCACTAATCTTCTATCTCTATTTATAGTTTTATTATTTTGCTATAGGTTTGAAGAAAAATTGGATATTGTCTCAAATCCTCTGTACAAATTACAATGTAAAAATAGCTTGATCAGTGGGATGGACTCCAGTATTAGGAGCATGTTCATTAATATTGGGAACATGCCTAACATGGATGATTTGGATGAGCTGCTGACTCAACTAAACACTCACACACACACGCATACACACGTACACACGTTCTTCGTACAAAATTCTACCTCTGGAGAGCTACAATTCGGTTAGAGAAACAGGTTTTTCGCCCACAATTTGAAATGTTAGATGAACTACACCTGCTATTAAACAAAAAGATTAGTTGCAAAAAAGGAAATATACAATAAGCACAATAGATTATAAATACAAAATGAAACACAAAATGAGCCATAACCTTGGACAGGGTCAAAATCCCCAGGAATATGTATACATTTTTTAAAAGACCTAAGATCATAATTTAAAAATTGCTGATTAACAAGTTGCAAGGTAATTGATTTGACTTGGGTGGTTGTTTTGAAATCATTTTATACCATTTCTCTGCTTCTCTTAATCATACCTTTTGAGAGCCCGTTCGTTTTAATATTGTAAGTAATTACCTCTATGTGCGTGACTCTAAGCTATAACTGCATTTTCAACTTTCACCCATCTATTGGACCAATTTGGAAGAAAGTGTTGGACTAGGTAAGTAAATTGTTAAAGTATCTCTAAGTCCTTTCCGACAACAGAAATCTATAACAAAATTTTGGAAGTGGAGGGGAACTTGGAAATAATTTGTTCCGATCCTCTAATTTTACAAATGACATCTTTGACGCAAAGTGTCCAAGGTGACACAATTATCTAGGGGCAAAGTCAGGATTAGAATCTGGGTGTTTCCCAGCTGGGCTATGATGTTCTTGAGAATGGCCACCATAGTTTATGAATCTTCAGACTCTAATTCCAGGAAGAGGGCCATAGGTGATACATTGTGTACAGGTCCCAGCGTTCGGGATACTTCTCTGTTCTGGAATACTTACATTGAAATTCCAATGCTGAGAAAATAAAATCTCCCCCCTTTCATTTCTCATTTAACATTTCTGCAGAAGCCCAAGGGTACACAAAGTGATGAGGGACACACACAATGAAGGAATTCCCAGGTCCCACGTAGAGGAATAATGAATCCATTTGCTGCTCATTTCGATTCTGTCCCTCCCTTAACATTTATTATTAGAATTGAGCAGATACCCTCTACAAAGGGTTTTCCTCCTAAAGTCGGAGCCTGGAGAGCCAGGGTGTTGCAGCCTTAACTCTGCGGGCAAACAGGGGGACCGCAGAGGTCCTGGAACTTCCAGAATTAACTCAAAATCACACGAGAGTATTTTCACCCTGCAATTTTTGACTTTCTGTACTGTGCGCCTATTTCCCTCTCACTCAAAAGTCTACAAAGTCGTAGAAGTTCCATGAATGCGAGGAAACGTTTAAAAGACAATCATACTAATTGGAAAGAACATCATCAAGAACCTGAAGCTAAAAATCAGGCTAATTTGATGGTTCAGATGCCCAGCAAGGAGACGATATGTTAGTCGTTTAGTTTACATGTTACAGTTCCTGCAGTCACTTCATTTGGCTGCTGGAGTCAGAACACCCAGGCAGCCCAAAGGTGAACATCTGATAGTAAGTTTCTGGCATTTTCTGGGCCATAGATAAGATAAGGGGGTCAAAATGTAAGACCCAGTGAATATATTTCACGACCTAGAGTAAGGCTTCATACATAGTAGGTGGTCAATAAATATTACCCTCTCTTCCTGGCTTCCAATACCACTTCTCCCCGGAATAACGTATTTGTCTTCTTTCTGGACTAATGTGTTTAAACTTATTCTCTTTACATTCCCCTTTTCCTTAACTTTTCTCTGTTAAGTACTTCCACTAAGTTTCCTTCATCTTACTGGTGTCCGGTTCAGAAAACTAGGGAGAAGTAACATAACTGATTGAATCGTTACGCCTGCCTCGATGATTGATTTTTTAAATTTCATATCCCAAAACTGTATTCTACATCGGGCTACCCTTTTAAAGAGGTGGTCAGAAAATAAATCCTCCTGTGAATATGGAGCAGAAATAGAGCCAAATTATCCCCAAACAGGAAGAGTAGGGACGAAGACTTTGACATTTGGCATTTCCGCTAGAATCCTAGCTTCTAGTCCAAAAGGCAATTTTATCATATACTAGTTCAATGAGTTACTCTCATTACAACCCATATTAGCTTGGGTAAAAAAACAGAATGATAAAATGAAATCAACAAAACATGACTCATATTTCAGGGACAGAAGTACTGACCTGACCTTATAAAATCCGAATGGCTTCATAATCCCATTTGGGCTGGCACTGGAAGTTGGCCATAGTAGGTGATGTATTCAGTGCTTTGTAGATTTTACTGAATTTGTCCAAAGGTATAATATATGTCATTTCCCAGGCAAACTGAAACTTCTTCCTGAGTTTATACAAATCTTTACTAAAGGAAGGGTACATTTTTTTTTTCCTAATCTGCTTTCAAAGTCTAGAAGTAGATCTCACTAAATAAATTGTTACTTAGCACCTACTAAGTAACAGGCATTGCTCTAGTTGCAGACGATTTCCCTGACATTCAATGACCCTGCATCACGGCTTTTCCTTCTGCTATCTTATTAAAAATTGGGTAGTAAAATTGAATACAGTAAGTTGTCACAGTTTATTTTTAAATACTCTTTTATGCCAGTCAGAATGATAAACTGTTACTGATGAAAGCATGATTACATTTTAATTCTCCAGTGTCTTCTGTTGTTTGTGTACACCTTTTCAGTAACAATTCTTAATATCTGCATAAAATTTGAAATTTTAAATCATTTCAGGCTGTTAATCTACCATCTATTTCTAAGAAGCCAGGAACTTCATCTCCTATTTTATAAATAAATAAGTCCAGGATCATCGATGTAGGTTATCCCTGGTTATCAAACTTGCTAACTTCCTTTGTCGGATAGGAGAGAAGGAGGAGAGGAAGGTGCCTTTGGCTGGTACAGGTCAGGAATCAACAGGGGGCAGCGTTTAACGTTCCAATTATGAAGCGAATGAATAATATTATGAAGTCTCATGAAAATTATAATAAATTATCTCAGAGAAGAGGAAGGGCAATGCAAATGAAAACCCCATCATATTTATCCCCTCCCCATTGACTACTACGCAAGAGTTGAATTTGAAAAATTAGCTCAGACACCCTAAAAAGCACTTCACCTATTTTATTTTTAAAATCCAATCTGCACATGAAAAAACCCCATATCTTCTTCCGTATTTTCTTTCCTTAACTTCAGTCTGCACATGAAGGCATGCTCACAGGTGCGGATATCTGACAGATCACTTTGGAATGTGCAATCAACCAAGTGCCACAAGTGAGTCCACTAGTTTTAAAAGAGGGATTAAAACTAAAAGGCCTCGCCTAAACATCACAAGCATCTGGGGTTTCTACACCGTGATCTCTGACACCAAATGAATTAGATGAGCATAGGATATTTTAAAGAAGAAATAACATGTATCTAATTAACTATTGTTATCGCTGTACGCTGAAATTTAAAAATAATGTCTTCAGGAAAGGAAATGGTTCTGCAGATATTCAATGCATTCCCACGGGAACAGACGACGCGCTGCTTCGGTAACCTGGCACCTTGTTCTCTAAGCTGGCAGCAAATTCCCTTCACTGCTGTTCTATCTTCTTCTGATTGTACCTAATTTTTGTGAGACTGTCACGTTGATGGGAGAGATGCAGAATTTACATTCCTCAAAACCAGTGAGGAGGGCCCTGAAAACATTAAAAAAAAACTTTTTTTTAAACTTATTTATTCTATTTATTTATTTTTGGCCGCGTTGGGTCTTCGTTGCTGCGCACGGGCTTTCTCCAGTTGCAGTGAGCGGGGGCTACTCTTGGTTGCAGTGCGCGGGCTTCTCATTGTGGTGGCCTCTCATTGTGGAGCACGGGCCCTAGGTGCACAGGCTTCAGTAGTTGTGGCTCACGGGCTCAGTAGTTGTGGCTCGCGGGCTCTAGAGCACAGGCTCAGTAGTTGTGGACATGGGCTTAGTTGCTCCGCGGCATGTGGGATCTTCCCGGACCAGGGCTTGAACCCGTGTCCCCTGCATTGGCAGGCAGATTCTTAACCACTGCACCATCAGGGAAGCCCCCTGAAAACATTTTTAATGTGGTTGGAGGTAATCTCTTTCACTGAAAATTCCTCTGAGATTTTTTTTTTTTCTTTTTCGCCTGTGATGTACCAAGACAGTCGTTCATTGTACACATTGTACCGAATACTGTTCTTTGAATTTAGGTCACTAGGCAGTGTGGGTCTCTATAGCTTGGCCCACATATTTCTGCACCTGTAATAGTGAAACAGTAAGCCTTGCTCTTGCGTGCAGAGAGACGTTTAATGGGATAACATACGGGACAACATCACGAAGCTGCCCAGTACAGCTGGGCAAAGTGAGGAGCTGATTCTTAACTGTACAAAGGGAGCAGACCCTCCACCAGGGCGACGGGAAAGGCAGCCTACAGACAACCGAGGCAACACTGGGGTGACTTAGAAGGCAGACCCGCAGGAAAAAGCACTCAGAAGAGATTCATAGGTAGAGCTACTCCCTTGCTAAGAAATAAATAAGGACGTCAACATAAGATAAAATGTTAGAAGAAAAAAGCTTCCTCAGGACCAGAACTGAAGCATACGCTCAGCATTTACGAATGTGGAAATAATCACCTGCAAATAATGCTACGGGTCTTAAATAAAACAGCATCCCAGAGCAAAAGGTCGTGCAGCACTGAGGAGGCGATCTGCAAAGTGGGTCAATACAGAGACGTACGTTTTGACAAGACCAGATGATCCTTCAAGTACGGCTAAGAATTCTCTCCAATTCCTTAGTTTACTTTTGTTCCTTTCCTCTTCTCCCCATCTCTGCCCTGCCGTCTCAGCTCCTTCCCTCTATTTTTCTATCAGCCTAGCTATACAACCTGTTACCTACATACATACCCATATATCTGTCTATCCATCTATCCAACCAATATAATGACACATACACTCTTATATAAGTTAACCACACAGCCAGAGATCCAACACTCTCATTCTAGGTTTAGTCATTTTCGATGAAATTTTTCATGATCATCATATAATTGGACAACTGGCATGGGTGGTGCCTAGAATATCAACCCAATAAGCAATATCCCTTATATAATGTCAGCCAGGCTCATTTTGACTTAGTAATGCCACAATTTGCACCACGGACATGAAAAATGTTTATAGTAGGAATGAGAGAAACAGCTATGTGCCTACTCTAGTCTCTGATACCTCCTTCCTCTCCATAGCAAAAAACAAAACAAAAGAAAACAAAAACAAAAGAAAACAAAAAAACAAATCCTTAACTTTAGTCTAGGCAGTCATGTAACCATCTGGACAACTGCATTTCCTAAACTGTCTGCAGTAGAGTTGCTTATTTGACTACCTTTTGGCCACTGACATATGAGCAAACTAAAGTATGGTGCTTCCGTGAAGGCTCCTTAAAGGAAGGGCTGGCATCCTTCTTTGTCCCTTCTACTCTCTGTAGGCCTGGAAGAGGGATGTGATGACTGCAGCTCCAGCAGCTCTCTTGGACCTGACTGAATACCACAGGGGTGGAATAGTGAAGGGTGAGGAAAAATCCTAATGACATCATGGAGTTGCCATAACCTGGGACTTGCTTTAAGTGAGAAAATAAATCCCTGTATGTATATGTCACCAGTTTTTGGTAATCTCTTACTTGCAGATAAGCATAAACACTGACTGACAGATTAGGTAAAACAAAATATGAAAAACTAAATAAAGTACTAATTAACACAAAGTTTCAGTACTTCTGTTTTTATCAATTAGTATGAAACCAAAGAAAGCTATAAAAAAGAAAAGCATCTGTTCTAGTTGGTTGATATCATATTTTACGCACTTTTCATATCCAAGGTAGGTTGCTAGGCTTAATAAAAAATATGTTGCCACCGAAGAAATCAAAGAGCAAACCAAAAAATACCTAGCAACAAATGACAGTGAAAACACCATGACCCCAAACCTATGGGATGCAGCAAAGGCAGTTCTAAGAGGAAGTTTGTAGCAATACAATCCTACCTCAAGAAACAAGAAACATCTCAGATAAACAATCTAACCTTACACCTAAAGCAATTAGAGAAAGAAGAACAAAAAAAAAACCCCTAAAGTTAGCAGAAGGAAAGAAATCATAAAGATCAGATCAGAAATAAATGAAAAAGAAATGAAGGAAACAATGGCAAAGATCAATAAAACTACAAGCTGGTTCTTGGAGAAGATAAACAAAATTGATAAACCATTAGCCAGACTCATCAAGAAAAAAAGGGAGAAGACTCAAATCAATAGAATTAGAAATGAAAAAGGAGAAGTAACAACTGACACTGCAGAAATACAAAGGAACGTGAGAGATTACTACAAGCAACTCTATGCCAATAAAATGGACAACCTGGAAGAAATGGACTAATTCTTAGAAAAGCACAACCTTCTGAGAATGAACCAGGAAGAAACGGAAAATATGAACAGACCAATCACAAGCACTGAAATTGAGACTGTGATTAAAAATCTTCCAACAAACAAAAGCCCAGGACCAAATGGCTTCACAGGCGAATTCTATCAAACATTTAGAGAAGAGCTAACACCTATCCTTCTCAAACTATTCCAAAATATAGGAGAGGGAGGAACACTCCCAAACTCATTCTACAAGGCCACCATCACCCTGATACCGAAACCAGACAAGGATGTCACAAAGAAAGAAAACTACAGGCCAATATCACTGATGAACATAGATGCAAAAATCCTCCACAAAATACTAGCAAACAGAATCCAACAGCACATTAAAAGGATCACACACCATGATCAAGTGGGGTTTATTCCAGTAACCCAAGGATTCTTCAATATATGCAAATCAATCAATGTGATAAACCATCTTAACAAACTGAAGGAGAAAAACCATATGATCGTCTCAATAGATGCAGAAAAAGCTTCTGACAAAATTCAACACCCATTTATGATAAAAACTCTCCAGACAATAGGCATAGAGGGAACTTATCTCAACACAATAAAGGCCATATATGACAAACACACAGCCAACATCGTTCTCAATGGTGAAAAACTAAAAGCATTTCCTCTAAGATCAGGAACAAGACAAGGTTGCCCACTCTCACCACTCTTATTCAACATAGTTTTGGAAGTTTTAGCCACAGCAATCAGAGACAAAAAAGAAATAAAAGGAATCCAAATTGGAAAAGAAGAAGTAAAATTTCACTGTTTGCAGATGACATGATACTATACATAGAGAATCCTAAAGATGCCACCAGAAAACTACTAGAGCTAATCAATGAATTCGGGAAAATAGCAGGATACAAAATTAATGCACAGAAATCTCTGGCATTCCTATACACTAATGATGAAAAATCTGAAAGTGAAATTTAGGAAATGCTCCCATTTACCACTGCAACAAAAAGAATAAAATACCTGGGAATAAACCTACCTAAGCAGAAGAGGACCTGTATGAAGAAAATTATAGGCACTGATGAAAGAAATTAAAGATGATACAAACAGATGGAGAGATATACCATGTTCTTAGATTGGAAGAATCAACGCTGTGAAAATGACTCTACTACCCAAAGCAATCTACAGATTCAATGCAATCCCTATAAAACTACCAATGGCATTTTTCACAGAACTAGAACAAAAAATTTCACAATTTGTATGGAAACACAAAATACCTTGAAGAGCCAAAGCAATCTTGAGAAATAAAAATGTAGCTGGAGGAATCAGGTTCTGGGACTTCACACTATACTACAAAGCTACAGTAATCAAGACAGTATGGTACTGGCACAAAAACAGAAAGACAGATCAATGGAACAGGATAGAAAGCCCAGAGATAAACCCACGCACATATGGTCACCTTATCTCTGATAAAGGAGGCAAGAATATACAGTGGAGAAAAAACAGCCTCTTCATAAGTTGTGCTGGGAAAACTGGACAGCTATGTGTAAAAGAATGAAATTAGAACACTTTCTAACACCATACACAAAAATAAACTGAAAATGGATTAAAGACCTAAATATAAGGCCAGACACTATAAAACTCATAGAGGAAAACATAGGCAGAACACTCAATGACATAAATCACAGCTAGATCCTTTCTGACCCACCTCCTAGAGAAATGGAAATTAAAACAAAAATAAACAAGTGGGACCTAATGAAACCTCAAAGCTTTTGCACAGCAAAGGAAACCATAAGTAGGACAAAAAGACAACCCTCAGAATGGGAGAAAATATTTGCAAATGAAGCCACTGACAAAGGATTAATCTCCAAAATTTACAAGCAGCTCATGCAGCTCAATATCAAAGAAACAAACAACCCAATCCAAAAATGGGCAGAAGACCTAAATAGACATTTCTCCAAAGAAGATATATAGATTGCCAACAAACACATGAAAGGATGCTCAACATCATTAATCATTAGAGAAATGCAAATCAAAACTACAATGAGGTATCACCTCACACCAGTCAGAATGGCCATCATCAAAAAAACTAGAAACAATAAATGCTGGAGAGGGTGTGGAGAAAAGGGAACACTCTTGCACTGCTGGTAGGAATGTGAATTGGTACAGCCACTATGGAGCCCAGAATGGAGGTTCCTTAAAAAACTAAAACTAGAACTACCATACGACCCAGCAATCCTAGTACTGGGCATATACCCTGAGAAAACAATCATTCAAAAAGAGTCATGTACCACAGTGTTCATCGCAGCTCTGTTTACAATACCCAGGATATAGAAGCAAGCTAAATGCCCATCGACAGATGAATGGATAAAGAAGATGTGGCACATATATACAATGGAATATTACTCAGCCATAAAAAGAAATGAAATTGAGTTATTTGTAGTGAGGTGGATGGATTTGCAGTCTGTCCAACAGAGTGAAGTAAGTCAGAAAGAGAAAAGCAAATACCGTATGCTAACACTTATATATGGAATCTAAAAAAAACAATTGGTTCTGATGAACCTAGGGGCAGGACAGGAATAAAGACACAGACGTAGAGGATGGACTTGAGAACACGGGGACGGGGAAGGGTAAGCTGGGGCGAAGTGAGAGAGTGGCATGGACATATATACACTACCAAATGTAAAACAGATGGCTAGTGGGAAGCAGCCGCATAGCACAGGGAGATCAGCTTGGTGCTTTGTGACCACCTAGAGGGGTGGGATAGGGAGGGTGGGTGGAGACACAAGAGGGAGGAGATATTGGGATATATGTATATGTATAGCTGATTCACTTTGTTATAAAGCAGAAACTAACACACTATTGTAAAGCAATTACACTCCAATAAAGATGTTAAAAAAACAAATAAAGTTCATGAGACACTCATAAAGATCACAAAAAAAATATGTTGCACTTAAATTTGTTAGTATTCAACAGTATTTTCATCATGAATTACTATTATGCATTACTTTCACTCCTTAACTCAAATCCCACTTCAGCCATCAAGTCGTAGAGAAAGAAAAAACAATTTTTGCTCTTTTAAATCCCTACAGCACTTAAGTCTACCACTCCTTTGGCATGTTGTATTTTCATTCATTTAACTAGATTACAAACTCACGGAAGACAAGATCTTTGTATTTCACGCAGCTCACAGGCAAGTGATTTATACACAATGGGTTTTGAGTGTTTATTGTTATTTATGGTTATTTATATAGCCAATATAAAATATGTTTCTCCATTAAACCCTAGAAAGGATAGTATTGTCGCTAATAATGCAATTCTTTTTCTTTCTTTTACCACTTCCTTCACAGTTCCAATTATTTCCAAAAGGAGAAATAGAAAGGTCTAAAGTACATGACCTTGTAAATCAAGGAGAACAAAATCTATGAATATCTGAAATCCTAAAACTTTTAAATGCTATTAATAAAGACATCAAAATTCTGTTTAAGATACTTTGCATCTCTAATGTTGTTAACAAAACATGCATTTCAAGCAGAAGTTTTAAGGGTTTTAAATCACAGATTTTCACAGCATTTCCTTCCGGCAGCTGATGAAAATTGGATAATATACAATCAGAACACTTTTTTCTACACGTTTTAAATTGATTGAAAAACAGAAGCAGATTTAACATTCAAAAAAACACATTTGCAACCATTATATAAAAATGGTCTGATCTGATTTAGGAGATACTAGGTATAGAAACTCAGAGCTGACAGCATTCTTTGGGATGTTTTAAAACAGAAGAAACATATTACAGCACCCAAGCTGCTACTCTCTCAAAGTAAGTACCTCTGACTAACAGTTTGAATCTTCTGTAAGGACCATCATAAAAGAAAACCTTCCACTTAATGAAAGGTGTTCTCCATATTTCATTGTAGGTACAAGTCTGACATTAAATAGGTTATGAATAATTTTCAATATGAAAACATAAAAATAACAAATTGTTGAACAGGGGATAGATGGAAATACAACATATTTGCGTAAGATTTGAAAGTTCAATGCTTATTACCATCTTCAATATGATATACAACGGGGGGACTGAAAAACAACTTTGTCAGCTTGCATTATCTAGGTATATATTCAAAGAAAATAAATAATGAACAAGTGTATTGGACTTACATTATGTTTACTAAGCTACCGAGGCATTGACTACATGGCCAGAAATGCAGTCCAGAGAACATGATGTCCTTACATCAGGGGAGTCATACTGATGGCCAGAGACACTGCAATTACTCTCAAATACTGTTTTCCTCAAGGAACTCATGCTTTTCCAAAAGTAAGGAAATACAGGACATTTTTCTCCACGTAAATGTCTTTTTCTGTAGGGTGTTTTTCGGAAGGTCACGATAGCTAAGATGTACATGACTGTAAAAGGAACTAAGAGAGCTTCAAGACCTAAGAACATGTCTTAACTCGTCCTCCCAAATAATACATCATTGCCTCTGTCCATTGTCACATTTCTATCAAGCCAGGGCTCTGGCCGCGGAGTCCATGGAGTTAGTCCAACCAACCATGGCAAGTGAGAGCAATTTGCTGTCTCTTGACAATAAAAAATCTAGTAAAAGAGAAATCTGTGAGCAAATAGGATACATTTTTGCTATGTGAGAACTATCTTAATAAAAGTCTATCCTGTGTTACGCAGTTTATTTCTTAAATCACTTTTTGACCACATTTGAAACATTTCAAAGCACTAGCAAACGGAGAGGTTGGTTCTATGCAATCTTACACACTGGTAAAGAAAATGTTATTCCTAAAAAGAAATAATGATCTTAAATTTTGGAAAAGGCAAAATGAACACTAAAAATGACTGTATAACGAAGATTACGTTGGATTCTATAGGATTCTCCCACTTAAAATCATTATTATTAATTTGTATAAATAGGGTAGCCTGGCAATTTATTGCCAAAACTAGATTTTTTAATTTTCCTTTTTAAAATTGAAGTATAGTTGATTTACAATGTTGCGTAAAAGCTAGAATATTTCTGAGAGTGAAATGAGAAGCTATCAATAATAGGCGTTAACTGGCACTATGCTAGGAAAATCAGGAGATGTGTTCACTTTATGAGAGACTGGGGGATATTTTATTTGTCTAGATTTGAAGATGATGGCATGTCCTTTAACTCTACTGAAAACAGATTCACTGCAATTATTTTGTCTCTCATTAAACACTATGGCAAATCAGAATATCTTCCACACGTGGCCATGATGGAATAACTGGCAATGGCCATGCTCTCCCACAATAAGGAACAATAAAGCTGAACAGGATATTTGAGACAACTGGACATATATTTGATTTTCACACTGAAGGTGGAGGTGGGGTGCTAATGGCAACTAAGTAGAGGCCAGAGGTGCTGCTAAACACGCCATGATGCACAGGAGAGAGCCACCTACAGCAAAGAATTACACGGCTTAAAATATAAAAAGTGCGGGGCTTCCCTGGTGGCGCTGTGGTTGAGAGTCCGTCTGCCGATGCAGGGGACACGGGTTCGTGCCCCGGTCTGGGAGGATCCCACATGCCGCGGAGCGGCTGGGCCCGTGAGCCATGGCCGCTGAGCCTGCGCGTCCGGAGCCTGTGCTCCGCAGCGGGAGAGGCCACAACAGTGAGAGGCCCGCGTACCGCAAAAAAAAAAACAGAAAAAGTGCTAATCTGAGAGATCTTGATATAAAAGAATAACAATATGAATGACGGCCAACTTCCCGCCAGAAACAATGGAGGCCAGAGGACAATTAAATGACACCTTCAAAGTGATGGGAAAAAACGTGTCAAGCCAGAATTCTGTGTCCAGTAAAAAAGAGACCCTTTACATAGATTAAAATAAAGATTTTCAGATAAATGAAAGCTGAGAAAATTTGTCACTAGCAAACCTGCACTGCCAGAAATGCTACAAAAATATCTTCAGGCTGAAGGGAAATGATACCAGATGGAAACTTGATCTGTGGGAAGGAATGAAGAACGTGGGAAACTGTAAGTATACAGAGATACATATAAACTTTTCCCCCCTTTTCTTAGCGTTGTGGGTTGAGTTGTGTCTCCCAAAATTCATACATTGAAGTCCTAAATCCCCAGTACCTGTGAATGTGACCTAGTTTGGAAATAGGATCTTTGCAGATGTAGTCATGTTAAGATGAGATAATTAGGTGGATCCTAATTCAATGTGCTCCATGTCCTTATAAAAAGGGGATATTTGGACACAGAGACATATATACAGGAAGAATGCTATATGAAGATTGGAGTTATGTGCCCAGAAGCCAAGGAACTATGAGAAGTTAGAGGAGACAGGCCTAGACCAGAGAGCTTTCCTTAGCATCTGTCACAGTGGGGGCATGGCTTGCTGACACCTTGATCTGGAACTTCTAGTTTCCAGAACTGTGAGACAATAAATTTCTGTGGTTTAAGCCACTCAGCAGGTATTTTGTTATAGCAACACTAGCAAACTAATATAGTTTTTTTTTTTAAACAGCTGACTGTTTAAAGCAAAAACAATATCATATTGTAGTGTCTTAATGTGTGTAGAATTAAAATATATGATAAAAATAGCACAAGAATGAGGGAGCAAATGTAATTATAGTGTTACAAAGTTTTGAAATATTATGGGAAGCGTACTAAGTATACTATGATAAGACTGCCTCTTGTAACCATTACATTAGGCACAACTAACGACCCAGAATGGAAGAATTAAAATGTATATTGAAAAAAAAGATTAATCCCAATACAAAGCAGGAAAGGGGAAACAGAGGAATCAAAACCAAATCCAATAAATAGCAAGGTTGCAGACTTCAACTGCAATATTAATTTTATTAAATGCAATGAGCTAAAAATTCTGATTATAAGGCAAACCAGACAAAATTGAAGAACTAAATATACACGGTCTCAAGAAATTCACCTTCATTATAAGATACAGGCATACTGAAAGCAAAAGATTAGAAAAGGATATACCATGAAAACAATAGGCGAAAGTTAGGTAATGTGGCTCTACTAACATCAGACAGAGCAGATATGAAGATAAGGAGTGTTAAAACAGTGATCTTTCATAATGATAAAATAGTTATTTCATTAGGAACTTACATTAATCCTAACACAGGTATATGTGTATGCACCTAATAACAGAGTTACAAAAATGCATAAAGCAAATGTTGTACAGAACTAAAGAAAGTGATACATCCACATTCATAAGTAGAGATTTTTAACACCTCTCTCTCAGTATTTTATAAAATTAGTAGATAAAAAATTGTTAGGATAAAGACAGTTTCAACCACATGATCAACCAAATTGAATAAATTAATAGTTATATAACACCACATCCAAAAATTTCATAGTATGAATTTCTTTCCAAAGCACTTGGAACATTCACCAAGATAGACCTTATGCTGATGCTGGGCTAGAAAATAAAATGTCTCAATAAATTGCAAAAAATAGAAATCTCACAAAATATGTCTCTAATGACAGGAATTAAATTAGAAATCCACAAGAATAAGCGACCTAGAAAAATTCTCATGTATTTGGAATTAAAACAACATACCTCTGAATTATGCAATGTAAAAGAATAAATCATAATTGGAAACTAGAAAATATTTTCAAGTAAATGACAATGAAAATACAAATAAAAATGTGTGAAATGCAGCTAAAGCAGTGATTCAGGGGAAACTTGTAGCATTAAAAACACTTGGAAGAGAAAAACATTTTAAAGCTAATAATCTATGTTACTGCCTTAAGTATCTGGAAAAAAAGGATCAAATTAAAACCAAAGTAAGAAGAAAAAAATAGTAAAAATAAGAGCAAAAATGAAATTAAAAACAGACAACAAATAAAGAAAACTAACAAATCAAAAGTTGATACTTTGAAGAGACTAATAAAAGTAGTGGACCTCAGCAAAACTTATTAAAAAAAAATTTGAAAACACAAGTTGCCAGTATAAGGAATGACAGAGGGGATATGACCATAGTTCATACAGAAACTTAAAGGATAACAAAGGAATATTATGAACATTTGTGGGAAAATGCTTGACAACTTAGATGAAATAAAAATGCTGAAAAACTCAATTCACCTAAATTAACATAAGAAAAAAAATGAAAAAATGTGAATAACTCTGTATCTCTTAAAGAATTGAATTTGTAATTAAAAACCTCCCAACCAAGAAGACTCCAAGCCCAGATGGAGTCTCTGGTGAATTCTAGCAAAATTTTATAGATACATAAATCTACATAGTTATTTAAGAAAAGAAAGGAGGAGGAAATAAATACTTTCCAGCTCATATACAGAGGCCAGCAATACCCTGATAATAAAAGACTGACAAAAATATTTCAAGAAAAGGAAATCAGAGACCAATGTTCCTCCAGAATATAGACTTAAATAAGTTTTATTAAGAAAATATTATCAAGTCAAATCTAGGATTACATAAAATGGTCATACATTACAACCAAATGGGGATTTATCCCAGGAATGAAAGATAGCACTTAAAAGATCAATTTAATCCATCAAATTATCAGAAAAGGAAGTAAGACCATATAATCATCTCAATATGTGCAGGAAGAAAAGCTTTTGACAAAATTCAATACCTATTCATTATATAAAAAAAAAAAAACTCAGAAAAACAAACAAAAAAACACACCACTTAAACCAGGAATAGACAGAACTTCCTTAGTCTTTTTTTTTTTTTTTTTTTGCGGTATGCGGGCCTCTCACTGTTGTGGCCTCTCCCGTTGCGGAGCACAGGCTCTGGACGCACAGGCTCAACGGCCATGGCTCACGGGCCCAGCCGCTCCGCGGCATGTGGGATCTTCCCAGGCCGGGTCACGAACCCGTGTCCCCTAAACGGCAGGCAGACTCTCAACCACTGCGCCACCAGGGAAGCCCAGAACTTCCTTAGTCTTAAAAGGCAACTACCAACAGCCTAAAGTTAACATCAGACTTAATGATAAAACATTGAATACTTTTCTTCTGAGATCAGAAACAAAGCAAAATACCTGTTCCCACCACTTCTTTTCAACATTTGCCAGGTAGTCCAAGTTTGTACAGTAGGAAAGAGAAAGACATAAAAGGAATAAAAATGGGGAAAGATGAAGTGAAATTCTATATACATAGACAAAATGACCATCTACATAAAAATCCAAAGGTACCTACGGGAAAAACTACTAGAAGTAGTAAGTACATCTGAATGATTGCAGGATACAAGGTCAATATATTAAAAAATCCATGGTATTTCAACATATTGGCAGTGAACAATGAAATGGGAAATGGAAGATTTTAAATTCATTTTATAAGAGCATAAAAAGATAAAATATTTCAGAATAAGCTTAAAAGATGTGTGAAATCTCTACACTGAAAAGGGCAAAATATGAAAAAAGATCTAAATGAAAGGAGAGAGTTTCCATGTTCATGGATTGGAAGGCTCAAAATTGTTAAAATAGTCATTTCCTGTCAAATTGAACTACAGACTCAGTGCAATCTCAACCAATATCCCAACAGGATTTTTTTTTGGTAGCAATTGACTAGTGAATTCTTAAATATATATGGAAATGTAAAGGATCTAAACTAGCTAAAGCAATCATGAAAAAGAACACAACTGGAGGCTTACATTATCTGATTTCAAGACTACCATGTTCCACAGAGAGTGGTATTGGTATAGGGATAATCCAATAGATCAATGAAATAGAATAGTTCAGAAATAGACATATTATTTATGAGCAATTGACTTTCACTAATGTGCCAAAGCAAGTCAACTTGGAAAGAAATTATTTTTCGATAAGTTGTGGTAGAATAATTGCATAAACATGTGACGAAAATGCATCTCAACCCTGACCTCAAACCATGTACAAAAATTAATTCAAGATCATCACAGACCGAAATGTAAGAACCAAAACCATAAAAATTTTCAAACTTGTTATTGGCAAATATTTCTTAGAGAGGACACCAGAAACATTAACCATAAATGAAAAATCAACCAGTTAGAGTTCATCAAAATAAAAACACCAGTTTATCAAAAGACACAGTTAAGAAAATAAACAAGCCACAGACTAAATGAAAATATTCATAATCCATAAAATCTGACAAAGGTCTTATATCCAAAATATATTTTAAAAGCTCCCACACATCAGGCAAACACACCTAAAGGGCAAATGACTTACACAGACACCTTCAAAAAATGGAGAAATGTGAATGGCTAATAAGCACATGAAAATATGCTCAAATCATTAATCATAAGGATAATGCCAATTAAAGCCACAGCAAGGTCACAAGGAAAGCTAAAACCCAGAAGACTAATAACAACAAATGCTGGTGAAGATCTGGGACAAATGGAACTCTCATACCTTTCTGGTGGGAGTGTGAAGTGGGGTGAAGACTGAAGCAGTGTTGATTTGTTTCAAGGTTAATTACTGTTACACTCAAGAACAGGATGTGACTCAGAAACATTATATTGAAGGAAAGAAGCCAGAAGCAAAAAAAAAAAAAAAAAAACAAAACACATTGCATTTAATGAGCTACATTTAAATGAAGTTCAAGGATAAGTAAGACTAATCACCATAATGGAAATAAGAACAGTGGTTGTCTATTGGGTGAGGCTGGAGGGGCTGGGTGATTAGGGGTTGACACTCTTTATTATAGAAAAAAGGTCTTGTTTTTCACACTTACACATATTAATAACTGAATGGAATATACTCCAAGTAGCTATTCTGCAATTCCTAACATTTAAAGAAGTTGGAATGTTGTTGAATTGTATCTTTTAAAACCAATTTTCACCTTCCAACTCACTAAATGCTTTAAAACATACATATTCTTTAAGAAAAATAGAATTCCACTGAGTAGTTTTAAAAATAACTTGATTAGGAAATATTACTTTAAGTGTTTTTCTTATATGCAAAATTCACACAATTAAAGATGGTTGAATGCAAGTTCAAGAACATGTTGGGGTGATGCGGCATACAGAGGACTACAGGTCTCTAAACTGGAGTGTATCATGAACTTCAGGAGCAGAGTCAAGAAGTTTCTCTGGGTAACAGATGAATAACCAATAATTAACGAGATGATATAAACTATCACCCTGTCATTTGCAGATCATTAATCACACTAAATGGAAAGAGATGATTTGGAGGACAGAAATTATTTTTAAGAAACGCACCAGTTGCCATAAAATGAAAATTAATAAACTAGGAAGAGAAGGCATAACATTTAATAATAGTATAAAAGGAACTGGGCAGCAACAATTATTTTGGAAATTGAGGATAGATAGAAACTCTAGTATCTTTCTTTCCAGGATCCTGATCAGTAAGATACTATCTGGATCATGAGGTGGGCATATGAAGTGTCAGGGCTTAACTGTCATTTCTTGGGAAGATGCCTAAAACTTAACAGAGATTAAGAGGTTCTTAGTAAGGCCTTCTCTAGAACAGATAACTGGAAAGGCAGTTATCCGTCTTGAAATAAATAAATGCGATCCCATTTCTCATTTATTATGCTAAATACAATAAAGCCTCTAACAAACGTGTTATTAAGCCTTTAGCTGATCTAAGTGTACCTCTAGCTATTTTCTTGCTTCCTTTGAGAAACCATGCAGATTCTTCATCCTATGTTAATTACCTATTTAATCATTCAATGCTAAAAGAAAATCTTCTGCTCTAATTATAAAAGACAGTTGCCGTAAACATTTGACATGATGAATACCTTTCCTGATCTTGGGCAGGCTATAATTTATTAGGCACAAATATGAGGAAAAAATCCAAGTTCAGTGCTTCCTCAGCAGTGACCCCCCAATTAAAACAGGTGACACCTGCTGGGCTTAAAAATAAAAGCAATACGACTCCAATTAGCTGTCAAATCATCTGGTAAAACAGCTGTTACATAAATAGAACATCCCTTGGTTTTCCTGCTCACTTTTTCAAGTTTGTCTTTATATTTAAGTCATTTAAAAAGATAGTCCCTCCATTCACATAAAATTTGAAGGTAGGGGAAACTAGTTTGCAGCGTTGGAGGTCATGACTGTAATTGACATTGATGGGGGTGGAAAAGGGTGGTGGGGAGGGGTGTGACTGGAGTGGTCACAACGATTGGGGCGTCTGCAAGGGGGACTGGTAATACTCTTTCTTAACTGGATCCCAGTTACATGGATGTGCTCACTCAATGAAAATTAATTGAGTACTGTGTACTTATAATTTGCACATTTTTTCTGAATGTTAAATTCAAAAAATGTACACAAAAATATAAATGCATTTCTGAAATATATAGAATCATCTCAGCATGGTGTCAAAACTGAAAAGATTCATGCTAATGTCTATAAGAAGTAATCATGTTTTTGAAAACTTTTCTCCATCCATTCCGTCTAATCTCCGAGAAAACATATCAGGATATGGAAAAAAAAATTATGAAATAGGGCTTGAGACACAATGGAGGCATAAATATTAGCTTTCTGATTACAACCAGATTTAAAAACTCACATGCTACTTACCAAAAAGCTGTCTTCTCCCTCAGTTTTGTGGCTTTATGCATTAGAGTTGTCAAGCAAAGGTACTGGTTGTGGTACAAGCCTGGAGAAACAGTACAAAATGGAAAAACTGCTTTACTATAAGGTATTCGTTTTACTATAATTGTATGCATTCACTACACTATGATGTATTCATCTACATAATTATAAAATAATAACATTCACTTAATCCTTTTATAACAAGCAATTGCTAAGTATCTTTGCATGTACCAGGTGATACAGGAGATTGGTAATGTGTGATGCATACCATTTTCCTTAAGGAAATTAGGTAAATAAAACAGTACAATAAAGATCTCAAACTGGTGAGTACCACGAAAGAGATGTAGCTCAAATGTTATGGGAATCAGGAGGCAGGCTACTTCCAACAAGGAAACTGGGTAAAGCTTTAAGGATGAGGGCGGACTTCGGGTTAAGACTGCAGAGTATGATTTCTTAAAGATGGTGGGCGGGAGCTGGAACAGTGAAGAATGGTTGGGGACGGCGATCCAGGTAAGTGGGGCAAGTGACCAAGGTACAGACTCTGAGCATCATGGAAAAGGGGAAGGAGCGAGCCGAATGCATTTCAGTTTCACTGGAGAACATTTTCAGAGAATTTGCGGGCTAGAAGTTGAGTCACTTGCGACATTCCCAGCACCATGCTAGACCCAGGGACTCAGCACTGAATGAGAAAGACAGGAGCTCAGCCAGCCGTCATGAACCTCCCAGTTTCTCAGGACAAACCAGTACAAAGGGTTATAATAATGTGCGATGAGGGGCAGAGGTTTCCCTGGGAATCCGTAGCAGAGGAGTCAGTCGGGTCCAACGGTCGAAGGCAAAAAAGTCTGAGTCTCCGCGTCATGATCATTTGAAAGCAGTGAAGTCAGATGAGACCGCCAAGGGAGAGAGTGTAGGGAATGAAGAGGGAGGGCTAGGGTTAGCCTCACATGTGTGGGAAAGGGAGAAGCAAGGGGGGAAGCAGTCAGAGAGGAGGAAGGAGGCTCAGAAGAGTCGGGGGAAAGCCAAGTATGGAGTTGGCTGTGCTCAAGGGCGGAATGCTTTGAAATTCAGTCAGGGCTAAGAGAAAAGTGGGTATCCGTTTGTTGACTTGGTTAGATGCAAAGGTGACGACAAAAAAATTTTGTAAAATGGTGGGGCTGACCTCATATATACTCATATTCTGCCATTACGCATGAACACCAGTGCTGAGTTTTACAGCCAGCATCTGTACTTGCGCCTGTGCACAGATAGCTGTTAAGTCTTCTGCAAGGCACCCTGCATGAGGGTGATTTGAAGCCCAATTTGGTTGACTCTGAGGAACATACTTGCTCTACCAGACCATGCTGCCTCTCAGCCATAAAGACAAGAATGCTAGTCTGCCCACCCCTTTTTGTAACCATGAGCACGACTCGGTTACCTCTGTCACTTTCCTTTCTCATTGAGATCCTTTTATTACTCCCAGCGAGTATCACTGGCTCTTTATAATTAATGGCCACCATCAGATAGAGATGTCATTGGCCAACCATGCTTGAAGATTTTACTGTTTGTAGTTGTTATAACCTTTGACAAATACCAATACGTGTATTTTATTTTTTAATACATGTATTTTATTATTAATGATTACATTAAAATTTTCAAATGTTATTTTTATTTACTCAAACACCATAATAAAGTATTATCAGTTAGGAGGCCTGTCAGTATCAAGATAACAATAGCTTTTTAATTTTCTTTTAATTTTTTAACATCTTTATTAGAGTATAATTGCTTTACAATGGTGTGCTAGTTTCTGCTTTATAACAAACTGGATCAGTTATACATATACATATATCCCCATATCCACTCCCTCTTGCATCTCCCTCCCTCCCACCCTCCCTATCCCACCCCTCTAGGTGGTCACAAAGCATGGAGCTGATCTCCCTGTGCTATGCAGCTGCTTCCCACTAGCTATCTATTTTACGTTTGGTAGTGTATATATGTCCATGCCACTCTCTCACGTTGTCACAGCTTACCCTTCCCCCTCCCCGTGTCCTCAAGTCCATTCTCTAGTAGGTCTGCATCTTTATTCCAGTCTTGCCCCTAGGTTCTCCTGACCATTTTCTTCTTTCTTTTTTAGATTTCATATATATGTGTTAGCATACAGTATTTGTTTTCCTCTTTCTGACTTACTTCAGTCTGTATGACAGTCTCTAGGTCCATCTACCTCACTACAAATAACTCAGTTTCGCCCCTTTTTATGGCTGAGTACTATTCCATTGTATATATGTGCCACATCTTCTTTATCCATTCATCTGTCGATGGACACTTAGGTTGCTTCCATGTCCTGGCTATTGTAAATAGAGCTGCAATGAACATTATGGTACATGACTCTTTTTGAATTATGGTTTTCTCAGGGTATATGCCCAGTAGTGGGATTGCTGGGTCATATGGTAGCTCTATTTTTAGTTTTTTAAGGAACCGCCATACTGTTCTCCATAGTGGTTGTATCAATTTACATTCCCACCAACAGCGCAAGAGGGTCCCCTTTTCTCCACACCCTCTCCAGCATTTATTGTTTGTAGATTTTTTGATGATGGCCATTCTGACTGGTGTGAGATGATATCTCATTGTAGTTTTGATTTGCATTTCTCTAATGATTAATGATGTTGAGCATTCTTTCATGTGTTTGTTGGCAGTCTGTGTATCTTCCTTGGAAAAATGTCTATTTAGGTCTTCCGCCCATTTTTAGATTGGGTTGCTTGTTTTTTTGATATTGAGCTGCATGCGTTTGCTTGTATGTTTTGGAGATTAATCCTTTGTCAGTTGCTTCATTTGCAAATATTTTCTTCCTCATTTAGAGGACCTCATTGAGGTCTTCATTGAGGACGATGTTGGCTGTGGGTTTGTCATATATGGCCTTTATTATGTTGAGGAAAGTTCCCTCTATGCCTACTATCTGCAGGGTTTTTATCATAAATGGGTGCTGAATTTTGTCAAACGCTTTCTCTGCATCTATTGAGATGATCATATGGTTTTTATCCTTCAACTTGTTAATATGGTGTATCACATTGACTGATTGGCGTATATTGAAGAATCCTTGCATTCCCGGGGTAAACCCCACTTGATCATGGTGTGTGATCCTTTTAATGTGCTGCTGGATTCTGTTTGCTAATATTTTATGGAGGATTTTTGCATCTGTGTTCATCAGTGATATTGGTTTGTAGTTTGCTTTCCTTGTGACATCTTTTTCTGGTTTTGGTATCAAGGTGATGGTGGCCTCGTAGAATGAATTTGGGAGTGTTCCTCCCTCTCCTATATTTCGGAAGAGTTTGAGCAGGATAGGTGTTAGCTCTTCTCTAAATGTTTGATAGAATTCGCCTGTGAAGCCATCTGGTCCTGGGCTTTTGTTTGTTGGAAGATTTTTAATCTCAATTTCAGTGCTTGTGATTGGTCTGTTCGTATTTTCTATTTCTTTCTGGTTCAGTCTCAGAAGGTTGTGCATTTCTAAGAATTTGTCCATTTCTTCCAGGTTGTCCATTTTATTGGCATAGAGTTGCTTGTAGTCATCTCTCATGATCCTTTGTATTTCTGCAGTGTCAGGTGTTACTTCTCCTTTTCCATTTCTAATTCTATTGATTTGAGTCCTCTCCCTTTTTTTCTTGATGAGTCTGGCTAATGGTTTATCAATTTTGTTTATCCTCTCAAAGAACCACGTTTTAGTTTTATTGGTCTGTGCTATTGTTTCCTTCTTTTTCATTTTTTTAAATTTGATCTTTATGATTTCTTTCCTTCTGCTAACTTTGGGTTTTGTTGTTCTCCTTTCTCCAATTGCTTTACGTGTAAGGTTAGGTTGGTTATTTGAGATGCTTCTTGTTTCTTAAAGTAGGCTTGTATAGCTATAAACTTCCCTCTTAGAACCACTTTTGCTTCATCCCATAGGTTTTGGGCCGTTGTGTTTTCATTGCCATTTGTTTCTAGGTATTTTTTGATTTCCTCTTTAATTTCTTCAGTGATCTCTTGGTTATTAAGTAGTGTGTTGTTTACCTCCATGTGTTTGTATTTCTTACAGATTTTTTCGTGTAATTGATACCTAGTCTCAGCATTGTGGCCGGAAAAGATACTTGATACGATTTCAATTTTCTTAACTTTACCAAGGCTTGATTTGTGACCCAAGATATGATCTATCCTGGAGAATGTTCCATGAGCACTTGAGAAGAATGTGTATTCTGTTGTTTTTGGATGGAATATCCTATAAATATCAATTAAGTCCATGTTGTTTAATGTATCATTTAAAGCTTGTTTCTCCTTATTTATTTTCATTTTGGATGATCTGTCCATTGGTGAAAGTGGGGTGTTAAAGTCCCCTACTATGATTGTGTTACTGTCGATTTCTCCTTTTATGGCTGTATTTGCCTTCTGTATTGAGGTGCTCCTATGTTGGGTGCATAAATATTTAAAACTGTTATATCTTCTTCTTGCACTCATCCCTTGATCATTACGTAGTGTCCTTCTTTGTCTCTTGTAATAGTCTTTATTCTAAAGTCTACTTTGTCTGATATGAGAATTGCTACTCCAGCTTTCTTTTGATTTCCATTTGCAAGCAACATCTTTTTCCATCCCCTCACTTTCAATCTGTATGTGCCCCTAGGCCTGGAGTGGGTCTCTTGTAGACAGCATATATACGGGTCTTGTTTTTGTATCCATTCAGCCAGTCTATGTCTTTTAGTTGGAGCATTTAATCCATTTACATTTAAGGTAATTATCAATATGTATGTTCTTATTACCATTTTCTTAATTGTTTTGGGTTTATTATTGTAGGTCTTTTCCTTCTCTTGTGTTTCTTGCCTAGAGAAGTTCCTTTAGCATTTGTTGTAGAGGTGGTCTGGTGGTGCTGAATTCTCTTAGCTTTTGCTTGTCTGTAAAGGTTTTAATTTCTCCGTCAAATCTGAATGAGATCCTTGCTGGGTAGAGTAATCTTGGTTGCAGGTTTTTCTCTTTCATCACTTGAAATATGTCCTGCCAGTCCCTTCTGGCTTGCAGAGTTTCTGCGGAAAGGTCAGCTGTTAATCTTATGGGGATTCCCTTGTGTGTTGTTTTTCCCTTGCTGCTTTTAATATTTGTTCTTTGTATTTAATTTTCGATAGTTTGATTAACGTGTCTTGGCGTGTTTCCCCTTGGACTTATCCTGTATGGGACTCTCTATGCTTCCTGGACTTGATTAACTATTTCCTTTCCCATATTAGGGAAGTTTTCAACAATAATCTCTTCAAATATTTTCTCAGTCCCTTTTTTTTTCTCTTCTTCTTCTGGGACCCTTATAATTCGAATGTTGGTGTGTTTAATGTTGTCCCAGAGGTCTCTGAGACTGTCCTCAGTTCTTTTCATTCTTTTTTCTTTATTCTGCTCTGCAGTAGTTATTTCCACTATTTTATCTTCCAGGTCACTTATCCATTCTTCTGCCTCCGTTATTCTGCTATTGATCCCATCTAGAGAATTTTTAATCTCATTAATTGTGTTGTTCATCTCTGTTTGCTGTTTAGTTCTGCCAGGTCCTTGTTATATGTTTCTTGTATTTTCTCCATTCTATTTCCAAGATTTTGGATCACCTTTACTATCATTATTCTGAATTCTTTTTCAGGTAGACTGCCTATTTCCTCTTCATTTGTTAGGTCTGGTGGGTTTTTATCTTGCTCCTTCATCTGCTGTGTGTTTTTCTGTCTTCTCATTTTACTTATCTTACTGTGTTTGGGGTCTCCTTTTTGCAGGCTGCAGGTTCGTAGTTCCCGTTGTTTTTGGTGTCTGTCCACAGTGGCTAAGGTTGGTACAGTGGGTTGTGTAGGCTTCCTGGTGGAGGGGACTGGTGTCTGTGTTCTGGTGGATGAGGCTGGATATTCTCTTTCTGGTGGGCAGGACTCCATCCCGTGGTGTGTTTTGGGGTGTCTGTGACCTTATTATGATTTTAGGCAGCCTCTCTGCTAAAGGGTTGGGTTTTGTCCCTGTCTTGCTAGTGCTTTGGCATACCGGGGTGTCCAGCAGTGTACCTTGCTGGTCGTTCAGTGGAGCTGGGTATTAGTGTTGAGACAGAGATCTCTGGGAAAGCTCTTGCCGACTGATATTACGTGGGGCTGGGAGGTCTATGATGGACCAATGTCCTGAACTTGGCTTTCCCACCTGAGTGGCTCAGGCCTGACACCCAGCCGGAGCACCAAGACCCTGTCAGCCACATGGCTCAGAAGAAAAGGGAGAAAACAAAGAAAGAAAGAAGAAAACATAAATAAAATAGAATAAAGCAAAGTTATTAAAATAAAAATAATTAAAAATTATTTAACGGCTTCCCTGGTGGCGCAGTGGTTGAGAGTCCGCCTGCCAATGCAGGGGACACGGGTTCACGCCCCTGTCTGGGAGGATCCCACATGCCACGGAGCAGTTGGGCCCGTGAGCCATGGGCACTGAGCCTGCGCATCCGGAGCCTATGCTCTGCAATGGGAGGGGCCACAACAGTGAGAGGTCCGCATACCGCAAAAAAATAAATAAATAAATAAATTGAAAAAGAGAGTAATTAAAAAAAAAAGACGGGAGCAACCAAACTAATTAACAAATCCACAAATGATAACAAGCGCTAAAAACTAAACTAAGATAAACATATAAATCAGAAACTAGTCAGTTTGCATACAGCAAACCCCAAGTCTACAGTTGCTCCCAATGTCCACCTCCTGAATTTGGGATGATTCGTTGTCTGTTCAGGTATTCCACAGGTGCAGGTACATCAAGTTGATTGTGGAGCTTTAATCCGCTGCTCCTGAGGCTGCTGGGAGAGATTTCCCTTTCTCTTCTTTGTTTGCACAGCTCCTGGGGCTCAGCTTTGGATTCGGCCCCGCCTCTGCATGTAGGTCGCCAGAGGGCGTCTGTTCTTCGCTCAGACAGGACGGGGTTAGAGGAGCTGCTGATTCGGGGGCTCCGGCTCACTCAGGCCGGGGGGAGGGAGGGGCACGGAGTGCGGGCAGACCTGCGGCGGCAGAGGCCATTATGACGTTGCATCAGCCTGCGGCGCGCCGTGTTCTCCCGGGGAAGTTGTCCCTGGATCCCGGGACCCTGGCGGTGGCTGGCTGCACAGGCTCCCCGGAAGGAGGTGTGGACAGTGACCTGTGCTCGCACACAGGCTTCTTGGTGGCGGCAGCAGCAGCCTTAGCGTCTCCCGCCCGTCTCTGGGGTCCGCGCTTTTAGCCGCGGCTCGCGCCCATCTCTGGAGCTCCTTTAAGCGGCGCTATGAACCCCCCTCTCCTCGCGCACCAGGAAACAAAAAGGGAAGAAAAAGTCTCTTGCCTCTTCGGCAGGTCCAGACTTTTCCCCGGACTCCCTCCCGGCCAGCTGTGGTGCACTAACCCCCTGCAGGCTTTGTTCACACCGCCAACCGCAGTCCTCTCCCTGCGCTCCAACCGAAGCCAGAGCCTCAGCTCCCAGCCCTGCCCGCCCCAGCGGGTGAGCAGACAAGCCTCTCGGGCTGGTGAGTGCCGGTCGGCGCCGATCCTCTGTGCGGGAATCTCCCCGCCCTGCCCTCCGCACCCCTGTGGCTGTGCTCTCCTCCGCGGCTCCAAAGCTTCCCCCTCCGCCGCCCACAGTCTCCGCCCACAAAGGGGCTCTTAGTGTGTGGAAACCTTTCCTCCTTCTGGTGCAGGTCCCGTCCCTATCCTTTTGTCTCTGTTTTTTGTTTTCTTTTGCCCTACCCAGGTACGTGGGGAGTTTCTGGTCTTTTGGGAGGTCGGAGGTCTTCTGCCAGCGTTCGGTAGGTGTTCTGTAGGAGTTGTTCCACGTGTAGATGTATTTCTGGTGTATCTGTGGGGAGGAAGGTGATCTCCGCGTCTTATTCTTCCGCCATCTTGAAGGTCTCTCCTCCACAATATCTTTTGATTGTAATTGTTTAGCCCTGATATAGTGATAATAGCTATTGTTCATTGTTTATAATTATATACCTTTAGAGAATATACTAGTTAATTGCTTAAAAATTCACAGCAGTTAATGTCACTGGTGAACTATGGTTCTCTTTTCTGAAATGCAGCCTTTCTACCTGAGGTATCTTGAATATTATGCCATGATTCAGGACTCAACCTTCCTGGATGTCACAGGTTAGAGTAAGTCATTAAATAATCTTTCCTAAAGTTATCAATTGTAAATGCATGGTTTCAGTGACTTCTCCTTCTTTAAAAATTGTAGGATTTTATTATGTGTTACGCTATGCCAACAAAACAACCGAAGTCAGCGTCTATAGGAGACAAATAACTCACGAGTAGAGGAGTTGGTTTGACTCTTTGGTCCATCCTGACTATGAATTAGACTGACACACAGCTAATCGCCACATAGTTAATCACAGCATGTTAGAAACTTCTAGATTCACTGTGACTTGGGAGATGCAGCTATAGTTTTCCGTTAACAGCCTCACCTTCTTGAAAATTACAGAAGACATAAATAGCATGTTAATTTATGGAGAGTAATTACTTGAGGGTGCTACTGAGTTTAGCCATGCAATCAACATTATGGTTTCCAAGTGAATTAAAATAATCATTTACTCTTAACTTCACTCTTGGAAAAACTATTTTCGGCTTTCGGTAATTTGATACTTCTTGAAAATATTTAGAAAATAACTCAGATTTAGAGATTTAAAGCAAATGGATACAATATATAACAGAGCAATTCATATTCTGTTCAGATTTAGAAACAGTGGTAACTGATCATCTAAAATGGCCTTACACGGATGAATTTCTATGTTAATAGATATATATTTCTCTACAGTTCTGAGGTTTCTCCAATCAAGTCTCCTTAGATATATATTTGGGAAGATTCTGTTAAGAATCGTAATACAAATGGAAGAAGAGTGAAGTGACCAGATTTCTAAAGCTCAACAAACCTAGAGACATGTATCCTATCTGAAGATCAGAGGAAAAAAGTGTATGAGGGAAATAGAGTGGAAAAAAAGGGTTATTTCTGTCAGTGCTAAAAAGCTTAGAGAGTCGCTGATTAAGGTCACTGCCAATTTTATCAATGAAGAAAGTGCTTTAGCAAGGCATACCATCCTCTGCGTAGGCATGTGGATGACCGTACTGTCAGGGTGTACACGATCAAACACAGAGAGCATTCAGGGTCAACCGGACTAGAATTTTTATCAGAAAACCCGAAGTGCCTAAAACCCACACTGAAAAATGCATTTTATGTCTTCCTGCCCACTTGTCTTCTTCAGGACCACAATCATCATCAAAGATAACCACAAAAGAGAAGAAGGAAGGAAAGAAAACATAACCAGTAACCACTTCCCATCTGTCCTTGGCTTCCCTGGAAAGATCATCTAAATGGTTCAGGGCAAATCTTTCCTCGAAAGATTTATCAACAAAATAACAATTAACTACCTACAACAGCTAGTAAGATCTAAATCCCATGCTCCAAGCAGATACCCAAACAATAGGTCATCAGTCAATGGCCAGGTCAGTCCATCTCATTGCTCAGGTGAAGTCGATACAAGCATTTTCTTACCTGTAAGCTCTACAAAAGGGTGAAAGATGTGTGTCAACAGACCCTTAGTTGAATGATGAAATTGAAAATTACAACAGGACAAAAAAATAGTGATTTCGCATTAGAACACACTTTACTTTGTACAGTTGGTGTGACATGTTCAGACAAGATGTCATCAGAGCCCTAGCTGAGTCATAGAATTGACTGCAGAGCAAGTGGGGAAAAATAAATGGAAGATGTCACCTACTAATGTGACATTGATAATTCAAAGTCTTGGGGTAAAGGAGGCTGTCCTCTGGAAAACACTGACTTAAGTGGGTAAGAGCCATTTAATCACAGAAAGCTCCACTTAAGGGATCTCTGAATATTGAGGATTCCCCATCCGGAATATTAGGACTCTAGGATATCAATTTTCAAATCTATAAGGGCAGCTTACCCACCACCTCGAACCCTCCAGGATATGTCCTCATCCTACCTGATCGCCCTCCAGCCCCCAGTTTTATTTGACTTGATCCATATCTTGGCTGATTTGACCACTGCTTACACGGCTGTTAACTAGTTCCCTGCTCTGGTTTGTGACTTAATAAGGGCCTGATTATAAGTTATTTTTTTGTGAGGTCAGACAGATCTCTGTAACTTACTGAGATACAATTGTTGCTCTCACTTTTTCTTTCTTTCTTTTTTTTTTTTTTTTTTTTTTTGGTAGCCTGGTGTTTTCAACTTTATAGTCATTAGCATCCAAAGGAACAAGGGTGAAAATGGAAAATGTAATTTCTATCTGGGAGCGGCCTCAGACCCTATAAGCTCATTAGCAGTGCGATGTGCTGGGCCCTACAGCTCAAAGCATGCCCTATGGACTTCTGTGGAGCTTCAAAGTTCAGCCTGATGGACAGAAAACTCATCTTTGGCTCTTACAGTTGAATAATATGCAATTTCTAGAGGTTAATGGATACGCACTAGTATTTGCTGAGTTGCTAGAAGGTGCTATTCATAAACTAATATTAGCATGTCACCAGAATTAACTGAGGACTCTAAATCCGTATTCCACAAGGACATGTGACCGCCACTCAGTGCTTGGGAGCTTTGCAGTACTCCTGCTATTCAGATTCACATGAAAATTGTTAGAATTCCTGAAATCAGGGGAAGGACACATGGTTATTATTGCTGTTTTGAATTGAACTTGGTTGCAGACAAACGTATATGAATGAAGGTATTTGTAACATTACTAGATTTTATAATTTTTCACCATTTTGTTTTGTTGTGTAATTGTTGTGTTGGTAACACTTTGTTATTTTGTTCTTCCCCCGAACATTTTTTTTTTTTTAAGTCATGGGGTCTTTTTCATCTGGAACGTAGAAATAGATTGGGATATATAAATCCTTAAGTGCACCACCATCAAATGGTTTGAGAACCACTGCCATTAAAGAATGGAAGTCAGGAAAGAAAAAGCTTCATGAGTAGGGACCTAAAATAACAATTCTCATCTGTGGCCAGGTACTTAGATGCCTGGATGCAGGAGAAAGGCTCTGGGGGCGGGGGGGACGGGGTGCTGGGTACCCAGGGAACAATGTCAAAGGCAGGCAGTCACTTGACAGTCTTTCTCAGGGTCAGCCTTGTTTGTGTATCACAGAGAATCCAAATTTGTTTCAATTTTGCCTTCTTATCCAGGTATCCGGAGAACCATTTGCTTTTTTGCCCATAATTTGTTTTTGCCTAACATTACTAGAAATTCATTGTCTACTCAGAATGTAAATTACGTTTCCTATTTGTCCTCAAACCAGTGTAGCATTTCTTTTTGCTTTTTATGCATGATATTTACTGTGTCTTTGACATTTTTATTTAGTAATCGGTATTAATAAATCTTCATGAAAGTAAGTCATTCTGATTTTGTTAGAAATGCATTGCCTAGAGTTCTTTAAAGAAGTATAAATGTTCAGCTAAAAAGAACCAAAGCAAGTGACAAACACTGCCACAGAAGCACTCTAATTCATCTTTGCATTGGTGAAATGAACATGTTTAGCTGAACTGTTCATTCTTTTTCTGACCTCCGTTCTCTCCAGGTTCAGGTTCCTAAACCATGAAACTAGGCTTAAAGTAGTATTTTTTTAAAACAGTCATCTAGGTGAGAATATACACAAATCTGCCCAGAGATACAGTTGGACAATTTTTCTATAAAAATTTCAGAAACTTACTAACATTTTTCATATTTCTGAAACACATTATTTACATGAACATTCTTCCTAATGTCTAAGCTTGATTTCTTTGGTTTGTACCTGATAACTTCAGTGGGAACTGAGACAGTCTTTACTTCTTATGGGATATACTATTTTACAAACAAAATAAATCTATTTGATATTTCATATGTTTTACTCCTCTGTACGTGGAGATCTATTGCTCCAAACTAGATACGGTTGTTCACTCATCAAAATCATCAAGTAACAATAATAAAAGAAACATGGTACAGTTATATAGATAATATAATGAAGCAAAAATTAGTAAAAACACAACTTCTTAATTCCATTTTAATTGAGAAAACATGTAAAAAGCTAGCTATCCACTATAGTGCCTAGAACATTATAAGGCCTGAAAAACTTTCATTTTGCCATCTTTTTGACTGAGACAAATATATATATATATATATATATATATATATATATATATAAATTATGTATATATATATTATATGTATACATATTATATATGTGTATATATATATATTTTACATATATAATTTTTTTCTTGCAGGAAGGCATTTCTGTTTTTAAAGTTTAAAAAAGTTTGGATTGGGATGAGAAAAAGAAAACAGTGACATTGGTAAAAAGAGATGGAAAAGGGAAATGGGAAATATTTTTTAGCACATCATCTGATAAATTGAAATGCTTTACTGTAGGTTTAAATGTTTTACTGGACTTCATAAGAAATATAGTGTGTATGGCAAAATGGTATTACTTTGTGGTCTTCTATGGTCTTAAGCTCTTTTACATGTAGTTGTAGAAGTGTGCATGTGTGTGTGTGTGCGTGTGCGTGTGCGTTGCGCGTGTGCGTGTGCGCGTGCGTGTGTCTCTGTGTGCGTGCGTGTGTGTGTGTAAGGGAGTTTGTGCAACTAAAAGCCTTGTCTTGTTCCTTTTAAAGCTGAATTTAGTATCTACTTTCTAAGGAACTCTCTTAAAGGACTCTACTTTTAAACACCTTATCAAATAATGTCATTTTTTATGAAAAATGTCTTAAACATTAACACAACATGTAATAGTTTTCACCCCAAACAGAGATAAATCAATATTGAAGAAGGGAGCAGGGATCAGAGGAGGGGGTCACAAATTCAATTTGTGGGCACGTGTTTCCTAGACAGTCAAAGCAAAGTATATAGAAACCACATTGGCAAAATTGTACAATTCAGTCTTCTAGCTGACAATGAAATTCCTCTCTACGAAATCAGATGTTACCAGAGAAACTCACAGAAAGGCTAATTTCTCAATAAAGTCATTGCTTTATTTAACTAATGGGGCAGGCGGGTGAACAGAAAAAGAGAGGAGAAACAAGTAAAAGAAAAGAAAATGATTCATGGTACAAAGTATGTTCTTCCATTACCCTGTCATTAAGCTAACCAAATAAAAGTGTGATGTTAAATGCTATCAATAAATTTAGTCACGTAGGTATATTATAAAGTAAAGACATTTTGACAAGTCATAGACTTAGGAAGTATTAGGGGTATGGAAAATAAAGGTAGAAAAACCTGGATAAATAAGTAGTGACTAAAGCACTCAGCAAATTCCAGCTCCACTTGGAATATTGTCCACATAATGAATATTTCAGGTGCATCTTGAGATCCTTATAATTTTCAAAGACAAGTAGGCAAGACGCATTTTACATCTGTTAAAGACTTCTGATTGCCATCTATGTTGAAAGACTGCCTCAGGATTGAAAGGCAGAATTCTCCTCAAGAGCCATAGCTATGAAATATTTATTCCACCTTCTTTCATAGAGAAGAATGAGTTGACTCTGTGATACAAATCTCTACTAATAATACCAACAAAATCACACATCTCCTGTTAAATGATTATTCTTAGAAGGTGACCCAGGCCTTGTTTGTTGTAGTTGATCAGAGTAGAATAATGCAAGCGTTGTTTTACAGTCTACTTGGGAAACATCATAATGCATTTTCAAGCATTAGAGCACAGGAGACATAACGTCTGCTAAAAAATTTTTTAAGAAAGACCGTGCTGGATGGATATGTTTCTGGGATTGTTGTTTCTTTCTTTTCAATTTCAAAATTACATTTTTGTCAATATTAACCTCTGTTTGTGAGAATCTTTTCTATATAAAAATGCTGTAGTTATACCTCTGAGTATACTTTTTATTAAGCAAGGCAAAGACTCGCATCTCCAAATATTGCTTAAATCTCCAAAGCCAGCTGAATAAACAAACATTATTCGATCTGTAGCCCAAAAGTCTGCAAATGACTCCACAGGATGTAAAAAACAAAACAAAACAAAACAAAAAAAATTATGATGCCTTCTAAGTGTTTCTCGGAGCCAATGATCAGCAGTTCTGTTTAAGTTCTGGGACCCCTGAGCCTCCATAAGAATAACTTGGAAATATTATATTATGTGTGAAAATTTTACACACATGCACATTGATAATCAGCACGCAGGCCCTCTGCCCTTCCCCACCTGATAACCACAGTGCCTGCTTAGACAGGGAAAAAAATAAAAGATTCGGAACTCTAACGCACATAATCTTAGCGCCGTTCAGAACCACGTGCATTCCTGAAATCCTCTATTACTGCAAATCTCTTCGTTGTACTTTCTATGGAATTGTCTGTTTCTCATTATCAAAGTCTAAAGAAATTTGATACAGTCATGTAACACTTGGTGAAGGAGTGTTAGAAAAACGCATTCCAAAGTGTTCAGCTTATCTTTTCTTTCCAAAGCAGTACTGCCTGACTTTCCTCCTCTAGAGAAGCCAGCTGGGAGGGTGAAGAGAAAAAAATCAAACCAAAGTAAATTAAACAATGGCTCCGTGTCTGAATCAATCACAGATATCAGCTTTTAAACAACGAACTGTAGTTAACAGGAGCTAGGGCAACGTTAACATGGAGAATTCTTACTCTGTAAAGTCACTCTTTGCTTGTAGAATGGGTACCATGCCATGCTTCGAACCAAGTTTGCTAGGGGCAAAACTGCAGGTCAGATTGCTAGTGGCCTCAGTAACCCAGGATATGAACACCTAGAGACGGTCTAGGGTACATTTTATTGTTTAGCATGGCCAGAGCTCAGGGACGACGTGTCATCCTTCCTCAAGAGTGAAGATGTTCGAGAAAAGAAAATCTGGGGGGAAAATTATAAATATGAGCCTTGAAGAAAGCACGTCTTATTCCAACAGGTGTTTCTGTCTGCTCCTGTTAAGTCCGTTGGGCTATTCAGACAGTACACAAATAGTGTTCAGACAACTGTCGATGCACACCTGATCAATTCCGATAGAAGGCTGTTTTCGCGATTCGAGCTTTTAAAAAGCATTATAGTTAAAATACATGGTACAGGCGTGCTGGGATAATTGGTTGTGAAAGTACATCGGTACCACTGAGTAGTCTTAAAATAGCAGGAAATGCAACTGAACACTGGAAAGGAAGTCACTATTTCACTTTCTCATATAAAACATATCGCACCTCTGAGCTCACAATGGGATATTTGCTGAGAGCCTGTAATTAACTCATAATGATGAGAACCGCAGTAATAAACATTTCCTTAGCAAAACATTCACTTGTTTTCATTATTTCCTACTCTTTTGCTATTTCCCTGTCAGGTTTTAACTTAGCTTGTCACTATTAATCAAGAGGAGAATGGAGAAAAGGGCAAATACGTTTTCAAGAAGGGGAATACTCGTTTTAATGATATAGAAAGAACACGTCTGGACGCAAACTAGCACATCATCAGCGACTTCATACGTCTAAGCACAAATGAGGGGGATTTATGACATATCGGTAAAGTTATTTTACTTTGAAAACCCAGAACCAAGGAAAACAAAATGCCGCTCAGTAGCAGATCACCTGTAGCCGCTGCTCGTGGATTCACCTCCCCGCTCACAGCTGTCAGATTCACCTTCCCAAATACCTTTCCATCATGTCATTCCTTTCCTCAAAATCCTTCAATAGCTGCTCAATACCAACAGAACAGAGTCCACATTCCTCGGCCAGGCATTAAGCCCCCTCTACAATCTGGTTGCAATTTTCTTTTCTTGCTTCATTTCCCACTCTTCCCTTACAACGTAATGGCCCACGTGAATTCTCTGCCCCGGTCTACACAGCGCCTTTGAAAAGACTATCTGCTTTCTTCTTTTCCTGTCATTTTCTCAAGCTGTTCACTGCCTGGGGTTTTCCCTTCCTTCATGCCTTGGCTTCTACTCAGACGCATCCTGCAGCGCTGCTCTGGATCATAGCATACACGGTCAGGTAAGGCTACCTGTTCCGCAAACGCACCCTGGCTCTGCAGGAGACTGTGAGCTCCATGCAAGCAGGTGTATATCTCACACTTCTTTGTCTCTCCTTTGCATCTCCCAGCCTTTTCAGCACAGTACGGAGGCACTAGATGAAGAGCTACTGATTGATAGAACAATTGTTACTACAATACACAAAGCATTAGCCCAGGATCTGATTTGTCTCACCTCATGTCATTTAGAAAGAGCTGGTTTATTACCAGAAAGCAAGAATGTTCCCGCTCCGACTCCAAATGTCCCTATACCATTCCCCAAAGTGACGGTAAGGCAGAGAGGACGGCACATAAATCTTCCAAAGTATTTGGGTCGACTTTGTGAAAAATCTGAATTTCACTTATGTTTTAAAACGTGTGGCAAAATTCAATAATTCTAATATATGTAAATAATAATAATAATTTAATTGCTTTATATATGCAAAAGTAGCTGAACGTACCGTGCAGTCAGAATTACTGGGTCCAGACTTACCTGCTTGGCTGAAGAGACTCTGGTTACAGTTGCCTAACTGGGTTCATTGCTTCCTCTTTTGCCCTGACACCAATTTTTCTCCTACCAGAGGAACCCACATTTCTCTAATGAAAATCAGACCGGGTCCCTCTTCTGCTTCAACCCTGCCCACGGCTTCCCCATCACACCTGGATAAAATCCCACATCTCTCCATGGCTTCCGGGGTCCGTTGTCCAGCTTCATCCTTCCCATCCCTCCCCCCAGCCCAGCCCCACCCCCTCCAGCTGCCCGGGTTTTCCTTCTGCTCTGTCTTTGCATTTACTGTTTCTCTAGCCCAAACACTCTGCCCTTGGCCTGAGACTGGCAGGTTCCTTACAGCCCTTCTCAAACACGTGTCCTCAATAAGGCCTTTCTTGAGCTCACATCTAAATTCAGTGGCTCCCCCTCTGTCACCATATTTTCTATCACACCACCCCATGAAAAAGACAGCCTCTACTAGTATCGGAAATAATCTTTCTTCAGTTGTTTACTTGCCTGTGTCCATCTCCTTGCACTGGAAGTAAATACCATTCAGCCAGGGACCCTGTCTGCTTTGAATACTGTTGTACTGTTGTCATCAGAAAATTGCTTGGTACAAAGCACGTGGTCAATAAATATCCGTCAAAGGAATAAACTTGCCGAAAGTTGCAGAACTAGCCCTGAAACCCCAGTCTGTCTGACCAACACGGCGCCACCGCTCTGTAGAGTACTGACGGCGCTGCAAACATCCACGTCACCGTCCTTGTTGCTGAGTGCTAGCCTGCTCCAGCAGTCACACAGAAGTCTTAGATCCAAGATAAAGACACCAGAGAAAGTCAGTACGCCTGTCCATCCAGGGAGAGCAGCCTGCCCAGACAATCTGACAAAACTGTCTCGCAGGTCGCATCCTACATGGGGAAAGGCATCACGGAAGAATCAGCTGGAGGGGCAACTGCATCTTAGTGATGGGGTCACTTATACATTTGTTAGAAACAACTCGGCATTTATGCCAATGTGTAAGGCATGGAGAATGGGTAGAATGGGTAGAAAGGGAAACAACCACGCGCGGTCCACTGAATAGAAGTTGAATGAACAACACGCACTCACTTGTTAGATGTTGAAGAGAGTCGGAAAGGCAACAATAATGTCATAAAACAGGTTGACTGGGAAGACGATAGAGCCATTGACAGAACTAGGACACTTAGGAAGAAAGAGGAGGTTTACAGATGAAGCCAGGGAGGATACTCAGCCATGTTTCAGATGTGTAGGTCTTGGCATACTGTTGGCGCTTATGAAAGATTTGTCCGATGTCCTCATTTCCCTTGGGAAATGCATATTCTTTGGAAGGAAGGAGAAAATTGAGGTAGAAATAACTGTCAATTCCTTGAGGTCTGGGACAATGCCTCTCTCTCCCTCTCTCTCTTTCTCTCCTTCACTCTTCCTTCCTTCCTTCATCCTCTCTTCCTCTCTTTTTCTTTCTTTATCCATAGCAATTGATATACAACTATTTATACAGTAAACGCTCCATAAATGCTAGTGACATAAAGATTCCAAAAGCAAAACTTAACTAGATTCTACATCTTAAGTACTATTCATGTTCCAAGGAGCTTTGTACAGCATGAAGAATGCTGAACCTCGGATCAAATACATCTGCCCGCCTACACTTCTTAACTCTGTGATCTCAGGCAACTATGATTCACTTTCCTTATTTGAAAAACGAGGCTAAGCAAATCTCCGTAGGGTACTTGTGAGAATTACAAGAAAATAATGTACTTGGGGCATTTAGCAGCATGCTTGAACCATAACTGATGCTTAATAAATGATAAATCATTAATATTATTTATTTTCAATTTTACCGGCTTTGTGTTGGGTTTTTGAGAATTGCTATGTAAGTCTACAGAAGTATGTGTCGCTCTTAAACTTGAACTAGTAATCTTATCTTTATCTGAAAACATCTCTTAAGTGTTTCATTACCTGTAATATTTTGAAAGTAAATCTACAAAGTTAAGGAGTAATATTACTACTACCAAACTTTATCTAAAACACAAAGAAAGCATAGGGTGTATGGTAACACAATAAGTTAAACATTAAATTTTACTTCAACCTACTTCCATTGGGCAGTTTATGCAAATATTATTATTTTTTCTCTCTAAAGAAGAATACTGCATCAGTTATCTTGCACAATAAAACTGAACTTAGTGCTCACATGTTTATTTTCTCTTCATATGTTGTATTTCTCTACATTAGCTATATACAAGCAAAGTATATACCCAACAAATTATTTCATTTCTCTGGGGAAAATACAGTAATAGAAAAGGCAGCCTTTAAAAAAATCCAGCCTTAACCTACAGAATGGGAGAAAATATTTGCAAACGATGTGACCAACAAGGGCTTAATCTCCAAAATTAACAGCTCCAAAACAAACAGCTCACACAATTCAACAACAACAAAAACTTCCCAATCAAAAAATGGGCAGAAGTACTAAACAGACATCTCTCCAAAGAAGACACAGAGATGGCCAACAGGCACACAGGCCAACAGATGGTCAACATCACTAATCGTTAGAGAGAAACACAAACCAATTCTACAATGAGGTGTCACTGCACATTGGTCAGAATGGACATTATGAAAAAGTCTTCAGATAATAATGCTGGAGAGGGTGTGGAGAAAAGGGAACCCTCCTACACTGTTGGTGGGAATGTAAGTTGGTGCAGCCACTATGGAGAACAGTATGGAGGCTCCTCCAAAAGCTAAAAATAGAGTTGCCATATGATTCAGCAATCTGACTCCTGGGCATATATCTAGACAAAACTATAATTCAAAATAATACATGCACCCCTATGTTCATAGCAGCACTCTTCACAATGGCCAAGACATGGAAACAACCTAAATGTCCATCAACAGATGAACGGATAAAGAAGACGTGGTATATATTATATACACAATGGAATAATATTCAGCCATAAAAAAGGAAATAATGCCATTTGCAGCAACATGGGTGGAACTAGAGATTATCATACTGACTGAAGTCAGTCAGAAAGAGAAAGACAAATACCATATGATATCACTTATATGTGGAATCTAAAATATGACACAAACATAAATGGTCTCACAGACACAGGACAGACTTGTGGTCGCCAAGGGAGAGACAGGTGAGGGAGGGATGGAGTGGGAGTTTGGGGTCAGCAGATGCTAATCCGCATAGGATGGGTAACAACAAGGCCCTACTGTAGAGCACAGGGAACGGTATCCAGTATCCTGTGATAAACCATAATGGAAAAGAATACAAGAAAAAGGAACGTTTATATACGTATAAGTGAATCAGTCTGCTGTACAGCAGAAACTAATACACTGCAAATCAACTCTGCTTCAATAAAAAATTTTAAAAATCCAGTCTCGCCTACATTCAAATCAAATCTCCATTCGAGCTGAAGTATAGTCTATAGCCTATAATGTGAATCTGATAAAGCAGCCTTTTGGGGGCAAAGTTTTCCTTGTGTAAATTCATCATTAACTAGCATCGACACTGACCATCTTATAATCCTTCACGAATGATGACTAACCTAAAAATTAGAGAAATATTATCTAATAATACCACAGGGACTGATTCATTGGGCCTCACCGATTTAAAATTGCTTAAAATGTTAAATGTATTGGAAAAAGAATAATGAAACACTACCGTCTAAGACAAAGACCTGCAAGTGACGCTTCCTGTTACAGAGACTGTTTTACAGATGTAAATGCCTATTATGTCATGATTCTACAACAATTTATTTGCAATTTAGCAGCATAGTAAAGTCAAACATTACCATTTATTGCCAATTGGAAAGGGGAAAAAAATGCGAAACCGTGTCTAGGGAGGGATTCTGTAGTTTGGCACATTTGCTGGTTCTTGAATTACACTGTTTCCCTGAACGAGTTTGTCCATGAGTGTGTGGTCACCCCATGTTCTTCTGACTAATTTGGATTGCTTGAGGCCACGGAACCAGGGAGGGGCTCCATTCATGAACAGCCCATGATACAAGACAAAGCTGGAATGCTCTTAGGAGGAAGTTAGCTGAGAAGAGCGGTACTGTACCAGAGGCGCTTTGGATAAAAATTCCATCCAGGCTACAAATTGTAGACATCGATTTGAAATAAATTGTGACTGATGATCAGTCGATGACGATTTCCATAATCATTACGCTGTTAGTAATTTATCAAGGTAATGATATTTGTGTCCCCGATGTCACATTCATCCTGTACTGAGGGACTGAAGAACATGCTGTGATTTTTAAAAGCCCTTATTAAGAACCGACTGGTTGTGTCATACTTCCAGCCGTAACCAGTGGGATGGCTAAAAGTGAATAAAACAGTGAAAAAATCCTGCTAGGTTTGTAATAAAATTCTTTTGACAAAACCTTCTATAGCACGAAGGTGAAGATCTTATGCTTACAGCATTTTAATTAAATCTCTTTTATCAAGATTGTTCAGTGTCATTTGCCAATATGCTTTGGAAAGAGATATCACGGCATGCTGGGCAAAGAAATCTGCCAGAGAACCTGCGCTTAACCCTTCTGCACCATTTCGCCCTGGAACACTTGCATTCCCTTTCAGATTGCGATTATTTCTTCACGACCACGATTCTCAGCATGTGTATAGTCAACAGGTATTCATATCCTGCCCTTACTCTTGTTAGACACAAAATTGATGAACAATATTCCCATCCCTAGTCAGAAAAAAAGCTAATGACATTAAACACTAAATGTCATAAGTATCTCTTCACCAAAAGTGAAAGTGAGCTGAGAAAGTCAACGACAGTGATATAATTAACAAAATTAACAAATGTGTTTTGAGATTGCCATTCTAAAATGAATTACGATTAGATTGCAAATGTTATAGGATCACTTATATTTTCCTAGAACAAGGTTTAAATACATACAACCAAATACAGTTTCAAGAATTTCACGAATAATTCTAGTTTGGCATCTTAACAGTTTAAGTTAAGATAAAGCAAAGTACTTTGATTAGAATCAGAAAATAGAGTATTTTAGATATTTGTTTTAGGTAAATAAAACTATATTTGTTATCTACAAACTTCCATTTGTTTTTGAAATAATCCTATCTTCACTAGTCTAAAATAATGACTACTGCTCAATGATCTCGACATGTGCTGTATTTGTATACTGCCTGGCCTGGGTTCCTGGCTTCATTACCTTATTATTTCTTTCTTTTTATTGTGGTAAAATATACCTAATATAAAATTTACTGTGTTGGCCATTTTTAGGTGTATAGTTTAGTAGCATTCAGCGCATTTGCAATGTTCTTCAACCATCACCACTATGCCCAGCCTCATTACTTTTAAGCTGTTTCTTATTTTCCGTCTGTCACCTGTAAAACAGGGGTGATGATTACAGTAGCAACTTCATATTGTTTTTGTTAAAAATAAATGAGATGCTATGATATTTGTAAAGCTTGCCTGGTGTACATGAAGTGCTAAATTATATACTCCATGCTTGAACTGTTTTCTTCTAATGTTGACATTAACTTTTTTAAGAGCAAAAAGACTTACTGGAACATCACCATAGAATAACAGATTTATTTTCTGAAGAAATGCTACGTGTTACAAATACTTCCACAAATATCTCTCTAGAACCTTGCCATAAAACCCCACATAACAAACAAGAAGACCAGGTTTTGTTTTCTGATTGTACAAATGAGAAAAGTGAATCTCTGAAAGCTTAAGTCATTTACGCCAGGTCCCAGAGTCAAGGAGTGGAGTTAGAAACTCAACCTAGCACTTAGCACTTAGGAGGTAAGCAATTATAAATGTCTGTGAATAAATGGTTGAATTAAAATAAGTTAGAACTTTGATCTTAAGTTCTCCACTCCTTCTACCACATAACATGGACTGCTTCGTCACCTGACTTATCTCCAGCCTTCACTCAGCATTCCCGTTTGCTAAGACCCCCTCTTATAAGGTCTGGAGGACTGACTGTGGGCTCTTGCTTCTTTTAATTCTTTGAGGTTCACTGTTTCTCTTGGTTCCATGGGAAAGGAGTGCCCTAGGTAATTAAAACTGTGGTTCTGAGTTTGGTAGTCTACTCAACAGAAAGGCTAGTGGCCTCAGAGGTCGTTTTAAATCTTTGGCCCAGGCTTTCGTCATGGACAGAGGGATACATCCCTCTGTATCCTCAGGGTATTGGCTCCAGGACTCCTGCGCATAGCAAACTCTGTGGATGTTCAAGTCCCTTATAGAAAATGGTGGAGTACTGCGGTTGGTTGAATCTCCCATGCTGAGTTCGCGGATATGCGGGCCAACTGTATGTAGGTGTTCGTCAAGGGACACACTGTCTTGTGGCTTAAAAAGCCCCCTGATGGACACTGTACGTCACGTATTGACACTTACAAGCAAGGTTTAGAATTTGGAAGATGATGAGAGTGGCAGGAACCTGCACTGCACACGGATGTCTTTCTAAATACATCTTGTTTAGCCAGATACATATTTCTTTCCCTTAATATGGATTTGTTATCTTTGAAAATTATTGTTTGTCCTTGAGTGGTGTGTGTATGTGTGATTTAATTTCTCTTGTTAGAATACCAGGAAAAATGAGAGGGTTGGATCTGTCCTACAGAGTGGAAGACAGGACTTCTGAAATGACAAAACCTGTTCTAAATTGTTTTGTTATACTCGTTGTGCTAAAACTCACCTGGGGCTAATGAAGTCATCCAACCCATGGTGTCAAGGCGTATTTCCAGATGGGATAACTTGGACTTTGGGACATGACCACTATGGCTGATTGTGTTCTACGGGTTGCACTGCTGGGTGCTGGGAGGGTGTAGAACATGAATGCTAACGTGAGTTAGACTCTCTGGCTAGTAGGTGGGTTTTCCCGAATTGGAATTTGAATGTCATATTATGGTAGTTTGTAAAAGGAAGTACCTTTTGAGAGGAGAGTGGAACTAAGGGCGCCCTTGAGGTAGGGAGGGAAGCTCACACTTGCGTCTCACCTACATCTCTTTGAGGGGTCTAAGATCACCTCAGTGGTCCATGGATCAGCTGCAACAGAATAACCTGGGATTGAAAATGCAGCTTGCCCTACTCCTAATACTGGTTCTAACTTAGGGTTCATCCTGTCTGTTCTCTCCTGCAGCAGCTAACCAGGCCGTTTGAGATGAAACTGCTTTACTTCCAGTGGCAATGTAGTTTGGAAACGAAACGATTTTGGATGTGTGGAACGGAGTGAAAGAAAAAATTGAAAATAACAGGCAATATACTTAATATACTCAAAAATGATTTAAAAGAAAGGTAACCTGGGCTATTCTTAAACAGATTTTTTAAAAAAGCATTTTTTTAGGATAATGGAAAATTTTCCAAGAAAAATATTTCACCTGTTGTATTTTGAATATTTTGATATTAAAATTTAAGATGTAGAACATATAACGCATTTCACAAAAGCAGCTGGAACTTACCTATTTAAAAAGTTAAGGAGAATATATGTATTCATGCAAATAATATGTAAAAAATGTAACAGTAACATGATTTACAGATTTGTAAGCATTATAATTTTTTTAAATTTCTTAATATAACAAGTATTACTAAACTATAGAAACATGGATTTCTGTTAAACTTTGAAAACATTTGAGAAATACAAGCTTCCTATGTAGCTTTTCTAACAAATGCCATTTAAAAATATTTTAAATGTCACTTGAAAAAAGTAAATATCAAAATTTATTTCTAGACACATTTGATGCAAAAATGTATCAAGTTTCTATCAAAAGCATGTAAGACGATTTAGTCTGTGCTGTTAAAAAGTTTTCTCTTGTTAAGCCATATTGACTAACAAAGTACAGTTAAAGCTGTTAGAAACGTATTTGTAATTTTTACTGAAACGAGGAAAGGGTTACTGAGAAGCAAGACAAAATGAGAATTAGGACTAAGAGGGGAGTGGAAAAAAGTAAAATAAAAATAAACATGAAAAGAGGTCATACAGGCAGAAAAACCACATTAACACACTGGGGAAACGTGGGAAGGAGAAGGTGAGTGGAACTTGGGAATGCATATACTTCATTAACGAAGTGATAGAGGGAGACAGGGACAGGTAGTTTTAATTTCAATATGCAGACAAACCCAAACCGGCAGCTATGCCTTGCCAATCTACCTTCCTCTTCAAGAGGAGTAACATTTATTTCAGTGTTCCTGCAAGTCATGGCAAAATTTACAGAGATTATCTTTGTGTCTTTCAACAGATCATAATGGGTATTTCAGAATTTTCAAAGATAATTCAGAAGAATTCCGACAATGTCTGTGTAATGTCACACAAAAGGACCTGGGTAAACCTAACAGACATCAACTTGAAGGATGACACCATATTCCATTAGCTTGCTTTTGCTTTGACTTTTTAAGTGGCTTTTAAAAACATTTTTGAATTTTTAAACACATTAAAGAAACACTATAATGCTTTTTAGTGTGTATGTAAAGTACATTTTTTCCTGCAGCATAATTGAAATCTAATTAATCATTTTCTCTAGAGATTTTTTTTTTTAAAGACAACTATTGTGACAACAATAGAGAGACATGACTTTGCTCATCACCACTGAAAATGTTTCAGTTGGGCAACAATAAAATTTTGTGAAAGCATTTACACACTTTGATTGGTTATGTTCTCAAATTTTACAAAAGAAATTAATAGTCCAACTGAGATGCCTGTGAGCTCTCGTCTTTCTCAAGATAGGCATTGTGTTTTCATCTTCTAAAACGAGAGACTGACTTATTAGCTCTTTCAATTATACTGGTTTCTTTTCCATTCATGAATTAGGAGAATAATGTCATAATTTAGTCATAATTAGTCATAATTAATATTAGTCATAATTAGGTTATGACTAATATTTAGTCAAATATTAACCTTTTTTCTCATGATCGTCTTAGTGCTGATTTAATTATCTAGAAGACCTCCCCTTACTGTAGCTGAAATGTGAATGCTTGGTCACACAGTTTTTGAGTGAACTGTACATTTTAGTGCCAAATGGTTATTTTCTGCTTATCCATCTGGAGCTCACACAAATAGATGTTTGGGTGTTCTATACCTTCAAATCAGTTGGCTATAGAGAATCTGTAGTCGTACTCCTGGAATTGTCTCATCAGCTCATACAGTCCCTAGCAGTGGCCCGTACTCTCTACTGACATTCTTGTATCCAAGACCTTCAGGGCTCCCTGTGTTATTCAAGGTCTTGGAAGCCATGCTTTGCATATATATACATACATATATATATATACATATATGTATGTATGTGTATATATATATACACACACACACACACACAGTGTGTGTATATATATTAGCATATATCAGTATATCTAGCAAAAATACTTAGCTTGTTAATATATATGTTATATAGTCAGTGTATCTATAAATATATATACATCTTGTTTACATATTTCTCTTCTACACATGTATAGGCATGCTGCGTTTTATTTCAACTCTCTTTATTATACTTCACAGGTACTGTGTTTTACACAAATTGAAGGTTTGTGGCAACCCTGCATCCAGCAAGTCTACTGGCGCCATTTTTCCAACAGCATTTGCTCTTCGTGTCTCTGTGTCACTTTTTTTTTTTTTTTTTTTGTGGTACGCGGGCCCCTCATCGCCGTGGCCTCTCCCGTTGCGGAGCACAGGCTCCGGACGCGCCGGCCCAGCAGCCATGGCCCACGGGGCCCAGCCGCTCCGCGGCACGTGGGATCCCCCCGGACCGGGGCACGAACCCGCATCCCCTGCATCGGCAGGCGAACTCTCAACCACTGCGCCACCAGGGAAGCCCTCTGTGTCACATTTTGGTGATTCTTACAATATTTCAAACTTTTTCACTATTATTATATTGTTATGGTGATCTGTGATCTTTGAGGTTTTACTACTGCAAAAAGATTAAGACCCACTGAAGGCTCAGATGATGGTTAGCACTTTTCAGTGATGAAGTATTTTTAATTAAGGTATGTACATTGTTTTTTTTAGACATAATATGATTGCACACTTAATAGACTACAGTATAGTGTAAATATAACTTTTATATGCACTGGGAAACCAAAAAATTCGTGTGACTCGTTTTTTGGGGGATATTTGCTTTATTGTGGTGGTCTGGAATTGAACCTGTAATATCTCTGAGGTCTGCCTGTAATATATTAATACATATCTTAATATATTAATATTAATATACATAATATATTAATACATAATACATAATCGACACTAATGAATTAATTCAACCAATAAAGAGGGGGAAAGATAAGTAAATGCAAAGATTTTGGTTACTAAGTAGATTTAGCTTTTTCTTAACAAAAATGTGGGTCACATAATGGCCACAAGCAGGGTCGAGTTGGGGACAGATTGAAGAGAAACTAATGCAAATAATACCTACTTAAATTATCCCTTAACCTTTCATTTGATTACGGCGCAATGTCTATTTTTGCTTAAAAGGAGATACTGAGCTTCAATAACAAGGCAGGTTTACTTTTTTTCTAAATTTAACCAGGGAAAATTACCTTAATGCTAAAGGTTTAGGCATGTAAAGCTGGGAAATTACTAATTCGCTTGTATTTTCTGTTATAATGCCTTCCATATGGATAGGATTTTCATATCTAAAATGTATCCATATGGAAACTCTGGAGCCATGAATTGTCTCCTGATGTAGACACTAAGCTTCCAGCTGCTGGTGCTCTGAAAGCAGCCCTGTCTCACCGCAGGACAGCAAGGACACTGCCAACCCCACTGTGGCTGCACCTTGGGACGCAGGACCTAGGGGAGGGGAGGGCAGCTCCTATTGCTGCTGTGAACAAAACAAGTTTCATTTTAGCTGTCATTTTGGTGCATATAGTGACGGTTCTTTAAAGGATTCATTCATTCATCGCATATCTGACCAGTTCTATATTTACATGCATTTGTACCCTATCATATTGTTTGTTAATTCGTGGTTCATTTCCATAAGGATCAGAGTCACCCGTGGTGGTTATTATAAACAGATTTCTGGCCTCCAAGCTCAGGGTCAGAGAGAGGTTTCTCTCTCTGGGGTTTCTCCTCGTCATGTCCCCAGAGTCTAGTCTGAATCTAACACACAGTGGTCAGTCAATAAATATTTGTTCAGAGAATGAATGAATGAACACTAAAGAATAAGAAACGTTACTCTGGAATAAAAAGAAAAAAATTAACTGAAAAAGTGCAAGCCCCGGCAAAATGGTCCTGCTGTTATTGGTACTCTTCAAAAAATTGGACCAAAATAATTCAAAGGAAATTCCTTATAAATCTTTAAGTTGAATCAATGGGAAAATTAAATTTATTTTACAATAATCTTCCCTGGAGACAGTCCTACAAAGATATCTGCTATTAAACAATCTAGAAGTTTTCTCTGCAGCATTCCCTCAGAGAAGTTCAAATTGTTAGCCATATTCTATAATTTCCCAAAGCTAGATTCAAAAAAAAAGTTGAGGGCATTTAAAAATTTAAAAAAAAATTGGATATATGCTTTTTAAAAATTCTTTATAGAGAAACTCCAAGCAACTCAGGAATTTTGAACAATAAATAGTTCTGACATGTTAAAATTACCTATAGAAAACCACAGAGTCAGGGAAACAGTAAAAACAGGAAAGATAAATTGAAATGTAGTAAAAAATAATATAGAAAAATGATGTTAAATGCCAAAAAATGAAAAACACAGTGGTGAAAGAGAGCGTGCATGTAAGGTAGAGAGTTTATAAGGATTTTCCAGAAATGACAGAAAGCCTTACTATGAACAGGAATAAGCAGACTCTGAAAGTTTGTAAGCAAGGAACTGAAGAAAGGTACAATATGCCAGTAGGACAGACCAAGAGGCTCTGGCCACTCAATAGTCCTTCCCTGAGTGAAGCAGGTCTGCCCTTCTAGTGTGATTATGGATCAAGAACACTGAATGAAATCTGTAGGAATGATGAATGTATCTCTGCAGTAAACTCAGGGAATGGCTTATCATTAATGTGGAACTAATGAAATTTCTTGCTGACGCAAGTCCTATTTTTAGGGATAGAGTATTAGTAAATGCATGAATCCAGGCAGGTGTTACCCCATTTGGTGCTGAGACCAAAGCAGGTACAGATTCTATAACTAGATCTAGGTACCGACCCACGCACTTGATAGAGAAGGATGGCAACGTAAGTGTGCTAGAAAGGGACGTTGCTCAAACACTTGAATTTATGGTAAAACACTGTTTTCATTTCTATATCAATTAATACCTATATATGTATATGTATATATAACAGGTAGTATATGATCTATATTTCCTTCACCATCCACTGATATTGTAGTCTAAAGAATATAGAAATTTATCGAGCAGGTTTTACATTCCAACATTTAAAACAAGCACTAGAGTGATAAGTAAATATAAAAATATAAAAGTAAAGTATATGTGCTCTATGGCTTTCCTGGTTAATAGCAAAATTTGGACCAAATTGTCTCACTCTCATCACTAGCATTTCCTAATTCAAATGCAAATTATATTTTATTACTGTATAGCTTCAACGCAGCCATTCAAATACTTGTGTTAAAATATTTTAAAATTCTGCTACCAAAAAATAGTCCTAAGTTTTGAAAAGAAAAGGATAGGATAACTTTCTTAGAAAACAACTCTCAAAGCAAATTAAATGTAGTAATGTATTTAATTGATTTACTCCTTAATCATACAAATTTACAAACCATGTAGAAGACTCATTGATCCCCAATACTTAAGTATCACATTGCATGAGTAACAAATGATATAAAATATGCAAAATAATAGCACATTAGCCTAAATAACACTAATAAATTGCAAAGCTTAGCATGAAATGGAAAATCACTAATGGAACACCATGCAGTTTGTCTATGCAACAAGCAAAGACTCATACATAATGTAAGAGTACAAATGTCAGCAGCAGGCTCACAGAGGGCAGTTTAAATGTGTTTTTATGGACAGGCTGGATTGATCTGGGAAGTGGTTCCTGAGAAGATTCCACTTACCCCGAAGAGCATCTTGGAAGATGGTCATGATTTTCCAACTACTTCTGCAACTCCTATCGTTTAGATAACCTGTATTCTTTACACCAAGTTTTATGAGTTGGAAAAGTATAATTATTTTGAGGCGCTTATATGAAATCACTAGTAACAATGGTCACTTGATCTGGGGTTTTCTTCTGTGGCATATTTCCATTTGGTATTCAAGTGCTAAACACTATAATTAAAAAAAAAATCACTTCCTTCATTCTACAGATATAGCACCAAATGTAATGAAAGCTAAAAATATGCCTAAATGATGAGACTCAAGTTCTTAGTGTACTGGAGCCCCATCCTGACAAGATTCAATGATACAGACATTACTATATGACAGGGACAATCTTGGACCCCATTCAAGGGAAATAAGTTATGAACATATTAGAAGAAACTTGTTAGGACTATGTCCCAACCATAAGTTTGTCCCCAGGCATGGAGATGGATGATAACATTATTAAGTAAAGCTCAGGTGTTTTCTACTTTCACTTTTACCTTAGATTTAATATCACCTCTAGATTTAATTGGTATTTCAAAAGAGAATATAGTTTGAATTTGAACATTTTGTATCTAAAGGTGAGTGCAATGATGAGAGTTTGAAGGTGATATGAAGTTGTCAAAAGTCATAAAGCTGCTACTAATTTTAAGATAAAAATAAATTGTGCTACTGAAGGAAAAGCTTAGCTAATACAGCAGGGGATATCATAATGCGTTCATCTAACATAGTCCCTGAAAGTGAAGAGAAGCTTTTAGTCAAAGGAACTTAGGGAAGATGGAATCTGTTTGTAACATAACACCCTGGGGATGCAGACTAAGTAAAATTAGAGTTGCGTCCCTCCCTCCTTTCTATCCTCAGTGGTTCATTCATGAGCTTCCTTCTGAATTCTGATTCCATGGAGGCTCATTTAGAAAATGCAAGTGGTATTCTGTGTCCACCCATCATATTGTCTACGATACATTAGTGATCAATAACATCAGTATGAACAATTTTAATGTTAACATTTCCTCAAAAAAGAGAATGTGAAGCATGCTTAATACCATGCCATGGAACTCACCTTGGAGATGTCTGGACTAGGTCTATCATAAAGCAACTGTGATAGTGCTCAGGTGATCTCTTAATACCTTAAACTAATTGACCCAGCTATGAAATGCTCAGTCAGAGAACACCTGCTACGTGCATGTGATTTGCTACCACCGAGCATTAAATAGTAAATGGATTAGCCAAAAGGGAGTTGCAGAGAAATATTTATGATGTGGTGCAAATATTAAGCTTTAGAGATTGTTATTAAATTCATATATGGGGAATTGGTTAGTTATGCAATTAAGTCACACTGATCAAAAAACTTGCTATAAAAATAAAATGAGAATGGATTAAACAGACTGATGGAGAATTAGAGGCTTAGGATAAAATAGAAATCAATGAAGTCAAAGTATAATATGACCATTGAAAGGGGGTAAAACTAGCTTGTTGCTGTCTTGACTTTTATGGATAGTAAAAAGAAAAATAATATTTAAAATTCATTCCCATTGTCCTTCTATTCTAGAAGATAACAGATGATCTTACCAAGCTTCTTAGCTATTATTTGATTATTTTTGTAATTTTTAAATTATTACATTTGACTAGGCTTTTTATTTATTGACAGATTTTTATAAATGTTATCAGCAGATCATATTCTCTTAATGTTGCTTGTAATCAACAGTCTCCAACTCAGAAAAAAACATTATAAATAGAGATTAGTAAACATGTTTAGACATGAAAAATGAAGAAAAAATCCACATATGTCACTACATTTTAATGCACTGAAAGTCAAGGTTACTTTATTTATAACAATCCTCTTTGAGTTGATTTGGAACCTTAGATTTCAACAGTTGATCAACTCAGATAGTCTGCCACTAACATTCAAGGGGCCTTCTTTTCACAGATGTCAATTTTTTAATGTTTTCTATGGTGAGTGGCACATAAACCTAATTGATAGAATTTTTTTTGCTCTCTAAAGAAGTCCCCAAATCAGTTTTATGCTACATTTTCTGTATATACAAAATAAATGGACAGAGGAAATGTCAGGAGTATATTATTATTGCTTTAAATAACATTTAAGAACACTATTTCATATGAAGTAGTACTAAAGAATATTTAAAGAACAAAAAATATAAAAGAATTGAAACACTAGAAAAATATAGTATGGGAAGCGTGTAAGTGCTAGAAAAATAAATATATAAAACCAAATCTGTCTTTCTAAAACGAACTTTAGCATGTGATTCTCAAACTTTATGATATATGGGAACAAAGAGCACTATTCATTTGAAAACGGAGAGTATGTGCATCACTAAGGGGATTCCGATTCAGCAGGTCTGCAGAGGAGCCTGGAAACATGTATTTTCAACTACCTTACCTAGATGCTCTAATTCAGCTGACCGTTGGACACACTCTGAGAAATGCAATTTTAAGATGTGAACGTATACAGTTTAAAAAAAGGTATGGCAAATTGCTATCTCTTGAATTTTAACTTGTTTTTAAGGTACACAATATTCTTGCTCATTAGTAGCAAAAGAGTCTCCCTTTTTAAGGCATAAGGTGTTAAATAGTAGAAATTAATTATAGAGAAAAAGATACTCAACTGAAAATACATAGACTTCAGCCCTTAGTTACACATGCCTATGTATCATAAGAAGAAACTACTCTAATTTTAGTTTTATTTAAAGGCATCTTTTCTGAGCAAAACACTATGAGACTGGAAATCAATTACAGGAAAAAAAAAACTGTAAAAAACACAAATACATGGAGGCTAAACAGTGCACTACTAAATAACCAAGAAAACACTGAAGAAATCAAAAAATACATAGAAACAAATGACAATGAAAACACGATGCCCAAAACCTATGGGATGCAGCAAAAGCTGTTCTAAGAGGGACGTTTATAGCAATTCAATCTCACTTCAAGAAATAAGAAAAATCTCAAATAAACAATCTAACCTTACACCTAAAGCAAGTAGAGAAAGAAGAACAAAGAAAACACAAAGTCAGTAGAAGGAAAGAATTATAAAGATCAGAGCAGAAATAAATGAAATAGAAATGAAGAAAACAATAGCAAAGATCAATAAAACTAGAAGTTGGTTCTTTGAGAAGATAAACAAAACTGATAAACCTTTAGGCAGATTCATCAAGAAAAAAAGAGAGAGGACCAAATCAGTAAAATTAGAAATGAAAAAGGAGAAATCACACCTGACACTGCAGAAATACAAAGGATTATAAGAGACTACTACAAACAACTATATGCCAGTAAAATGGACAACCATGAAGAAATGGACAAATTCTTAGAAAGGTACAATTTTCCAAGACTGAACCGGGAAGAATTAGAAAATATAAACAGACCTATCACAAGTAATGAAATTGAAACTGTAATTTAAAATGTTCCACCAAACAAAAGTCCAGGACCAGATGGCTCCACCAGCGAATTCCATCAAACTTTTAGAGAAGAGCTAACACCTATCCTTCTCAAACTCTTCCAAAATATAGCAGAGGGAGGAAAACTCCCAAACTCATTCTACAATGCCACCATCACCCTGGTACCAAAACCAGACAAAGATGTCACAATGAAAGAAAACTACAGGCCAACACCACTGATGAACATAGATGCAAAAATCCTCAACAAAATATTAGCAAACAGAATCCAACAGCACATTAAAAAGATCATACACCATGATGAAGTGGAATTTATCCCAGGAATGCAAGGATTCTTCAAAAATACACAAATCAATCAATGTGATAAACCACATTAAGAAATTAAGGAATAAAAACCATATGATGAAAGAAGTAAACCTGTCACTGTTTGCAGATGACATGATGCTATACATAGAAAATCCTAAAGATGCTACCAGAAAACTACTAGAACTAATCAATGAATTAGGTAAGGTTGCAGGATACAAAATTAATGCACAGAAATCTCTGGCATTCCTATACCCTAACAACAAAAAACCAGAACGAGAAATCAAGGGAACAATCCCATTTACCATCACAACTAAAAGAATACAATACCTAGGAATAAACCTACCTAAGGAGGCAAAAGACTTGTACTTAGAAAACTATAAAACACCGATGAAAGAAAATAAAGATGACATAAACAGATGGAGAAATATACCATGTTCTTGGATTGTAAGAATTAATATTGTGAAAATGACTATACTACCCAAAGCAATCTACAGATTCAATGCAATCCCTATCAAACTACCAATGGCCTTCTTCACAGAATTAGAACAAAAATTTTTTACAATTTGTATGGAAACACAAAAGACCCCAAATAGCCAAAGCAATCTTGAGAAAGGAAAACGGAGCTGGAAGAATCAGGCTACCTGACTTCAAACTATACTACAAAGCTACAGTAATCAAGATAGTATAGTATTGGCACAAAAACAATGGTACAGGATAGAAAGCCCAGAGATAAACCCACGTACGTATGGTCACCTAATCTATGAAAAAGGGGGCAAGGATATACAATGGAGAAAAGACAGTCTCTTCAATAAGTGGTGCTGGGTAAACTGGACAGCTACATGTAAAAGAATGAAATTAGAACACTTCCTAACACCATACACAAAAATAAACTCCAAATGGGTTAAAGACCTAAATGTAAGACCAGACAATATAAACTCTTAGAGGAACACACAGGAAAAACACTCTTTGACATGAACCACAGCAAGATCTTTTTTGACCCACCTCCTAGAGTAATGAAAATAAAAACAAAGATAAACAAATGGGACCTACAGAAACTTAAAACATTTTGCACAACAAAGGAAACCATAAACAAGATGAAAAGACAACCTTCAGAATGGGAGAAAATATTTGCAAATGAAGCAACAGACAAAGGATTAATCTCTAAAACATACAGACAGCTCATGGAGCTCAATATCAAAAAAAAATTAAAATAGAAACTGAATGAACTAAATGCCCATAATGCTACAAAACATGGAAGTTGTCTAAGACAACATTGATTCTTAGAAAATTATAAAAGTAACAGAAATAGTAAACAAGCAAAGAAATACATCTCTTTTTCAAATATAGTCATTCCAGAAAATACTCAGCCTAGGGATTGATTGAAGGTGAGAACCAGAAAAGTAACCAAAGCATTAAAGCATGCTTTTGCCTTGTGGAGTATATGTCTAAATGATAATCTTGAGATTTGTGCTTTTATAGCCTCCAGAAGCAGAAAGGTTCTAAGGCTAAGGCTCACCTAAAGTGTAGATTTTCACAGGAGATTGTCTCCCATGCATGAACCTGGACCTAAAGATCTATACCTTCAGCAGAAGAGGAAATAAAGAATAAGGCCCTGCGCAGGAGACTGCAAGAAACATTTTGTATATCATATCTTAGAACGAAGTAGGAATAGGGTTGGAAATCTATCCTGGTAATTCACAATTATAAGCCAGACCTCACCAATGTTTAGAGCTTGAATATCCATAATTTATAATTTTGAGGCTGAATAAACAACTTCAAAATGAGAATTTAGTTTAGAATCGATCCAGACTAGTAGTGCTTCAATAGCAAATATAATCATTCTGGAGAAATCTAGCTTATTTCAATTTTCAGAGAATAACCACAGATTAAAAAAAAGTTCACAATCCAAAAAGTAAAAACAACAAAGAGACAAACAAAACATAAAAGGGAAACAAAACATCATAAGCAAGAGCCAGTAGAAGTAATAGATGATTCCAACATATCAAATGTTCAAATATTGGAATTATCAGTCTCAGAATATAAAATATGTGTGCTTAAAATGTCTCAAGAAATCAAAAAGAAAACAATGAAGAAAATAACTCTTAACATTAAACATGCAATAACTGAAATGAAAACTTCAGTTGATGAGTTTAACAATAGTTTAGATACAATTGAAGAGACAGTAGGTGACTTGGAAGATAGACCTGAAAAATTCATATGTATGTATATTTTAAAAATCCATCTCTGAGACACAAGGCAGTGAAAATATGAAAGAGACGTTTAGCGATGTTGAGGACAGAGAAGGTCTAAAATACTTCTCATTGAAATTTTAGAAGAAGAGAGAGAAGGTGGCTGAGGCCGTATTTGAAGAGATAATGGCTGAGAAATTTTCAAACCTATTGGAAAGACATCAATCCATTGATTCCAGAATTTCAATGAGTTACAAGATGGGTTAATAAGAAGAAATCTATATCTAGGCATGTAAGAGTGAAATTGCAAGATACCAAAGACAAAGAGAAGATCTTAAATGTAGTGAAAGAGAAAAGATAGACTAACTTTATTGAAGAGAGAGTTAGAAAAACCTGTGAATTTTTATCAGAAACAACAGAATAAAGAAGAGAGTGATATACTATCTTTACGGTTCATTAAGGAAAAAGAAACCTGAAGTTTCTTAATCTAAAATTCTAGTTTTTTTTTAAAAATTGAGATGAAGATTTCTAAACAAAAACTGCGAGAGTTTGTTTACTACCTACATACACTCTACTAATGTAATTTTAAAACTGTGCATGTGTGTGTATACATAACACATATATAGAGAGAACAGTATGGAGGTTCCTTAAAAAACTAAAAATAGAACTATCATACCACCCAGCAATCCCACTACTGGGCACATATCCTGAGAATACCATAATTCAAAAAGAGTCATGTACCACAGCATTCACTGCAGCACTGTTTACAATAGCCAGGCCATGGAACAACCTAAGTGTCCATCGACAGATGAATGGATAGAGACGATGCGGTGCATATATACAATGGAAATTGAGTTATCTGTAGTGAGGTGAATGGACCTAGAGTCTGTCATACAGAGTGAAGTAAGTCAGAAAGAGAAAAACAAATACCATACGCTAACACATATATATGGAATCTAAAAAAAAAGAAAAAAAGGTTCTGAAGAACCTAGGGGCAGGACAGGAATAAAGACGAGACATAGAGAATGGACTCGAGGACACAGAGAAGGGAAAGGGTAAGCTGGGACGAAGTGAGAGAGTGGCATTGACATATATGCACTTCCAAATGTAAAACAGATAGCTAGTGGGAAGCAGCCTCATAGAACAGGGAGATAAGCTCTGTGCTTTGTGACTACCTAGAGGGGTGGGATAGGGAGGGTAGGAGGGAGATGTAAGAGGGAGGGGATATGGGGATATACGTATACATATAGCTGATTCACTTTGTTATACAGCAGAAACTAACACGACATTGTAAAGCAATTATACTCCAATAAAGATGTTAAAAACACACACACACACATATATATATATATAAATTACATATATGTATGCATGACTATGTATTCACACATATCTATGTATGTGTGTATATATTTACATACACTCACACATGCAAAGATAGGAAGAAAGAAATGCTAACAACTGGTAAATCTGGGAAGGATATATGGGAATTTTTGTATTATCCTTACTACAAATAAAAAGTTAAGGAAAAACAAAACAAGTAAAATGATAATAGATCCCCCATATATTTAGAAATTGAGACATTTTCTAAATAACCCATGGGTCAAAGAAGAAATTATAATGGGAATTAGGAAAAATTAGAAATGAACAGAAATAAAATTACCAAATTTCATCACCAATTTATCCACACCTGTGGAATGCAATTGAAGAACACCTAAAGGGAAATTTATAGTCTTAAATGTTTATATTAGAAAAGAAGAAAGACTAAGAACTAATGAATCAAACATACATTTTAAAGAAGTTAGAAAAAGAAAAACAAAACAAGAGAAAAACAGAAAGAAGTCAATAAAGAGCAAAAATAACAAAATTAAACAAAAATTAAGAGAGAATAAACTTCCCAATTTTTTCTTTGAAAAGACTAATAAAATTGACAAACTTCTGAGGATTTTTCAGGATTAAAAAAAAAAAATGAAAGGGATCATAAATAACATCAAATAAAAAAATAAGAATGCTACAAATATTAGATACAATTAATATATTTTTGCCAATAAATTTGCTAATTCATAAAATGAAAAATTCCTAAAATATAACTTATCAAGCTAGCCTGAGAACAAACAGAAAATCTTAATAATATTGTTAATCTTGTAAGAAATGTAATCTGTGGTTGAAAATCTTCTCACCCATAAAACTCCAGGCCAAGTCTTCTATATAAATTTCTTCTACCGCATATTCAAATAACAAATCACACCTATCCTATCCAAACTATTCTAGAATGTAGAAAAAAGAGGGAAAATTCTCAAACCCATTTATAAAGCAAACATATCCTTGATGCCAAAACCTGAAAAATCATATAATACCATATCAATTTCATTCATGAATGTAGATGCAGAGGGATCCGGTAATGTACAAAAATATAACTCTTATGACAGAGTGGAGCTGCTTTAGAAATGCAAGTGTAGCACAGGCTCCTAATATTCACTCATATCAGGTTCCCCACTTCTTTTGGGCACATGGCAGAATTTCATTTCTCCACACCAGTCTAAGCACTTCAGGGAAAAGGGCTGTGGGCAGGAGAGACAAGAGCCACTTCTGGGTTAGAACATTTAATTGCCAAAGAAGGACCTTTTGATGCTCCGCTCCTGTTCTATAGGGATCATTAAAGCACTCATTAAGATGGTTCCTCCATCAGCTCAGGTCCTGGAGTGACTAATATAAGTATAGGTTCCTTGCTGGACATGTAACAATTATTGTTTTAACTGAGATTTGGAGGCATGCTTATTAACTCAGCACAGCCTAACCGACACTGACTGATACATCATGGTTGATTTTAACATTAGAAAATCTACTAATGTAATTTGCCACATTCACAGATTAAGGAGAAAAACAAACTAAATAGATGTGAAAAAAAGCTGGTGATAAAATTAAATATCCATTCATGATAAAAACTCTTAAACACTTGAAATAGAAGTACTTTACAAAAGGACACTATCATACAAAATAGTGAAACATTGAAGATATTCTTTTTAAGACCACTCTTTAAGGGTGGCTGTCAATACCACTTCCATTCAACATTATTTTAGAAGCTGTAGACAGTACAATAAGAGAAGAGAGAAAAACTAGTTTAAAAATTGGAAACAAACAAAACTGTTCCTATTAGTAAATTATATGCCAGTCTGTATAGCTTCCAATATAAAGATAAACTGTTAGAATTAACAGGAGATTTTGGTAAGGTTCTCAGAAAGTTAATTATTATATAAATTATTAGCATTTTTTATACTCCAGTAAACAGAACATAAATTTAAAATATGCCACTCACAGCAGCATCCAAAACCTCCTGTTCTTAAGAATACACGTAACAAAATATGTGCAAGACTGTTACGGAAAAATTATAAAACTGTATTGAAAGACATTGAAATTGTCCTAAATGAACGTAGGGATAGACCATATTTATGGATTAGTAAAATCAGTGTCTTAAAGATGTTGATTTTTCCCTCCAACCTAACTGTGGATATAGTTTAAACTCCCTTTTCCCAAAGAAGAACATTTGTTCAAATTTTATAACTTGACAGACCAATTCTAAAATGTATATGGAAGTGCAAAATTCCAAGAATAGCTAAAAGAACCGGGTGGGACCACTGGCTCTACCAGATATCATGACGATGGAATATTAAGCCAGTGTGATATTGGCATAAGTTGGCCAGTGGAACACAGCAATATCCAAGAATCAGAGCCATGTGTAGATGAACAACTGATAAATGTCAAGGTGGTATTGGAAATCCATGAGACCGGGATGGACTTTTCAATAAGTGACGACATGGTAAGATATTCATATGGAAAAAGAAACTGGACTCGTCCCTCATACATGGCACAGACCAATTCCTGATTGCTGAAAGACCTACATTCATGAATGCCATATAGTATTTTAAAAATTTGAATTCCTGTGGTGCATAATACCAGGCCTTGAACCAGAGGCAGAAGTGAGGAGTGATATGTGTGTGTAAAATTATAAATGGCTATTATTTCATTTTATATATAGACAATGTCAAGTCATCCGAAAAGATTTTGTAGATTAGAATTAGTGTTAACTACTCAGAGAATTTTTAAAGAGGAGGTGGGGTATGTGTGTATGAAAACAGAGTGTAACAAACGTGACTTGGAAAAGATTCTGGGGAGAAAAAGATGAGAATCAATTTTGTCCTCGAGGAGTTCACAGTCCATCAGATAACATTCATGAGACTTAACTGGCTGTTTTTGTCGTCACTGCCTTCCTATATTCTCCATACTGTCAAAAGCTGTATAGAAAGAGCCCCGGAGACAGTCAAATGCAGTTACAAAGGTCAAAAAGACCAAGGATTTGGGATCACCAAGAATAGATCCCTGAAAAATAACTCCACACAGAACCCTTTTTGAAGAAAACAAAAACGTATCCATTGTTTTGAATTCTCTTTTTTTTTTTTTTTTTTGCGGTACGTGGGCCTCTCACTGCTGCGGCCTCTCCCGTTGTGGAGCACAGGCTCCGGACGCGCAGGCTCAGCGGCCATGGCTCACGGGCCCAGCCCCTCCGCGGCATGTGGGATCTTCCCGGGCCGGGGCACGAACCCGTGTCCCCTGCATCGGCAGGCGGACTCTCAACCACTGCGCCACCAGGGAAGCCCATGTTTTGAATTCTTAATTAGACAATTAACCAAGTGTAATCACTGGTTACTGAATAAGATAACTTGTAGTATTTGTATCAGTTACATACACATCCTTTTAATTCTTTTAATTATGTACCTTAATGGTCTTACTACTGATAACTAGACAACAAGGTTTACTAAACACGCATCATGCCCTTCATTAAACAAGGGGAGCATTAGATCATTAGATCTGTCCAATTTTAGCTGAATATCCAGCATACTTTCGTGAATTACAGGAAATTAATTAATTACGTCAAGCGACCTGCAACTGATCGCACTGGTCACCAACAGCGGTTGACCTTGCCCATCACTTACAGTAAGCCATCGCTCGGTGATCACTTGAGCTTCACTATTCATGTAACTGCTGTGATCACTGTGACACTAACGACTGTTGAAGTCTAAATGCGTGAAATTAATTCATTAACAAGTGTAAATATGCATCCGTGAAAGGACAGTATAGAAAATGGAAAAGAAAACTTTGCTCCTCTGTTAAAAAGGAGAAATGAGTACCTAGATTAGAATATCAGTAGGGTGTATACATGAGCAGTGAATGTAACCATACTGTGACCATGGTTGGATAAACTGAGTTACAATTAACCACATAGGAATGAACATGCAGAACACGTATAACCCTTTTCTCATGGACTAAACTGGAAAATCTAGCTCAGTTTCTTCAGTTCAAGATAAATTCATTCATAAAGGTGACCTAACGGTTGACACATTTTAGAATCTGAGGGTGACCTGGTGGTGACAAGCCACCCCACTGATCACCAGTCTTTTTTCAACTGATCTCACTGGCTTGCTGGGTGTCCCCTTTTTCCTCCACAGTTCTGTGTCCGTCCTTCCTGAAGCAGAGTGCTCGGTCAAAAGGACACTTTTTTTAAAACGTTGAACAACTTTCTATGTTGATTTCTGTTTAGGGAAGTATCCAATTTCTAGTTTATCTGAACCTCCTAGAATTGAAGAAATGGCACTGGAAAATTAATGGTAAGAGTCAGAACATCCTCTGCTTTAGAGCTCTTATTTTAAAAAGCAATCTATTTCAAACCAACCTCCCAAAGCTGTCCCCAACAGGCTAGCTGGGGGACGGTGTGCGCCCTTTTTCTCTGACAAAAGGATATAACCACCTGCCTGACACTGTAGTCCACCTCACAAAGAGATGCCCGAACGCCTGACAGGATCACTCATAAGTTGGCTCCGAGGCCAGCTATTCCCCCACCCCATGCCAAGGCTGAGGGCAGGAACTTGAGCTTGTCCTGGGGAGGGAGGCATCCCAGGTGCAGGTGCACGCCAGCTGGAGGCTGCTTGAAAGCCAGTTGGTGCCTAGGAGTCCAGATCCACACTTGCTGTGATTCTGAGCCTTCCTGCATCCCAACTCCCTCACGCGGTAAGCCCCCTGGAATACTGGTGATTAGGCCCATATTTAAAATGGTCAGTGACTGACAGGACAGGAAAACAATGCATTGGAAATAGCAGCCCAACCCTGCTTTACAGATTTAGTCGAATGAGTTGGGCATTTCTCTTTAGTCTGAAACAGACAAACATGACACAGGAATATGTTACTGAAAATGCCATATGTCTGATTTGGAGAAGAAAAGGTTTGATTCAGTAAGAATTTGTTGAGCGACAACCAGGAGTGAGTCAGCAGGGGGAAATGCTGTGGGCAATAAAAATCCCCTTTCCATTCTTCCTTTGTTTGTTTTAGCAAATTTGTTTTTTCTTTTAGGTTTAGTTTTCTTTCTCCAGCCTGCATGAATCTAAATGCAGTTGGTCTGCAGATATCCAAAGCAGACTTAAAAAAAAAAAAAACAAAAAACCCTCCTGTACTTTAACATACGCTCCGAGTTGGAGTTGCCTTAATTAATGAGTTAACTTTCAAACGAAGATTTAATAAGTTCTCAACCAGGCGCCAGGTGCTATGTTAGGAGTCGGGGAGAGAAGGATGCCCCTTGCCCTTGAGAAGCAACAGCTTAAAGAAGAAGGAGGCATCTGACCAAGTCATTCCAATCTAATCTAATCCACGGGTCAGTGCAAGTGGTTAAGAATGGCACCAAATGTGTCAGGGCGAGTAAGAAAGTTTCCAAAAGGAATAGAATGGTGTAAAAGAACAGTGGGGGGAGTGAAATGCAATGCATGGAGGTGTAAAAGCTGAGATGTCCTCTTCCAGTTGAACAATAATACGTGGAAACCTGAGTGAAAGCAGTAGCTGTGGGAATGAAAGAACTCAGCAGCTAGAATGGACAGGGCTAGAGATCAGTCGGCTCCAGGCATGAGCGGCAAAGGAACCAGGGAGACAACAGTAGTCAACTGATCACGTGCTGTTGCCATTTTGGTGAACCAACTTGTTTTCTTATGCTTTATGCTTGTTAGAGTTAGGTTCTTATCACGAAGAAACCACACCCTTGCATGCTGTATTCTCATGAACACATGACGTCAGATTTGCTTTCTTTTTCTTTGAAACAAAGACCACATTGTAAGCCTCCTATTTCATTGCTTCAGGTTGCTTACAGATGTATTTTTATCCACCGTGCACTCAGCACTCTGGCACCCACTACGGAGAGCACACATGAAGTAGAAAAGCCGTGGTCTACTGTGAGCTCAAAGTGTAGTCTGGAAGACAAGAGGCACACATATTATGCTCTCTCCACATTGCAAACAGCGTAGGGCAGCTCATGGCTGTTCAGAGAGGGACGGGATTATTTTGGTGGGACTGACCCTGGAATGCTGGGTAGAAGTCAGAAAGGTGAGACACCGGATGACATTTCCAGCTGCGAGAGGAAGAGGCACAAAGGCATCTTGATGTGTTTTTGAGGCAGTTAGCAGGTGGGCTTGTCTGAAGCAGCGGCTACCACCTTGGGGGGCACATCAGAAATAAGACTGAGGGTCCTGAAAGCCAGGCAGAGAAGTTACGGCACTGTGTAACAAGATAGTATAGAAAAGGTACACAAAGTCTTCCATAAATTTGCCAGTCGTGTCCTGTTGTTTCTCCAAATTCCTCCACACCATGAAAGCCTGAGAGCAGGTGTGGGTCTTAGTCACCTTTGTGTATATCTATGCATTTATATACGTCACCCATGCTTCCAGTGTTGGTACAGAGCATGCCGGATTCACCCTGGAACCCTTCTGAATTCTTAGTTTCTCGCTCCCAGTCAATAACTTCTCACCCACTGTAATATCACCTGAGTAGCCCCTATTTTATCCCTTGTGTAAGTGATTAAATATTGGCTGGTTTCAGGACAAGCAAGCCTCCTTGATAAGTTCAACCACATCACAGAATCTGTTCTCCACAAAGCTTTGTTCTTCCTTCCCCAATGTCCTGTGATTGATGTGCCGGAAAGCAGATTTTTATGACATTTCCCCATATTTTGAAAAATATGGAAATGAAGATCAGTGATCTTTGAAAATGACTGGGATATCTTATTTTTTTATAGTAGAGACAGTATCCCTTTATGTCTAGTCTTTTATAGCTCAAAAATCGGCTTCCCTGCACATTAAACACATGTTAATCAAAATTATGGGTTAGTGCTTTAAGGGTCAAAGAATGGATGGCAACGATATTAAACAATGCACCATTTGGCTTTTCTAACTTCTGTAGCAGAAAATCAAACTGGAGAAATAAAAACTCTCTATCAAAAACGGACTTACTAGATTTACACCTACAGATGACAAAATCACCTTGTAATTTTTGCAATCCTTTAACCTAAGTCGGAAAAAAGGTAAAGAATTTAATCATAATTTTTTTAATTTGTGGAGAGCAAGGGATAAGAATGAGAGAATTATCTTTAAGTCATATCTATTTTTAAACATGAAAAAGGATAAATGTTTATTACTTGTTTATCTTTATGTCATTTAATCAGAAAAACAAACATTTTCATAGATTATGGAAAATCAGTTTGTGGGAGGAAGAAGATTTTTAACATTATTTTTAAGAATAGTTTTTATTCCCATTAGGCCAACGTCTAATGGAGCTTATACGTGTATGAGAAGTTACAGGAAAATGTCCCCCAGAATTAAGGTATAAAGTTAGGGAAATATCATTCTGAAACTGAAATAGTAACAATTCCAATCAGTGAACTCTCCCATCTTAACGTCTGCAGGAGGGGCCTTCCCTGGGGAAACCTAATTACAGGGTCATATTCCTCAGGAATCTTTGCAGGACTATGAAGTATTTAGAGATTTGAGTCCATTTGGGAAGGTCACAGTTATTAAACGTCTGTTACGTGTTTACTATATGCCAGGCACTGTGCAAGGCAATTTATATAACATGATCTAATCGCATCCTTATCTCTCTACTCTGAGGTGGCGTTATTTTTCCTAATTTATAGATGAAAGAACTGAGGATGGAGAGAGAGGAACGAGATTTCAGCTAGATGCTGCTGTTCTTATAGAAAGCATCTACCATGAGCAAACCCACCATACAGGTGTAGACGCTTGGCAAGTTCATACGGACAGAGTTCTTCGGAGACCAAGATTCTCCTCGACATCCCGTAGCACCCTCTGCTCGCACGTGTGAGATGTTGTCCCTGGTGTCTGAATTATCAGGGTGCTTTTCTCTTTCCCACTAGGTCCCTGCGTCTTGGCCCCCGTGGGTCCTAGAAGCGCACGTCAAGACAATAATTCAAGTTCAAGTGCTTTACATGGGAGGTGAAAGAACCATCGAAAGTAGGAAGAGCGTGTAACTGGTAAGAGGGGGATTATCACACCAGCTGTCCCTATGAGTGACCGGAGCTTACTCACGCTGGGGAAACTCTGGGAGCCAACGTCTAACACACAAGTCAGAGTTACCTCCCCTCCCGTTGGGCATTGCCAGAGGGCTGCTCTTGAGTGGCAAGGAGCGCAGGTGCTGGCATCTGGAATCGGGAACATAGAACGACCAGTGTGCACTCAAGTGGTGACAGTGAGGGATAGGGTGGGCCTGACAGCATTTGCTACAAACTCCTTCACGCCGAGCATGGAGCTGATTGCACTGTAGGTGGGCAGTAAACACGTATTGAGGGAGACTGTCATTCTGATTTACCAATCAATAACTTGCTCATCTGGCTAGAGTGAGTCTCTCCTCCTAAACTCGATCAACTTTAAGCCAAATGACAAAACTGAGTTTCTAAACATTTAAAGTTTAGGACCAAGCCCTAAACAACTGTGATTTTACCTATGAACTGTCGGGATCCAGCGGTTGGTGTTCCCCTTGAACACGCATTCAGCCCCATCAGTATACCTCTTCTTGTTCCCACCCATGTAGCAGGATCTATCCAACACAAAGTTCTAGACAAAAACATTACCATATTGCTTCACCTTCTGAGATACTATAAAATCTATTAAACAGGTCCATTGGAGGAGTTCTGGGAGTAGCTAAAAATGATCCGGTGTGGGGTAGTGACAGCTTCAGACGCAGACATAGAAAGAATTCACCCCTTAAGGATCTAATTATAGTGAACAATCTAAAGTGAAATAAGAATTCACTACATGAATTCAAAAAAGCCTATTTAAGATAAGGGGTGTGTGTGTGTGTGTGTGTGATTCACGCTGTTATTTCACCTAAGAGTCTATGAGATGAATGAGGATGGAGAAGTGGGTCTCAGTCACCTCGGCTTGGGAGAGAGATTGCACCCGTTGCACAGAGATCAGATGGCGTCACCACAAGCTGGCACCTGAGAGACAGGGTGGTACCATGGAAGGATGATGGGATTTGGAAGGAACCTGACATCCCAGGTTCAGACCTTGTTTTTTGCTGTTGTTGTTGTTGATTTTTGTTTTTGTGGTTTTTAGCATTTATAGCATGTATTCAGTTTTTTGCTTTCCCGTTACAACAATGAAGTTAATAAAATTGAAATCTAATTACAACTAACAAGCATGGTCAGACCTTGTTTTGTCCATCACTAAGTGTTGTAATCCAGGTAAGGAACATAAACTCCTTGAGCCCTAATTTTTGCATTGATCAAATAGGATAATAATGGCTACTTCCTTGGGATATCTTGAGGGTGCATGCAAATAGTGGGCTTTGTAAACTCTAAAGTGCTATTCAAATACCATTAGTGTTGGAAGAAATAGGATGCATGCCATTGAATATCCTCCAGATACCAAAGAAAACCCAATGGGCTTTCCTGGTGCAGGAGCCTTTGGTCCGGACCATCCCGGAAGTCCCTTCACCAGAATGGGTGGACAGGACTGCAAACTTCGTGGTCATCAAAGGAGCACATCAAAAGCCGGATGACGGCAGGAGCAGCTTCGCTTTCACTTTCTTCCTGGAAACCAAGGCCAATTAACCAGGAGATTATAAACATTCAGCTTAGTGAGAGAAAATAGCTCTGCCCCTTTTCCTCCATGAAAAAGGTTTAAGGCAGATACCTGAGCTCCTACCAATCAGTTTCCAAGCAAGCAGTGCTCTCTCCCTCTGGAAGCCTAATTGGAGGCATCAAGATCACAGCTGATAATCCTTTCCAGAGAAGTCAGAGGATGAAGACCCGTCGTTCTTTTAATGAGCTGCGTCTGATGACCGTTCCAAACACCAGCATCGCCCTTCCGTCTTCCCTGTGCTCCTACATGGGAGGAACCAATGTGGAAACAGCCGGTCTGCCTTGCAATGACTCTCATGTTTCCTCTCTCTGCAGAAGACCTTATGCCTCGTTAGGTCTTGTCGGGCTAATTGTTTTACGGGGTTGCTCTCATTTCCTGGTTGAGATTGCCCACCCCGGGGGCGAGTCGCTGGGCCACCGGGGTCCCTCCATCGGCCGCGGAGTCTGGCCTGGTGTAGGGCACACAGTCATGCTCTCCAAAGGGCTGATGATGGAAGTGACCTTCTGTGTGCGAACCGCGACTGTCAGCGAGGTGAGAGCTTTCGAAAGCACTGCTTGATCCGGATTACACCTTGTGGAGGAGGGCCCATCAACAAAGCCTTGGGTGTGCTGAGTGGACATTTCACAGGGAAAAAGTGCTGTTGCAGCGCGAGAGAAGCTTCTGCGTGAGCTCCTTTTCAAGCCCTCTGGTGGAACGGGGAGCCGGGCTGGCTTCTGGCTCTGCTGGGTGCTCCGAGCTGTTTGCAGGTGAGAATGGAGCTGAATTTGAACTCTACACACTTTATTTCTCCTTTGCAAAACATGAGTGCCCTGAATTACTAGGGAGAGGATGAGAAGATCTGACAAAATACCGTGTTTCAAGAGTCACCAGTACTGACTTGAAAAGTTACCTGGGTCTCCCCGGGTCCTAACACACCTGCCAGTTAGAACTAGTGATGGCTGAAGTGATACTCTGTTTGCAGTGACCGACTGGGCGCAACCAGTCTGGCAGGCTAATAACAGCTGGGCCTTTTTCTCGGGTTTTCCCCTACATGACCTTGCTTGTCTTGTTTAATTCTGGAAGGTAAGTGAGAGAGGCATTACCGTGATTCTTCTTCTACACGACTCGCCTGCCCAACGTTAGTTACTCAGCCAGGAAATGATGGACATGAGATCAGAGCCAGGTCTCCCGATTCCAGATTTTATGCCATTTCTAGAACATCACACTTCCTTCCGGGGAGAGAAGAGGATTGTCTAAGAGTGGCTGAAATCCTCCATTTTCCATGGGGGTGAACAAGGGAATGTGTGAATTTTATCTTCCTTTAGGGCAGTGGTTCTTAACCCTGGGTGCACATTAAAATCATCTGGGGATTTAAACAATATCGTTTCTGGGACTTCACCCCAAGCCAATTAAATCCAACTCTCTTAGAGTGGACCTAGGCATCTGTAGTTTTCAAAAGCTCCCTGGGTGATTCTAATGTGTAGCTAGGGTTAAATTTCACTGCCTTGGGTAATAATCCACAAAACACTGATTGTATTTTTCCACTTTTAAACCACTTTGGGAGTGAAGTAATGAAAAATCCTAATAGTAACTTGGCTGGTGGCCTCGGAAGACAGGCCCTGGCCTTGGTCCTTAGTAGAGATTCAGATTTATCTAGAGACTGACAGGCAGATGAGACGGTAAAGAAACACTTCTACTGCCTGGATCTGTAACAGCAGAGCCGTCAATCCAGAAACTTTGTAAGGTAAATAAATTACTTTCTGATCCTTTCACACATTTTAATTACGTTACCTTAATAGTTTTACTACTGATGACCAGAAAATTAACATTTCTAGCGCTATCGACACATAACCACTGATCTCCTTCATTAAATAACTAGTGGTTGGTTTTCCCCTGCTTATGTTTTCTTCAAATAATTATGGATAACTTTATTCATTTCAAGGTTAATTTAGGAATTTTAGGAATTAGCTTTTGCATACATCCCATTCGTTGAGGAATGTTATTTAGTTACAGCTCCATAGGAATAGGTATACATACGTGGAATGCTTTTATATTTCTTTAAAGATTAATCTACTACTGACAAATCTGTGATGAGTATTTACATTAAAAATTCCTTTACAATACCTTGGGGGTTTTTTGTATGGAACTCTTTAAAATATGTATTCATTGGCAAGCTTACTTCTGTGCCAATCCTTGTGCTAGGTTTTGGGAATCACAGATATGCATATGCTATGGATCTTCCTTTATGAGAAATGCTATGATACAGATATCAAAAAGGAGGAGAGAAGATAGACTTCAAAGAGGAATTGATTTCTTTTTTATTGAGTCTATGTAAAACATTTCTTAGTAAAAAATACTTTGGTCTTGAGTCTCCAAATCACCATATTCATTGAGTTCTAAGGCATATGCTTTCCACATTTCATGCAAAAAATAGGAAGTTGACGATTCGTTTGGGTTGTGGCGGTACGCGGGCCTCTCACTGTTGTGGCCTCTCCCGTTGAGGAGCACAGGCTCCGGACGCGCAGGCTCAGCGGCCATGGCCCACGGGCCCAGACGCTCCGCAGCATGTGGGATCCTCCCACACTGGGGCACGAACCCGCGTCCCCTGCATCGGCAGGCGGACTCTCACCCACTGCGCCACCGGGGAAGCCCTCCACATCCTTGTATATCAATTTGTATACCAATGAAATGGTGGATAGGTAGCTGATAGAGTTTTCTCACAATACTTTGGAGGAAAAAAATTAATATCAACTACCCTGAATCTTTTTTTTTCTATGATAGTAGCTTCCCAGTGCTAGTAGAATAGAAACACCACAGATTCTTACGCCGATAACGCACAGAAACACACACTATTAAGGCCTTTGGAGTCATTTCTGAGAACTGAATTAAAAATGTGACAGGTAGCCCATAACTTTCCAGAACTATCAATTAAATGGACTCTACGTGTTCAGTGACTCAGTTCGTCCTCAAATGTCAGTCAGTGCCCAGTGGTCTTAATGCGTTGTAACCTAGTGGCCTGAAATAATTAATGTACCTCTCTTATCCATCTACTTCCTGTCGGAGCACCGCTAGGGCACTGAGCAGAAGAGAGTTCAGTGAGTTAGAGGATTGCTTTTCATTAATTTTAATGCTTTTCCCATTGTTACAGGTGCCGTGAATGTTAAATCTTTGCCCTGATCAGCCACTCATGCTGTTCTGCTCTTATGATTTAGCCATTTTTCACTTTTCCCCTCATGACGTATAGAAATGGAAAGCTAGGACATCTAAGTGTATATCCTTTTCTGGCTTTAGAACCAGACATTTGGGGTTGTTGTTTTACACTGTGTTATACCGTATCCAAAAAATGTTTGCTGAGAGAATCCTCTTAGCAATGTGTATGTTGGGCTAATAGACTTGCGGCACTATTAATAGGTTACGTTATCAGAAAAAAATGTGAAAAAGTCCCACACCGACGTCCCTTTGTAAGACTAAGCGGTACACTCAGCAGGAACTCTGTTTTTAAATGTCTTCATACATCTGTATCTTTTTAAGATGCAACAGTCTTCACGAGGCTGTTGTTTCCCCCTGTACACATAAGCCATGTCTTCAAAAGTCTGATTAATTTGAACACAGGCAGAAGAGATAGCTGTCGTTTAGTGAACCAGAGCAATCCGCTGCCAACTGCAATAAACTCTGAAGCTGTCATCGAGTCAAGCTGTGAGAGAGACGACGGCGATCACAAGCAATAGTTTCCTTCAGTGGTTTCATAATTTCTCTTTGTTTGGTTACATTTCCAGATTTCCAATAGTTATCGTAAGAACACTTTTGTAGAGAAATCTTTTCCCCAGGGGTTACTCTCAACAACTTAGTGTATTGCTTTCTTCCCCATCATTGATTCAAGGATAGAAGCTCATCAGGTAAGAAACATTGTGATTACAAGTTGTATATAAATTATTTAAAGGGGTTCAGCCAATCAAAACAGCGATCTAAGTGACTACTTTCCTCTTGATGCCTTTGTAACTCCTACTCAAAAAGCAAATTTCTGATTGATAGAACAGTTTTGAAGTTACTTCAAAAAGGCCATTCTTTTGGATGGGAGGACGATGTCAATATGAATGGTTCACATACCTGAACAGTAACTCTTTTATGACAAGTTTACAGAGAAGGACACCAAAATAACAACAAACAGGGGAGTAAGGAAGCCGTCGGGAGACAGTGATAGAAGGCAAGGCAGGTAATTAAGGTCTGTCCTGGAAAGAAGATTCATGAATTTGATGCTTCCTACTTATTCCAGCCCTGGCTAAAAAAAGTAATCACTGTTGAGTAACCTGTCACCCAAACACTCTCATTCAATAGACAGTTCACTCATACCTTCCGACGGAAACATTTAGCTCTCTGTCAAAGAGACAAAGTCGCCATCTTACTTGACTTCAGACTCTGAATATCACTTGTAAGACATAAAACACTAACCCTTTCTCACCTGCCTCAGTTAATCCCTCCACTGCATTTTGAGATTTCTCTTTTTCTTTTTTCTATTTTCTTAGATGGTATGCCTTTTGCTTAGTCCTCCATGTGAGTATATGTCAACCTTTAATGAAAGCTAATAATTAAGAACAACTCATTTTAGATAGAATTCTGGAAAATATATTTTCTTGAATCATGCAGGAGAGCTAGTGCTCCCCCTTTCACTTCCTAAAATTAAACTTGGAAAACCTAGAACTTCCTAAGAGCTACCCCAGTTATCCTGCAAAATTGCCAAGAGCAGATGCCTTAAATTTAAAAGTGCATTACAAAAAAAATTGTGTCCCTTCTCCTCAAAGGACATTCTGCAAGTGTCATACATACTTCTCATACATTAAGCCATGTAGTCAAGACAGGAAGCTGGATCTCCTGACTTACATAACATCAGTGGAAAAGTGAAAAAATATATTAAACCACCATTCTGAACAATATGGAGAATGAATAGACTAGTTGGATACCTAAAGCTTTTATCTATCTCTTAGTTTTTGTAAGAGCCCAATTCAACAAATATACTGTGTTTTGAAATTACAAAAATGTAGGGATTACAAATATGAATGACAGTATCTTCCTTTAAATAAATCCCTTCCCTTTAAAACACAGAGTGTAAAATCCTCCATTTTTTGGACTCTTCAAATACTTCAGCCAAAAAAACCAAAAACAAAACGAAACAAAAAAAAAACACCCAATCAATTATGCAGTCTCTGTGGCAGAGTTTGAGGATTTTTAAAGTATTACAAAAACCAAGAGGTAATAAACTCACTATTAAGGCATTTAGCTTGGCAAGTGATTTATCTCTTTTTCTTTATCTGCATAGGGTTTTTATTTCACTGTGTGAGCAAATTTTCACTGACAAGTCATTTTTGGAGAACAGCCAGAAATGGGGGTGGGAGGGAGGGAGAAAGATCTCCTAAGGTATCAAAGAACTGGAAGAAAACCTAACAGAGTGACATTTGTGGTTTCAAAAATAATACACCTTCTCCAGTTTCCTGTTCATTTACCAAAGTAAAGCTCTCTTGGTTTTCAGCTCTCATTATATAATGAGATGTACAGAATTCTAACCAAAATAATTTTCTGTATGAAATGTATACAAAGAATTCTGACCAAAAACTTTGCTTCAGTGGTAAAAACATTATCTATTGTTGCCCTGTTCTTTCTCCTGATGATACTACTGCTGTGTATGAAGAGAACCGAAAAGGATCCGCAGGTCAGAGTAGAAACTCGGAAGGGCTATCCACGTGTGAGTTACCATCACTATCTATTGGTGCTTGGACCACATCTTCTGAGTAATTTCCACATAGTAGGCCCTCAAGGGATGCATTTCATTAAGTTGATTTCTTCTCGCAGTCTCTACGAGTTATTTTCATGGCCACATACATCTGCTACTCGATTTAAGCTCTTCACGCAGCAGCTGTATAAACACCTCGCATGCAGCAACCACTTCTGGGCAAATACAACAAGACTGCTGCAAACAGGTAAACTGTGCCACAAATGTATTTACTCGTTCGATCTGTAAATATTTACTCCATGTTCATTGGTACTGAGTGCTGTGCTAGGTGCTACGGCAGTTTAAGGACAAATTAAGACAGAGCTGTCTCTTCAAGGAATCTAATTATAGGCAGAGGATTAGAAGGTAGGATATAAAATGAAAACTGTGACAAGAAGCCAAAGGGAATTCAAAGGGAGAAGAGACGATTTCCTCCTAGGGGAATCTGGGAGGGCTCTAGGAGGAAGCAGCATTTCAGCCAGGCCTGGAAGGATGAGAGGGGGAAGGGAATCCTTGGATATTAGCTGGTTGAGATGTGCTGAGTAAAGACACTGAAGGGAGAAAGCACAGAATCTGCTCAGAGAACAGAAGGATGCCCAGCATGGCCCACATGTGAAATGAGACAGGGGAAGTTCTTGGAGACAAGGCTCCACCCAGCGCCCTCAACACTGCCACCTGTAGGTGGAAGGAGTGGCTCTATCGAACATCCTTAGGGAATTCTCGATCTGATTAACGGTACTGTCCATCCAGGAAAACGGACGGAGCAATGGCTACTTATATTCCACTCTTCTTGAAAGTTTTAAAATATGCAGGTTGTCTTGAATAAGGTAAAAAAATTCGACAAGAGGGAGATTCAAAAAAAGGCAAAGATATAAAATATTTAAGGGAAAAACATGATCCACTGAACCACATGTGCTGACACTGGCATTCAAGAAAGAGCTAAAGCTATATTAAAAGGCCCCAACCCCCGTCTTCTGTCTCTGGTACGTAAGAATGGGATATTGTTTTGTAGAACAAGACCCCAAGGTCCCCATTAGAACATGAAAATATTTACAGCAGCGGGGTTTTCGCTATGGGATTGCATGCTTTTCTTGCAAATATTTAACTTATGCTTTTGTGAGTGATGGCACATGGTTTAAAGAAAACAGTAGATCAAAGCTGATACTGGGGGGTAAATGCATTTTGTCCCAGACTACTGTTTTTAGAACATTTCCCGTTAAATGTGCCTATTACCACTACTCACTGTGACCAAGGAGATATTTTTTTTAATACTTAGTCTAGTGTGAAAGTGTATGCTGAAACAAAAGTATCCCAAATTATTGGAGTTTTTTGCTTATTGATTTAAGAAGATTAAAATTTGATTTTCGTGTTAGTAAAAAGCTAAGTTGAATTGTTCTAGGACATAAATTACTTGACCAGTGGAGGCTAGTCTGCCCTAAATATTCTATTGAGAGAGCACAGTCAAGGGTAGTGATCACAGAGTTGTGAGCTGTCCCCAGCCTACTTCCCTAGGTGGCTCACACTCCAGCTGGACAGCATCCAAGCACCACATACCTGCATGGCCACACATCTGTTGGGCACCAACACAGGTAAAACCCATTTCAAGAAATGTGCTTTATATAAAAATTAATTTGCTGCAGAACTGCATGCCTTAATGGATATGTTTTTCAGTATTGCTATTAGTAGAGGCTGGGACATTTTTTAAAACACACAATATTACTTCAGATCCTGTTCTTGTTGATGAAAATTCCAAGAAGCATAGTTATTTCTAGATGGCATATGTGATTATCCAGGGGAAAAATACAAACACAATCTTAATAGAGTGTCAATAAGATTACAGCGTATCTCTTCTCAATGGCTAGGGAAGTGCACTGGCAAAGAACTGGCCCCCCTTTGCCTGGGTTTCTTTCTCCCTTTCCAGGGCTGAAACACATTGAGTAGGAAATGGGACTCCATTGTTTCACTGCAACTTCTAATCAAATTTTTTTTATTTATTCATGTGGCATTAATAGTTGGATGTCATTCTGGATGGGACTGGACAGATTTGGAGTGGAAAGAACTTGAGAATGGACACATCCATCATCTAAAGGAGGTGGTCTAGACAGATCTGGAAGGTAGCTCCAGAAGGTGACATCGCAAGGTGGTATGCAACTGACATCAGAAGGAATCTCTTGGTAGGTAACAACGACAGGTAAGCCAGGTAGGGAGGTAGCTGGTGTTGGAGAGGTCCTTCAGTGGCTACCTCCATGGAAAGGTGGACTTCCAGAGGCAGGTGGATAGCAATAAAGGGAGGTTCTTTTAACAGGTAGCCGGGATCTAACCATGGACATGGAAGTTCAAGGGGCAAGACTCATGTATGAGTCAGGGTTCAACCAGAGAAAGAGAACCAGGGGGAGATATATATTAGGAGATGTATTGCAGGGAACTGGCTTGTGTGATTGTGGGTGTTGGCTAAGCGAGTCTGAAATCTTAGGGCAGGTCATCAGGAAGGGAAATTCCAGGCGCAAGCTGAAGCTGCAGTACCTGGGGAGAATTTCTTCTTCAGAAAAGCTTCACTCTGCTTTTAAGGCCTCTCAACTGATTGAATCAGGCCCACTCAGATTATCTAGGGTAATCTCCCTTGTTTAAAGCAGATGATTATGGACTTTAATTACATCTACATAATGCCTTCAGAGTAACGCCTAGATCAGCGTCTGGGTGAATAACTGGGGACTATAGCTTAGCCAGAACTAATCATCACGACTCACGTCTGGAGAACTAACAAGGCTTGGTGGGCTATCCCAGTCCTGGAGAAACAGCACAACAAAGGTAAATTAGGAAATAATGTAGGACTTTGACTAAGGCCATTAAGTGAAGGATGAAGTTACTGGAGCTAGGAAATGAAGATATTAACTTGGTAGAAGAAAGAACCAAAACCAGATATCAAAACCAAGGAGACCAGCAACAAACCACTACAAAGCCGCTGGACTTCATAAACTCCCTGCCTCTAGGAAAGTTTGGTCCCCGAGTCTGCGTCTGTTGGTGTGGTTTACAAAGTACAATCTGTGGGGACCAGGAGACCTTTAGAAGTGGGACAGTAGCTCTGAACAGGGGCAAGCCTGTGTCACTTCTCCCCACAAGGGCCATTTGGAGATATTTTTGGTTGTCACAAATTGAGGGAGGTGGGTGCTATTGGCATTGAATAGACCAGGGATGCTGATGGAACTTTACACAGTGCACAGTATAGCCTCCACAGCAAAGAGTTATCCAGCCTCAAATGCCAAGGTTGAGAAACCCTAGAATGGAGTGATGAATATAGGTGGAATGTACTTGATATTCAGTGTAAATTAATTTGTAACTTTCACATTACTACTGACTATTTACAGAACTTATGCAGAAGAAGGAAGATAAAGAGAAAAGCAGCAGCAGCAGCTCTACGTTTTCTCTGGAGGCAGCACACGGCATAGCGGAAAGAGCGTGAATGTAGAGGGAGAATCCCAAGTTCAAAGCCAACCGTGACAAACACCTTTCATGTGCATTTTTTTTTTTTTTTTTTTGCGGTACGCGGGCCTCTCGCTGTTGTGGCCTCTCCCGTTGCGGAGCACAGGCTCCGGATGCACAAGCTCAGCGGCCACGGCTCATGGGCCCAGCCGCTCCGCGGCACGTGGGACCTTCCCGGACCGGGGCACGAACCTGTGTTCCCTGCATCGGCAGGCGGACTCTCAACCACTGCGCCACCAGGGAAGCCCCTTTCATGTGCATTTTGAGTAATATGCTTAATCTCAAAATACTTATCTATAAAATAAGAAAAATAGCTATCCCATGGGATTATTGAGAGGATTGGTGATGTTACCAGATAAATGTTAGTTACATTTACCCCAAGAAAACATTTGGGCAGCTACGACAACAATCCAGTCAAGACAGGATAAGACTGTAAATTAAGCAATGATACTACTAAGGCTTAGAAGGGATCTCATTTCGGAAACATTTCTTAGAATCTACAAGATTTGTTGACCCAGTGGATGGGGAAGAAAGGAAAAGAGGATCTATCCGAGGGTGACTCCCATGGATGGATGGTGTTACCATTAACAGAGATAGGAAATCCACAAACAGGACCCAGCTGATGGGGGAAGAGGATGAATTCAGTTTCAGATACGTAATGTCCTGGGTGCCTTCAGGACAGCTGGGTGGAGACACAGGGGGAATATTAGTGGTTTACAAGCCACTTTCCCATGTGCTGTTCCACTTAAACTTCGACCTCATTTCATAGGCAAAACATTCTCTGACATAAATTGTACCAATGTTTTCTTAGGTCAGTCTCCCAAGGCCATAGAAATAAAAACAAAAACAAACAAATGGGACCTAAGCGAACTTACAAGCTTTTGCACAGCAAAGGAAACCAGAAACAAAACGAAAAGACAACCTACAGAATGTGAGAAAATATTCGCAATCATGCGACTGACAGGGGCTTCATTTGCAAAATACAAACATCTCTTACAAGTCAACAACCAAAAAACAAACAACCCAAGTGAAAATGGGCAGAAGACCCAAATAGACGTTTCTCCAAAGAAAAAATGCAAATGGCCAATAGGCACATGAAAAGGTGCTCAACATTGCTAATTATTAGAGAAAGGCAAATCAAATCTACAATGAGGTGTCACCTCACACCAATTAGAACGGCCATCATTAAAAACTCTACAAATAACAAATGCTGGAGAGGATGTGCAAAAAAGGGAACCCTCCAACACTGTTGGTGGGAACGTGAGTTGGTACAGACACTATGGAGAACAGTGTGAAGTTTCCTCAGAAACTAAAAACAGAATCACCATATGATCCAGCAATCCCACTCCTGGGCCTATATCCAGACAAAACTCTCATCCACCCCTATGTTCACAGCAGCACTATTCACAATAGCCAAGACGTGGAAACAACTTTATTGTCCATTGACAGATGAATGGATAAAGAAGACGTGGTACATATATACGATGGAATACTACTCAGCCATAAAAAAGAATGAAATAATGCCATTTGCAGCAACATGGACGCAACTAGGGATCATCAAGCTCAGTGAAGTAAGTCAGAAAGGGAAAGACAAGTACCATAAGTTATCACTTATACGTGGAATCTAAAATGTGACACAAATGAGCTTATCTACAAAACAAAAACAGAGTCACGGACATAGAGAACAGACTTGTGGTTGCCAAGGGGAAGAGGGTTGGAGGAAGGATGGAGTGCAAGGTTGGGGTCAGCAGATGTGAGCTTTTATATATAAAACGGATAAACAACAAGGTCCTACTGGAGAGCGCAGGGAACTATATTCAGTAATCTTTGAGACACCATAATGGAAAAAATATTTAAAAAAGGATGTATATATATATACGTATAACTGAATCACTTTGCCGTACAACAGAAATTAACACAACACTGTAAGTCAACTATACTTCAATAAAATAAATGATGATAAACTCTGATCTCATAACAACCTGGTGAGAGGCAGGCTTTATAACCCATATTCCTTAGATGAGGAAACTGTGGCTCAGAGAGGCTATAAGTGAATCACTCAAGAGCCCAAAGACCATACAGGGTGGACGTCTGCCTTGACTCCAAATCTCAATAAGAGGATTTTAAAAAGGAAAATGCCCGGCATGGCAAGTGGCAAATGAGTGGAGGGGAAAGGGTTTGCTTTTGGTGGTTTGTTTGTGCAGGGTTTCATCTGCTGTTGGGAAAAGGTGGAGCTTTCAGGAGGGCTCTGAGGATGGGGCAGCTCTGACAAGTCAGGACACACAGTATGGATCACCGAGGCTCCTGTGAGTGGACTTTTTTATAGATCGTTAACCACATGAACTAAGGGGCTGAGAGAAACTTGAAACAAAAATATTAACAGGCACCGTCAATTCGAAAAAAACATTTGCAATGAAGATAAGTCATCTGTGAAATGATAATGCAAATCAATGGAAAGATACGAATAAAAATTTTGATTTACTCATAACCCTTTAGGAACACATTTACTGAGACACATTTTAATCTCGCAACATTGATGTTATTTCCTTCCAACAGCAGCTTTACGCGTGCTGTTCTGAGGAAGAGCTCTGAAAAGGCTGGGTTTTCAGAGCTTTGTTTTTCACAGTTGTCATCCTTCTCAAGACTTAATTTTGGCCATGAGACACATATTCACAAGTGCACTAAAGAGACAAAGTTGGTTTTCAATTTAGATGTTCTAAATCTGAATTTCTGAAATTTTCATTTAAGCATTCCCCACTGTCTCTCCAGTTCTTAGGAGAAAAGCAGCCTTTAGTGTCTCAGGTGTGTGGTCAGAGGACCTCTCTGTACTGGATAGAACTGGATTTTGAAGACTTCAAGTCCATCTTCAAAGAAGAGTGGACTGTATTTCTAATAATCTTCTGTATTCTTCTAATAGCTTCACTTTTCCAGTTGACTGCATTTTGGGGGGTCAGAGAAGTGATTTTCATTTTACTGGTATATCATTCATTTCCTCTATGCTTTCATATTACTGCCATAGTGTACTTTACATTCCTTTAACATTATTTTAATCCCATCCCTTCTGCATCCCTGGTTGTGTCTCTTTAATGTCTAACCTTCAACAGATGTGTTTTCTTCTTTCTCTTTTCTTGCTTTCCCTAATCAGGCTCTCAAGGGGTTTTTCTATTTTATGGGTCTTTTCAAGATTTAATTATATTTTTTATTCTTTTTGTTTCATTTCGCCAGCCCCAGTTTTTATCTTTATCAAAATTCTTTTAGGTTGTTTTTTCTTTGTACTTTGGTTCTTTCTAAATTTTTGTACTTTGCCTCTCTTTTAAATTCCTCCTCCCACTCTTCCTTCTTCTGTCCCTTTCTTTCTGCAGAGTCATTCCTGCATACCTCTTTCTTTCCTTTCCTTTTTTCTTTTCTTTCCTTTCCTTTAGTTTCATTTTCTTTTCTTTTTTTCTTTTCCTCTGATTATAGATGGTACTAGGTCTCAAATGTTTCATATGGGAATAGGGCCAAGACTTTTTTTGGGGGTGGGGCATCTTTTATAAATTGTCTTATAGTTCTATTTATGACCAGAGAAAACTGCCCGTAAAATCTCAACTTTAAAAAATGTGTTAAAGGGCTTCCCTGGTGGTGCAGTGGTTGAGAGTCCGCCTGCCGATGCAGGGGACGTGGGTTCGTGCCCCGGTCCGGGAAGATCCCACATGCCGCTGGGCAGCTGGGCCCGTGAGCCATGGCCACTGAGCCTGCGTGTCCGGAGCCTGTGCTCCACAACGGGAGAGGCCACAACAGTGAGAGGCCCGCGTACCACAAAAAAAAAAAAAAAAAAAAAAAGTGTTAAGACTTTTTTTGTTGTATTTTTTCCTCAAAATACAAACTTCTGTAATTGCACTTTTGTAATTGTTATATATACACATACACACTAAAATGTATATTTAGAAGTCTGTGTATATCTATTTCCTATTTCTCTCTCATACTGATTCCCTTTTCCTTTTTTGGAACACTGGCACCTTATCTTCTGGATGTTAGTTCCTATTCTCTTATCTTTTTCCTCATGTTTTCACGTGTGTATGCTGGGTCTGGGTTTCAGATAAAAGCACTTTTCTTTAGGTCCTGATAATTTAGATCTCAAGGCTGCCTTTCTTGTCTTCAATCGACCTACTGGATTTTTAAGTCACGAAATTCACGTGTGTTTTATGCTTTGCGCTGTCATCAGTTTGTTTTCTTGTTTTCGGTACCGCGCTTGATTCACAATTACCCGTATTATTCCTCAGTTGCTCAAGTTGTAACCTATCTTCTCCAAGAGCTCTGTTGTCCTGGATGCTTTGTGGCGGTTGGCTGTTTTCTCTGGCTGCACATATCTCACCCCCTCTAACATACAGGAGTATGTGACTATTTGTTAATTTGTCAGCCCAGTGAACTTTAGCTCGATAGTGGCTGTCCTTCAAGAGATGGAAGGTGGGACATTTCCTATCACGGTGGCTGGAGCAGCCTCTGTTCCCACACAGCTGTGTTCCTATCTCCTTGCCTGGTGAGTGTGCTGTGGGCTCCTCCTTGGTTTGTTGGGATCAGGAAGACAATTTAACGTAATTGTCTACATTCACTCTGATCATGTGGTGAGTCCCCCAGGCTGTGATATATGCTCAAGGCACGCTGACAGTGGTATCCAGCCTCTCATCTGACCTCTGCGGAAGAAGACCCCAGCTCAGAGCCCCAAACCTTAATGATACCCACGTGTCCACAAGCCCAGCATCTGGTGGACATAGGAAAGACGGAGAAGCTGGCACTGAGAATTGAGAGAAGGTGAAACGTTACTACCTCCCAGAATCTGCTCTAGCATGATACTTCTGAAGACATCCACAAAAGTCATCTCACAAGAAGAACTTTGGTTTGCGTTGATCTCTCTAAATATAAATTACCAGCAGAACCAAGTTTTACCATGTAAGTCCTGAAGTAGCATTAGGCAGATATAAATTATGACTTAAATATTTTTTCCTAGAGTTAAAAGCAGCAAATAAAAAATTATAAAATAATATTTGTGCGTGTTAGTTTTCTCATTCCTAGAACAATGACCCGATAGTCTCTATAAATATCCCAGGGTATTGGAATAAAAGGTTAGTGTTTTACAATTCTACAGTTTTTATGGTATCTCAAAGCTTAATAAGGGCCACCAGCTCTACGAAGAAATTTTTAGGACACTTTAATTTAGCCAAATTGGTTGGTCTGATTTGTGTCATTTCAACTTAGGTCTCTTAGTTCCTAATGGCTAGAATGAATAGGAAAAAAGAAAGAAAGAAACAAAAATGTTTACTCCAGCGAAAAGTACATAAGAAATATTTTTTAAGGGAAATCAACCGTCATCCCAAGGCAGTATCTGTCTTCAACATTAAACTTTCGCATGTAACCACGCTCAATCTAGTTTTCTGAAGATCTACAAGAAATTCACAGTCCAGGTATTCAGGACAATAAAATAAAATCCACGCTATTCTGCAGGCCTACTTAACGCATAACTCATTTTCTTGACGTTGAAAGTACTTTCATAATTCTTGAATAAGTTTATTCCAAAAGAACTTCTTGGCCAAAATGCTGGAACCAGTGTATCTAGAAAGATAGAACCTTAATTATCACTTCTGTGGGGCATAACTGAGAAGAACTATATGATGAATTTTTCAGTGCTGAGACAGGTATATAAACCAAAGGTAACGGTAAATGTGTGTGAAATATTCACAAGATACATAAATAAGAATAATTAGAAGCAAAGGTATTCAACTCTTTGGGCAGAAAAATAGCCTGCCAAGCGATTCTTTCCATTCTGAAGGATGTTATCTTAAAATATTCTGTACTGCATATTCATAGAGTTATAGGAAGGACATTTGGTTTGGCAACAAATAGCTTGAGTCAAAATAATTCAACCTACTCCAAATTCCTTACTGCTGGCTGCATATCCCCATATGGTGCTTCTGCCAGCCTCCCCAAATCCAATCATCCAAATTTGGACACATTTTTTCTATCCTCTCTTTCCTCATAACTCATCCTTCCTCTAGCAGTCTCTCTAGTGATATTTCTATCTGGTCACTCAAGCTAGGAAAGTTGGAGATGCACCTCATCTTCCTGAGTTCCTTAATTCCAACCATACAGGACTACTTGCCTGTCTCTGAGTATCCTAAATTCCTAGATTTGCACATACCCTGGGTTGGTATCCTTGAACTCCCTAATCAGAATCAATAATTCTGCCCCCCACTGCTTCACAGATCCTTAATTACGTATTACATCACCTTATTTCTGTCTATGTACATATTTGTCTTATGGGTTCATAAGCTGTCGTGTCCAGGGGTTTCCTCTGAATCATCTTATGATTGTCAAGGTCTAAGAGCCAGGTCTTCTATGAATAACATAATAATCCACAGAAATGTGTGTTGACCCTAAACTTCTTATAATGGCACAAACATAGTGGGTTTTTTTCTTCCTGAAAGGCAGAATATTTGAATGAGAAGGCTAATTGTTCTGGATTTTTAAAATAGAGGGGGAAGGTGACTTACATTTATTCATTATTCCCAAAGTGCCAGATGTACCAGAAACCTTCTGTGCTGTTGTTGTTGTGGGTTTTTTTGCAGTAGTCTTGCACAGCTGTCACTGTTATCCCCACTTCATAGTTGCAGATACTGAGGTTCAGAGGTTAACTTGCCAAAGGTCAAATAACTAGTAAGTAAAGAAAGTGATTTTGAACTCATTTAGATTTGATGCTAAAGAGCATTGCTTTTCTACTACACTCCACAATCATGGATCCTGTGTTTGTTTCCTCGTATATGAATTATCCTATTTTTTTCTCTCCCTGGCGGGGGGGGGGGGGGCGGTTAGGAGTCCCTGTGATTCACTGAACCTTTTCGTAATCCCCCTTTGTATTAGTTTCCTTCTGCTGCTGTAACAAATTACCACTACTCTAGCGGCTAAAAACAACACAAATTTATTCTCTTACAGGTCTAAAGGTCAGAAGTCCAAATTGAGCTCTAGGGGGCTAAAATCAAGGTGTCAGAAAGGCTGATTCCTTCTGGAGGCTCAGGGGATATTCCGTTCCTTCCTCTTCTGGTTCCTGGAGGCTTCCTGCATCACTGCAGTCACTGCCTCTGTCATCACGCTGCCTTCCTGCCTTCGCCTTTCTTGTTTCCCTCTTGTAAGAACGCTTGTGATTATACTATGCCCAACCAGATAATCCAGGGTAATCTCCTCATCTCTAGATTCTTAACCGAACCACATCTGCCAAGGTCCTTTTGCCATATAAGGTAACACTGACAGATTCCAGGGAATTAGAGTATGGACATCTTTGGGGGTCATTTTTCATTCTACCACACCTTTATAATTGAAATAGGTACTAATAAAATCAGATCTTTCTTCAGTGTAGCAGCACAGGAAGCTAACTGGTCAACCATGGGGTTGAACCAGGAGTTTCCAACTCTGTAAGGCGCACAGTGTAACACAAAAGTGAACTAACTGGCCACAAACAGAGACGCTTGTTTAAACAGACACCTGAACCCTGGATAACTGTGAAATGTGAACCCAAGTACTACGGACTGTACAAAATTCAAAACCAACTTGATGCTACTCATGGCATATAAGTGGTCCAAAAAAGCCCCGTAGCCATTATGCTTTAGAAAATAAAATGTAGTTATTTAATCCACCTTGCTGTGTAGTGGTGCTTTGTGAATTTAAATAGATGTCCTATGGTCAAAATTCCCCACATAAAAGCTCACCTTTCCTGTAAGTACATGTATTGTGTTTCTAACTTTGTCTCCGAGCCACATCTGAATGGTAAAATCGCGCTTTAACTTCTTTCCTTGTTAGCTTCTTCAAGTGAACCAATCATCAGAGCCACTCCTGTCACAGACTGGCAGTTAAAAGACTCAAATGTCAAGATGTTTTTAACAGTCACATCAACAGTAACTTTCAGACTGAATAATTCTCTGCTTTATGTCAAATCTTTGGTGTGGATTATTTTTCCCTCCGTAAAACAGAAATTGCTCACATGGTCATGCAAACTCCCTTGTCAGTGTTCACCCATCTCATCTAGAATATCCTTCACCTGTTCGTGAGAAAAGATGATGGGACATATTATCCTGTTGTTGATGAATGATCAGTAGCCTTGAGCAGCAAATATACACCCTTGTGTGCATCCAGGAGGCAACTGTAATAGAATTCCATTTTGTGGTTTGTGGAAAAAGACGTGTTTTCGAGCCCATCTACGTGTGTTTTCAAATTTCATACCAATATACGTTCACTTCCTTCCTAGCTGTTCACTTGCTTCCTGGCATGTATCCCATTTCCACATGCAATGTCTTTACGGATTGAAGGGAGAAAGTAGGCAGGCATCTAGCTGTTTAGGAAAAGAAGTTTATATATTTTGAATATGTGCCTTGCTGTGGAAGCAGGATAAAATGCATAGGTAGACATCTCAGAATACCAGTGGGGCATTATTGTTAAAGATAGATTGTAAAGAGTAATAGTCTGCTCCATGCCTGCCAATCTGAGTTTCTATTACTTTTTTTTCTTTTTACTCTTTAAATACAGCTCTGCTCCATAATCAGTAATATAATGACCTATCTAAAATGCCATATGTCATCAAGCTATTGGGCAGCGCAAACTTATTTAAGACCCATTATTTAGTGACAGCAGTTTATACTTGAATGAATAAACTTCATTATCTAGATGCTCAATTCCATGTGAATGAAGAGACAGAGCCCATTGATTTTGCTACGGTCCTTCGTGGCCATGGAGGCGGCAGTCCATCCGCTTACAATTTCAGTGGCCTGCTGCTGTCTAGAAATAAAAAATCATTATCTGGAAACCTCTCAAACCAACAGAAATGTAATCAATTTTTTATCTGTGGTTAGGCACCAGAAGTCAGTGGTGGATTTTCTGTCCTCAATGCTCTCATCCTCTTGTTAAAATATTTAGGGAGCTCCCATGGGAAATAACTATAGCTAGACGGTACCTGTTTACATTAGGAAGGGAAAAATCGGCTCTTCGTATCCTGTTACCCACAAGCGCATCCTCGACTCATAGAGCCCCTTCCCCTGGGGGATTATGGGATACAGCTCCCCTCTCGTTCCTGAACACCATCCTCCTGCATTACTCAAGCCATAGGGACCTACGACTTCAATCGCGAATATTATTTGAACTTAACATACAATTTTACGTCGCACATCTTTTTTAACTCCCATTCCGGTGGAGGCCATACTAATTTGACATCAAGCTGTATTCCCAGTAGTGTTCTTTGGATGATTAGGAAAGAAGACAAGTCTATACTGGAAAATATGACAGGAGTGTTCCCGGGACTGAGCCCGTTTTAGGTAAGGAAATGTTACAGTTGAGAAATTATTTCTTTTTCATTTTGTTTACTCAGTCATCCCCATTTTTTGAGGACATGCTATTGTTTAAAACAATCCAAGTGAAAAAAAAATTAAAAAGATAAAATAAAATAAAATAGTCCAAGTGGTGTGAAGACGAAAGAGTGACCTTCTCCCACGAGGAGGACTTCAGTTTATCTCGTAAGAGGGGAGAGACACGCTACAGATATAACTATAAGGCAGGGCAGAAAATCATAAATTGTCAGTAAGGAACTATCGGTTACCTGAGATGGGATAACTTCAGAGAAAGGAAGTGAATCAGAGAAGCCTTCGTAAAAGAGGGGCATTTGTGGTGAAGTAAGTAAACGTGGAATAATTATTGACCAAGTCCCTACACTGTGTGTACGGCAGTGGTGGACAAGAGAGTCCAGCAGGGGAGAAAGAACTTACATAAGACGTTACACTAAAGCTATGGTGTCTGTGAGGGAACACAGAGTTTGATGAGCACACAGAACCAGAGGCCCTAATGTAAGGATTCTCTAAGTATGTGGTATTTATGTTGGGTGTGGACGGAACCAGAGGTGGAAGAGGTTGGTAATGGAGGACGGGAGGAAAGGATGGGCAGAATGAAGGTCCAGTTGGTCCCAAGACACATGGACAGGAACGACTGCCACGATCATCGGAAACTTGGCTCCCTGGGGCTTAGCTGAATCATGGGCCTCATGACCAGACACAAGAATGTTCCGATGTGGAAAGCTGGGCTGAACGGGGAAAGTCAACTCCTCATTACTGGTTACCAGCTACAGGCCAGGCCTTATATCAGGTTCTTGACATGAATTACCTCATTTAATCTACAATGGTTTTACTTTACAGATGAGGGAAATAAGGATTTAAACCGTTGAATGATTTCCCTAAAATTATACTGCAGGTATGTAATGGTTCCACTGGAAAAATTAGAAGTATCTGATTATGGAGTGGGTCATGGGAAGGAATCTGAATCTGGGTGGAGTCAGAAAAAAGAGATGTAAAGAGATTAGGGCTAGTTTTTCCAAAGATGAAGAGCTGGATAGGTATAGAGTCAGGATTAGAAACTTTATCCAGATAATTTTACCTCGTCGTTAATGTCATCAGTGAAAACTGGAGAAAGGAAACCAGATGTGAAAGGATTTAAAAATGGAAACTTCTGACTCCCCATTGCTTGCGAATTAAGCACCAATTCCATCCATCTCCATAGCAGAGCTTCCCCGAGGGTCTGCTTTGAATGGATTACATACGCACAATGAGATATTTATCCTCTCAGCCGTCAGAGTGGAGGGAACTGCATGGATATTCTACACACACACACACACACACACACACACACACACACACACACACGCACACGAAAAGTGTTTCTTTGTTTGCAAGGATCAATTGAACCCTGAGAACACAGAACCTCTGAAGGGAACCTCAGACCCAGAGCCAGTCTGGGGATCGGTGGCGGGGCGGGGAATCTTCCCTGAGGACGTGGCCTTTCAGTTGTCCTTTGAATGAAGGCGGGGGGGTGGGGGGGGACTGGGGGCCACCGGGAGGGCTACAGAGGAGCCTCCCGGGCAGGGGACGGTGAGTTGAGTACAATCTGTGCCAAGAGGCTTCCACTGCGGGAAGGGAAGGTGGCCAGTGTGCCCTGCCCTTCAAGGGGACAGTACAGCGGTGCTGAGGGGAGGGTAGAGGGGGCGAGGTTGGGAGCGGAAGCTTTGTGTGAAGGAGGAAAGGATTCAGGTCTTTACCTTAAGGTCAAGGGAAAGCCACTGAGTCCATGATGGTTTTTATGGGGTGGGAGAACAGGGGTTGATACGATCAGACTTTGGTCCACAGATAACTGTGGAGAAAGTCGTAGCACAGGGAGAACTTGTAGGCGGCTACTGAAGGCCCGGCTTTAGGCTATGTGCTGGCAGCAGAGTTGGAAGGATCTACTTTGGAAGATCCATAAGAGGCTGGCTGGGGCAGTCTGGGAGCATAAGCGAAGGACAAAATTCCAGCCGATTTTTGGATTAAAGTCGGGGCTGGGGAGTGGTGAGAAAAACCTTCCCAGAAGCACTGTCACCAGCTCCCCGATATAGCCTGACATCCATTTCTGACTTTTCTCACCCCGAAGTGCAGTAAAAGTGGTCTTAATTTGTTGCGACCACACCCAACACTCTCCGTGTCTCTGCCTCTCCTGTATTTGTTTCAACCCCCCTGGAACTGCCTTTCCCGCTGTATCTGCATTTACAATGTTATTCTGCAAGTCCCAGATCAAGTGTCACTTATTCCACGAAATCTTACCTAATTTGAAGTAATTTCCCCCTTCCTCTGTTCATATGTCTACCTCAACTTTAATGAGTTTGGGACACTGGTCTATGAAATTTCTTCTGAATTTAGCAAAGTCTAATCAACAATGTTGGGCTGAATTACTTAATCCAGGACTGATCGGTTGTGTCGTCTGAGGTAAAAGCTGTCAAACATTACTTTAAGTTCGTTATTTGGGGTAAATGGTAGTGTCTTTTAGGAAGGAGAGGGAAGCATGTGGGCAGAAACCTAAGAGGACACCTTTGCCCTTAGTCTAAACCTCAATTTCCAATATAAAGAAATACGTGAGGAAGGAACAGAAGCGGGATGAATTTTTGGTTGAATTAGCATCGCTTGCTTTGTAATTTTTTTGATGTTTGTGGTAAATGTGACGGAGGGAGTTGGATTCTGATTGGCAGGGACTGTCTTACAGGCAGTTTGGTCTAGTAAGTTAGCATGGATTACACACCTGGTATTGTTCAACAGTTAGTCTGGTGCCAGAGCATACATTCACTGGTTTTGGTGATGGCAACTTGACAATTTGGAATTCTTCCTAACACATATCTGTAATGATGAAATAAGGACATATCACTCTTAATTCCTTGTATGCCAGTGTTATCAAAGAACGTCTATTCTAATGATATGCTCATCCAAACGGTTGGAATGTAACACCGTTCACTGTTAGATGAGAAAAGTAAAAGTAAAACCCCTAAAATGGAGTAAACTACCAGAAAGAATGAAAGTAATTTCTTTGACGTTGCTGTGTATTAAGCACACTTGCCTCTGTTAAAGGATAAACTGAAGCATATTACATTTTTAAGAGTTTATTTGAGTGCAAATAGATTCGAATAAGGCAGTGCCATATGGTAAGTGGTTAGGAGGGCTCCACCCACAGGAAATGGGGGGAAGACTTTTATAGAGAAGATTCGAAAGTAAAGCAAGGAAATTACTCGATTGGCTGTAGCTTAAGCATTTGCCCTGTTTGGAAAAGATGAGCTGGCTCTTTGTGATGAGCTGTCCTTAGGTTTTGAATTCTTAACCTTGAGGCATCTCAGGCTGAGGTTTGGGTTTGCTTATTAGGCTGCTGAGGTATTGGAGCCACCTCTGTCTAATGACTTCCTCATTTAATTAATTTAACACCATATGATTCTGTAATCTAGCCCCTAATTCTGGAGAAAAGCCTAATTCAAAAAGATACGTGCACCTCAATGTTCATTGCAGCACCATTTACAATAGCCAAGACGTGGAAGCAACCTAAGTGTCCATCGACAGATGAACGGATAAAGAAGATGTGGTACATATACACAAGGGAATATTACTCAGCCTTAAAAAGAATGAAATAATGCCATTTGCAGCAACATAGACGGACCTAGAGATTATCAATCTAAGTGAAGAGTAAGCCTGACAAAGACAAATTTCATATGATATCACTTATATGTGGAATCCAAAAAAATGATACAAATGAACCTACGTACAAAACAGATATAGACTCACAGACATAGAAAACAAACTTATGGTTACCACAGGGGAAGAGGGGAGGGATAAATTAGAAACTTGGGATTAAAACATACACACTACTATATATCAATAGATAACCAACAAAAACCTACTGTGTAGCACAGAGAACTATACCCAATATCTTGTAATAATCTGTAATGGAAGAGAGTGTAAAAAAAGATACGTACACATATAACTGTACACCTGAGACTAACCCAACATTGTAAACCGACTATATTTCAAAAAATCAAAAAAAATAACACCTCCATGCTCCCTGCAGAAAATGGAATTTGAGGCTCATAAATTATGTTTCTGTATCCTGGGGACCTTGGTGTTTTCTAAAAACAGAACTGTTGAGAGTTCAAATGATAAAAACGGATAGCTAAAACGCTTGACTACTCACAAAGGTAGAAACAGATGACTAAATTTGAAAGATGAAAAAAGATCAACAAAATGTCAGTGCTTTACTGACAATGCAGAGACCCTGGGGGGGAAATGCATCAAGATGGAGTCTCAAAAAAATAGCCACAGAGTTAAAGTCGTTTCATGGTTTTAATCATGGAAAAGTTGAAATGTACTTTCAAACTCAAATCTAGTTATTCAAAAAGAAACCATTCCAACTTCTAATCTCAAGACCTCATTTTTTCCCTCTTCTCAGACTTTATTTCTTGGCTCTGAAAACTATGATCACGATAAGAAGTATTCTGTTACAAAGAGGCTTCTGCAGATACAACAGGTTTTATGGGCTAGAGGGGATTCCCGTGAGCGCAAAGTTATGGCAAAATCTTTATATCCTGGGAGGTTACATAATTCTTTCCGTAACGTCCTAGCTGCAGACGTTTATATAACTTGTCCAGCTCCAGCTTCGTCCCAGAGTTCATCTGGAAGGAACACAATGGCCATAATAGTACCCATTACAGCCGCTATTCTTCTCAATTGGAAAGGCACAGTGAAATCGTGGGGATAAAGCTGCGCCTTGATTGGCTGTTAAATTGCGATCAATGAAAAGCGTTTGTGCTATAATTTTACAACCAAGCAAGAACCAGCCACCCTAGTGGCAAGTCAGCATGTACATACCATCAAAACTAAAGTGTCTCACTTGGATAACTGAACTGAATTTTCTTGAAGACAACAGGGTACAATCGAAGGTACATTAAAAAAAAAAAAACAAAAAAAAAACCCTGGGCATTTTTCTGCCTCCTGGTTAAAAAGAAGTAATATACGAACAAGGACAACATCCAAATAAGAAGGGTGACTTGTCTCTAAATTACAGCTGAGTTGCATCAAATTATAAAGGAAAACCAACATTCCTCTTTCCTTTCAAGCTAACGGTAGGTGAAAATGACAAAGGGCCAGAGAGTAAGTATTTTAGGCTTTATGGACCTTATATGGTCGCTGTTGCCTATTTCTCTTGTTTTTACAGCCTTTTAAAAATGTAAAAACCAGGCGTAGAAAAACAGGCCATGGGCTGGCCTCCTGGCTTCAGTCTGCAGACCCCTGACTTATACGAACGCTTACAGTTGTAAATTTTAATAGAAGTCTCTCCGTGCTCCTGTACACCACCTTTCCCCATCCACCTGGAGCTGGGATCTGAAGGGATCACTAGTGTTTAGACCAACACTTGAGCACAGTAGCCAGAGCTATGTGTGCGAAGCGTGGCTAGAAAACTAACAGAGGCAAGAGAGCTTTCCCTTTTGTGCACATCTGCAGACGTCCTTGGCTTTGCAGCATCTGTCTCTGTTTATCTCTGTCTCTCAGTCTCGTAAAGGGTCTTAGAGAAAACAGACAGAAAAAAGGATCTCTTCCCCAAAGCTCACAGAAAAGCTGAAGACACTCACTTCCAGACACACACACACACACACACACACAAACACACACACATACACACTCTCACTACCTGATCACTCCTCATGACCGCATGCCAAGCCAGCCCGTCTACTATGATAATTACCTTCTTGTCCAAAAAGGCATTATTGGAAGCTGTGCTTCATTGTAACCCTGAAATATTTCCTCTACCCTCTGAGCTGCTTCCCAACTCACCATCACAAAATTACTTGGATACCTTACTGTTATTTTCCCTTTGGTAGCAGTTACACTGCAAGAGGCATCTCTGCAATGAATTTGCCACATTCTGGAAATACCATCTTGCTTTTAACATTCAAGGGACACACTTCTGTTCTACTCGTGATGATAAGAGCGTTCATAGGTAACATTTATTGAGCACCTACTATATGCGAGACACTGTTCTAAGCGCTTGACAGATATAACTCATTTAATCCTCACGGCAGCCCTAAGAGGTTAGCACCCCTAAGGTGCTACTACTGTTTCCTTTTGACAAAAAAAAAGAAAATGAAGGACCACAGTTACCTGAAATGTTCCCTCTGTGCCATATATAGGTAACTCACTCTAAGTTCAAAGAAATGTCTTATTTCCCCCAAGTCCAAGCTATACCATGGTTGAGCTGGTGTTTTTGTATGATTGCTTCCAAAATGGTTTTGGCCATAAATTATTCAACTAGGGATCACGGTACAGGGTACATGGAATATACAGATATCCTGGGTATGTATCACTATATGGTCCTGCAAACAGGCAGTTCCCATCGGACTCTAGTCCATACAGGTATTATTGCTGGTTTTAATAACTTAGTTGCCAACAACGAAAGATACGTGTATCTCACAGGACAATCTTAATCTCTGGCCCTTCTGGAAGTGTCAGATCCGGCAATCCCGCGCTTGCATCCTAGCAGAGCAATATTTGGCTCCGTCAACTGCCTTTATCCTGGGCAAGTGCGTTCCAGTTTGCCCGTCTCCACAGACCACTCCACTCAGTGGCCTTATCTGCCAGCTCCTGAGGGCTTTTGAATTTCCAAACTCCTAATAGACTTCTGATTCGTTCACCCAAATAGAGCCCATTGAGTTGTGATTCTTCTGGAAAATCTATAGACCTAGTCAGAGCACGCCGCGTTAGAGACTTATGTCCTAGTAGTAAAATTTAATAACCTCCCTAAGCTTTTCTTTGTACTCATCTGTTATCATCCCAGGCATTTACCAGCTAAGGAAGCATTCGGCAGTGTCTTAATGCGCTAAACCCCTTCCGTTCCTCTGCCGCTTTGAATAGCTGTGTCAGCTTTTTCACTGCTTACACGACCTAAGTAATATGTGTCTGTGGGTATTTTCTGGTATAGCTCATGAAAGTTTATAAAAATAATTGTCAGAAATGATCATGCTTTGATTAAATAAATACGCTATCGAGGAGTTAGGTACACAATTTAAATACGGCATGAATAATCTGTGAGAATTTAAATACGGCATGAATAATTTGTGAGAGCACCTGTCAACCTACTTCAATCGCTTTAAACTGTAGATACATTCGTGGAAGCAACATCCCGTTTTGCAAACTCGACAGCAATAGCCGTTTCCTGAATGCATTCAACATTAGTGTCTGTATTGTTTTATGCCAATCACATTTACTGCAAACTGCTTACTACTTTATTGCCGAAAATGGCAACATGTATTTATTTAGCTTTTTATTTTAGAATCAGCAGGCTATCACTTGCTTTATTAATCAGATCCAACCTTGAGGATTATGGCCAGTGGTTTCAAGTTTATCTAATTGCTGCTGCTCTAAAACTGAGAAATCAGTAATGCAGTTAGACGGTCTCCCTTGAGGAATTATCGTTCCTAAGGATGTTACATTAGCTACTAGGAAAAGAGAGGCTTCCAACATTTTATATATATATTATATATATATGAAAATAGTGCCTAACTGGCTTTCTAAATCCTGTTTTAGGGGGTTACCCTGTAAAAAGAAAAAGCTGATCTTTCTGCATCCTATCTTTTTGTGATTCTTACAATTTAGAAAGGTTTTCTTTTCTTGTATTTCCAGGGATCTCCCAGCAGGCACTGTTACATTTGCTATAATATTAAAATTACATTTGTTAACTCACACACCACAGTTTTTATCAGCCCAACAGAAAAGTCAATATTTCTAATTTGTTGCCTCTGGATTTATGCTAGTTTTGATGTATAATAACAGCCCAGCAATGCAGCAGAATATATACAAACCCAGATCTATAAAGAAGGGAAAAGAAAGTCAAAATAATAAAAACAAAAATGACTTGGGAACCAGAATGTGAAACATCAGAGTTTTATCAGCCTGAACTGACTCTGGGAAAGGACTGCACCTCAAAACATTTAGAATTCAGAAGAGAAGGTGGGCGTTTGTGTCTTCTTTCCCTGTGCAACTCACAAGGGTCTTTTCCCAAACACTGCGACACCATCCCATGACACTATCCAGTCCTGGGGGAAGTCAAACAAGCTGGGTTCCGACTCAGCTTCAGCTCTGATAGGACTCAAGTTGCTTCTCTTTGCCGTGTCTCAGTTTCCTCGTTTATAAAGTGGGGGGTTGATTAAGACTTTGCTCTCATACTATCCGCTCCTAAGTTCTAGAATTCTGATTCCTAAGAGCAAAAAAACAAAACTCTGTACAGACTCCCATTTTCATATATGCTTTAACATATTCTTTTCAAGAGAGGAAAGAAAATGGAAAAGAAAGAGAATAAATAGCAGTAACAGAGAACAGTGCGAGTTACTGAAAAATGGAGATTCTATTCTATTTCCCTTACTCTCTTTGTGAACCATAAAAGTCACCTCGAGGAAATACAGAGAGAATACTGGTTCTCAATTAATCCCCAAAGTCACAAAACATAGATAGGTTTATTGCCTCGTAGCTCTGCCTCTTATCAACGTATTATCAAGGCTACCCTATGGTTACGCCAGAGAGAAGCTCCCATGTTAGCGAATAATACACGGCAATAGCAGAGCGCTCACCTGCATCCTGTCTTACTAGTGAGACTTCATTGAAAATAAGTGGTCACTGCAAAGCCTACAGCCACGAGTTGAAAACACATATCCAGACACTGCAGATACAGTGTGTCTTCTTTCTTTCTCGTTCCCAGTTTCTTCTACAGATTTTACTTGCGAACGCCTAGGCAAATAAACACAAGGTTGCAACTTGTTGTATATACGATGATGAGGGAAACACGGTGGCGAGTGCCGGGGTTAAACCTATACATACAGATGTGAATATGTTTCGCTCAAGGACCAAATTCGTCACGCCAGTAGAGTCTAACATACTGAATCAGAAATCACCAACGACGGGAGGAGAAGGAAAGGAAGGAAGGGGAGGTGGGTGGGCTTGGAGGGAAGGGCAGGGAGATGCTGGCCTCAGCAGCCGGGTCTGGAGAACAGGACTCCTCTGTTCTCCTGGGGTGTCCTTTTGTCCCCAGGCACTCAGCCCTTTTGTCTTTCCTACAGTTCAACACTGTGAAAGGAATGTTGTGGTGACAATGGGGTCACCTCAGCAGCCAGTAAGCTCCAGAGAATTCTTTTAGGATGGGGAGGAAAAGGGAGCAGTAAAAAAAGAAGAAAAAAAGATAAAAACAGAATCCTACAAAGAACAGAGGGAACAGAGGGAACAGAGTTTGACATCATAAAAGCCGTAACCCAACCCCGGGCACTATGTGGGCCCTGGGCGGGGGCCAGGGAGGGACTGCGTCCAGCTCATGCAGGGAGACAGCTGCGAAGTGGCAGTGCCCCCAACTGTCCCCAGGATGGACCAGTGGCCCGTGGGACTCCTCCTTCCAACGTCTACCTAAAATAAACCAACCCCCCCAACTAAAACAGCATGACTTCCCACCATGACTCACCAAGAATACAGAGGGCAGTTTCCATGCTTGCCCTTACCTGATGTAAAAGTGCCTTAAGATTTAAAAGTGGATTCCTCTCTCTGGGTAAGACTCAATGGAGGGGTTCTACAGTAATGAAGGATAAATACCTCAGCTGTGGCTGTCCCCTTACATCCAACATCACCGCTCTAGAAAGCTCCCAAACTGCTCCTGTTCTTGTTTTCAAATGTGCTCGCACCGTGCACCCAGGCTGCATCCTATTTGAACCCATTTCTTGCCCCTCCTAGTCATTAGGTAATAATCCAGTTGACTTACTGCTACTTGTGTCCCCACACACTTCTAATGCAGGAGTTCATCTCCTTTCTTCCAGCTCACCACAGTAGCCACCTGCGCTGTTCCCTCTGCCCAGAAGCTCTTCAGGCCCATCTACACACGCTGAAGTCCCGTACGAGTTTCAAGAGCCTCCTCAAACACTATCGCACCCATTACTCCTGCTGAAGCCCCAGCAGAAAGTAACCATTCTCTCACTGACCTCTACACATTTTCCTGTGTCCCTTTCCTGCAGTGTTTCGCTCCTTCTACCTTGCATTGTGGTATTTATGAATGTGCCCTCCAGCGAGGAGAGGGCTTCTGTCTGATTCATGTGTTGTATTTCCTTTGCTTGGGTCCTGGACCCTGTGACTGTCTAATCCATTTCTGATGCATTCAGAAAGGTATGACTTTCTAGGAAGCATAATTATAGAAATGATTGACTATAAGCAGTATATGTGACAAGGAACTAAGTACTGTTTTTTTTTGTTTGTTTGTTTGTTTGTTTTGCGGTACGCGGGCCCCTCACCATTGTGGCCTCTCCCGTCGCGGAGCACCGGCTCCGGACGCGCAGGCTCAGCGGCCATGGCTCACGGGCCCAGCCGCTCCGCGGCACGTGGGATCCTCCCGGACCGGGGCACGAACCCGTGTCCCCCGCACTGGCAGGTGGACTCTCAACCACCGTGCCACCAGGGAAGCCCACTACTGTTTTTTAATAGTAACATATTCCTACTACTTGATTTTTTGTATTTTTAAAATTTTTCATTTATTTTATTTTTGGATGCGTTGGGTCTTCGTTGCGGAGCGCGGGCTTTCTCTAGTTGTAGCGAGCGGGGGTTCCTCTTCATTGCGGTGCACAGGCTTCTCATTGCAGTGGTTTCTCTTGTTGCGGAGCACAGGCTCTAGGTGCGCAGGCTCAGTAGTTGTGGCTTGTGGGCTCAGTAGTTGTGGCTCACGGGCTCTAGAGCGCAGGCTCAGTAGCTGTGGTGCACGGGCTTAGTTGCTCTGCAGCACGTGGGATCTTCCTGGACCGGGCTTGAACCCGTGTCCCCTGCATTGGCAGGTGGATTCTTAACTACCGTGCCACCAGGGAAGTCCCTTGATTCTTTCTCTGTCACCCATGACAGTAGCCATTTCTGACGCCTCTTGTTTCTCTCACAGCCCATCTCCAGTCAATGGCCAAATACTCCCGCTTGCACTCCATCCCCTTTCCTTCCCATATCAGACCTCTGCCGTCTTTCATCCTGGTGTGACAAGGACCTCCTGCTGGGTCTCCCAGCTTCGATGCTTTGCTCAGTGGATTCTTCCTCTGCGTAGGTACCAAAGTGATCTCTCTAAAACATGCAACTCGCCCCGGTCATCTCCAGGTCATACTTCTCCATGGTTTCCCACCACCTGAAGGTATTTTCACGTGGCATTTAATACCGGCTTCGACTGGCACCTTGTCTGTCTCTCCAGGTTCACCTCCAATTTCTAGTCTTTTCCATGTGCCATACTGTTTATTACCTTGACAACTTTCTCACACTTTCCCCTCTGTTTTGAATGCCTGACAACACACAGGCTACATGTGGCTGCCTTCTATTCGTTCCTTAAGCGTCTTCTCTTCTACAAAGCTACTCCTGCACACCTTCTCTTCTCCACTCCTCGAGATTCTAGACTCCTGTAAGGTCCTCTCATAATGACCTCCCTGTACATGTCTCCACTTACCCCATTCATTATAATTACCTGCTTGGAAGCCAGTCTCCGAGCTCTTTGAGGATACACTCATGCCTTTAAGACTGTGTGCAGTGCCTATTACATAATAAGTGCTCAGTAAAGGCTCGCTGCCTGGATGTTACTAGGATATTGTATGAATATAAGCCATCTAAACAGTGGTGATAAAACACAAGTTTCACCGTTCCGAGCCAGCAAAAGCTAATAACCCGAACCTAACAAAGTTAACGAGCGGATTAAATTAGTCTGGGTCAAACCAGCCTCCCTGAGGCTATTGGAGTCCGAAGCATGTGTGGGAGTGGCAGGTAGACAGGGAGAGCAGAGGCGGAAAAGGCAGACGGGGGCCAGCTTGTCATTACCAAAGGACTTAAACGGGAAGGGACATGGTAGGTTGGCATTGTACTCAGATTGCTCTGGTAGCAGTTTGGAAGATGAATCTAAAGGGGAGAGAGGACTTCCTTGGTGGTCCAGCGGTTAAGACTCCGCGCTTCCAATGCAGGGGCCGTGGGTTCGATCCCTGGTCAGGGAACTAAGATCCTGCGTGCCACGTGGCCAAAAGAAAGCTATATAAATAATAGAAAATAAATAAAGGGGAAAGACTAGGGGCAGAAAGATCCATCGGGAGATGGAAGCAGCGTCAAGGTGAGCAATGGTGAACACCATGATTAGAGGGTTGAGAAATATTTAGCAGTAAAAGCGATCATAATTCTTGACTGGAGAGACGCAGTATTTATTTATTTAGCTGTTTGTTCGTTTGTGTATTGCTTGTCTTCTGACTCACCATTTGAGGAAACATTAGTTTCTACCATTGCCGTGACCAAGACGCACCAGCCACTCGGGGGATGGCTCAGTAACTCGGTAAGGGGCATCGACCCTCCCGTCCCCCCACCCCCACCCTCCTGGAGAATTCGGATGCGACACATCACACAACTTCTCATTTGGGACAAAGTGAACACTGAAAGACGAAACCAACAGTGAGCGTGCAAGTAATGACTCTGCCTACAGAAACTACCAGGATAACCAGCTACACAAGGAATGACAGGTTATTGCTGGGTTTTGTTTAGGCATTAACTTTAGAACGGTTTGCCAGCCCCAAGTCCCTTGCAAACTGGCGATCGAATTTCTTCCGTGGATCCCTGGACGATGTACTTGAGATGTGGGGTGAGGATATAAGAAGCGTGGCCTGTGAAGAGCTGCCTCAGGTACCGAGAAACACCACTTGCAAATCACTGCGCGTGAGGTTAGGTTTCGGTTCCTAAATGGAACTTTCTTATATCCACTACATTTTCTTCATCATTTATTTTCCTAGTACCCTAAACAGAGCCAGAACATTCTTCACAACGACACACCAATAAAGAAGGGAAGTCCCACTTTGGCAATTATTTTGAGGGTAACTAAAAACCTTGGACTCACGGTGTGTCAGATACAGGGCCGACGGGCTGTGGAATGAGGGTGTTGCTACGTTTATTTTTGATGCCGCTTTTGCACTTCCATGAAAATAAATCAAAATGTTTTTGGATGTTGCCAGGTGTTATTAGTGCGGAAACACTAAAACAATAGGAGGCATATAAAGTAACAAAAAAGGACTATGGGACCCGCCCTAATCATAATCGAAATAATGGGAAATACAATGAAACAAATGAACTGAAAACACGGAAGATTCTCAACAGTATTTCAACTGAAAGAGGCAAGTGTTACATTTTCTAAAATGACGTGAGCTTTCCCTGACTCAGATCCTAATGCAAGCACAGCACTTTCCTCTTTGTATGTGTCGGAAAGCCAGCCCTTCTGAGAGTTAGAATAGCTTTCAAGACTCCTGATTTAAATTTCAAACTTTTGATCATAGCTGGGGAGCAAAGGTTTTCATATTGGAATTAGAAATTGAGTTCTTTAGCTCTATACCAAGTGATAATATTAAGCATTTTTTTGTATCCCCCATGCAAGCCAAGTTCCCCACTGTGCCTTCAAAGCCACAGTGAATCAACCATATTTGGATTTGCTTATCAGGAAGAGACATTTAGAAAGACAATGCACTTGTCCTGCAAGACTGAGAGGCCTGATGCTTTTAGATAGGCCTGTGGAGAGCTGCAAAATGGGCCCTAAAATCAGACACGGTCGCTTAACAAGCTTCAGTATGCTGTGTGGGCTCCGCGAGGCTGTGGTGTCCTCCACAGGGCTGCCGACGGCAGCCATCGTAATTACAGCGCATGAATCAAAAACACCAGGTGAAGATTTCGCCTCAGAAGAAAGAAAAGGCAGATGGAGGGAATTACCATGCCCTTTGACTATTAAGGGCTTTCACGTAGCTGGATCGCTGGCCTGCCCTGGCTGCATGCGTGTCTGTAGGGCAGTTGACAGAAGCCTAGCCCTTCCTACAACCAAACTTCAAAGTGGCAAAGGGAGCAGAAAATCTCTTCCTTGTCAATTCACCGGAAAAGCTCCGCCTTTCTGCCAACATTTGGTAAAACAGGTTAACGGTGTTGTCTTAAATTTATTTTTATTTTTTGGTGTGGGAAAGGACTTGGCGATCTTTTCACAAGAAGAAAACCTCTATAATCTTAAGAGACACGACCTTGAAAGAGATTTGCTGAACTTTAATATGACTGGATTTTTTCCAACCTGGATGGGCTCTTGATTTTAAAATCTGCCTAACAAAAGCTCTGCCAGGAAAGCTGTTATCATAAAGATGCTTCTCAATAGAGAGAACTGGGTTAATTGCAAGCTCTCCGGTAAAATAAAGGAGGGTTTTGAAAACAAGTACAAAGCTAACAAAATGTACCACATTGCTCTTAGGGAAAAAAACCATGAGAGAGAAACATTTGAAACGGCAAAATGTCTAACGTAAATAGATGTTATAAAACTGGTTGGAAGAGGGATTTCGGATTACTCATAAACAACTGCCCATCTGACCTTTATGTGAATACAAAAACCCATTAGCAATCAAATTTTCAAACATAATTGTATACTAAAATATACGTATTTTTCCCCTATCAAGTTATGTTGGTGGGATCTAGTTTAATGATACAATCTAGCCTTATTTATGTTTTTAAATCTTCTTTTCCACTGTATTGCTTTTGAGATTCAGTAAACGTAATTCGCAGTGAAGAGCTGAACAGTAAACTGTGAATTTGCTGGGAGGATTCCCTTTCGGCACTACATGACTTTAATGGAAATTTAAGTTCAATTTTGGAACCAAGATAAAACCTTCAAAATACACGAGAATTTTTGTTTCCCTGTTTATTAGTAGTGACAATGTTCTTCTAACAAAAGGTCACCGTAAGGGTAGTCCCCTGACTTCCACGATTTTAAGAGAAAAATCACACTGTAGTGTTCTATCTATGACGTACACGATCACGTCATTTAATGTAAAACTGTGTGGATGATTTCAGATTATTCTGAAAGCATGATTTTATATGTGAATGTGTTTAACATGCGTAAGCCAAAATGCAGCAGGCAACGCTGCCCAGAAACACTGTTACCCTATAGACTAATAAAGATCTTTACTGAATCCATCTAAGAGATTGCAGAGAAAATTGCATTTCTGCCCACGTGTTGTAAGAGTGGCAGTCCCTGGAGGACACATGCCTCAGTGTGGCCTATTAAGTAAATGAATATTCTTGAGACACCACAGAGCCGAGCAAAAGCACGACGCTGCCCATCGCCTACTTTTATTTCAGTACTAGTCCGACTAGACATTTCTCTGTCTGATTTGAGCTTCATAGGAAGCAATTAACTCTTTTATATTAGATATAATAAGGGTCTCTAGTGCACGGACCACATTGGCCCGCATCAGCTGTTTAAGGCTTAATTGAGCAAAAGTGCATTCACACTCAGTGTTGCTCCAAAAGATAACCTATTCCTACCGATCAAGGGTGTTTCCTCTCTCATTTCTTTTTTATTTATTTATTTATTTATTTATTTATTTATTTATTTAGGCTGTGTTGGGTCTTTGTTTCTGTGCGAGGGCTTTCTCTAGTTGCGGCGAGCGGGGGCCACTCTTCATCGCGGTGCGCGGGCCTCTCACTGTCGCGGCCTCTCGTTGCGGAGCACAGGCTCCAGACGCGCAGGCTCAGTAGTTGTGGCTCACGGGCCCAGTTGCTCCCTGGCATGTGGGATCCTCCCAGACCAGGGCTCGAACCCGTGTCCCCTGCATTGGCAGGCGGATTCTCAACCACTGTGCCACCAGGGAAGCCCTCTCATTTCTTAAAGTGTGATCAGGCAGGCAAAGAGAGCTGGGGGTAAAACGTAGGCCAAAATTACTAACCACTCTTATTTTTATTTTACGTTCTTAAAGTATATTCAGTGATTTCTAAAAAATCAAAGCAATTGATAATAGGAATCAGCATAGGTTCACCCAACATAGTCATGGAGATCCTAATGGTAGAAACTTGTCAATGTAAAAAATCAAGGTATCTGGCAAAGCCTAGCAAAGTCATCTTGGTGACAGCATGGAGGAAATGTAGTTGGGCAAAGAAGTGGTGAAGGTGAATTCGGAATCGTGCCAATGAACTCCAAACCAGGTTTAGTGACTGTTCAGTACATCCACTTATGGGGGGGAGTCCACAGCCGATTCATGTCCTCTGTCTTCAGCCCTTCCTGTTTGACGGTTTATCAAAAATTTGGTAGGAAACATAGTTGGTATCATGCTTATTCAATATCCCTCAACCACAGAAACAACTGTCTATGGTAAGCAGGGGAAAACTGTTCCAGAAAATAATTTAACAAGAGTTTTTGTAGAGGAAAACTCAAAGGTTTAAGTAAATGTTATGTTTAACATAATCAGGGTGACGTGCTGCCACAGAAGCTCACGTGACCTTCACTGTCCTGACTGAAGCTCGATGTCAAGAGCGAGGAAAGCCACGGTCCTACGTGGTGAAGCCAACCCTCTGCCCAGTCTCTTCCCACAGTTGACAGGGTTTAGTCCAGAGGATGGAGGGGCAGGTGGGGCTTATGACCTCAGCTGAAGGACTTGTAGATTTTTAGCACATAGTAGGTGACTATAAACAAAATCACAGGGATGCTTTGAGACTAAAATTAACGAGTTATAGTTAAGTGGAGGCAGATTTGGGTTTAACTGAGATAATTTTTTTTTTTTTTTTTTGGCCGTACGCGGGCCTCTCACTGTTGTGGCCTCTCCCATTGCGGAGCACAGGCTCCAGACGCGCAGGCTCAGCGGCCATGGCTCACGGGCCCAGCCGCTCCGCGGCATCTTCCCGGACGGGGGCACGAACCCGCGTCCCCCGCATCGGCAGGCGGACTCTCAACCACTGCGCCACCAGGGAAGCCCTGAGAGAATTTTTTAAGAATTAGAATTGTCCTCAGTCTAAAACCCTGTGACCTAGAAGAGGAGGTAGTTTCCATTTGTGAGGGCTCTCGTACAGAATTTATGTATGAGAAGGGTGGACCAGATGGCCTTTAAGGTAGATTTCAACTCTCATTTCTATAAATTTATAAATAGGCCTGTCCTAAGTGATAGCTGAACTCTTGATATCCACTGTAGCGAATAACTAATAGGATTCTGGGATGTAGAAACAGGAGCGTATTCTACAAAGCAACGGCTTTCACTATCCTGTTACTGGTTATGTCCTTAAGAGTCCCATGATTGACTTGGAACAACGCTAAGTAAAGTGAAGTACGTAATTTTGAAGCTATCTGATGTTGAAGCGAAACAAGGAAATACCTCTTGGGCTAAGGAGTTTCTGAGGAAAGGCTAAGGAGGTGAGATTTAACCTGAAGAAGCAAAGTCTGGGTGAGTGCTTTACAGCAATAATTGGGTACTCCCCGTAAATCATGTGGGTGCTGGTGAGCAGATGTTTTCTGTGTTGGATGAGAGCAGAACAAAAGGAAAGGATTTAGAGTGAAGTGGAAGCAATTTCTTTTTGGATGCCCTGCGTCCCTAAGTGTCTTTGAGATAATGAAATATGTTCCCAGGGAATGTTCACTAATCTACTTACCGTAGGTTTTCAGAAAAATTGCAGGGCATTCTGTGCCAGATGTAAGTGCAGTGCTAGATGACCTCGTGACATGTTCTACTGTATTCATGGATAATAAGGTGAAAAAAAATGCGTATATAATAAGGTGAAAACTCCAGATGACATCTGGAGTCCGAAGTAGGTCCATCTTGAAAAATAACCAAGGCTCACCGTACACTGGCTAACGCTGCTATCATTTCATTTGGTTTTTCAAAAACAGATTCTTCAGGACATTCGTTGGCTAATTCTAGTATCTGAGAAATGAGTTGCTCTCCTAAACGTCAGAACTGAGTATATTTTCACCGAGGTTGAAAACCCAGGAATTACAGTGACAAAATTCCTTAATGAATTTGCACTGTACGACTTTGCTTCTGCATGAACTCACACACTAAGAACTCCTTTAAAAGTATGTTATTCTCCTCACATATTTAGGAAAGGGACTAGAGTGACATCACTTCTTTTTCTCCTATTAGCTCTTATGGTTTAACAAAGGTTTTCTGTTTTTAAAATTATGATTTAGTATAATCATATCATAAATTACTTTCTTTGCATAATGCCTGCAGCCCAGTAGGCATTATGCCATTTACTTAATTAATGTGATCTTAAACAAAACTCAGTGCCTATGTAAAAATGTCCACTACATTTGAATGTTGGGTATCCTTCCCTGTCTTAAAGTAACACAGAGAAATTGTTTCAGAACAATGTTTTGGGCAGAACAGATGTTTGGGGCGGGAACGGGTTTTGACTGAGGCAAGTGAAGCATCTCTCCAAATTGAGAGAAGTTTGCTAAGTGATTCTTCCTGCTGTGCACCCAAGTTTTGCCTTGCAAAATGGGATCCTTGAGATTGGCAGCTTGGGTGCGGCCAGGAACTTATTAGAAATGCAGAATCTCAGACCCACTGAAATAAAATCCACATTTAAAAAGGCCACCCGGTTGACTGGTTTGCACATTTAAAAGGGTTATGATAAAAGATTCTTGGGAGCAGAAGAGAGTCATTTCCCAGCCAAAGAAGAGCAGAGACGCAGTGTGCCTCTACTGGGCATCTCTGGGGAGGAGAATGCAGGCTGCATTTATCCACATGAGGCACTGATACCTTCCCATCATTGACACTGGTCCCCTCCGATAGTGAATCTCACGTGATAGCGTCTACTGTACTTAGGATACATCTTGACCAAGTTCGCTTGTCTTCACTTCCTGGGAATCACTGGCCTTGAGAATATAGTCCAAATTACATATGATATATAACATTCAGTGATTACATTTCCAGTTGCATCACCTATCACATTTTGACTATCTTCCTTTCACCCATACACCCTCACTCTCACAAGATGACTCGACATTTTCTGCATTTCTCATCTATGTGCCTGTCTCCTGTCTCTTCTCATCGTGGAACCCCTTTCTTCCTCTCTGTTTCTGTAGAAATTCTTCACATCTTTAAAGCCACACGTTAAAGCTGATTTGCCACCACAGAGCTCTTCCTAATGAGAATTGGTCGCAACCTACCAGGCATTCCCCTAACATACCGCTCTCTACCTATGCAGTGTGTAAGAGCTGTGAAGCTCCAGGCACCTGGGTCGAGCCCTTACTCCTTCCTTACTGGTTCTTTGATGTTGGCCAAGATTCTTAACTGGATCCTTAGTTTCATCATCTGTTAAATAGTGATAACAATACTATCTTCTTCATAGGATTACCATGAAGATTAAAAGAAATAATGCTTATAAACTGTTGATACAGCGCTTGGGAAACAGTAAGTTCTTAATAGGTAGTTTCTATTAATTGTAATAAGCATAGTCTCAAAAGCCAATGCACGGACATACAGTCAGAGAGTGTTTCTGGGGATATGTGTGTATTTTCTGTCACACTAGATTATATATTTCTTGAATGCAATGATGAGAACATATCCTTCTTTGTACTTCCTCATTCTTAAGATAGTTCTGGCAAGTGTTAGTCTTACCACAGTTAATTGCATCAAATCACAATTTGTTTTTCAATCATAATTAAGCCAAGTTTTTTTTGTTTTTGAAAATATTATGAATAGTCACCACTCTCCGTAAATTATTTTTTAATTTATGTAACCTCTCAACCTTCTCGTCTACATGGGAATTTTTAAAACCTTTCCTCAAAAATCTTTTCTCTAAATAGCACAAGCATGTATATGAATCTTCCCTCCAAGATCTTCCAAAACCCTCAAGTTGCATATCCAAAAATTAGATTTTATCTAATCTCACTCTCTATGGGCGCTGCCACTAAGGGGTCCAATGTGTCTCATGGCTACTTAATGTGACTGCATTTTTGTTTCCCGAAATTGTACCATGTTGCTGACGCACAAATAGACGGCACGTTTTCCCTTAACTTTAGGCTCGATAAGTTTAATAGATATTGGCTAGCTCAAGAATTATGAATAAACTCTTCCGGAAATGGGTATAGTAGATGACTAAATAAGAACCAGAAATGCACACCTCCTCCCATAAATTATGTGACTAATAGTACATGTTGACTATATTTCATTGCCCAAAACCACTGATAATTGAAAAAAAGTCTCATGAATTAGATATTAGAGGCCATATAGAAATGATTTGAGCCAATTCAACAATTTTTCTTTTCTTTCTTTTTTTTTTTTTTTTTTTTTGCGGTACGCGGGCCTCTCCCTGTTGTGGCCTCTCCTGTTGCGGAGCACAGGCTCCGGACACGCAGGCTCAGTGGCCACGGCTCACGGGCCCAGCCGCTCTGCGGCATGTGGGATCTTCCCGGACCAGGGCACGAACCCATGTCCCCTGCATCGGCAGGCGGACTCTCAACCACTGCACCACCAGGGAAGCCCCGATATTTAACATTTTAATCCGTGGAAGAATTATTAGATTTTAGGCTCAGAAAATGTTTTAATAATAATTACAGATAATGTTCATTAAATGCTAAAGAACCTAAATGTTTAGCCCTATGAGGTAGAAGCTATTACTATAATTTCCATTTTTCAGATGATAACACTGAGGTTTAGAGAGGTAAAGAAAGTGCCATGGTTACATACATAGTAAGTGGCTTAGCCAGGATAAAACCTAGATGGTGTGAGTCTAAAGTCTAAATTTGAAATACAATAATCTCTCCTTTGTATGTGAAAACTGAAACCCAAAGTATTTAATACCCAAGTTTATATAATTTGTTAGTGATGAACTAGAGCTTAATTTAAGTCATGTGACTACCAGCCCTATGCTTTTTCCAGGAGATTCTTCACAAGAGTTGAGTTAGATTGTTTGCATTATTGTCTTTTAAAGATAACGAGTGAAAAGCTGTGACTTAAATGAACTCCTTAAACTGGTGGCTACTCTATAAAATACAAACCATTATCAATTTCATAATGAAATCCATATATCAAAGCGCTTAGTTAAGTACCCCTTGTTAAAATAGGAAAAAGCACTTGAAAAACATGAACTAAGTTATAATGAAGGTCATTTTCTTGAAAGCTTTCAAATATTCACAACAAAACAAAATTTCTAAGCCATGATTTTAAAAAAGGAAGGAAATGGAAACAAAGTAAATGAGAGAGACGGCAAGATGGGTCTCGTCTTTTTCAGACATTGTATGTTTTCGTGTTGTTCTTATATTTTAATTGCCTATAAGATTGTGGAAACATCTATGCCCATAAATATTTTATGTCTCCTGCTATCACATCATAATAAATCATTTGATGTTTGTGTCTTTGGTAGGAATGTTGCCAATGTAATAAAAGCATGCTTATATCTTTTGGTTTGATGGAAAAAGGCATGGTATTTTGTAATATAAATTGCTAGTGATCTTCTAGTATAGTATAATGATAATGAGGTAAAAAAACCTGAATGCTCGATGGGAAATATGACAGTTAATTTATCTAGAGTTTTGATTCATCCAGAAAGTCTTCCTTACTGCTAAATAATACAATTTCGCCTTTAAAGCATTAGAAATATTTTTCTATTAAAACTTATGAATAAAGAGTCTGAATGTCTTAGACAGGGTTGTTTTAACAAATAATTATTAAAATAAAATTGTGAAGCACAGTTTCTCATCCTCGGTACTACTGACATTCTGGGCTGGAAAATTTACTGTTGTGAGGAGCTGCTTGTGCATTTTGGATTTTAGCATCATCTCTGGTCTTTACTCACTAGAATCAGGACAACACCGAATGCCACTCTCCCATTTGTGACAACAACAAAAAAACGTCCCCAAGCATTGGGAGTATCCCCTGGGGCACAAAATTACCCCTTTTGGGAGCTACTACTTTAAAGTAATTGTACTTTATGTCCTTTATCAAAAACTCTGATAAATGATCTTCAAATTGAATAGTTTTTGATATGCAAGACTGCATGTAAATAGAACAAAGTTTAAATGATCTTTTCTGGTGTTTTCAGTTGAATAAACATTCGTCATCTGTATTTAGGCTGAAATTGTTATTTGTCAGTATGCATTAATTTACATTTATAATCTGTACACATACAGATTTTTAAGTCTAAGGATGCGTAATCATTCTCATGGATGTCCTTCATATGCAATTATTTCTCTTAATCTCCCTAACTAGTTCAATATGATTTTCTCCTCATTTAAGTTAATAAACTACATAAAAATAAGTCTTGAAAGTAAGCAGTTTTGGAAGTATCCAAAAATCCTAATTCCCTTGAAAAGTGAACGCCTAGCCCAGTGTCTCTCAAAATTATAGCCCATGGATCCCCCCATCCCAGAATTTCTGGAGATGCTTGTCAATGTTATAGATCATTGGTCCCCTCCCCAGACCTACTGAGCGACGCTCTGCGGAATAGGATCCATTGTTCCATAGCTTAATAAGCCCCACTCAACAGTCATCTACAGAGGCCACAGCACTTCTGAAATTATTCATTCATTCTGAAACGTTATAACATATCTATTCTTTTCGGACCCGGCTTGATTCTAACTTATATATTGTAACCTCTCTATATTGACTGACAATAAACGCTCAAGATCTTTCTTGAAATTACCAAATTTTAAGACAGATGTCCCTTACTAAGGCTGTTCCTTCGTCAGGTAACATTTGATCTACTAAAAGACCCTACTGATCTGCTTAAACCCACCAACGAACGATAACTTAGTTGTCCGTCTATGAAAATCTATGCAGTTGATTTACATTAAGCCAGTAATGACCCTTTATTTAAAAATAATCATTTGAAAATTTAAAGAATAAGAATGCGAAGATACAACACCGGTGGTTTCTCTTTCCACGTCACTTTTCCAATTTTAAGGTATTTCAAATAACCACTCACCAAACTTGGCCTTGCTAACTATAATTTTGTGTTTTTATAAAAATATTTTAAAATACAGACTATTTTAATGCATGAGTGTTTCCATTCATCGGTCTAAGCAAAAGAACAAGACAACAATTACTGCCTTACACCCAAACCCAAGAACTTACAGGTGTCTCTGTGGAAGAGCAAGACCCTTTCATTTTTTTCTTATTCTAACTCAAATTTGTAAAAGTGCACTATTAAGGACCACATTACTTTGGAAAAATTCCAGGTAGTGCCATAGTCTTTTTGCTAAGACTGGTGAAAATTATAAAAGGGAGACAATAAATTTTAATCCGGTAAGAACAGGCACAAAACTAAAGTAAAAAACACATATAAACTATACATGTCAGAATATACAATGCTTTGGGCTTCCCTGGTGGCGCAGTGGTTAAGAATCCACCTGCCAATGCAGGGGACACAGGTTCGAGCCCTGGTCCGGGAACATCCCACATGCCGCAGAGCAACTAAGCCCGTGCACCACAACTACGGAGCCTGTGCTCTAGAGCCCGCGAGCCACAACTACTGAGCCCACGTGCCACAACTACTGAAGTCTATGTGCCTAGAGCCCGCGCTCCACAACGAAAGAAGCCACCGCAATGAGAAGCCCGCGCACCGCAATGAAGAGTAGCCCCTGCTCGCTGCAACTAGAGAAAAGCCCGTGCACAGCCACAAAGACCCAATGCAGCCAAAAATAAATAAATAAGTAGATAGATAAATAAATTTAAAAAAAGAATATACAATGCTTCAACACTATTTTCCACCTATGTTTCCATACTCATTTTAGTCTTATTTCTACAATATGTTAAATATTCACCATCATTTTTTATTGTTGTTGTTGACATTTCCTCAGTTACACCTTGATTTAGGAAACTGATCTTCTAGTAGATCAGTAAGGAAGGCTTTCTGAGTACAGTATTCTCCAAAGTCTTATACATTTAAGACTGTTTTTCTATGTCTTAATAATTGAAGATTTTTTTCTAGATATAAAATACTTTTTCTTTGAGTTACTTAAAAATGTTGTGCTCGAGAAATGCAGTGCTATCTGAATATTTGTTATTTGTATCCCTATAAAGAATTTGATCTTTGTTCCTGGAGGCTCTGAGGATTTTGTCTTTGTTTTTGTCTTCAAAGTCTAGAATACCAGAATATATCTCCGGGTTGATTGTTTCACGGCAATTTCCCCAGGTATCTGGTGAGCCCTTTCAATATAGTAGGGTTCAGGTTTCTTTAATTTCCAGGAAAGTTTTAAATATTAGCTCTATTCCAATGTTTTCTTTTTCTCATTCAGGTCCTCCAATTACATGCATACTGGACATTTTTGCCTACCTTGCACTTCAGTCACTTTCTCTCTGACTCTTTTTTTGCCTCCTTATTTCAACTTCACTCTGTTGGTTTCTTTCCTGCCTTCCTTTCATGTCCTTTATTAGATTTTCATTTGAATATATTCTTCCTTAGGACCTAGTAAATTATTCCTTATTTCTAAGATGGGTTTGCTTTTCTTTTCAATATATTTCCTAAATTTAATCAACGTTCGTTGCATTTTTTACCATTTCTGGTATTAATTTTTGAATTTCTGATTCTGCTTTTTAAAATATCCCTCAATCCTTGTTTGATGATCCCAAACGTAAATGGGAAAGTGGTGTTAATAATTCTCCTCTGCTTTTGGTTATTTTCCACCAGCCAAAGTGTTTTGAATCACATTATCTACTTTCTCCTGTAAGTAGCTGTGTATAGAGTTTCACCTTTTTTTTTGTATACGTAGGTATCTCACGGCAGGGTTCCTAGTTCAAGATCACCCTGTCAGCTTTGTGTTTCCTTGGTTTGTCTTTGAATGCATGTCTCTGAGGAACTGGTATTTCCCCTCTGACCACCTTCCTGGCTTCACTCCCATCCCCACGAGGGGTCCTACATGTACTTTGATTTATCTCCTTGTCTCTCAGAAGAAGTATGTCTTCAAGCCTGCCACCGCTGCTCACTGTCAAGCGTCTCTGCAACTCCTGCTGTGAACCACCAAGTTCCGGACTCGTGTTTACTATTTTGGCAACTAGCAATGGACTTTCTGGAGGGTGGTTTTGTCTGTGCTCTTCCTCTTTCCAGTGGAGTTTCTTCAGCTCTGTCTCCCCCAGTCTCTGCACCCACCAGCGTGTAGCAACGGCAGGAGCTCCGTGAGAATCTGATGTTTCCTTCTGCCTGTCTCTCAGGAATGCAGGCGTCGGTAAACTGCTGTTTTATTTGCTCTCCTTTATGTTTTTTTCTGAAAGAGGATTTATGGATATCCAGACAGCTGGTCAGTCCTTCAGTGGGTCAGAGTTTTATAATGAGGAAGTAGTACATCCCTGAGCCCAGGCATGGTGGTGCGCCTGGTACTCAAAATGAGGGGTCCCGACACGGAGAGAAACTTAAGGGAACCAGCTGATGCACTCTGGCCTTCCACCAGGACTATTTCCCAAACTGCTTTCTGATATAAACTAGGTGGACCATGTTCTTATTTCAGAAGGAGAACTACCCTTTAACAGTCTTCTTGTTCTCGTCTTCTTCCTGGGGATCCACTTTGATTCAGTTTTCCACATAATTTAACATTTTATAAATCTCCAACCCAGATATGCATGCTAAATGACAACAGTCCCTCTTCTACTCTGGACCTTTAATTTATGGCAAATAATAACAGAGCCAACAGTATATATTTTTTCTAAACCCTCTTCCTCTAAGACTGCAACTGTACTTCATTTTGGCAGAGACGTTTGGGGGTTTAATCCAAACATAATTTTATATCCTGTGCAATATGCTTGTGTATCTATTGTGTCTCGTGATGTATTTATCAATTCTCACTGGTGAGTTAAGGAAAGCCTGACGGTATGATGATTTGGCTTGAGAGTAGCTAGCTTTTTTTCTCCCAAAATCATTTGAGGAAAAAAACAGTTTGCTTCTTCTTGAATCAACATTTGTTAAGTCACCTTAAATAATGTCATTCTATTAATATATGTAGCAACCTATTGAATTTCTCATTCATAGAGTCAGAGATTCACGAAAGGTGGCTCTAGGAATCATTAATATCAATGTGGTAATTTTCTCAGGGCTTAGTTTGCTTTCTGATGAGCAAGAAATAAATGAGTTTTATGAAGTAAGAAACAATCCTACCTTTTCATCATCATACTTAAAGGACTTCACATCACAGATCCTGCTTTCTATGTTTAAACATGTCTACTTTACACATAATACATGATAAACGTTTCCCAAGAGATCAGCCCTCACAATCAAATAAAAAAAGATCTGTGCAGGGCGTTACACAACAAAATAAACATTTATCGAAAAAAAAGCATAACACTCAGGCACATTTTTCTGAATCAAATAGTACTGAATAAATTTAGAAGTTGCTAATTCTGTTTTCCCTTAAAAAGAATGACCTATGTAAATTTAAATTGGCAAATCCTTCTTAAGAGGAGTGATGATTCTGGATCACGTCCAAAGTCACATATATGCACTCATTCTCTAATAATTCATAAAGATTTTAGATAAACAAACATAAAATAACCTTCTGCTCATGGAATAGTTGCTGAAAAATAATTCTTACCATTATGTGGAGAAGGTAAATAAATTACAGTGGATTTACCAACCACATTACCCATCAGATGACCAGATAAAATACTGACTCTAAAATAATCACTCAAAGCTTAGACATTCTGAAATTAGCGGTCCTTTCTAGTTGTCCTTAAATGAAACCATTAAAAATTGCTATTGCTTACAATTCCACGATAAGCTATTCTGTGTCACAAAATTATATATTTTTAAAAGGAAGTAACATGCAAATAAGTGGAAGCACATAAGTCCAGGAAAAGTATAAAAAGGCCTCCAGAGATTTACTCATTTTACAGTGTTTGCCGACCATTAAGGAACAAACCTTTCTTTTCATGTATCTCCTTCTTAGTGTATGTTTTATAATTATTAGGACCTTTTAAATTTGTTAGTATAACATGTATTTTTTTCTTTTGTTAAAAAAAAGACATGACAAATGAAACCTTCATTTGAATTTTCCACTTGAAAAATCTTTCTTTTGGAGGAGCAGAATGTTATAATATAACCTTGAGTCAAATCAGAATTGTTCCACTACATGTATACTGTTCTATAAGCAAGGAAAAAGAATAATAACGATTATTCATTTATATTTTTCAGTGGGACAAATCAGCTCTAGGCAACAAATGCTGGCTTTATAGAAAGTCATAATCAAAATGATCTATAACAGTTCTGCCAGTGTATATGTCAACGTACTGAGTTCACGCATGTTTGCACAAGTTAATAAGAGCCCAAATTAAGGTTCCCAAGTTAAAAATTCCTAGAATGGACTATAACCTGATTTTGCCAAATAATTTTGACTCTGGTTTCGAGTGAACTTGAGTCAGTGCTAAATGGGATGTTAATCGTCTAGGAAGGGCTTGTCAAGCTTTTTCTGTACAGAGCCAGATTGTAAATCTTTTAGGTTTGCAGAGCATACACTGTCTGTTGTAACTACGCAACTCTGAAGGTGTCGCAAACAGAGCAGCCGCAGACCATGTAAGCAACAGGTGCAGCTGCTTTCCAGTAAGACTTTAGGGACAAGGAAATTTGAATTTTGCGTAATTTTCACGTCACAAGTTCTATTTCTCTTGAGTTTTTTCAATCATATAAAAATGTAAAAACAATTCTTAGCTCGTGGGCTATGTAGAAACAGGCAAGGGGCAGATGTGGCTGGGAGGTTGTAGTTTGCGGACTCCTTATCTAGGAAATTATACTAATTATTTTATGACCATATGATAAATATTACATTGATTATTATGGTGATGAAGAGGGAGATGATTAACATGATGATGGTGATAACGACTAAGAAAATAACTGGAGTGAACTCCAGAATCAATCTAGTGCATTTACCATTTACAATACCAAGTTCAAACTTCTGGACTTCATGCTGCAAGTCCTTTAATAGACTTTTCTTATTTTTTGTTATGGTACTTTGATTCTCCACAGAAGTCCACCTTTTCCTTAGAGAAAAGAGGACATTTACTATTTTCACGTCAAACAGAAACAGTCACCGTCACTCATGGTCACCATCATCCATTCACTCACCAAGATACTGCAACAGAAATTATTTTATGTCATATTTGTTCCACAAGTTTTCAATCATATCTTTTCCATCCGATGAATTCTTTTCCACTGAAAGTTGAATACCAATTGCTAATAAATATAATTCCATTTTATAAGCTACCACTGTCTCTAATATATATATATTTTATATATAATATATATATGTATATGGTAAGGCAGCGCCATCTGTGACTATATCTGAAATTCCTGCTAGTAATAATACCTTCCCTACTTCGATTCAAACACAGCCAGAGAACTAAAAACTGTTCAAAAATTTGGCACCATGTCCAGCCATGTCTGTTCTCCAGCTGCTTTCCTTTATCGGTAATTGACTCAGTTTGCAAAAGCCACTGGTAAAGAAAAAGTCTTGATGGTGGGGTGAAAATTCAGATCATTTTCGAGCAGCAGCCTGGCCAGTTTTGGTGCTGTGGAAAATGACAGCATCAGAAGGCTTTGTGTCCCTCCTTGTTCCTCACCTCAGAATCAGGGCGGCTGGATTTCAGCTCACATTAAACTCTTAGCACCGTCATTAGCTGGATCTAAAATAAAGCTGACCTGCCCGCCTAAGGCAAAACAGTCATCCCAAATCAACAGCCACTAGGATGGAGTCTGCAAACCACGGCAGATTTGACTCGGGCTGACCTCTCCTGATGGGGAGAACGATGCATTAAACATCAATGCCCCGAGAAACAATCTGGAGTATGGACAGGAGGAGAGGGAGAAAATCCAGGTGGTGTGGAAATGAATACACGTACACTCTAGACCCTTTGCCTCATTCATACGTTCAACTATGCGTCTTGTGCTGTAACATGCCCAGTAGTGAAGGAGAGAGTGTTTAGGATCACAAAGTCTGGTTCTGCTACTAACCGCCCATTAGACCAGAAGACATTTCACCTTCACATCACTTCAGAATGACCTGGGAGGCATTTTCAAACTGTGTGCTCTCACAGGATTGTGAGAAAACCTTCATAGTGAACTCTCATACTAACTGGCGGGGCCTGTATGCCTCATGTGTGCTGGGAAACAAGAATTTCTCATGAGAATTTCTCATCCAACGATCCCAAGCACACTAACAAAGTGGTCACTAGAACTTGTCTGTTAACAACGAAAAAAAAGATACTATTATGAAGGATAATAATATCCTAGAAGTATTTTCTTGAATTGATATTTAAGGTGATGGATGACATATTCTAAATGTCACAAATAAACTGGACGGTTAAATTCATGGCTTAAATATAAACCCTATTGTTAGAGAATCTGCTAGGCATTTTGAAACAGACGATCCCTAACCTTCCCCCAAACCTAGAAACACAGCATATATACCCAGGCTTAGGGATACTTGACAGGAAGCGGCATGTAACTGAAAATATCTTAATAAGTCATATATAGGCTGTGATGATTTTCGCAGACATGACTGTGAGTGAAAGAGATCCAAATCGATATGATATGGGTTTCGTATTAAAGAACAGTGTTTAGACATGATCTTAGGATTACATATACATTTTCAGATATATAAATTTAGTGGAATATGGTTGTGAGAAGAAGCCTACTTTAAAATCAGGCTTCCAAATGATCGTTTTTCTTTCTAGTAATCCATTACTAACGATAAAGACTTCAGAAAATATATTTCTCCGTTTTCTTTCAGAGTAAACTGTGGCATACAAATTACCAGTGACTCTCCCGTCATACAGGAAACAAGTGACCTAACAGCCCATGCAAGGCTGCACGTCTGTTTATGTTGGACCCCATTCCTAAACGTCATGACTCCAACCTGCCATTTACTTTATATGGCAGTTATGAGAGATGATTCATCTCCCTGTATGAACGCATTCTTTATTTCAGACATCGATAACCATGACGGTTATAATACACTGTGAGACCGCTAACAATGAGGTTTTCTCCCTACTAGCTTAGTCTAATTGAGAGTAAAAACAGAAAGATCAATAAAACTGTGAACTCTTGTCTTGATTAAGCAACTGACAATACAGAGATGTTTAGAGGGATTTGGTTAAATTATGAACAGCTCAATTAATTATGAATGATACTTTACAGAGCAGAATTACCTCAACATTCAGTGTGTGCATATTTATACATGTATACTTTTCTATCTATCTATATACACACACACACACATATATATATATATTTACATATAGGAATATAATGAAAGAAAGTTATCGTGGAAGACGAAGATCGAAGAATGTGTAATAATCCACTTGGGTCAAAACTTCTGGTAAAGAGATAGAAAAATGTCAGACAAGACATATGGTGGATAATCCCGGGCTGGCGAGTCATAAGAAATAACAGCTCATTGGTCAAATCTGCCTCGTGCTACTCAGCCTCAAACTTCCTGGTAGTGGCTACGAAGCCCTACCTCCTCCCTTGAAGCTATAAAAGGACTTCTGGAATCGGAGTGATTAAAATGTTTAGGTCTCACATTCCACTATCATAACCATAATGGATCCAACTTAGGAGAAATTAAACTACCAATAATATATACTTACAAACGTATAGAATTAATTCTGTGTTAACGGTGGGAAATTATCCAGTTGCTGTCTATTAAATTCAACATAGGTATACCGAGTGACTACATTACTACGAATAAAGGGAATCAGGGAGAACATTTAGACATTTTATTAGCAATTTAAAAACAACAGAGTGCTGAGTGGAAAGTGTCATGTATTAAGAAGAATAATTACGGCATATTTAATTGCTAACTTATTTTTAATCTTAGTTTGGGGATCCTTTTTTTGATCCAGGAATTAATTACAGTAGCTTTTCAAGTATACAGGTAGAGAGTTTTGGGGGGAAGAAGGGGAGATCTTTTGTTGGTGACTTTTGGTGTTGCTGAATAATGGTGAGAAAATATTGTCTGTAAACCTCTGTGTTGTGGAGTTTGTTAAAGTCTGTCTTGACCAATTCACGAGTAGTTTTACATTTTTTTTCATGGAATAAGAGAAAAACATATTCTCTGTAGGCGGTATGATGTCTAAGAGTCTTAAGACCATAGGCCCTAGAGTCAGACCACCTGGCTTAAGTCCTGCTCTGTTATTTTTTGCTATGTGGACCTAAACAAGTTACCTGTCCAATTGGTGCCTCAGTTTCCTCATCGGTAAAAGACTGTTACGAGGATTACATGAATTAATATGTCAAACCCTGGAACAGTACCTAGCACGTAGAAAACATGCTATGATTGTTTATTAAACATCTGTCATTTTATCCATGTACTATCTATCTATCCACACACACACACACACACACCTGCTGATTGTACTGTCATTATACTACACAGATCCTTGCTTTTTTGCACTCTACTTAACAACTCCTTCAGAATTTTACACATCAAGTCTCCATTATCATTTGGTTTTATCCAGTTGTACTTCTGGGAGAGTTTGCATTATGCGTTCCACAGCTATGTTGCTCGGGACAAGAATGTTCACAATTCTTCACCTTCATATGAATAGAAAAATTTCTACTTCCATAACACCCATTTTGTTCTGTTTCATGATTATAGCCCTGAATTCCACTTCAGATGATACTGATAAGGCAACTCCAACTTTCTCTTTGTTTTACATTTACCGGGCCCATCTTATGACTGTATTTTCAAACACTAAAAAAATTATTTTAGATGTGCTCTTTACAAGCAGTTGGACTTTGCCTTTCATCCCCAAATCCAAAAGTCTCTGGCTTTCTGTTGGGATACTAACAGTCACATTTCTTATCACACAACCGATCTGATTCCATTCCATCCTTGAATAAACTATTAACTACTATTACACATTACTTGGTTTTCTAATTTTCTTACTCTTATTTTTGCTGGGTTCATCAACTTTCTTTTAATTTATTTTGTATTCTCCACCTTCCTCCCCCAAGAAATGAAAATTCTACAAGGCAACTCAATATGCAGTGAATTTTAAATGGCTAAACTGTATTTCGAATATTTAAAAGCTTCTGGTAGAATATTTTATATGAAAGAATGAAAAGTAAACAATTTTTGCAAGTTTTGAGTTTTTCTTTAACAATGGAGTCAGTATTGATTCTTAATGTGTTTCCTAAAATAGATATTTGGTAGAAAACATAGTTGGTTGTTTAAAATTTTACTTCTTTAAGAGTGGAATTCCAGAAAGGGGTATTTTTTTCCCCCACAAACCACTAAAAACAAGAGGAAACAGAACCTTATGTCCTTATATGCAATCTCTCTCTGAGACCAGAGCTAGGTGCTGGATTTTAATGACTTTTTCTGACTAATGACATCAGACAAGGCCGGCTAGCTGTCAAATATTTACAAGCCTGCACTTAGCTCAAAGTTGGCCATACAAAAATTGTAGTGGCTCTTTTATTTATGAATCTATTCTGTTCTATAAGGTGCAGTTATCCAGTAAACATACCATTTTAACACAGCTTAAAAAGCTAATTAGGATATAGGCCCTCTGGAAAACCTCACACATTTTGGTCCTTCCAGTGATTCTAGGAGACGGCTGCTCTCTAAAAGTTCCCAGGCTGAGGAAAAGGAAATCTTTCCAAAAATTCATAAATGACTCTGATTTGCATTCCCTCTTCACGTTATCTGTAGACCGTGTGATTTTAAAATTAAATACATTTAAGAAGTTAGGTACATTAGTGGTTAGAGATCCTTGTTAAGCTAGGAAGTCTCCTGCCCCGGCCCGAAAGATGTACAGAAATTCTTAAGATGTCCTCACACTGCTGGGCCCTCTGTTTTTTTTAATCCAATATATGTCCCCCAAGGAGCTCATTGGGAGGTAAATGAATGGAACAGATTCTCACTAGGCATTTTTATTCGAGTCCATCTATTGTCAGTTCTGGAGAACACTTGAGAAGTGAGCTAGGAACAGTAGCAAAAACGGTAGTGAGCTGTCAGTGGTACAGTTTGTCCTTGTTTCACTGAGAAAAGGCACACTGTCCCAATAAACAGCATTTCTTCCTTTCCTATGTGTGGCTTAGGGCTGGAGAAGGGGAGGTGTCACTGGTCGTAATTGTAGAACACACAAATAATAATAGTAGCTTGCAAATCATAGATCACAGCAAACAGAGGAGTTGGCAGTCATGAAGGCAAGAAAACAGATGATTCCAGAACCGGCTAATTTCCTGCCCTCTTAAAAAATAAGTTCTCCTTCTAACAGTAAACGTGCAATGATTTTGTTTGCCTCTTCAGCTGCAGGTTAAGGAAGATGAAACTTCTAAATCGTAGATCTTTTTTTTTTTTCTCAGACAAAATAGATTTTATTTTATTTTTTCCACATCTTTGTTGGAGTATAATTGCCTTACATTGTCGTGTTAGTTTCTGCAGTATAACAAAGTGAATCAGCTATACGTATACATATATCCCAGGTACATAAGTATATGGAGGTGTTTTTTTCCTTCAAGAGGTACCAAGGTGGAAAGGGGGGTGGGATGAACTGGGAGACTGGGATTGACATATACACGCTACTGTATATCAAACAGATAACTAATAAGGACCTACTGTATAGCACAGGGAACTCTACCTTATATTCTGTAATGGCCTATATGGTAAAAGAATCTAAAAAAGAGTGGATATATGTGTATGTATAACTTTGCTGTACAGCAGAAACTAACACAACACTGTAATTCAACTGTTCTTCAATAAAAATTAATTTAAAAAATTCATAATCATTACTTTTACTAACTAGATGTAAGTGGTAAGCCTTCGGCTTACTCTTAACCACCCTTGTGCTGAGAGCGCCAGCTTGTAAAACACACATGGGGTCAGATTAGGTTTCGCAGAAAGAAAAATTGATGTTCGGATCCAAGAATTCCTAGTTTATATCACACCCGGACAACCTGACCTCATCAGAGGTAAGACACCTAGCACCCTGCAAATCGCAGACTTGGATGACACCTTTTTCTGCTGGACTCCCACAAACATGAAAAATATGACAGGACGCAATGCTAAAAATTGAGTTTGTGTGATAGAGACCCTGTGGGCAACTTTCTCATCCCTCCAACCTATGAAAACGCAGCGGGAGAATTCCCAGAGGATGACAGTGGCTGAGAAACTCTCCCCACGTTATTACAATGTTGAAAGGTTTCTCATTTACTGCCGGTGAAAAGTGTCTATTGTGCCTTCTAATAAAAACCTGTGAAGCCACATGGGTGTAAAGTATTTTTTTTTCAACTTTTCAAGAAACGCTAAGTTCACTGTTTCAGCTTTGGGTGTGAAGTCTTTCACCCTATTTGTGATGGCAGGTTTACATCTGTGCTGGAACCTATTCTTACAGCCAAGTAATCAGAACTGGATTTCACACACGGACAGCCTTTGTCTTTCTGGATGTCGGACGATTGCTCCAAACACGAAACGCGATGAACTCCATACACGTGGCTTACATGTTAGTCTGTGAGTATAAGCGTTCCACGTGGGTTACGCGAGGATTGGTTAGTGATCTTGCAAAGAAGGTAGGCTTCGGTATGATGTGGAAATTGACAACACCCAGAGCACGGGAAGAGTTGGCAGCCCTGAGCGTGACAGTGGAAAGCCCCAGGAGGGGACCGTAACCCAGAGTCCACTGTGAAGACATCGTGGCCATCAGCATTTGAGTCGTCAGGTTGCAAACTCTGCTGGTTGCTTATCCCCAGCATTTGCTTTCGTACAGCGGTTTTGACAGTTGCACTGCTCACAGCAAACTGCCACTGTCGTTCGTTCTGCTTCAGCGCCACTCGACTGTCACCGCCTGTCATGAGGCAAGAAAGCTCCGAACCTAACGCCATCCGACAGGGTTTAATCATTCCTGTTACTCCTGTTGCCTGCAAGGCCACCTTGAAACACACAGCATGCAACTCGACTCTTCCTACAGCACTTGTTTCATAGGCTTCCACTGTTTTGTTTTGTTTTTTAAAGAGAGTGATGAGCTATATTCTTTTGATTAAACAACATCAGAGAATTTTACGTATTTGCTAAAGAAATAATACTGAAATGTATCAATTAGGAACCAAACCCAAATGAAACTGCAGCTGGCTTTCCGTCACCCTCTTCAAGCTGTAGCTGCTTTGCTCCTTACTTATTCTGCTGGAAAGAAGAGAGGGAAGATGTCTTTTGTTTCACCGGGAGAACTGGGCAGAAGGGAACTAGTTATTTATGTATTTATTTTGGATGTGGACCATTTTTATAGTCTTTATTGAATTTGTTACAATATTGCTTCTGCTGTAATGTTTTGGTTTTTTGGCCCCGAGGCAAGTGGGATCTTAGCTCCCCAACCAGGGATCGAACACGCACCCCCTGCATGTGAAGGCTGTCCTAACCACCGAACTGCCAGGGAAGTCCCAAAAGAATGGGTTATTTCTTTGACTAGAGAAAGCATATGGGGAAAGACATTAGCAACTTCTTTTTCCAGCCTCCCTTCATTTGGGAGAGCTTTATACCCATCGACTCACTTTTCCTAGGAGCTCCTTGCCTTGGTCGAGGGCCAACTCCTCTCGCACAGAGGCACTCACCGAGGAGTCGCTAGATATGTGGTGTGTCATCATGTGTTTCCCAAGGAAGGTCTCAACTGCAGCTGATGGGGCGATAGACACCAGAGATGATCTGTATGCTTTTCACTCATGCAAATAAGAGCCTGCCCTCAGGGGCAATATTCCTCTACCGCAAAGGAGAGAAATCCAGCCAGTCTTGTCAACGCTCCTAGTATCAAACTCATCAAGACCCATCAAACCCGAATGGACCCCGTGCTATCAGACACTGTGGTCTATCTTCACAATGGTCCCCAGAGGATCCTGGGGCAGGGGAGCAGCATCGCAAAGGATAAAGCCACAGAGTTTTATGCGTTGATGTCACTCGGCCACACATGCCGAGTAGGAGTATCCCTTTTGGAATACACGTTTGGGTTAAAAGTAGCTGGATTTATACACTGATAATGAATATAAATATTTGGTCTGATTTCTGCGTGGCCACTTCAACGTTTTATGTTTAGATTCAAGCCATCCAGCTTAGTGTGTGCATTCAAATTCTTTTAATTGGCTGAAAAACATCTTAGTATTCGAAGAGATGATTGATGACTAGAACAATCTGAGTTCATTTCCTAGAATCATGTTATACTGGGAAAATCATTTCTTTATTTATATTTTATTGAGTAAAAATAAGGCTATAAAGAAGGAAAGAATCTTCATGAAACTAATATTTTCAAAAACTTTAAAAAGGTCACGATATGGGCTTCCCTGGTGGCGCAGTGGTTGAGAGTCCGCCTGCCGATGCAGGGGACGCGGGTTCGTGCCCCGGTCCGGGAAGATCCCACGTGCCGCGGAGCGGCTGGGCCCGTGAGCCATGGCCGCTGAGCCTGCGTGTCCGGAGCCGGTGCTCCGCAACGGGAGAGGCCACAACGGTGAGAGGCCCGCGTACCGCAAAAAAAAAAAAAAAAAGTCACAATAAAACTAATGAGCTGAATATAGATAACTGAACTGTGAAGAACTAGGTATAAGATTACTAGGAACTGGTTTTTTTCTTCCTTTTAATTAGTACCAAAATCAAAATCCACGAACAAAACCTGGTGTCTGGGATGTGGGAGAGGCCAAGGACATCACTGCCCTAATTTACTGGCACGTGAACGACAGAATTGTCCACACGACTGCCACTGAGGTGCGCCTGAAATCTGAGGCAGGAGAAACTGGGACGTGCTCACTGGCAGCCAGAAGACACCCAGGTTTGCACCTGAGAGCTGACTTTCTAAACTCTAACAAAACACACAACCTTGACAATGCCTTTGGAAAGGTAACAAAAAATCAAGGGTAGGGTAGGGTAACCCCTTGGCTCATCTACATTAATATCTCAGTTTTCTGGGGGCTGCAGGTAAGATTAATTAAAGCTCTTGGCTAATCATGGGATAGAAATGTCGGCCATGGGTTGCTATAGGACAATTAGCGACTCCTTACAGCTGTCCGGTTTTGAAATGAAAATCACGACAGCGATCATGTTTGCCTGCCCCCCACGGTCCTCCAGAATCTGGTTCTGCCTACCTCTCCAGCTTTACTCTAACCATCTCCCAGTCGCAAGCCTCACGTTCTACCCAGACGGGAGACTGGCTTAGCAATTGTTAAACTTTTGATAAATTCCCATGGCTATTCCTTTGTTAAGGCCACTTCCTTTTGCAATGCCATTCCCTTCTTTATCACTTGAAATGTTATTCATCTTTTGATGGTAGATTTCACAATCTTTCTTATCCATGAAACATTTTCTCATTTCTCCACTCAAGTATGTTCTCTCTCTACTGAACTTTCTAAAGCTTGTCATTTGTACTTTTCTTACAAAACTAGGTTACTTTGCGTGGGTCTTCTCTCTATTGTATTGATATGATAGCAAGTGGAGAGCAAGATTGTATGATCTTATACGTGTGTGTGTGTGTGTGTGCATCTCTATATGCACACACATACGCAAATCACTGAGAATACAGAACCCAGTAAAAGCGAGTGGGAGGCATTCAATAAATAATAACATATTGTCATCCCTTGTATTTTGTTAAAACTAGAATAGATAACTTCAACTTTGCTTGTGTCTAATATGCTCTGTGCCTGTTGGTCTGGTTGCTAACTTGAAGATTCGTGATTAGTAAACTGATTTATAGCTTCAAAGATAGCTTCAACATCTGCCAACATAACTACATCTATAAAAAATGGTTTACAAGGAATATGCTTGTCAATTTTATATGGTTGCTTCCTTTCCCCACGTCGTTTCACTGCATAAATGGATCAAGCCTCATGAAACCCCCAACTTCCGTTAACTGAAGAGCATTCCCCGGCGTTGCCTGCCGGCCGAGGAGCCCCAGTCCAACATTTTGATGATCACGTACATAACACAGCACCTCCCTGGTCCCTCGCGATGCTATGACATGCAAGGGCATCTCTAAACCTCTCTGCCATCTGCTTGTTCAAGGTCAAAAACAAAACTCCATGAAAATAATAACTAGTGCCTAAAACATTTCTTTCTGGGGCCTGAAGTTGTGGAATATGCCACTCATGTGACCCACGGTATCATTTCAACGGTGGCTCTTTGCTGTCGATTGCACGGCAAGTCAGTCTGAGTCATCGACAGGCGGTCTTGCAGGTAAGAAAAATGGCTTCAGCCCAAGCACCAACCTGCACATATATTTTTCTACACTGAACTCAGGATAAATCCATCTTTTTCCTCATTTTTGTGAAACAACTGCGGGTATTATCCAAAACTAGCTGACTGTTAACCAGACAACTGGCCAGATCGATGACGTTCCACGTGGACTCTGGCTGTCGCGTCTCCATCTGTACGGCCTGCTGCCTGCCTGTTCTGAATTATGGAGAGCAGGGAAGGGAATCCAAGAGAGAAGGATTCCATGGCAGAGGCTGCCTCTGCTCTCGCCTGCTCGGGGGAGATATTTTTCTCTTTTATGCTTTGATAGTGTGGCTGATTAGAGACGGTTCCAACCCCTCTCCTGACTTTCAAAGTATTTCTGTGTGAAGAACCCCCGACCTAGAGTTCGTGGAGGACCAACTGCGCGTGTGATTCACCTTCAGGTGTCCTAATGCTAGTTGTGCACAAGCGTTCCTGTCCTTTCTTGTCTTTTGTGTCTTACTTTCTTACGCTTCAAAACTTGGGGACTCATTTCCTTCAGACAAATAGTATAAATTTGATAAGCATGGAAATGCACTTACGGATGAAGCGTGACCACGCACTTCCACGTCAGCTGTCAGTTTTCAGCTCTGAACTCTCAGCCTCTGTCGTGTGAGTGGCAGCAGGTAAAGGCTTTAAACTCTTTCCAGCAGATGGAATAAGTCTTGTCAGTTGTTACCTTTCCACTGAGCTATTTTTTGGTTTCTTAATTTTTTTCAGTACTCTTCTTTTCTTGGTTATATATTACTTGCTATGAGTTTTTAAAAGATACAATTTTTAAAAATATATTTTGGAAGCAAAAAGAAATTTCTAGCAACTGTTGACTTTATTTTTTCTTAATTTTACTCTCTGTTCTGGGCTGTCTATGCAGCAGGGGTTTGAGAAAATAAAATTGGGGTGTGGTGTTCAACATTTTCACGCCAAATAATAAAATGATACCACTGTGGTTTGAGATAATAAGTATTATTTTCTCTATTTTGGTCTTGATTGGTACCTACATTCCACTTTTAATCCAAATGTAGTAACAAGGAATTCAACAGCTTCTATGATGAACGACCTTGTCAGAAATGAGGACTCATGTCTGCTGAGCTGCTACAGCGGAGTGACTCATACTTGGGTACAGCCCGAGGTTGGGAATATCAAAACCAACTGCCTAAATATCAAAACCAACTGCCTAAATGAGGAGTATGAGTCCAGGCTGCTGCTTTTAAGTCAAAGACCTTAAAGAAAAGAAGAAAATTGAAACAAAAAGCAGGAAAAGGGTGTTAGGAATGAGACAGGAGTCAAGTTGATGGATTACAAAAAACACATAGATACACCTAAAGAGACAGGCTCACGCACGTGCAAAAATGTGACGATACTAGCTCTGGGTCTTCTTTCCTACCTGTGCTTTATTTACAGGTCAGCATTTTTTCCCCCAAAAGATCACGACAGAAGTACTCCATCAAAACTCTCAACCCCACTCCAACACACAGACAGTTGAACGTAATGGAAGGAAGCTAAACATGGGTGAAGGTAAAAGCAGGCTCCTGCCCCACGGCTATGATCCTGGGGTCTTTCTGCAGAATTGGCTGCTGGTCTCCGGTGTGATGAGCCTGGTGCTCATGACTGTTACTCCAGAGCTTACTCCTGCGGTTGCACTTTTGAGAATGTGTAATGGGTTCTGGAGCAGAAAGGAAGTTCATAACGAGGGCAGTGGAAGAAATTTAAGAGTCCTGGGTCACAGACTGGGAAATGGCAGGGTATTTTTTAGAAGAACTTTGTGATGATTAAATTCCGTATTTAAAAAAATATTCTGACTCAAGTCCTGCAGGAGACAATATGATTCACTGAAAATAATTTTGCTTTCAAATCATGGTCTTGAGTTAGAAGACTGGACCCACCTCGTACTTACTGAGGGTCTCTATAAACCTGCATTTCTTGATCTGGAAATCAGCACTAATCCTGCAGTGTTATTATAAATATGGATAGAATGATGTTGAATCCCTAGCATCGATCTTCTCACAAAACTAGTGCTAATAATTTTTCCTAATAAACATAAACCTATAAAAAGCAATTTTTTGGAGGTGGGGGTACGCGGGCCTCTCCCTGTTGTGGCCTCTCCTGTCGCGGAGCACAGGCTCCGGACGTGCAGGCTCAGCGGCCATGGCTCACGGGCCCTGCCGCTCCGCGGCATGTGGGATCTTCCCGGACCGGGGCACGAACACACGTCCCCTGCATCGGCAGGTGGACCCTCAACCACTGCGCCACCAGGGAAGCCCTAAAAAGCAATTTTTAATCTCCCTACTGAGTGATACGATCAGTTAACACTTAGGCGTGGTGTCTCTTTGAACAAGCTTGTAGACCCAAACAACAAACAACCAGTGAAACGATTATTTTCACAACTTATTACATTCTAAAATACCTTAAAGTAATTATGTCTCTGTAGCAGTAGACAGAGCTGAAATCAAGGACGTCCTAGTATGAAAATTAAAACAAAGTAACTGATAATCCTTTTCTAAAAATGCACAGGTGTTTTTCATTTAGCCTCATCACATCTGGACTCTTGTTCCAAGCTAATAGTATAATATCATATCATGGTCCTCTAAGAATAACTCTACGAGTTTCTGTTACACTTTCTAAAAATTACCCATCATGTGGGTTGTCCAAAACTGACACAATAAACCTTGGAGAAGAAGTCAGAGACAGCTGTAGTCTCCCATACTAAGAATTTTGGAGGAAAATCCTATTGAGCTATAACTCCAGCAAAGGATCCACTGGAGCCACTGGGTAGAAAAGTCAATCCTGCCTAATTCAACTGAACAGAAACAAGAAAAAAGTGCTAAAAATGGTTTTATTTAATTGTTGTGATAGACCCACGGACCTAATACAAGTGACAGAATGGGTAAAACCATTAAGTACTAAAGATAAATTTTCTTTGGCTTTCCCTACCTTTTTCATCATTTAAGACACATATTAGGCACCATATAAGACATGGTCCCTTCTTGCATAAAGAACTCATCATCCTCCCTTTTCTTTGGGTTCTTCTACCCCCTGACCATGAAATCTGTGTGTCTTCAAGCCACCTTCCAGGAGCTAACCTTCCTAGGAATCTCCTCTATATTAATACTGTTTAGAGAGTAATCCACTATGATGCCAACTTTGCTCTATTTTCCTGCTATATTTTCCCCCCCAAATAAATGCTTTTCTTTAGCCTCTTGATCTTACAGCATTATAGTAGAGATCCTCTAACACAGAATTTAATAAATACATATTCAACCTACATTTCTCATTCTGCAAAGTCATTTGAAAAATATTTTAGAATTATTCTATAATATTCTAGATTTAAATTACAGTGTAATAATTTATGGGCGGTGTACGCAATGACATCTGGCCCCTGGCCTCTTGTCTAACAATACAGTAGACAAGAATGATGACTCCATAATTCACACCCTGTCATGTCTTATTGCTTAATTAAAGCACAACCTTCCTCTACATGACAAGCAATTGGACTGTTAACATTACAGATGATTATCCAGCCTAGCATATTTTATTTTTACAGCGTACTCTTTTTATGAAATGAGGATGCTTACTTCAGGTACACCTACCTCTGAAAACATGAAAAACCTGGTTCTTTACTTACCTTCTGGCTCTTGTGCAAACTGCCACTAACAAAAACATGGGCAAAGTATTAGATGTCACAAATTAGTAATCTGAATATTGAAATAACAGCCCAATATCTGTCAAGCAAATTAACCAACGAGTTTGATGGCCTCTGAGTGTAACAGTTTCTTTTCTCTGTTCTTTTTTTTTTGGCCGTGCTGCATGGCAGGCAGGATCTTAGTTCTCTGACCAGCGATCGAACCCGTACCCCCTGCAGTGGAAGTGCAGAGCCCTAACCACTGGATTGCCAGGGAATTCCCTTTTCTTCTATAATTGATCAAGCGAACACTAGGGGTGATGCATATGTGCTTGTACTTGTAAAATATATAAATGCGTAGGGTCTGTACAAGAAAACCTTGAAACCCTACTGAAGAACTCAGAAGAGAGTAAGAAAATGACAAGGGCTAGTAATCATGAGAATGTGAATATTGTAGAGTGCAAAGGTATGGATTTCCCTCAAATCTATGAATCTGACAGTAATTCAATAAAAATTTAAAAGTCAACAGGATTTTTTTTTACCTTGATAAAGTGATACTAAAATGTTTATGTTAAAGGGTAAGTATTCAAAAATTGCTAGAAAAATCCCTGGGGAGGAGCCAGGAGCATCATCTGGTGATGTCCTATATCATAAAATACATCCCAAGTGGTACAATAATTAAAAGAGCTTGGTACTGGAGAAGATACGGTAAGCTAGATCAATGCAAATCTGGAAATAAACACAAATGCATGTAGAAATTTGGATTATGACATTAGTATTTGAAATAAAAGGGACAGAAACATTTGGTTAACTATTTGAAGAAAAAATAAATAAAGCTGGACCCCTATCTAATTCTTTACAGCAAATAAATCTCAAATGGGTCAAAATTTAAATATGAAAAATGGAGCCACATAAATTCTAGAAGGTACATTCATCTATAAGCCGACAAGATGTTTTTACACAGGATGCAAAATCCAGAAGACATAAAGAAGAGATTGAAAAAAATAGCCAAGAATAGTATAACTAAAATCAAAATGCAGATGAAGATCTCAGAGAAAACATATTTAATATGCTTGAAAAAGTAATGTTCCTAATTAAAAAACTATTCCAATCAAACACAAGAAAGATGATTACCACAATAGAAAAAAGAGTCAAAAATTAGGAAAGCTATATTCTTGTTTAAAATTGAAGTAGCATTAGTTTATAACATTATCTAAGTTTCATGTATGCAATATTATATCAATGTCGTGATCTTGCACTGCAAACCTTGAAAGATGTTACCTTTGGGGGAACTGTGCAAAGGTATAGGGGATCTCTCAGTATTATTATTTTTTTTTTTTTTGATCTTTTTTTTTTTTTTTTTTTTTTTTTTGCTGTACGCGGGCCTCTCACTGCTGTGGCCTCTCCCGTTGCGGAGCACAGGCTCCGGACGCGCAGGCTCAGCGGCCATGGCTCACGGGCCCAGCCGCTCCGCGGCATGTGGGATCTTCCCGGACCGGGGCACGAACCTGTGTCCCCTGCATCGGCAGGCGGACTCCCAACCACTGCGCCACCAGGGAAGCCCTCAGTATTATTTTTATAACTGCATGTGAATCTACATTGGTCTCAAAATTAAGTTTAATTTTATAAAGGACAAAAAAACTAGGAAAGACCATATATAGGAAGAGGAAATTTCTAACACCCAAGAAACACATGAAAATAGAATTGTTTTTAGTCCAAAGGCAAATACAAAGAAATATGATAACTGATGCTGGTGAAGATGAGGACGGTAAGGAAAGTAGCTCCTCTCATCCACTGTTGACAGAACTAAAATGTGTCTAATCTTGCTAGAAGGCGATTAAGATATATATATATATATATACATATATATATATCTCCCGTAAGATGTTATCGAAAAACCTGAACGAACTTTTTGGCCAACCCTATATAATATATGCAAATTTTAAATAAATTCTCATGCCCTTTGACCCACTAATGCTAATTTACTTTGTGAATAGAGCAGAGAAGATATCTCAAATATAAATATATACAGACATATGTTACAGCATTGTTGCTAATAGTGAAACATTGGAAATAACTAAAGAGTGTATCAACGGAGAAACGTTCTGACTAACTGAATATTGGCACGTTCGCGAGGGAGCAGCTGTTAAAAAGAATGAGGCAGATATCTGTGAGCCAATATATATCAAAATTAAGGGGGAAAGGGCTTCCCTGGTGGCGCAGTGGTTAAGAGTCCGCCTGCCGATGCAGGGGACATGGGTTCGTGCCCCGGTCCGGGAAGATCCCACATGCCGCGGAGCAGCTAGGCCCGTGAGCCATGGCCACTGAGCCTGCGTGTCCGGAGCCTGTGCTCCGCAACGGGAGAGGCCACAGCAGTGAGAGGCCCGCGTACCGCAAAAAAAAAAAAAAAAAAAATTAAGGGGGAAAAAGCAATGTGCAAGACAATGGGTATATATATTTCTTTTGTATAAGTAAAAAAATAGTAGTCAATCGTCATCCTATCTATCTCCTAGGTCAAAGGAGATAGATAGGAGAGTGAAGAGGGGGGCAAAGACATCAGTGTGCAGGGGAAGGCTTATGTGGCCTCCATCTTCTAAACCCCTTGGGCTTTGAGTAGGGATGGCTTGACCTCAGCTCCACCTGGCAGTCCCCCACCATGTCCTCCCTTCTCTATGCGCTTTTCTCTACCCTGGTAGCACAGGGGCTGGGCAGTGAGCTTAGTGCCCGGGACTGTCCAGGCAGTGATGAGCACATCAGAGACCCATGAGCCTGTGAGTACTTCTCTGGACCGTTCCCTCCCTTGGCCTTGAGGATGGGAAGCCACCCAGACCCACCCCTGCTCTTACTTAGTGGCATCTAAATAAGTAGAGGCATAGGTATAAATAAGTAGAACAAGGTAAGTAGATAAATAGCTGTACATAGGGAATTAGCAGTCAAGTAGTACAACATCCCTGTCCTTCCTTATTCTTGCTTACAGACCGCTGTTCACTCCCCCGCTCAGATACCCCATCTTGGAATAGCACGTCACTAGGTTATATCACACTTTAAAGCTACTCCTTACCAATCTCCCCCAGGCCCTCTACTGCATTCCTTGGAAATTTTTTACCCGAGTTCATTCTCACTCTTTCTAACATTACTCCTGTCAAATTCCAGGTGGTTTGGATATCCACATTGATCCTTGCAACAGCAAACCTAGCCTCTTAGACCTGAGCTCCAAAGTTCTTGTACTCTTTTTAACCTCTTTTACATGGTCACAATATTGACTTTTTTCCATCACAAATGACTGAAATCTCCCCATAATCTCAATTTTAAGCACTCCATTCTTTAGCACCGACCCCCTCCTCATTCCAGCTCGTTCCCTAAAGGCCTGGAACTCCTTCTGCAACGGTGCTTACAATCTTTTGATCCTAACGCCATTCCTCTGCCTCTCATCCCCTCATTGTGTACCCAGTTTAAATTCCACAACCTTATGCTGTAATCGTCCCTTTGCGTACACCCAGCTTGAGCTCCTCGATATTCCCTTGGCAAAACCCCAACCACTGTGCCACCGACTCTGCCTGCTCTGTACCTGCACAACTGAGTATGGTGAGTGAATATGGTGAATGGAAGTCACGCAACCTTACACACTGGTCTTATCCTAAATTCCTGACCACTAACCTCCACGGCACCTTCGTGCTCCTGGTTTCTCAGGTTATTTTCTCAGTCTACTCACGTTCCCTTCCATCACGATTTTATACGCTCTCCTCCACCTTCAAACCTCCACCATCCTCAGTGTCAGCTGACGCCCTTGCTTCTATTGCATTAAAACAAGCGGAGAAGCTAGAAGAGATCTTCCATAAGGTCTCTCCTCATCTGCCCACCTTTCTGTGTTTGCACTTGTTGATGCCAACTTGTCTTCGCTGGATCTCCCTCCACACTTGCCTGAAGCCTGTTGCTCTCTCACCTACATACAAAGAACTCCAGTGGACCTTGCATCAGCAATTCTCCCCCCCCATTCGATTGAATTGCCCTTACCAAATATAAAACATACTGTTATTATCTCAAAGGAAACAAAACTTTCTCCCCACTTCTAACTATAGATACCATCTAATTCTTTTCTCTATTTATAGCAAGATTCCTTCGAAGAGTGATCTGTACAGATTACTGCTAATTTTTCTCTTCTCGTTCTCTTGAGCCAATGTCAAGTAGATTTTCTCTCCCACCACACCACAACTGACCTAACATTGCGAATCCAATCCAGTCTTCAGGTTCCTCGATATAAGTACAACATTTGCAAATGGCTTCCACATGGTTTCCAGGAAACCACCCTTTTCCGGTCTCCCCCCTCTTCATTAGGTAAAAGCCTCAGAATCCTGACTTCTCGACATTGGGGTGCTTGTGTCTAAGCCCTGGGTCCTCTTTTCTTCTCTACCCACAATGGCTCCTCTAGTGATTTCACCCCGTTACGTGGCTTTAAATACCATCTATATGCTGAGAATTCCTATCTCTAACCAAGACCTAAACCACAGACTGTTGCTGTAGTTGACCTCACATCTCAGACCCAATCCATCACAAATTCTGTCAGTACCAGCTTCAGAATATACTTGGAATGGAAAACCACACATTGCCACTGCTTCCTCTACCTTCCTGGCTCCAGCCACCGTCATCTCTTGCCTGGATGATTACAACAGTCTTCTAACTACTGTCCCTGTTTCTGCCCTTTCTCCTACTTAGTCTAGTATCAACGTAGCAACCGGGGATGTCCTTTTAAAACATACATCAGGATCACCTTATCTCTCTGTTCAAAACCATCCAATATTCCACATCCCGAAAATACAAAATCTTTTAAAAGCTTCCCACGTTACATGGATTAGAAGCTAAAACCTGTTAGTATCTCCAGCTCTGTGACTCTCCGATGCTCTTCCGCTCTCCTGCCCGTCCCAGCTCTCTTAGTTCCTTTGCACTACTTTCCTCCACCCGGGAGAGCTTTCCTCAAAGCCTTTGCATGGGCTATTTCTCCTGCCTGGAGCTCTTTCCCAACTATCCACTGGGCTCCTTCTCTCCTCCTTCAAGTCTTTGCTTAACTATCACTTTCTCAATAAGACCTTCAAGTCATCCTTCCTTGTTTTACTTTTTCCATACTATTACTTCTCTCTCTCTCTCTGTCTCACACACACACACACACACGCACTCACACACATACACACAGTCTTATCTATTCTGTTTATAGTCTGTTTCTCCCCACAAGAATGTAAGCCCCATGAAGGCCAGAATTTTTAAAAATTTGTTCTGTTCTGCTTCCTGTTACACCCAGCACCAAAAATAGTGCTTGATGTGTAAGAAACTCTGAATAACTACTTGTTGAGTGAATGCATAAATGATAGGTAGATATTTAAAGGGAAATGACTTTCTGTGGAAGAAAAATTATAACTAGTAATTATTTGAGGGGAAATAATTTTTTAAATGTACTTTTTCCCTAATCATGTACATCATTAGTTTTTGTTATTTAAAATTTTAACAAAAATGATATTAGCATGGATATTACAGGATGTTATAGGATATTTGTTGGTTTTTTCAACATGCTCCTGTTTTTTTTAAAAAAAAATGTAACAAATTTTATTAATAAATCTTCAAGATCTTTAAAATTGTTATTAAAGTTACAAGCAAGAAATTAACCCAGAGATCAAACAGTAGAATAATGAATTGCCCAGCTAACTGAATAGTCCCGCATCTAAAGAGTTATATAAATTCCAAATGAAGACATAGTATAAGAAACCTTTCAGGTGATTGAAGCAAGTGACTGAAGCAGTAAGTATATAAGTGGTCTGTTTCAAAGACCAGAGAAACATTTACCGAGGATTTCTGGACACTGCCATGGTAGAGGGTGACCAGCGTGTCTTGACCAGAGAAACATTTACCGAGGATTTCTGGACACTGCCATGGTAGAGGGTGACCAGCGTGTCTTTTGCTATGTTCAGTCACGTACTGGCTAGTAACAGTATGCTTGTGATGAGATGTAGGAATTGGAATCTTGGATGTGATGGTCCATGTTCAGAAACAGAACAGAGTAAGAACTGATTTGATTAGCTTGAGTGATAGGCTATTATGTTAACGGCTCCATTCCAGGCAGCGTGGCCCCGGACATGTCGGTGCTGACTGGGCTCCATCTCATAATAACTTATGGCTTTCTGTCAGGCACCAGCACTTTGATTATCCAACATATATGAAGACAAAAGCTGATACTAGTTCAGGTACCTCTGAGCAATCTGAATCCAAAGGTACGTTCCACATAGTACGATGAAAGAATGTTGAGTGTTTGTTAACTGCATTAAAAATATGTGGATTCAAGTAGAATTTTCTGCCAATTTATGAACATATGGTTACTCTTTCTACTAATAAATATTTCTATGGCTAAGAGACTGATGAAGGCACACAGTGATACTGCCTTTTCATCATTATTAAAGATATAAACTCTCAAGAGGTATGAAGAGATTTAGGTCATTCCATGCATAATTTCATACAAAGCCACTTCAACTACCAAACCTGGCTCAGTACATAACAGGTGATGAAGGAGTGTGGTCTGAACACATAATAACAGAAAATCAAAATAAACACTTAGGATTTTTGAGGGCCATGTTTCCTGCTCCCTCCACCTAAATATTTTTTTTAATAGCTAATGCTCTATTACTTATATTTTCATGGCCTTGATACACTGTATTTGGGTCCTGCTGGCCACCCAATAATAAAAGGATCTAAGTAAAGAAGCTGTTCCATTTTTATTCCATTTCAGTCCTAGCGAGACAGTCTTGATGCTGAAAGCATTTTCTATTTTTTACGAGATCATCAGCTCAAGATTTTCTGATCTCCCTCAATTTTTCTCCACTTCAGGTTTTCTCACAGATGATAATAAAGCCATTTTGATAGAAATGTAGCCATCTTATGATTTTCTTTTTAAGTGGAGTGTCATATTTTTCACAATTTGAAACAGCAGGCCCAGCAAAGTGCACTGCAGTGGAAAGAGAAGAAGTGTGAGAGCAACACGTTCTCCTGAATTTTCAGGAATCCAAAGTCCTAAAAGAGTTCTTTTTGATTTTTGCTGCTAGGACATGGTAGTTCCCTAAATACTTCTGAATCTAACCCTGTTTCCTTCTATCACTTTCTTCTCTATTTCAGCCAGTACTGATTTTTTGGAATGTCTGGGCTCTGTATTTTACTTATTACTTCTAAAACTTACTGCAGTGGTTCTATTGTTTGGAATTTTTTTTCCTTTTGTTCTCACTGTTTGCTTTTCCACTTCTATTCCTTTTGACGTATAACCATTAGGCTTAAACATTTCTCAATCTAGTTTTCTTTGTGGTCTTCATCCCTCTACTCTCACCTCTTAAAATTTTACAAAGTAAAACTCAAGCTCTATTTGTATTTTGTCTGAATAATACATATATGTTAATGATATATTTTAAGTAAATAATTTAATATCCCGTATTATTCATATATCCTTGACAAAAGTTGAAACACTGTGTTTTTCCATAATTTTTCAAAGAGTTAAAAATCTGTGAATAAAACTTTCAGATATAAATGAAGACATCTAATATGGTACAATCATCTTCAATTTTAGCAAATAGCCCTGTGCTTGAATTTTATTTTAGACCGTTAAACCACCTAGATTATATCAAATGGTTTTTAGATTTTGTGAAAGTGAGAGCCTCAGAATACCTCTAAATTTCCTTCAGGATGAAATAAACATAAAAGAAATATCTCAGTACGGTCTTTAGGTGTGTTTACAGTTAGGTACGTTTCCGAAAACTAAACTCAAGGACTAGGATTGGATTTGATTTCAAACAACCCCTCCATAGCATATGTGCTGGTTGCTATGCAACACAGTTTAATACCAACAAATGATGCCAAGTGATTTTTGCATACTATAATTGGCTTGTAAGTTTCGCGGCTTGAAAATTGCGGAGAAGCTGGTTATTTAAATTTCAATGGCTATGTTAAAATGCTACTTTTTTAATTAAAGAAAACAACAACAATAATACAAAACCTACATCTTAAAACTGAAGAAAAGACCCGACTTCTGTGATAATAAATGTGCAACAGTCTGGAAAGTTTCTCTTTCACTCCTTGGGAAAGCAAAGAACATATTTCAATAACTTTTTATGCTGGTCTACTCACCTAGCTTCTCTGATGAGTTGGCTGTAGGAAGCCTGTGTAGAGGCAGGGCTCAATTAGTGTAATTTATGTATCCTTGGACGTCAATCATTCCTGTTGAGAGGTGGGACTCGTAAGCTCTCAGTGCATTAATTAAGAGCTTATCTCAGCAGAGCCATCTTTCTACCTAAGGACCAAAAAGAAAGTTTTAATTAGATTTTTAAAAGCAAGTATGTCATCTACGAAAGCAAGTATAGTTCTTTAGTTAGTCTGTGAGGCCACAACTGGAAAAGAATATTGCAAACCATACAAAGGGCACCTGTTTTCAATCATCTGTGATGTTATAAGTAAGTGGGGAGCGTCAATCTCCAACACCGGCTTCAGTCCTTGGACCATCACCTCCTGTAAATAACTGAAGTTTTGACTACGTTGTTTCACGGCCAACATAATTATTGGACCCTCGTCTAATTATTGATGCAGAGCTGATGCTGATCAAGTGCAATTACAGCCTTGAGGACAGACAGTATTTTCCTCTGATGGCTGACTTTTTGTTCCAGGCTAGCTTCTGACTGAATATGCAATGGGCAACACAATGCAAGTTCAGCAAAAGGGAGTGAGGGAACTTGCACAACACGTCAGTTTCATTGGTTCAGCGATGGAGTGACTGCTGTTGCTGGCTAACCTAAAAACATAGGGACTCGAGAGAGGTAAAAACTTAGCTAGGCTCATTGGTGTCAGCTGCTTGAGAGGCTGTTCTACTGGAGTGGCTTGTGTGAGGCCATCAAACACACTCCTTAGGGCTCACTTGGGAAATAACAGATACATTATTGATTAAAATATTTATAAATTAAGGGAGGGAAACAAATTTTAAAAGCCAGTTCAGATTCTAGAAGGGAAATATATCTACTAATAGCTATTAACCCCTCCCCCTCCATAATTAAGGGGGGGTCGGGATGCATGCTTAGGAGAACAAACAAACGCATCTGCCAATGTCAAGGAAGAAGCAAATAATGAAAACAAAAGGAAGAAAAAATACTGAACAAGAGGAACACTGCAATAAGTTGTAGAAATAATGAATAAAGGACCAAACCTAAACTTTCAGAAAAATCAGCACTGAAAACAGTAGCAATGCAAAATTTCTCTTTTCGGAAAAGTTACAGGCAAGGGGGACATATAAACCCAAGCGCAGTGAGCACAAAATAAACAGTGTGGTGATTACAAGGGTGTTTCTGACAGCAGGACTAGCAGCATGGACAGTTGCTTCGGAGAGCAAGACGAGCTCCGTTCCAGGGTCCTCGTTGCTGTATTTCGTTTTTCTAAGGGAGGGTGTCTAGGAAATCCAGTTACTGTATAGCCTATAAATTTACCCCCCAAGTAGCATACTTGACATGCGCTGAGTAACAGCGGCCAAGCTGACAAAAGAAACCATAGATTTTACAGGTATATGGTTTGTGCAGTATGTTTCTAAATGACAGTGTACGATGAAAACATTACTGTATAGACACTTCGTCAGAAGAATAAAGTTGGAAGGTTGTAACCCATCCTTTATGTTCATGTCCGTGGAGATATTTTACAGTCCTTTCTCCACTCTTTCCCTCACGTTTTCCCAGATATTCTGCCTCATATAATGGTTACTGCACAGTGCATTCAGTAGTACCCCCCAGATACAATTTGGTAACTGTGCCGGTTACACCAATCGCGTGTACCTGATAAATGTATGTAATACAAACATCCTGCCTTTGAATACCTATTCTGTGTCCTTCAGTGCGTCTTTTTATTTGCATTTAAGCCAGGGTATATTACGACGTCCAGTGACCTCCTGAGCATCCTATACTCAAGGATGTCTAAGTGGTAATATTCATACATACGGTTTTATGTTTTATGATTGTGTGAAATGTGTTTGCCACAGGAGTCTCTTTGTTTTCCCGTGTTTAAATTATGTTTATGATAGACTGAGGGCAGAACATGGTGAAATGATCAGATGTTTAGTGCAGCTGTCTTCAAAGGAGGAAAACATCATGGTGTACCTTTCCATGGGTTGCCAGCCTTTTTTTTTTTTTTTCCTGAAGGAGTCTGGGAATCTGAAGGCTGCTCCAGTGACAGCGACCAGGGCCATTGCTATACATTCCCTGTCGGTTCCTATGGGCCATGTTTCTCAATTAAGAACGTGACAGAAGGAATAGGCTTCAGAGCAGGCAGTAAATTTGGGGGCTTTTAGTCAAATATACGAATTTTCTCACTGCTTAATTTGCAGCTGCAAAAAGAACCTAACTTTAGGATTTGGAGTAAAAGTTAAGTCTTTTCCTGAATGAAAATTTCCTTGTTATTTTACACAACATTTTCTCAACTTAATGAGACCTTTTGAGTCAGCTAAAGTAGAAGGCCAGCTGGAATTACAGCTGGAACAATGTATCCGATATATTATACCCTTTGTGATTTGCTCTGAAATTGATTGCAGTGTTGCCATGGCATCCCAAGGGAGAAACCCTGGTCTGTGTTTGGAGAATGGCAACTGGCGGGAGACCTGGGTTCATCTTCTGCCCTGCCTGTACTGTAGGAACTTGCATCATTCCTCAAAGATTCTGTTTATGATGCTACCAGACCCGCGCCTTAACCCAAGACTCTCATCTCCTCAGAAAGTGATTCTCTGTTACTAGCTACATGCTTCCATGATGACAGCTGTCGGGCAAGAAAGTCTATGACCTTGTTTCTTCTCCTAAGGTTTTGGTAAGCCTCCCCTAGTTCCTGGCAATCTGGCAGGGGTCACTGACGTTTATCAATTTGATGAACTGGGGGCTGATAAAAAAAAAAGTGAGCACTTGAAGTGACATCTCAGAGGCTCAATCTGTTTCAATCTAAATTTTAATTTATTCACTATTTAAGGGTAGCATAGTTGGGATTGGTATTATTGTTTCTTAAATGGTATTTGAGTGTATATACTCACATGAAGCTATGTGGCTCAGAAAACAAAGACTTAGAATGTACTTACTCATAGAATAGTTTTTACCAGATGGACCAGTAAATTTTTTTGAACATTTAGCTAATTCCTTCAGTGAAATCAGTCAAACTAGCATATATTAATTTGCCACATTTTCTATACTCATGGGACTTGTATCCAAAGGCAAACTATAATGAAGCTGTAGATAAAATGACCCAGTTTTGTGTTGTCTTATTACTAGTGATTAAGTGTGAAAGAGTAGGATTTACTGTCTGACCTCCTCTATTCTTTTTGAGAAATTATATTAGAAGGAATAAAAATTCCTTTTTTAAATATATTGTGAGAAAAAAGAGAGACATTAAAATGGAACATTGGGTTCAAATACACAGGTATCATTAGCAGTATAACCTGGGACTTCCAGTAGCCTTGAAATGATGAAAACACCAACTTTGAATCTATTTTATAATTGAGATTCGCAATTGTGAAATGATTAGAGATTTTCATGTTTCTGTTAATGAGATTTAATACAGAAAACTTTACTAATTCAATCTAGTAATGCCAAAGAAAGACAAACCAAGTCTAGTGTCTCAGAATGTGTAGGTTTGGGGAACAAGACAGAATATTCTGCAAAGTCTACTTATTTAGATAGATTTTTTCCCCTAAGCTGGGTGGGTTATCATTCTTTTACCTTTGGCATTTTATTATTCAGTTTAATGCTGAAATATTTTATTGTACCTGAACCTAGAGGTTTTCCACTTTAACATATTTATAAGACAATAATAAATAAATGAAGATTTAGTCCAGTATTGATGTCAGGATTGTAGTAAGTTTCATTTTTTTTTTTCAATTTCCCCAGTTTTATTTATGTGTCTGTATGTTAAGTAGTACACAATTTTTTTTTTTTTTGAAAAAAACCCACTTTTCCCAATACTGACTGAGGAAAAGTGATTAGTTTGTAGCTACTTTCTTGACATTTGAATTGTTTGGGAGAGAACAGTCCTCAAGTTTTATGGGCATTAGGTTATATAAATGATGTCAAGTACTATCTACTTGTACTGAATGTCTCAGTTACCAACTTTTTTTCTTGTAACTCTTCTTCAAGTTTAACAATAATTGGGCGGAGGGGCAAAAATTAATGTACTTCATCGAGAACCTGTTCTAATGTAATTTTTGAATTAAAGATCATAATAAAAAGTTTGGCAGTTAGTAAAACTATTCAAACACTTTAGAGGTAAAGTATTGTGGTGAAAACAGTAGGGGAAATGCATATTTCTTATTTTTAAACAATGTTTTCTCGTTTACCCTGCTTTTTGTATTTTCACGTAGATTCTATATGTGGGCATATTAGCATATGTCACCCAAACGTGTTAACTGTACCTTTATTAAGTCAACTGATTTTCTTTCAAAGAAGATTGAGAATGGAGAACGTTTTAATACTTAACAAATATTCAGTATTTCCAAATAATCTTGTAAATGTCATGACATTTGGAGAGCTTCACTTTTATCAGGCCATTTCCTTAAAATTGCTGTAGAAACTATACACAGGATATTTTTAAGAGAGTTTTTGGTTACTCTCTAGTCCATGTCTATTCTCTACCAATAATCAAGACTTACGTCTCCTATTCGCATATTCTCAATAACTCTAAACAAAGGAGAAAAATAATGGACTTTTTTTCAGTCATCTAAAAACTCTTGAGACTTAGGATCACATTTAACCAGTTATACTTTCACATAAAATACGAATCACTTTGAAAATTGGTCTCCTTCAGGCAAAATCACCGAAACAAGAGGTCTGTAATTGAATACAAATGCATACACATGTCTGTATATTTGCATGAATACGTTTAATGCCAAGTAAAAGTCTTCAACTTCTTCCACTGTCAGTACTAAGACATGTACCTATGTGGTTATGTGGGGTATAAATGAGACGTGATGGATTCTTTCACACTTGTGTTTATTCAGTACATTGTTATTGAGTCCCCAGATAAGTGCCAAGCACTATGCTGTATTCTGGGGACAAAACGATGAGCAAAACAGATGAGGACGCTGCCTTCATGAAGCTTCCATTTATATATATATATATATATGAAATAATGGTTACCTAATACCTCAGTACATTTATCCATTAGTCTCTACATTGGTCTATTTTATGTACCATGCATCCTAATACTATTATCAATCCAGTGATTTTTCACTTTCCAAAAACACTGTGTTGAAGTCTGATTCGCCACATATGATGACTGAAAAAGCAATTCTAAATGGTTTCTGGGCAGTCAGTATTTAATAGTTTTGCATTTTTAAATGCATAATTTCACGGTAAGGAGTCTTGAATAATTATTCCAGTTCAATCCAAAAGGTTCTGAGAAACAAACAGTGGGAAGCAAATACTCAACAACACAACTATCTCAGGAACTCTAAGTGACAGAAACAGTAAGATACGGTTGCTTTGATCTCAGTTCTGGAGCCTCCCGTCTCCCCACCCGTAAGATTCGCAGACTCAGTCTCTTTCTGCCTTCCACACACCAAAATCTGCAGCTGGTAACCACACCTCAAAATGCCAAGGGACACCCGCAGGAGGAAATGGCTGTCTGGGAACAGCACTGATGCTTGACCCACAGACCTCAAAGCGCTCGGGTTTTATCAAAAGCTAAAACAGGACAGCATAAAAGAATGCACGACTTAGCCACTTTTCCTGAGCCTCAGTGAATTCAGTCACCCTTTTCTTGAGAAAATGATCACAGAAAAATACTAGTCCACAGAGATAAGCAAGAGCTGGGGTGATAGAGATATGGAGACTTTCTGTTTCAAAGATACAGCCTAAACTGATTACAGAAGTTTTGGAAAATAACTTCTTTTTGAGGTAGCATTTTAACAGACACAGGCTTCAGAAGATTGGACTTAGTTATACCTTGACATCTGTTTACATTTATCAACCTTCACCTATTTATCTACCCTCAGCAGCCGAAGAAAAACAACGTTCCACTGTCACTCCATGGTAGTAACTTGAAGAAACCGCTTAGATACTGATTTTGATTCCAGAGGCCCGAGGTTGAAAGCGCAAGTCCCAGCCTTCATCTGCATTTTCAGGCCGTATAAAACCACAACACTTCAGAGAACTCTCAGAACAGTCAGAGTTCCGTGTCCATCGTCCTCCTTCATTTCCTCCTCGCTAAATAATGGATAAAGCAATGATAGGTCTTTGCTGACTTTTTAATTCTTCTAGTATACAAAAATTATCTCCTGGAAATAAACTGATGTCTAAACAATAGTCTGCAAACGGTTGGAAATGTAATTTGGTGGTTCTTACGGTGCTCCCTGTGTCCTGTTTTACTTCTGAGCCAGTTCATCACTCCACTATCTCCTTACTCTATCTCCACCTCACCTTCACCTCAAAACACACGCTTCTGTCTCACTGAGTCAGAGACTCATGCTGTTATTTCGCCCCTTTCCTTGGTTTGCAATCCAATTTTCTATTAATTGGAACTAACTAACATATCAACAGTGCAAATACAAATATTACACCAATCTCAAACGGAAACCTCTTTTTACCAGAAATATAGTTGATAACCGTGTAGATATAACAAGTGTACTAAGTACAGTCTACCTGGTTTATGAATAGGGTATTCTCGGTAAGTGGATTTTCAAAATAATGGCGGCTTCGCCCTTTAAGAACCATTATGCTTTTATTTTTTTAAATCTTTTTTGTTTGGGATCTTAGGGAAAAAATGAAGGCACCCCACACTTCTGCAAATTAAGAAACTGTCACAGGAAATAAAATCAAAATAATCTGAATTAAGTGAATAGAGAGGTGCTTCTAGATGTAGAAGAAGGGTGACACGGTCCTTGCGCGAAATGGCTTCAGAATCCTCTTTTGCCGTGCTCTTCCCGCTGGGGTCACTCCGAAGTTCTACAGTCATTCCTTGCCAAGGTCGGTTGGTGGGCTTCTCTCTCACCAAACACCTCATCTATTCTTCGGTCCCCACTCCCTACCCCCCATGCAATCAATTCTCAGTTGACACTGCTGTTGGGTCTCCATCCTCAGATTATAATTAAAGCAGATTGGAAGACTCATTGGGGAAACCTGACAACTAATTTTGTGTGTGACAAGTAAAATATATGCAGAGAGTCTTTTTTTCTTAGATTCACATTCTTTTTCCTTTCCCATGTAATTTTAGATTCCTTCTGCCTTTGAGGTTTTTATGCGAGTTAGAGATTGATATATAAATAATATACAGTCTGGCCATATGCCATTAATCTTACATGCTCCCTTAAGTTATCGAACTCACTCTGGTGCCCAGGGAGGTAAGACCATTGGAGCAATCGTTTTCTCTGTAAAGTTTATTCATAATAATGTTCATTTGTCTCTTTACTTTGTTGATGTACAGCACAGTGGACTGCAGTAGTTTTACTTTATTTTATTTTATATACATAGGCCCAGTAAAGAAAATGAGCAGATAGATAGTTCCCTTTAATCAGCTACCCTTAGAAAAGTATCTTGCATTTGAATAGGCATTCCATAAATACTTATTGTATTGAACTTTGTAAAACATACTCATTTATTTAAAATGTTTACTCGCACATTAAAAGGAATCGTCATTAAAACTAAAATGTAGCAGGGAATCCTTAAAATAGCTTTCTTTATCTATTTCATAAAATAGTACAGAACTTTAAAAGTATTCTCTGTCCTGATATTTTGAACGTATCTCGTGTGGGGTTCTTTTTTGCCGCTATCACAAAATGGATATCTTCTGAGTAAAGACTCAGCAGACTCTTAAGCTGTGATTCTGACATAGATCATTTGGACAGAAGTAATTTAAATAATCACAATGTATATAGAATTCGTGCTTTTGTCTGGGTCGTCTACAACTCATAAGCTGGGACAAGATTTTACAATCTTTATACTCTCTTCAGAAATGCCCATTTTGCATACTGAAAACTGCTGTCGAGGAACAGTCAGATAAATACTATGAGGATGACAGATTTTATCTTGTTGAACACATAAACAGAGCATGAGTCACATTTTTACTTCGGTGCCTGAATATCTCCAGTCTTACAACTTAATTTTGGGAGTTGAATTTGCCACATGTACAAGTTATACTAGAAGCCTCTTAAAAATGCACCATGTAATTATCGTATGTGGTTTTCTATATTCTAAATCTTACAAGGTTTAGATCATATTAAACTATAAAGGTATAAAATCTATTAAATAGTAAATTTTCTACAAATCCTGAGAAATTATCAAAACAAAGCACCAAAAATCTCTTGTGGCAGACTACTCCTTTCCCCTCCACTTCCCGCAAATCGATTTTCCCTTTCTCTTGGAGACCTGGCTATCTAGCCAGAAAATAATGTTCCAGAGTCTCCTGGGGTAGTATGGCCATGTATTTACATTCAGGCTAATGGAACGTGAGCCGTCATCTCCTGGACCTTAGCTTTTCCACTCTTGCCACTGGCTGGAAGATGAACATAGCAGTGACTCTGCTCAGACTACGGGGATGAAAAACAACACCCTCCTGGGCTTCGAGAGCAACAGGATGGGGGATCTCGGCTCCCTGAATGACCCAGCAGAGAAGAGGCACTCTGCCAGCCTAAACCAGCTACAGTGTCACATGAAAGAGGAATGCACCCTCTATTATTTAAGTCACGGTGTCTTGGAGTTCCTTTTGTAATTTAACCTGTACCCTAATATATCTGTTAATGATACGGCGCCCAAAGTTTCTTCTATAACGTAAAGCAAATAAAAACAACCTGATGACATTTCGGACTCCTCTCAAGATGCACTAGGAGCTTTCCTTTTCACTTTTCTTCACAGGAAGGACCAGAGGAGGGCAGAGCACCCATCATGACTTTTACTCCCCAGGAATCCCCAGTTAGATTTGCCATTTGTCACTCTCCTTTCACTGCTCAGATATGTCTATGGCTCCTGACTGTCTGTTGAGGCCCAGACCAAATGCCACCCTCCAGAAATAATATTTTGACTTTTTCAACTAGAAATAGGTGGTCCTCTTTCTAAACACCCACACAATTGTATCAGTATGTGGAGACTCTCCAACATTTATTATCGTTGCAAATATACTTTGTCCTCTACTAAAATGTGAGGTTCCTCAGTGAAGGATTTCTGATTTATTTTATAGAATTCAGTGTTTTGCATGTACTTAGAGTAACATAAATATATGTTCATTGTAACAGTGGATGGTAAATCCTTATTTATTAAATTATAAAACAGCCCTTATTATGCTTAAGGAGATAATATAATGTATCTTGTTTGTAAAAAACATTTTCTACTAATCTAGAAGTCATATAAACTAATAGTAATAACAACAGTAATCTTCTTTTTGCCATTCAATTTAAATACAACAAAATGACATAAATATCAGACGAGAATAGTAATATTCTTTTGAATCAAACGATACCATTGTTTTCAACTGTTTCTAGATAAAATTTTTAAAAGGCTAGAACATGACTCTACTACAAACTCTAGCTACATTATATAGTTAATCACATAACTATCAGACATCTGATTCTGGTTGGAAAATCTATAAGCGGTTTTAAGAATCATGTCTGATATTTACTCAGTGGCTATCTTATTTACTAGACTTTTAAGATCAAATCATGTGTCACCTACCAAATTAAGGCACAAGAGATTTTTTTTTTTTTTTTTTTTGCAGTACGCGGGTCTCTCAGTGTTGTGGCCTCTCCCGTCGCGGAGCACAGGCTCCGGACGCGCAGGCTCAGCGGCCATGGCTCACGGGCCCTGCCGCTCCGCGGCATGTGGGATCCTCCCAGACCGGGGCACGAACCCGTGTCCCCTGCATCGGCAGGCGGACTCTCAACCACTGCGCCACCAGGGAAACCCGCACAATAGATTCTTGATTGATTCTTAAGTTAACATTAGGGCTAGCTATCAAATCTGTGAGTTTTCAGTTGACATATTAGCTGAGTCCCAGTGTAATCAGAACATGGATATATATATATATATATATATATATATAATATTATATAATATAATATAAATCATATATTTTATATATAATATGTATATAATTTAAAACATCTGTTCTTAATATTTAAAAGTTTGGGAACCAGAAAAGGAAGTCTGAAATAGGCTTGGAAATGCACTAATTGATTTTATATTCTCAGTTCTCAAATACTCTTACTTGAACATCATCTATTAAACCTGACTTAATTAATAAAATATGCTAACTATTTTATCTCTCTAATATTCTAAATGCCACTTTCCACCCAAGCTAAAGAAACTCATGTTCTTAAATAGATTATGTGAATTAGACAGCATTATATTATAAAATCATCAAATTATTTTTTCTCAACATTTTTTCTTATACTTGGGAGATTAGAAGAACTTGGATTTGACATTCAGGAGCAATATTTCACGGCCATGTGAATTTATGCATGTAACTTAACTTCTCTGAGCCACGGTTTCTATATCCCTGAAAATTCGGATACTACATACTTACAGTGTTAGTATAAAGAGTAGATGTAAACTTGCATGTAAACCATCCATTACAGGACCTGGAACAGCAGACATTCATCACATATAAAACCCTCTGATACTTCTATTCAGTGGAAAAGAAAAACGGTATTATTCTACTCATTTCACCTACCGAGCAAATTTACTTAGCATAGAGTGGATGGTTAAAAATGATGTATTTTAAATTTTTGAATGAGTAAATACATTCTATAATTTTTAAATAAAGTTTGATAATTTTGTAAAATATATTTATATTCATATGATATATAATTCGAATGAATAAACAATTTTATTTTGGAATGAGTAAATCTTAAAAGATTTCATTCTTCCTCTCATTCTCACATCATTATAATTTCTTTCTTGGTCCTCTCCTGTTAGAGTTTAAACACTGTTAAGTATCTATGTGTTTTTGAGAGGCAAATAAAAACAACTGCAACCCTTCCCTTGAGACTTGACATTCAAGATATTAAGCTTCTCCCTAGAAGTATCATCATTAAAATACTATTGTACTGGTGTTAGAATCAAACGAATTGATGAATGAAACATAAGAGGTAGTCCTGAACTAGACCTTAGCCTTTAATAATCACAAGCTATCAAAAGCCAAAGGACAAAGAATTAAACACTTAAAAATGGCTTTTAAAAAACTGGCTATTTGAGAAAGAAAAGAAAAAAAAAGACGAATGCTAGCTTCTTATTTTGCAATTTTAAATGGGTTAAAAAGTTGAATGGAAAAAATCCAAGTGAAGAAACAAACCAGGTTTCAGGGAACGTGGCAATTTACGTGTATACATTTCATACTCTTCCTTCCTGATATCCCCTAAAACGTCAGTAAAAAACGTATTTACGTAATAAACCTACAGAAATAGGAAGCTTGAGAGGGGAGAGAGTAGCAAAAGAATTTTGGAGGCTAAAAAGCAAAGGATAAGTGGTAACAGATTTAACAGACCTAGGGATGCTAAAACCTAAGGTAACAGTGGGAAAGGCTGTGAAGCAGTCCTAATTTGCCCTGCATTAGGGCCCCTGTCTGGAGATATACTCTCTGGAGAGTAAAACAGGACTTTTTAACTAGGGGACACCAGACACAGGAGAAGACAGAGTCACTATTCACCAAACAGGAATTAAGGATATATGTATATACTGAATGCTCAGACTACCTCTCTCGTCCGCATCCTTTTCTCCACTCCCTGAAAACTGGCAGTATGGCCTTTACCCTCCAGACAGCATAATAACAGAGGATTTTTCTGGGGATTCTGACCTGCCCAAGAAGAAACACCAAAATTACCTAATAGCAAATAGCAAAAGAAAGCAGCCAGATCTCCCAAGTTCGAGCTCTCCCAGTCAAGTTCAAAGTCACACATGCTACCAAAATGAGTAGAATTTCCATTTAGTATTTTTGTCTCCAACTTTTAAATATGAAAAATCAGCCAAAGAGGACGAGAAGACTCTTTTATGCCAAAAGAGGCTTTTAGCATAAAAGATGGAGATCAAAACAGATAACCAAAACCCACAAAATCAAACTGTGTAGGGAGAAGAAAGCTTTAAAATATCCTAATTTTCTGATACGGGAAATAAAATATTAAAGAACCAGCCAAGGAGGTACAATCCCTGGAAAAAAGAACAAGGAAAACGGACTAAAAGGAATCATTATTAAGTCAAAAATGGTGAAGGGTTTGAGATTTCACTCTACTTGAAAGCTAGTAAGTTAGCCTGCCAGAGATTTATAAATATATGTTGACAGAAGGCACAATAGCCCTGCTTCAGGGATGCAAAGCATTTATTACTCATAGCAGAACAGCTGCTGGAACAGCGCCTTGTGCTGGGTCCCGATCCCCACAGGGTGACACAATTAGGGCTGGGTTTTACCTGTGTGTGCATCGTGGTGCACCACTGAGAAGGGAGTCCTCAGTTTCAGAGCTCTGACCCATCTGGTCATGCTACCTTCCAGAAAGAGAGAGATGAAGCATTGTCCTGGAATGTAAGCAAATACCTCTAGGAGGAAGTAGAAGGCTTTATCTTTACTATTCTGGTACATCTTTAGGGAAGCATGTCTCTAGATATCTCTAGAGGGATACACTATCTCTGGTTTCCAAGACTGTTTACTGATCAAAAATGCCCTTTGCTTAAAATGTTCAGACTGTGCAGGTCTAGGCTCTGAGGAATCACGGAGAATTGTCTTCCAACTATCACCAATAAAATAATTCAATAAAATTTCTAAGCCCACTTAGTCTTTAGCCCACCGAATTAATATAAACCTTTACCAGGGCATATTACGACGAAACTTCAGAACTTGTGGAGGAGCCAGAATTTCAACAAGGTTTTATTCCAGAGGGATAAAAATAGGTTATATACAAAGTCAGAATGTCTTTGGACTTCTTAACTGCAACATTGGAAACTAGAAGACATTGAAACGATGACTTCAAAATTCTGTAGGAAAACTCTTCCCTAGTTAGACTTCTATACCCAGCTAAGTAAACAATCAACTGAGGTTGGAATCAAGATAATTTCAGATATCCAATGTGAACAGAAATTTTACCTCCCCTGTTCCCTTCTGATTTAGCTTCCGGAGAATGTATTCTGCCAAAAGGAGAGAAAAGAATCAAGAAAACCAAGAAGTGGTTTCCAGGAAACAGAAAATTCCACACAGAAGAAAGCATCAAGAGTTCAAAGGAGAATAATGAATGGAGATTCTAGGAAGACAGCACCACAGTAAACATAGTAGACGATCGGTCTGGATTACAGTGATTTGAGAAATTTAAAAGACATCGTTGAGGGCTGACTTCCCCATCATGCCCAATATCACTCTACAATCTTTTAAATTTAGGACACGGTCAGACTATTATCTGTACTTTGTCTTGACCATTTGCTGGTGATATTTCTATTCTCCCCTCTGTGCCCTTGCTTTTGGGTTAGTTGAATATACACATTACTCTAAGGCAGTATTCAGCTAAGATAAAATCCTGAGAGAAGAGGTTGGCCATAGTGAACTCAGAAGCAAAAACATCAGAGAAACTCCCTCACCTGATGGCATTCCCACTGTCCATCTAGCCTGGCCCACTGTAGTCCTTCTAAACGCCCTACGCATGTTGAGTCCCATGCTCATCAAGACTTAACATGGCTTTGCCCAGTGACCTCTCCAGAGCGTGGTCTTGAATATTCTGTAGCGTCAAAAATTATATTTTTATAAAGACATTTGTAAAATGTCTTTATAAAAATATACTATACTCTATAAAGACAAGCTACGGACTGGAAGAAAATATTTGCAAATGACACTACAGACAAGGGGTTAATTTCCAAAATATACAAACAGCTCATACGGCTTAATATCAAAAAAGTATATTTTTAGGAATATTTTAGAATAGAGGAAAAACTGTCATAATGAAATATAAAGAGTTTAAAAAAGGAGACAGAAGTGTGCATGCTATCGCCACAATTTTGATTCTAAGAGTAAAACAAGCAATATTTATTGAGTGCTTCCTAGGTGCCATGCACTGATCTAGGCTTTTAGCACCACTGACCACCTCCTTCCTTTTGAAAACACTTACTTCCCATGGATTCCATGACATCCTGATCTCCGGTTTTTCTATTCCTTCTGTGCATCCTCTGAACCCCTCCACAGTAGCCTGAAATTCTGTGGCTCCCCAGAAGTGTATCATTATCTTCTTTTCCATCTTGTTTTACAAACTCTTGAATTCATGGACTGCATTCACTGCAAAGCTTCATTCACTGTCTATTGTTAATTCCAAATATAAATATCCCGTCAAATTGCCCCTCAGATCTCCAGACTGATACTGATCAACCTTAATGACAATTCCACACGTATGGCCCGTAGGCACTACTGATTCAACACATCTCAAACTTAATTCATTATTGAACAAAAAGAAATCTGATATTTTTCCTGCCCGATATTTTCTAACGCAGTGATAGCCACACCATCTATTCAGAAGTCCAAACGAAGAGGCTGAAAGCTACCTTGCACTTTTACTTTTTCTTCTCCTCAACACACTCATTTTGCCACCAGGTCTGCTGATCCTACCTTCTTGATATCATTGCAATCACTCCTTTTTCTCCATCCCTATCTTGGTTGGACTTCCATCTTTCTTGACTGCATTACTGACCCAACCCTGCTCCTCCCCGGACCTTACTGTACCCATTCCATTTCTCTATGACTTCTCTATCATCCTTCTGTCATGTAACATTTGACCATGTCAGGTACCCATTCTTCAAATGAATCAAGGCATTTCTTAACCTTCAGGATAAAGTCTAAACTTCATGCCATGGCATTCACAGTTCTTTTTCACAATGACCCTTCCTCTTTCCTCAACACCATCTTCTGCTAACCTTATATTCCAGCCTTAAAGAACTACATTTTACATATTCTCTTGCCTCTTTGCCTTCGTACGTAATGCTCTATCCTCCTGGAATGATCTTTCTCACCCTCTGTATGTTTCTAATTGCTATTCATCTTGATAAATTCAAGAGTTACTTTATCAGTTAAACCTTCCCTGACTCCCCCATTACCCTAGTCTGGATGAGATAGCTCTCCTGCTTTAACATCCCTCTCTTAAACCCTTATCAAACTCACTTCAAGGTAATCCCACCAGAACCTTGCTTTTAATGATATATTCCTCATTAGAAGTCTTATGGATGGATTTCCTTAGAATGACTTTATAAGCCACACAAGAAAACGTATCTTTGCGGTTCAGTTTTGTGCTTGTTCTAAAGTAGTACCGCCCAGTGTGATCACCAAAATTATCGAACAGATTTGACACTGAATAACTTCTGGCTATTTCAAAAAATTCAAATGTGCTTTCAAAGGACAACTGAGAGTATTCAAAAGACACTGCAAGAATTCTTGAATGGTTGTTTAAAAAATCGGTCAAAGTACTCTAGAATTATAGTTTTAAATATACACAGGCTTTCCAATACACATTTTAATTTAAAAAATCATCAAATAAAAGTACAGTTTTAAATGAAAAAATTTAAGGAAATTTTTAATTTTAGAACACTAATACCTGTATAAACACTTTCAATCAGTGGATAGGGAAACAAAAACAGTACAAAAATGCATCATGGGGCCTCCCTGGTGGCGCAGTGGTTGAGAGTCCGCCTGCTGATGCAGGGGACACGGGTTCGCGCCCCGGTCCGGGAGGATCCCACATGCCGCGGAGCGGCTGGGCCCGTGAGCCATGGCCGCTGGGCCTGCGCATCCAGAGCCTGTGCTCCGCAACGGGAGAGGCCACAGCAGTGAGAGGCCCGCGTACCGCAATAAACAAACGAACAAAAAAAATGCAGCATGCAACTTCACACACAATTAGAATACAGTATTGTTACACACACCAAAATAACCCCATTAAGGAACGCATGAAGTAAAAAATGATATCAAACAGGAATATCTTGGGAGAGTGCGACAGCACAGGCTTCGGGTATTAATGGGAAGAATATAAAGATACTAACATGGAGGTATAATCCACTGTTTTGTATGTTCTTTCTTATTCTTATGTCAGAATTATTATGCCATGAAGCTATTATTTGCCACTGATAATTTCTCTCAATGAATAACATTCTGTTTGAGAACAAGAGACAAACAGTAATGCAATACTGACTTAGACGTATTTGCTGCTCAATACTTGAATATTTTAATCCAAGCTCTGTGACAAAAAAGTTAAAGAGATATACTACTTAGCTTGATGAAGCGCTGTTTTCAGAAAGCATGTATCCAGCACATTAAAGTATCAAGGTGTTTAGAGAATGTGAACAGTGAAGGCATTACATGAATATAAAATGAATGACACAATGCATGCAGTAGGCACTTAATATATTATTTGTGAAACTAAATACCAAATATGAATCAGGGAGATGGCTTCAGATCAGCAAAGTGACCCAGAGTTACGTATATAGTCATTACTTTCATGAATTCAGATTTCATTTTAATGAGCATTGAGGCATCATTTGAATTCTGAGTACATTGAATTTATTATATAGACTGTTGCTTAAAATAGTGGGTTATCGTCTAACACCTGGAAATACTTAGTGTCCAAGACTTTTCAGTGTGATCTCGGGCTTTTTGGTTTTGGTTTGGGCATTTTTTTTCTTAGCAAGGTGAATTCTGTTGCCTGATACATTTATATCAGCTATATTGAAAAAAAGGAGAAACTATGGTCGTGTCATAAGTGGTGTATATCTCACCGAACCTTTACTGAACACTTATCTGAGGGCTGCAGTTTTCTACTGCTGACTCTACGAAGGTGAAAACATAAGACCCGGTCCTTGCCTTCGGGCATGCTACCATCATGCCATTATAATTTAATGTAGCAAAGGAAGGATAAACAATAGGGGAATCACAGATGAGAAGCCGGTCCAATTAAGCCTGGAAATTCTGGAAAAGCTGACCACCATCTCACATGTGGACTTAATATGCAATTTCCATTGAGGACAAACCCCAGGTAAGCTTGGATTCATTGTGAATTAAGATCCTGGCTTTACCGCTTACTACCTGTGTGACCTTGGGCATACAGTAGATACTTATGAAATTACTCTAACCAACACCACAGGCAGTAAAGGTGGCAAAATCAAGAGCTATAGGGGTTTGTGAATCAGTTATACATACACATACATCCACTCTTTTTGTATATTCTTTTCCCATATAGGCCATTACATATATAAAATATATATCTACTTTATATGTAAAATAGATAATTAATAAGAACCTGCTGTATAGCACAGGGAACACTACCCAATACTCTGTAATGACCTTTATGGGAAAAGAATCTTAAAAAAAAAAAAAAAGAGTGGATATATGTATAACTGATTCACTTTGCGGTACACCTGAAACTAACACAACACTGTATATCAACTATACGCCAATAAATTTTTTTTTTAAATGATCATTAAAGAAAGAGCTATGGGGCTTCCCTGGTGGCGCAGTGATTGGGAGTCCGCCTGCCGATGCAGGGGACACGGGTTCGTGCCCCGGTCCGGGAGGATCCCACATGCCGCGGAGCGGCTGGGTCCGTGAGCCATGGCCGCTGAGCCTGCGCGTCCGGAGCCTGTGCTCCACAACGGGAGAGGCCACAGCAGTGAGAGGCCCGCGTACCGCAAAAAAAAAAAAAAAAAAAAAAAAAAAAAAGAGCTATGGGAGTTTGGAAAAACTTGATGGGTGACATGAGACTCAAACTGAGCCTCGGGGGACATGTAAGAATGAGGTAGAGTGAGTCTGTGATACGAAGAGGCCAGTTTGGGTGTGAGAAACGAGAAAAATTCAGAGGAGGAAATATGCATGATGTGTGACCTAAAAGCAGACAGGTGCGGGGACTTCAGGCAGGAAGAACCAGACAGCAAATTCCAAGACCACAGACAATCTCTGAATGTTTTTCATAAAAGACTGAAAACGTGTCTTTCAAAGCTTCCATTCTTCTACCCTCTTACATTCCTCACTAATTTCTTTCAAATATACACTTAGACATACTTAATTGAATGTAATATTTTGCCAGCATTTATGGTAATTACTTCTTTTCTTTCTTTTATTAAGGAACAACAAAATTTTATGTAGAATTCAGAGCCCCGATTTTCTCAGTTAGCTGTAAGTTATCTGATGTACTTTGCAGTAAACCAGCATCTGCGAGAGTTATTCTTCTCGTAGAACAAAAGAACACTCCTTAGATTTTTAAACGTACAAACGTGCACTATTCACATCTCGTACGGTGAAGGTAGAGCAAGTAGTTAATTCATCTTATTCAAATCTATTATCTCTCCTCCCTTTGTGCACAGTGTTTTATAAGTTTTTCTGCATAGAACTGAATTGGCTTTTATGCCACAGTTTAGAAAGAAGGAAGAGATGCACGTAGCCACACTCTAGACAGAGATACACCAGATGCAAACAATACCTCTCTGCAATGTTCACAAGAGATTTATCACAGGAAAAGGGGCCAGAAGAATGTGGACATTTCTGGGTTACTGTGCTATTCCCTCCTGCTATTCTCTAACCATCTCAGACAGGCTGACAGAAACTATTGTTATAACTTCTGCTGGTGTCGTATTTATACACCGTATCGGCGAGGCTGCCAGACCTCAGGAAAGGCAGGCACTATAATGGGCTCTTTCAATTTGCACACAGAAACTTTAAGAGTCTATTATCAGGTTTACCTACAATTCCTATCACCATTGCTGAAAAAATAGCAAATGGCACCAGCAGGCTGAAAATAGAAGAATGTCTGTTGTATGGAGAATAAAAGGAAACAGTTTTAATTTCTACTGCGACATTTCACGTCCCATGACCACCTCCTGTAATTTTCTTTTTGACATGAAAAAGTTTGTCACGGGCAGGGTAATAAGGACAGAACTCTTGTTATAGGGTGACCTGTCAGTAACTGTGCAACCACGTTCAACTGCTAGATCATTCACACGCTTCTGACGTGTGATTCGGCAAGGAGGCCAACGATGAAATACTCATGCGAATGATCCTGCCTGCATACATTTCTGTTTACTTAGAAGTCAGCAGGCGACCGCAAGCTTCAAATCTACACCTCCCTTAACACGGGATATGTGGTGAGGGATCAAAATCAAATCAAAGCTCTAAGACTTCGTATCAGGAGCAGCTAAAACACTAGTGGATCCTGTGCTTCTGTTTTTCCACCAAAGTTGGCAAGAGTACGGCGGATAATCCCGATGGAAAGAACTATTACGAGAAACTGTTGGGGAGGTGCGTGTGTGTGTGTGTGCGGGCCGGGGTGAGGTGGAGAAAGGAGATTCCACATGCGTTCTGTCATCTACTGATGAAAAGTTTCTGTTTCTATCGCAGCTTTTGACATCTTTCTATTACTTTTTAATAAACTCTGGATATAAAAAAAAACTAAGCCTATAGAATATCAATCGACCTTTATGGAGAACTTACTGTGTTACTTCTAAGTACTATTAACTCTTTAATTCACACAAAGCCTTTTGACATAGATTCTATTTTTACCACCCATGTGTTACAGATGATGAAACTGAGGCACATAGAGTTTTTAAGGAAAGAGGCCAAGATCACATAGCTAGTAAGAGGTAGACCAGGGATTCGAACCCAGGAAGTGTGGTTTAAGCGTGACTGGACTTATGCTGACCAATGTTACAGCCACAGTCACTCAGGGCTGCCGAGGAATCAAAATAGGACTGACTGGAACTGAGATGCGTTGCATGTGTAAAATACACACGGAACCGCACTTAGGAAGAGAAGGAATGTGATAATGCCTTGAGTGTTTCGCATCTCATTAAAAACTTTTATATTGACTACATGCTGAAATAATGTTTTGGGTATATTGGGGTAAATAAAACATAACTAAACGAATTTCACGTTTCATTTTACTTCTGTAACGCAGCTACCAGAAAATTCTAAAATTACACATGTGAATAACGTGAGGAATAAGTATGACCTTATTATTATCTTCGGAGGCATTAATAAAAATCGTCATCATTATAGGGATAACATCTCTATTAAACACTTACAAGCCAGGCACTGGGATAAGCCAATGTCATCAATAGTGTAGGTACCACCCTCTAGGGGGCATTCTAGAAATCTATGGGTCCATTTTTTTGGTTGTCCCAATTTGGTGGGTGCTCCTGGCATCTAGCCAAAGGATGCAGGTGGTATAATAAATCTTGGGTCAGCCTTGCCCAATGAAGAATGCCACTGAAGAGTCTCAGATGAACATTTCATAACTATCTCAGCCTAACTGACTCAGCCTAAAACCTTACATAAAAACATAAAGTATTTGTTGCAGTTTTAATGCTTAATGCACTGAGTTTTCCAGAAATTCAGCTACCATGTTAATCAAGGAAAGATTACTTTGGTCAGAACTTTACACAAGTTGTTTTTACCATTTTAGCGAATTACATGACTGATATCGATGCTGCCCTTGTATTAGACTTGCAGATTCAGCACACCTGTGTTTATACTGCCATCTCTGCCATATTCAAGCTGATGTAAGCACAAGCATCTTGCTTGCATATGGGCGGTACCTATACTATTGATGACATTGGCTTATCCCAGTGCCTGGCTTGTAAGTGGTTAATAGAGATGTTATCCCTATAATGATGACGATTTTTATTAATGCCCCTGAAGAAAATAATAGGATATTTATTCCTCATGTTATTCACATGTGTAATTTTAGAATTTTCTAGTAGTTGCATTAAAGAAGTAAAATGAAGCATGTGAAATTCATTTAATTATGTTTTATTTAAAACCCAATATATCCAAAACATTATTTCAACATGTAATTGCTTCATGTCATTTAGATTTGTCATGCATGGTCATTTACGTATCAAATACATATTATTTTATTATAAATTGCTTTCCTTTTATTTTTTCTTTAAATTAGATTTAAGAAATTATATTCATTTAAAAATTATGCATGTAGTTAGCCTGTATTATGTACAAGTTATTTTTCAGAGAATAAATGGTGCATTATAATATATTAATTTAAGAAAGTAGCTCTTGCTCCAGTAAGACTGAGAACGGACAGGCTGAATTCTTTATACGATTAACTCATCGTGTCTCCCCAAATGACAAGCTTCGATGTGCACATTAGGGAACTAGTGGAATAAACTGTGGCACCTCGTCCCTGTGGAATGCTGTGCAGCTATGAGGAGAAACAAAGTTCTTTCTGTATCCCTGGAGTGATCTTCAGAATGTCATCTTAAGTGGGAAGTTAAGTCAAGAATACTATACACAGCACTTGTTCTCAAAGTGTGGTCTCTAGACCCGCAGCAGCGGTATCACCATCACCTGGGCACTCGTTAGACATGCAGAAAATTGGGTGCTCTCCTAAACCTACTGAATCAGAAGCTCTGGGGATGGGACTGGCAATCTGTGTTTTAACAAGCCCCCAGATGAGGGGTTTGCAGGTGAATGTGAAAGCGATTGCCATGCAGCGCGCTACTGTTTATGGTGGAAGGGAAGGGCATACAATGCAGACACATGCATATGTAATTACACTATACATATATCTTTATGTTTGTTTGCATGTTTTTAAGAGATAGAAGATTAAACCGTTAAATAAACAAGAGATAATACAACTATATAAAATGGTTACCTGTGAATGAGGGAAGGCTGAGGTACATGTGCAGAGCCAGACTTCTCTGAAGATACTTCAAGTTGTAGGTTTGAATTTGGAATCATGTTACATACATATAAAACTTTTGAAAATACAAAATAAAACAAATGAACCTATGTATCAAGTTGACGGCTTAATAAAAGAGAATATTTCTAGTGATTTTAAAGCAGAGTAATTTGATGTACTCTATTAGGACATAACTAAGTAGGACAAAAAGAACTACAAAGATTTCTTAAATTCTTCTCAGTAATCGTTTTGTTATCCATGATATTGATATTGATATTCTCAAACTACTGTAATGTCGACATTACTACTGGATCAAGGAAATAAGTGATTATGTTAATGCCATTAGGAATTTAGAATTTCACTAAAAGAGAAAAAAATGTAAAATCAAACAATTTAGGGTAAAAGAGTGTAATTCTAACTTTAAACTGGCATTACTGCTATGAACTATAATATATGTCCTCTTGAGAAATTTTCTCAGTTTGGTCCACTAAAAGGGCAGGAAACAAATGGCCAACCCACTAACAAGATGTATCCCTGGAACACAGCTGTGGTCTCAAAATACCATTCCTCCCTAAAAGAAACCTGAGTTCCCTGAGAAATAACTGAAGTCAGGCCTAGGGTAGGAAATGTACAAGATAAGCCTAGCCATCCTGTCACACTAGAAGTTAAGGAACCTATTACAGACTAAGCTAATGTCAAAGGACTCAACAGCCAAACTGAAAAGGTTTCCATTGACCAAAGATGGGAAAGTCTGAACATTAATAAGTATAATAATGACAACAAATTAAAATACGTTAAATATGTTTAAAATCCATTAATTCACAATGATATCAAATAACGAAACACATAAAAACCTTCATTGATCATCTCTGAAGTTGCTAGAAAGTCATCTAAAATATTTTGCGAACTGGAAAGGGAAAGAGACAAACCTGACCTGTCATTCCTGTACTAATTGTATCTCAGGGTAACAAAATAATTGATGAGAGATATTTCTCTCTATAGAGTATTTAAGCTAATAAAGGAAGAAAGAATTGTACAACTAGACTATCACCATTTGGCAAAACCTTCAGGAAATGATGAGTTTAGACAATAATTGTCCTGGTAGCTACCTTAATAAAGAGGTGTAACCTCAGAGAATTACACATTTCCTATGAATTATTCTTGGAAAAAAAAGGAAATAAAAAAATTCAAACAAATTAAACTACTACCTTACATATTTTAAGGGAACATAAACAACTCTACAGAGCCCACCTCAATATTTTCACTACTCTTGTATATATGGAATCTTTATAATAAAAAGATTTAAAAAAACTAAAATGGATACCCATGAAAACTCTGAAAACTGATTTGTATATAAATCACAGTGAATTAACTTAAGCAGATAAAAAATACATATGAAGAAAGATCATAAGGCTTGCTATCCTATTCCTCTTGGTATTCTCTCTAGGTCCTATCACTGTACTTAAGCTCATAGTAGGTACTTAATAAATTATTACATAACAATTGCTCCGATTTTTTCCCAAGGCTGCTGCTGCTTAAAATTATTAAATAGAATAAGAACAGGGATGACAAAAATTATTGTTGACACTTAGCTTAATATAACTTTCACTGGTGCACAATTTTTTAAAAATGAGTATAACATAATGGTATTGTTCTGTAAAAACAATGATAATTTTGGTTTAGACTAGAAATCATTTTTTTTAAAAAAATGTAATAAGGAGTATTAAAAACACTTTGATACCCAAAACGTTTAGTAAAATATTTTTCTTAAAAGCAGATGCATTTAACTCTATACTGAATGTCCTAAATAAGTATATCTTTAGAAAAACTTTAGAAAAATATGTTCCACTTATGACATCTTTGCATGGTTTCAAAAATAAGTAGTAAAAATCTACGAGAAAGAAATAATCTTTTGAGAAATTTTATTAAAGATGATTTTTAGCTTCCTGGGTCATATAAACTGTTTTCTTTATTATAAATAATAACCATATTAATTTTAAACAAGAAAAAGGTGGGTAACACCTATCACAAAATCTATTTTTATATCTCATTTTACAAAAGTCAATGTTAACTAAATTTCATTCTGTAGACTATAGAATGGATGCTCTTAGAAAAAAAGCATTTCATGGTCAAATGCATTTGGGAGATACCATATACTACATTATTTGTGCAAATTCAGAGTACCAAGTCACATACAATAGTAAAGGCTCTGAGAAGTCTTCTAGTAGAAATATTCCCCACGAAATTTGTAACAATACATTTCCAAAATTTACTTGATGATGGAACCCTCTTGTATAATGTTTCAATGTTTTATAGAACAAGCATTGGAAATGCTGGCCTAAGTTCAAGTGCCATTTTCTAAGCCATTTTTAATCACAGCATGCAGACCATATAGAGAAGATCTCTCCATAGTGTCATTTTATACACAGGAAAACATACACACACAAGAAATCAGTGAGCTATTGAAAATCAGAAGCAAATTATTGTTGGGTTTCAGGAAAAGAAATAATACCCTTTGATTCACAGACTGGTATGAATAATCTTCCAGTTTTAAAAACTAAACTCTATTTTTACTATTTCAAAATGTCAATGAAAATGGCTATAAAAGTTAACATAGCTAATTTTTACTATGATAGAATTGCATACCTTATAACTTGGAATAATTACTTCTACTATAGTAAAATTGTTTCCCTGAAAAGTAGGATAGAAATTCAGTGACAGTGTCTAATTTTGTCGTATTCTTTTTTATTTTATTTATTTATTTATTTTTTTTTTTTTGTGGTATGCGGGCCTCTCACTGCTGTGGCCTCTCCCTTTGCGGAGCACAGGCTCCGGATGTGCAGGCTCAGCGGCCATGGCTCACGGGCCCAGCCGCTCCGCGGCATGTGGGATCTTCCTGAACCGGGGCACGAACCCATGTTCCCTGCATTGGCAGGCGGACTCCCAACCACTGCACCACCAGGGAAGCATATTCCATTGTTTGACTCATTTAAAAACTCAACAGTGAAATAACTTTCTATGAAAACATTAAATGGAGCCCAAACAATCCAAAACTTAACAAATCAGACACAGCAGGAAATCCTGGGGTTATGACTTGATAAGGCTATTTATGTGGAAGCTGCCGTTCTCTGCTCTTGTGGAGGCTCTCAATGGGACAAGGCCCTCAGTCAGACCCCAGGAAGGTACAGGCGGCTTCTCCCTGCGGTTGGCCCTGGAAACCTAACTTGCAAGATCAACTATAGCGCTTTACCTAGCCACCTCTGAGGCTAAAAGAGACAATGCAGTGTGATACTGGAAACACACACATGTAAGGAGAGTAGACGACCTTGAAGTATATACAGAGACCAGAAAAGAATGGAAGGAAACAAAGAAAATCATATTACGTAAAGACTTCGAAAGCCTTTCATTTCAGGCTACAGCATCTTAACAGGCAATACTTAGTCTTTTTCAAAAACTCTAGAGCCCCTTTGGAGCCAAAAGGGAATAGACAGAAAAGAATAAGGGAAAAAAAAATGCTGGAGAGAGACACTATTGTGTTTTCTTCCTCCTTAACCCCAGCCAATTTATGTGTCTTGTCTATATTATGTTTTCCAGAAAGTAGCTCAATACTACAAAGTTGCCATCAAAGGATGTGTTGACAGACTCTTCCGGCAGCTTGTTCTGAGAGAATTAACACAGGCTGTGAAGTTGAAGTAGGGTTCTAGTGCCTGCTCCCTTGTACCATCAAAGAGATTAGGCAAATTTTGGTCAGCCTCGTGTTTTTTCAACTAGAATATGGTAGTAATAATTTAAAGAATTACCTGTGGATGTATTTTCTAGAAGTGCTATAGAACTGTTGCTCTTCATATGGAGTTCATCATCTCTAAGAACTCTAATAGAAGTTAATATTTATCTTTTCATAGATTTTTTTAAACACTTCATGAAGTTTCTTAAAGGGTGTTTATCACTCCTCACAGGGTATAAATGTATTTTATTTGTCTTTGTTCTACCTTTTTAAAACATAGATGGTTCTCAATGAATATTCATTGAAAATGAAAGACAAATAAAAACACTGTTATGGATAGGAGGTGACATCATCAAGGTGGGGACATAGGTTGTTCCCAGGAAGCCCTCACAGTATCAGCTAACAACTATCCATAGACAAGACAACGTTGGGAGAATCCCAGAACCTATGGGGGCGGCGGCGGAGAAGCTGAAGCACCCCCTTGGACCAGAGAGAGAGAGCAGGGCGCGTGACAGGGGCAAGAAGAAGCGCTGCACTCTGACTGCATTGCCTCTCCTCGGGCCAGCACACTTCCACAGCCTGAGCACCTCCCTGGGCTTAAGGTTCCTGCAGGGTAAAAAGAGAGCCCCAGGTTGACATCCAGCCCCCGCAGTGTTGCGGGACGCGTCCTGGAAGACCCACTAGGATCTGGCCTCATGGGAGTCACTGGGAGAATCTGAGACTCAACGACAGCGGATGAGAGAGAGATGGAGAAGAGAGCAAAGCTTAGAGCACCCAGCACTCAGATCTTGGTGAACCCCATTCCTTCTCACGGCAGTCCCCCAGCAGAGGTCTCAGCCAGTGGCTCTGCCCATCTGCAGAGCTGAGCAACTGGTCCTGTCTGGCCAGGGAGCTCGGGGGGGGGGGGGGAGGGGGGCAGTCCTGCTTGATTTGGGTCCCCAGTCAGCGGGCCATACTGGCTGTGGATCCTGATCTACCACAGTGCCTAGACAGGGAAGCAAATTTGTAGCCCCTCCAGTTGTGTGCATTCAGGAAGCCTGGCCAGAGAACTTGGGCAGTCGTGGAGCCTATTCTACAGCCCCACTCAGGCAGGGAGCCAGGCCAGCAGGCCCATCCAACAGTTCAGTGTCGCCCCTGGCCCTGTATAACTGGGCAGCCTCAGCGTCCAGCCAACAGCACTGCCCAGAAGCGGAGCCCAGACCATGGCTCTGCCCAATTGCTTTTTTTTTCTTTCTTTTTTTTTTTTTTTTTGCATTACACCGTATTTATCATTATGAGAAGGGTGAACTAAGATATCTGTATCACTTTGGTATAATAAACAACAATCACACTGTACTTACCCTATTGGTTTCCTGAGAGGGAAACATGAAACAATTAAACATGGGATTAGAGAGTAAGTAACAAGGGCCTTAAAAATCGAGAAAAGGAATTAGAATTAAGGGTCTCTGAGAATGTTTCTTTCTTTGATCTTTCTTTTGACTGTGAATTGATGGGAAGTTTGGGGGTGAGTGAATTGATGGGAAGTTTGGGGGTGAGTGAAGCAGGAGTTAATTACATTCTCCTTTGACTTGTTAATACAAGATAAAGATGGATAAGTTACCTTGTGATTATTTGTTCTGTGATTATACCCCAATCACTGTGTCAAAGCCAAAATACTTGTGATTGCTATAAACACCTACGTATGGCTTCTCACGTGCCAGGATCTGCTGTTACTAAGCTCTGGACGTTTTTCCTTCATTCGTGTAACATCCATACAGTGCAGTGAGACAGGCATCACCACCATCTGCCCCATAAAGCTAGTCAACAAAGGCAGAGAGGAAAGGAAGTTACCAGAGCTCACCAGCCCACAGGCCGCCAAAGTGGGATGTGAACCTGTGCAAAATGGCACCAGAGTCGGTGCATGCAACCATGACACTGCAATGCCTTCCAGTGAAACACTGAATTTAATGAGAACGAGAATGGGGGGTAGGGGGCTTGCCAAGTTAGGTTTCCTTTAACTTACACGACTTGTCAATCACCAGGTAGGGGTCTTACATTACTTCCTTTATTGCTAATATTGAATTTTGATTTGAGCATGGCAAGCTCTCACTGGTTAATTTTTAGAAAAATGGCACGTAGACTTGTGTTGTTTCTGTTGGATTCAGATTCAGAGGCAGCAAGAACTGAGGCAGATCTCAATTCTCCTCGAATAGCTGAGGCTAGGAGTAACATCCGTGGCTCACATGGGTTCTGACTCAAATACACTATAATTTTAGAGGCAGACTTTCGGTGCTTTTATATACTGTGGCTGCCACAAATGTACTTAGTGAACTTAAATTAATACATGATTTATTGCCCTAATGATGGGACGTTAATACTGCTCCCCTTCTAAGAAGTTCTAATTATTGTTAATGCTTTCAACCACGTTTATATTGGTTCTTGTGTACAGGTAGCAAGCTGGACGGCCCAGCCCACTAGCCCACAGCAGCACCTGCTCAGGTAGAATAGTCAAGCCGTAGGATCTGAGCGTGTCGTTGTTTCAACCCTGGGTAATTTTTCTAATGTGGATAAGATGGTCTATACTGTTCTGTACCACCCCCGTTTTACACAATTCTCAGTATATGGAATCTTCAGACACTAAATAAAATCGGAGCAGTTATGATGTTCAAATGTCTAACGATTTACACAATGAAAACAACCCACTTTTTGTGCCAATGATTTCGACAAGTTTAAGCCTGACTCCTATTCTTCTGAGACTTTTTATAAGCTTGATCGTCCATTCCTCTTCAGCTGGGGCTGAGGTAGCTGCATCTTGACATGGTAATTTACTTTATGATACACAAAGTGGTCCTCATTGTTTATGGATTTTGCATTTGCGATCACCCCCTTGCTAAAATGTATTTGTAAACCTAGCGCTGAAGTACCATCTAGTGTCCCTAAGCACAAGAAGGACGTAATATTCTTTACAGAGAAAACATGTGTTAGACAGTCTTCATTCAGGCATGGGTTAAGTGCTCTTGCTGTGAGTTGAATGTCAATGAATCAACAATATACATTAAGAGAGGTGTTTAAAACACACACACACACACACACGCACACACACGCACACAAACCTAAAAGAAGGTTATGTACTGATCAAGTGATGAAAATGCTGTGACCAGAGGCTTGCAGGAATCTAACCCTATTTTTCCCCTAGGAGCAATGGCTCAGTATTCATTAATTCAGTGCTCCTGGAGATGTTATAGAACATAACTACTGTGAACAGTGAGAACTGACTGTCTTTACTTAAGTTTAGTAAACAACACACCTTTTATTTAAAAGTACCTTTTGCTCTGATTGTCAGTTTAGATGTTGTCCCTTCCTTGACATCTCGTATTGCCCTTCAGCTGTAACCACATTTCTTTCATCCTCTTACAGGAAAACATTTATGTGACCCAACCCAGTGTTCAGGTCTCAGCCTACATCTTACTTGACTCGCAGCAGCATTTGTGAAATTTACCACTCTCTCCTTGGAAATGTGATCTGACTTCCTGGAAAGCACATACCTGGTTTTCTTTACACGCTCCTGGCTCCTTCATCTCATGCTCTTTTGTTTGCTTCCTCTAACTCATCTTGACCTCTAGGTATTAGTACCCCAGAACTCAGTTCTCAAACCTCTTCTCTGATTTCTCTCCAGGTCCTTATTTGACACCACGGCATTAAATACTCTCTACATGCTGTTTGTTGCCTCCCTAATTTCTGTTGTCAGCATCAATGCGTTACCTGAGCTTGACAACCAAATATCCAATTGCCCCCTCCCTCCAAAAATGGGATATTTAACATATATTTCAAACTTAATATGTCCAGCATAAACTACCGATTCTTCCTTCCCCGCCCTAAACATACTTCTTCTTTGAACTCTGTAGCTCAGTAAATATCCATTCTTGATTCTCCCCTTTCACCAAAATATACTCCCAATCCATCAAAAACTCTATTCAGCTCTAGTTTTTAAAAATGAACAGCCAAGACATGGAAGCAAACTCACCGTCCACTGACAGATGAACGGATAAAGAAGATGTGGTACATATACACAATGGAATATTACTCAGCCATAAAAAGGAATGAAATAATGCCACCTGCAGCTGCATCCATGGACCTAGAGATGGTCATACTAACTGAAGTAAGTCAGACAGAGAAGACAAATGTCACACGATATCACTTACATGGGGGATCAAAAAAAAACGATACAAATGAACTTATTTACAAAACAAAAACAGACTCACAGACTTAGAAAACAAATTTATGGTTACCGAAGGGGAAAGAGGAGGGGAGGGATAAATCAGGAGTTTGGGATTAACAGATATACACTACTATATACAAAATAAACAACAATGTCCTACTGTATAGCACAGGGAACTATATTCAATATCTTATAATAACCAATAGTGGAAAAGAATCTGAAAATGAAGCTATATATATGTGTATTTTTCAATTAAAAAAAAAAGACTTTCTCTCTGTCCACTGCTAACACCTGAACTCCCAACTGGTATCCGGTTTCCAGGACTTCCCCCCTACAATCCACCTCCACACACCAGCAGATCGTATCCCTCCACGCTCAAGCGTTAAGTGATCTGACCTCTGGCTGCCCCTCTGACCTCAATTTCTTGCTTCCGTCACGTTGGCGTTCTTGCCGACCATTCACACCTCAGGGCTTTTGCGCTTGCTGCTGTGTTCCTCAGCATGGAAGTCTCTTCCCCTAGAGAGTCTTAAACACACTTCCTCACTTTATTCAGGTCTTTGTTCTAATATTAAAACTTTAGAGGCTTCCCCAAAAGTAATCTCTGTAATGGTCTCATTCCGCTCTACCTCTCCATCCTCTTACACTGAATTACTCTTCTTTGTAGCATTTGCTGCTGTGTTCTTATGTATATCTGTCCCTCATTTCGTCCAGCCAGAATATATAGTTTTTGAAGTCAAGGATTTCACTGAAATTAACAATATATGTCCAGTACCTAGAACATTATTTGGCACATAGTAGGCATCCAAATGTTGAATGAATAAAGATAACTAAGAAATTTGAATAATTTTACTTGATGAACATATGGCATTTTCTATAAATATTACTGAAAACACATCTTCCCTTTAGCACAGTTTTATACATACGACCCACTCCTCTCACTCGCACATGACTTTTGTATTATTATGAACTTAATGTTGTTGGGTTATTTTTTTATAGATTCCATTTACCCCAATTGACTGTTTGTTTTCTAATTGATAGTCAAATTGCATCAATTGTGGAAGTTTCTTGACGTTGGGTTCTTTCTACATTTTGGCTTATCCCAGATACTTTGCAAAGTGTTCTTGCTTTTTTGACAACACAAGATGTTCTCGGTCTAACTTGATGTTACTTTCTGCAAATGTGGAATCAGCTATTTTCCAAGAACCATGACTCCTTTAAGGTAATGGTTCTCAAGCATGTGAACACAACTAAATCATCTGGGGAGTTTCAAAAAATCTCCGTGCTCAGGCCGCACCCAAGACCGAACGAATCAGAGTCTTGGTGGGGGGAGCCAGGCATCAGTACTTTTTACAGGTGTAGCCAAAATTGAGAACAATATTGGAGACCCAAATAAGGAGGCCAATTAGAACACATGAGATTTTTCAGAAGAGTATTCTTTAGGGACAGATGACACAAGCTCTAGAAACAAAAATAAAAAATAAAACAAACAAAAATCAAGACAATTATTAAACAGAAAGCAACCCTTTTTTCCCCTGAATGTTGAACTCAGGTTCATGCTTTCAACATAACTTATTTGACTAAGTTCTTTATCTTGTTCTGATAGAAAACTTAAAATTTATGTGCATGTCCAAAGGTACCAGTTTTTCTTATCTGACATATGCAACACCATACTATATATTGTCATAGCAAATGATGTCTGTAAATTACAATATTATTTAAAAAACTGAAAACGTTCCATTTTCTTTAACACAATTGTATCTTACCAGGGTATATTAGAAACATATCCACAATTCACTATTCATTTCACCATTTCATTTAGGGCTTAAGAACAAACGAGGTATGCTATAATTAGGCAAGAATATTTAGGCAAAAATTCATGAGGGTTACTACATGGTATATAATGAATGCCTTGTTTCATTCTTGACCAGATGTCCTAGAAATAGTTTAACAGTATACAGGTCCTACCGTCACTTTTTCACTCACTCTAATACCCTTTCAAGAATGAGAAGAAAAGTAAAATCACGGTGAACGTGTTGAGAATTTTAAATAGCTCCGAAGACACCAATGGGAACATGTCTTTCTAATGAATCATTTGTCACAGACAAAAAAGACTAGGAACTATTATGTATTTGCCCACTTCTGCCCTATCTCATAAATTTGTCTATAATTTATCTTTTCATTATTTATTTATGAGCCAACTATTAGATCTATTAAAATCCACGAGACACTGGGCCAAATTATGTATGCTCACTTTGAGTTTGTACTTAATATTCAGACCGATAAATCCTAGTAACAATGGCTAAGAGCTGGATTCAAAACAGGTAAATCGTATAGAACCTGTAATTGTCTTGAATGCTAATTGGGGTCATCTGGTCCAGATATTTTTTAGACTTTTTCGGTTACTGACACCTTAGATAATCGTGGGGGGTTTATGGACTTTCTCTCTAGAAAAATGAATAATGCTTGGATGACCACACGCAAAATTTTCATACCACTCTTGCAGGTTCAGCCATGTACTTCTCAAAAGCCCATTTTACAGATAAGAAAAGCAAAATCAATCGACAGTGACTTAACCGAGAACTCTCAATCCATTATACTAGTGTTTCATTTATTACTAGTTTCAGACTAGTCTCCAAAGATGGTGTATTTCTGCTTTATTAACACGTTGAACTCCTGTTTGTCCTTGAAACACCAGATTCTTTTCAATCTAGAATGAAAAACGGATTTACTAGCGCGCATCTATTTTGTTTTGTTTTTAAATTTCACACCGTGTTGTTGCTTCTTCTAGTAATTGGATTTTAGGTCAAACAAAGCTGCCAGCCAGAAAGGTAGAAAATGCAGGTCCCCTTTTCCTGTACCCTAAGCGCCTACCATTTGGCTACAAAGCACTTTCCAGTGTATCTCCTGGAGCATAGAATGACAGGGCCTGCAATCTACCACTTCAATCAGATTCTCACTTGTGGAAGATCAGGAGGTAAAACCCACTGAACATCCTTATCTGGAAACTTCCAGGATGAGGGAGATGCAACCTCACTGACAGCCGAGACCATTGGTATTTGGACTCTGCAGATCAGTCGCCAGATGTGACGGCCACAAATGAAAGAACAGCCTAATAGTTAACAGAACACCTAAGACGATCTCAGGAGGGAGAAGATCAAGTCAGGAACCTGGGCTAACTCATTTCTCCCTCTATGACTTCTTACAATTCAACTCTCACCTACGATGTTGCCAGACCTTAGACACGAGAATGCAGATACTTCCCTGTTTCTCACAGGGAAATAAGCTTAACCAATGTAGGATCATTTCTAGATTTAATATAGATAATGTTTAATATAGATGTTATTAAAATATTAATTTTAATATTCATTCTATACCAATGCAGAATACTTATCTAAGTAATACCACCCATTAATGAGACAAAATACTAATCTCATGATGGTGTACTTCATACATCTATCTAATTGATAACTTTGCGGGTGTTCGACTTCAATTTTTCTGTAAAGAGGAACAGTTCTGTGCCACTTTAGTCACACCCAGTTCACAGAACCCTTCAGGAAGATGACTATTATGGGCTGAATTGTGCCTTCTCTCAATTCATAATTGAAATCCTAACACCCAGTACTTCAGAATGCAGCCGTATCTGGAGATAGCATCATTACAGACGTAATTAAGATAAGACGAGGTCATTAGGGTGGGCTGTAACACAATATTACTAGTGCCCTTTATACAAAGAGGAAGTTTGGACACAGACGTGAACAGAGGGAAGACGATGTGAATACACAAGGAGAAGATGGCCATCTACAAGCCAAGGAAAGAGACCTGGAATAGAAACTTCCCTCACAGCCCTAAGAGGGAGCCAACCCTGTCAACAGCCTGATCTTGGACTTCTAGCCTCCAGGTGAGAAAATACATTTCTGTTGTTTAAGCCACTCAGTCTGCAGTTGTTACAGCAACCCTAGCAAACTAACACAACTTGACTGTACATTAAAGAAAACCAGTAAAGGACAGTGTGGGGTTAGGATCCCAGGGTGGCTCTAGTCTGTGAATGGGGTCCATGCCCACCAACCTACCTTGCTTCTTCACGGGTGAGATGGGGTAATATGCCTGTTAAATAGGCATGTATAAGCTTAAGTTAGAAAAAGAGACAAAACCAAATCACAGCAAGCTTACTGTTTAATGACACTGTTTTGTTTCGTTTTGTTTTTTTTCTCATCAAGCCAAGTGAATGTCAGTGATGAAAAAGCAATAAACCATTTCTCATCAGTGAAAATGATGGTCCAGACAGCAGTGAGTGGGAATTTCAATAAGATTTGTCCTGTGATACAGACTTCCAAGATCTCTCTTTGGAGTGTAAGCCGTGTATCAAAAAGAGAACACAGAGAAGATTATGCAGGCTTTCCAATAAATTGGAATTCTCCAAAGACTTGTATGTAGTATTTGAATGTGTTGATTCACTTATTCAGTCAACTTTTATTAAATGCTAACCACTTCCCCGGTTAGAGGTGAAATTTCAGTCTTGTAGCTTTCATTGGGGACTGTACTTTTATTGTAGTCCGTATAACAACTGGAATATAATTATTATGCCAGTGTTAATTTACGTAATGACAAATCTTCCACCCCCCCACTCCACATCCAATCAGGACAGAGATGTGGTCTCTCTTTTATCCCTTCACCTAGCACAGCACACTGTTGAAACATACAGAAAGAAATCAGATCGGTTCCTGAGTAAACATTATAGGGTGAGAAACGTTAAAAAACCATGGCCAAAAGGGGAGAACTGCTGTATGGGTCTATCAATTATGATTTCAGTTCCAGTTTGTAAGTCCACATGCCTACCAGAAGGAAAAAAATGATTTTTATCTCAACAACAATGTATCTCAACAAGATTCGCTGGGGGTTACAGTGAGGATATAGGAAGAAGGAAGAAAAAGAATTGATGACCTACTTGTGAGGGTCATCATGTATTAACATGAGAATTAACAACTTCTCCCTTTCCCCCAACTGGCTAAAGAGAATTCTGTTCTTCTCTTGAAAAGATGAAACAGAGGATTGGTAGGAACCCATCCTCAACTACTGACAGCGTTCCTGCTGCTGTCAGGAAGCAGCCTTGACTTTGCAAGGCAGGACCAGGAACAGGGAACGAAAGGTGGACTGGAGCCTGGGGCTGAGGTTTTTCTGCATGGACCGGGGGTTGATAAGGGGAGTGAGTGGGAGGGTAATGGGACAGTGAATGGGAGACTATTAAAGGATTTACTTAAAGGGGTGGCCTTGGTGACAACTTTACAGCGTCATACCGTCAGGGAAGGATCTGAAGTGTTGTGATGTTATTTTGGGTTTTGAATTAAGTTCTTTATAGTGTTGAATGACCACATTCCTTGACCTCACTGCAGGTGCTGGTACTGCCAGAGACCAAAGAGGGTGTGCCCTTTTTTTTTTTTCTTTGGCCATGCCTCGTGGCACGTTATTTCCCCGACCAGGGATTGAACCCTGGCCCTCAGCTGTGAATTAGGTTACGGAGTCCTAACCCCTGGACCACCAGCGAATTCCCCTACCTTGCTGTCTTTACGTGTCATTCCAACACTGGACAGGTATGCCTGGGCCAAGGCTTCATGCACCTCTGAGCATTCTGACATATTTCATACCCAACGCGTCACCGAATCACTGGCTCCTTTCTCAAGGGTGAAATGCAATTTAATAAGGTTGAAGAAAACATTACGCTGCTTTCCTTTACACTCATGCAAGAAAGGGAAAAAAAAAACCTCCCCAAAGAACCTCTGTCCGTTAAAGAGGAAGGAAGGTAAGTTCTGGATGCCGAGAGGAACAGGAAAATTAGCTTAGCTAGGCAGACAGTCACTGCACCCACCTGCTCCACACAGGAAACGTGGAGTTAGCCAACTCAACTGTTATAAAGAGGAACACCTCCACGACAGCCTCTGCACTGTGCCGTAGAGGGTAAGGAACACACGGGGCGACCCTGGTGGGGTTTCTTAGTCTGAAGGAGAAAGGTCATAGTGGGGAGAGAAGAACGGTTTCAGTGCATCAACATCACACTTGCTAAGGACAAAATCTATCATCCAGTTACCAGGTCGTATCTGTTTCCCCTCTTAGATCCGCATGCATCCATTTATGTTGAAACTGCAATCTTACTTTATGTATATTACACTGTAAGAAAGCAAACGTGAGGGTAACTTAGTCACATCCCCAGGCACTTAGCAGAGAGCAGACGTGTACCGCCTATGGTACGCACGACGACCGCATCTCGGGTCAGCAGAGACCTGGCTGGTCTGCGGTGCAGCAGCTTGGATTGTGTGAAAGTGCTTGGGGGCAGTGTCTTCAGTGACTAAGTGCGCAGACGCTGGCTGGCTGGCTTTGGTTTGCACGCAGCTCCAACGCTCTCAATGCGATCCTAGTCAAGACACTGAAGCCCCCTCCGCATCTTCATTTCCTGCCTGTAAATGATGATGAGTACCTCCTACGTCATATACTGTCGCAAGGATTAAGTAAGCTACTATGTACAGGGTGCTTAGAAAGTAGTTAGCACTGAAGAACTGCTAGGGAAAGATTTTTTTTCTGATTAGATGGGATGGTTCATACTTATAATCACACAAAGTGTTGAGTTTCATTAGACGCTGAACACTATAATAACCAATGTCTAAAATCTAAATGTGATAAAGATTAATGACCACAGAAGTTACCATAATAAAAACTGTGAGTACACGACGAAATCGAGATCCATAAAAATGGAAGACTACCTCTGCTTATGCAATGGGGACTCCATTTTGGCAGTGAGCATCTTGTGATTTTGTAAGTTCATGTTATGCGTTATTTTTGGTTGAATTTTTTCTTACGTCAGTATGCTTTGGGAGGACACTTCCTCAGAATCAACAAACTATCTGCAAAGTAGATTTTATAGAAGTAAATAACTCAACTTTTTATAAATAAGAAATCTGTATATATCTGATCAAATTACTTTTTCTATTCTACTAAAATCTGATTTTTTTTTCACCCTCTGCTGAATATCATGGTTTTGTTTGACAAGCATATCATCCACGGAAAAAGCTTTGAAGAGTTGGATTTCATAATCGGTCTTCCTTTATGTTTCTTCTTAAGAAAAATACTCTTTTCAATTTTAACACATTTTCTCCTAGAAATCCTCTCTCTTATTAGTGTATACTGTCAACGTTGAGTTCTTCCATTTTGCATCTTAATATCAAATAAAGCCGTCATGCATATTAGAACTGATGGGGAATTTCAGTGACTACAAGAGAGAAAACAGAATGAGTCACAGTGAGGAAGAGACTGAAAACACTGACAGCAGTTTGGGAGCTCGGCTCCTGCGTCCGTCGTCATAGCTGACTCTGTCTTCTCTTTGCCGTCACAGTGCAGGGTTGAGCTAACAACACCATTGTGTAGGGAGAGAAACGCTTCACTACTTACTTGCTTCATTATGTGCCTGACATTTCCATAGCATCCATTTGCGGAGTGCTGCACACGTGTTCCGCGCTCAGGACCACGCATCTGAGCAGACCGCACAGAACCAGGCTGCTTCCTGTAATGAACCCACTGATAGGAGAACCACTCGTCTGGCGCCAAACCTACCAGCACCTTCAAAAGTCCTATCAGTCACTTTGGAGGGGCTTAAATATTGGGAAGCCCCGATACGAAAGAAACAAAAAGTTCTCTTGTTCGTTGTGCGTAACTGTAACCCATTTCTCAAAGCAAGCTGGAAGTCTACGTTGATTTAAATAAATCCTTAGCTTCGAAATTACGTGCAGCCGTTCAGACTCAATGAAATATTTATTCAGAATCAACAAGCTGCCCTCTAGGAGTCTTTCACCATAAAGGCAAACATTTTATTTAGCGCACTTGATTCTCACCTATGGCAACCTTGCAGCCTTCTAACATTAGCGAAACTGATTTATTTCAGATCAGGCAATTTAAATAGAATGTAACCTTGCCATACAGGTAAAAGCACTTGCCCTCGGCTATTACTTAGCCTGACCACGGGGCTTTCTGGAAACAGCAACAGCTTTATAAGTGGCAGCTCATGGCTAAATCGATGTTTATGCATGATGTATCTCTGAATAGCAAACACTGGCTTGCCTGCAAGCTAAACAATGTTTTTATCCGTCTGCCTATTTCTGGTTCTTCCACCACTGCACGGAGTGTTGCAAATCGCATTTAGTAACAATTATTTGCTGGTAGCTCATGAAAAGGAAAGTGGTCTGATTAATGAAAAGTGACACACAACGATTACTTTGTCGTGCCAGTCTCCTTGGCCAAAGAGTGCCTCTGCTGAACCCAAGTCTGACCTCCTCTACCTTTAACAAGGTCAAGGGGGATGCTAAACGCCGGGAAGACTAGTTCCTACCAAGGCTCCAGAGTGACTTAACCAGGCTGCGTTCCCTCGTGAACTGCGCGACTAAATAGAATGACGCCGCTTTGACCTCGTCGCAAAGACGGAATTAAAAACAGAAGATGACATGTTTTCTCCTGAAACATGTAAGGTAGAAAACTCAGACATTTGACACGGCATGATTCCCTCTTCAAAAAATAAAAATAAACACGTTTAAAATCAAAGTTTGTCCAAACTGATCAGGAGATGTGCTCTATGTTCTCCTTTTCTGATTCAAATCGAAACTGTTGCTCTACCCCATTCCACCGAGGGACGCAATGATACATTTCCTTGTTGTTCTCGTGTGGCCCTGCAGAGTGACAAGATGACAAAACGACAGCGACCGGCACTGTAACAGGGACGTTACCTTTTAAAATATATTTCTTGTGACCAAAACTAGTTTTTTTGTTTTTTTTTTAAATAGCAGAGTAGTATAAATAGGTCACAAGGAGTGGGTGGGGGGAAGATGATAATCTTTGACGAGATTAAATATTTCATCAAGATTTCTAAGCTTCTCCTCAGGTGCTCAATTTAAACTGGTAAACACACGAGAACAAGTCAGTAGCAATGGAGTGAGACACAAAACGGAACGGACTGTATAAGAAAAAACTGCCGAAGTCATGCTTAATGAGATCACATAGCAAAATATATTTTCTCCTCCCCTCGTATCCCACCAATTTTAGCAGACCGATTTTTTTTTTTTTGCATCAGTAATACTTACGACTTGAAGCGATTGCTTCTTTTTAAGTTCATTAAAATTAAGAAATAAACATATGTCCGAGATGCAAAAAATTATACATCTTCCCACCACTAACTTCTATTAGGAATGCTTTCTTGCAGAACAAAAAAACTGACTCTGAAATAAAATAAAAATCAAACTTAGAAATGCTGACATTCACTTCAAGAAGGCAATTTTCATGCGCGTTTTATTTTCCCACATGCAATCCGCACAATCTAGCAACATTGTTCTCTGCGGTCAATGCCTACTTTATTGGAAATCGTCACTGACTCTGAATGTGAATGACGGAACGGTCACGATGGAGGGGCACTTTTGAACTTTGCAGGAGAATTTTTGTTTTGGAGGAGAGGTCTACAGGAAGGTTAAAACAGAACAAATGGGTATACTTCATCAAGATACTACACTCATTTGTCAATGATTTTTTGTTAAAAGAATAAAAATCCTCTTCAGAAAATTCGACGGTTAATCGTCCTCTGAATTTCCATGCAGGTTAGTTAAGCAGTCATTCGTTAATCGTGGAGGTTAAGCTAGTAGGTGCTAACCGTCTCATAGGGCACCTCCAGTTTGCTTCCTGCAATTGATAGACTTCAAGTGGTTTCTATAAAGATTCGCTTTCTTCCAAAACAAAACAAAAGTTTGTCTATGTGAGATGATAGTTAGGTATATTTCTAATTCCAAACCTTAAAATGAAACTGCATAAATAAATATACTGAGAGTCCTTGGCCTAGGTTCCCTTCTTAATTTAAAGGAAATTATATTTTGTACCTATCTCAACTGTGAAAAAGTCCTCAGCTAACTACTTTCTATAAGTTGTATCATGAAGATTAATAAGGAATAACTAACCAATATGTCTATAAAATGTAACATCTGCAGCAGTTAAAAAGGATGAAGTACTGAGAGAAAAATGCCAAAAATCGCTAAGTAAAAGAAGCAAATCGTGTACGATACTCAGAAGGTTTAATAAACGTTCACGTGTGGGAATAATAATAATGAAGCAGTAATACTACAGCTATACCGTTTTCTAACACTTGTCTACAGGCCTGAATCTTGATGGAAACAGGTGGGCACACAAACTCAGCCCCTAACGTGACCGTAAATGGACATGTGGAGCTTTACCTCAACAGTGTTCTCTCTGTTCTTCTACTTAAAGGCAAATGTATTTTTCCATCACTCAGTCTGCGGCAAAATAGTTTCACCTAGACTCTTTCTAAACAAAACGAGTTAAATAAAAGTAATTTTTATTTAGACCCTTTAAACACATTGGAATCAGTACCTTCTATTAGGAGGAACATAAAAGAGCAGATTTATATTCCTGAGGGCTTTAAAAAGAAGGGACAATTGTGCATGGAATGAATAACTGAAAATCACTTTTCTTATGACGGATATTAAAATGTATAGATAACTTCTAGAATTGGAAGACACCTTCAACATCATCGTGATTATACTGGAATGTAAATTGAGGTCCAAAGAAGACAGGTATTTTGCCAAGATCTTACTGCTAGTCTGGCAGATCTGAGATCAAAATCTTGATCTGCTACGACCATGTTATATTTTCTCTCTGTTCCACACTGCCTTTCAGTGTAATCCTAAAACCAAAAACACAATTTTATTAAGGTCATGGGATTACTGAATAAGATGGCTACTATTCTAGAGTATAGTTCCAGATTTGGAATGTGTCAGAGTGATTTTTTTCTAAAATAAAGTTTCCAAATGCAAGGCTTAGACAAAGTGAGAGAGAGGCATGGACATATCTACACTACCAAACGTAAAATAGATAGCTAGTGGGAAGCAGCTGCATAGCACAGGGAGATCAGCTCGGTGCTTTGTGACCACCTAGAGGGGTGGGATAGGGAGGGTGGGAGGGAGACGCAAGAGGGAAGAGATATGGGGATATATGTATATGTATAGCTGGTTCACTTTGTCATACAGCAGAAAGTAACAGACCATTGTAAAGCAATTATACTCCAATAAAGATGTAAAAAAAAAAAAACTCCTAAAAAAAAATAAAATGTTGGATGTAGAATTAAAAAAAAAAAAAAGAAAGGCTTATGTGTAGAAAAGTTCCTTGGCATTAAAGTAAATAACTAGAAATATTTTTAAGTTCTGAAATAGACCCTGGAGAACAGCAAGGATCTCTGGAATCCGATTTCAATGGTCCTTGGCTGGTTTTTGGCCTTGGGCTCCGTATTTATGTCTTTGAACGTTAGTGTCCTCATTCGCAAAGGAAGATGTATTAAGTTCTACCTTCAGAGTGTTTTTGCTTTTTTTTCTTTTTAAGATTAGGATAAGAAAGGTACCTGACACAGTGCCTTACAGAGTAAGCATTCGATAGAGGTCAGTTTCTTCCTCTTTACTCGTAGAAATTAATAATAAAGAGAAACTAATCTGCTGGGAAATCTGATCATTCTGTACAGATCACTTAATCGTGGTTAATAACACAAATGAAGGGAGATTTGCTCTGTAACGTAACACTATAAAACCAGGAAATGGAAGAAATGACTTCGGCGTGACGGCTCTCAACTTGGCTTCAGTCGGCTGGCTACGGCAGGGAGACCTGTGCCCTCTTTCTAGACCCTCCCTGGTCCCCGTGGCGTGGCGAGAATTCTTGCTACAGTCTGTCCACCGCAGAACAAAGAGCAGACCTGCCCTGGGTCGAGACAGAGTTTTATTTGAAGGTTCTTGAGGCCACGGTTCTGCTTTTGAAAAGGCTCGGTAACAGGAGACAGATAATTATTAGGAATCCAGGGTTCCTCATCAGTGCGGGAGGTGAGACACCGAGAGAGGAGGTAGTTGATCCCAGAACACTTGTGACAGAGAGAAAAAAATGAAATAAGAAGATGAGCTCTGGCTTCTGACACTGCCCTTGTCCTTCCTTCGTTTCAGGTGCCGCCCCCTTGTTCCCTGGCGTCCTGAGGACTCTGTGGTCTGACCCGCACCCTCCTCTCTGTGCCTCGATGGAGCCGGAGGGCAGATATGCAAAGAGCCCTGGTGCTGGCGTCAAAAGGTTTGAGTTCAATCTCTGCGCCTGTAACTCACTAGCTGTCACCCCAGAGACTTAAGCTCTTGAGCCCCATCCCTTCATCCACAGAATGAATCTCACAAGTCGGTCTGTTAACCACATATTGTGTGTGTCCAGTATCATATGGGCTCCGGGCTAGGCACTGAGAATCTAGAAATGCATCGCACTTGGCCCCTTACTTGAAAAGTCTTCCTAACTAGATTTGTCTTAGGAACACACAGAAAGAGACAAATAAAAGTACCCCCCTGGAGCTATGGTGAAATATAATGTCATATATACAAATCTATGGAGTTATTAGAGAGGATTCCATGTTTCACGTTAGTATATTATTGGAGAGATTAGAGGACATTCCTGATACATTGTTCACGTGGGCAGCGTATGACTGTGGCCTTCAGGAAACAACTTCCCTTTGTTTAATACAATGGTGAATAAATGTCAGGTAATGAAGGAAGTACTGATGACGGAGAAGTTGGGAGAGGCAGCAAGGCAGCAGCAGAAAGACGTGTTGCTTCTCTCTGCCGTGTGCTACGATCTAACGGGCGTGCTTTATCATCATGAGATTTCTATTATACATGCTATAAAACTCTGACTGTCAGCCAAAATGTCTCATTCTATTAGTTCATAATGTACACGGATACCTGTAATGGAACTCCACCAGTCTTATGACTCACCACATGGCATTGTCATGAAATGCCAAAATAATAGCCTTTGAAAAGGCTAACACATGTCCAGCTTTCGAGAGCTCATTTACTTTCAATTATTAGTCTCGGTAAAATTTTCAGAATGGTAAAAATATATTCAGACTTGAAGCTAAGTGCTGTTTTAACCCCCTACATTAAAAAAAAAAAAAAAAAAAAAAAGGGCACTTCTTCTAGAAAGCGCTTAGCCTATAAAAAGAACACAAGCAGTATTACTGACTATTCCATGTCATAGACTGTCCGTTTTCTTGAGCAAGTTGGCAAATGGCTGTGCCCAAGTCTCCATCACACGGTAATATAGCAGTCTTCAAAATATTTTTTTTTCACTTTTAATCTACAAAGTCACATACTCTGCTGAATGAAGTACTTTGATAACATAAAAGGATTTCTGCCCATTCTGGCTAGGAAGCTAGAAGTCTTTCAAACCTAAACAGTTATCTCCCTGCTCAAGAGAAGATGGGAACAAGCAAATTCACAGGCAGCTCCGTCTTTGGCAACACTGTGGGTATGGCCGAGGACATGGCAGTGGGAGGGAAAGAAAGCGAAGTTGTCTAATCAACCAAAATTTCAGGATTTCATTGTATCGCTTGCTCTTCTGTGAAATCCCAAAATATTAGAAACACTTTGTTTAAATATACAATAACTAATAAAACCGCAGCTGAGCGCTACATTTAATTGATTTGGGGACTGCCCCAAACTCTACTCAAGGTTCCAAACTGAGCTACTGGAGCTTAAAACTGAGGACTCCTGAAGATTCCTTTTATTATCCTTAGAACAAAAACTTAGTCCGTGCTCTGCGTTTTTTTCCAAAGTCTAAGTCAGGAGACCACGTAACTGTGCTCTTCCTAGTGGCCACAAGTCTCACTCATGTACGATCACAACGCATCAGGCCCTCTGGGCCGTCCCCACCACGTGTCTTAAGGACTAGCGTGTAGGTGGTAATTAACACACACAAGAAATAAAAATTACAGATGATGGACCTGATTAGAAACAAATAAACCTAAGAGGTCACCTCTGAAGCCTTGTGAAGTCTCTAAGACAAGTCATAGGGAAATGAACATTTGGGTTTGTAACCCAACAGACACAACATTGTAAATTTCCCATGGGATATTTAGAATAAGTTCGCTCTTAACTACAGTGTACTTCCCTACAGTCCGTTGAAATAGGTGTAAAGGACGAATATCGCATGACGCCAAGTGTAAGAACCGGCTGTTTGGAACCGAAAGGTTCGGTGCGTCTGATCTGCTACAAGTTGTCTAGGCAGCAACGCTGCACGACTGAGGCTGGGAACAAGGACAGTCATGCTCTTTGGCTATGCTCGCTGTGTCCTTCTCTCCCTAGGCCCTCAGAGGATTCCCTAAATACCTGAGCCCTCCTCTGCGGGG